>NC_140706.1:61477500-62077500 GCF_050655825.1 Lonchura striata
ACATTGAGCAAATTGATAGGAACTGTTACAAAGAACAGAGAGCTAGATACCATGTGCTGGGGAAGAGTCCACATGGCATTTGAACAATTGCCTCATAAATCTATTAGCATTGCTAGAGAATCGCTGTATGGGAGGACAAACATGGCCAGATGAATCCAGTTGTTTGATCTCTGAACAAATACATAAGTTGTTAAAAGATGGGAAAGAAAGATGGTATTAAACATTCAGTTTCTCTATGAAAATAGGTTGCTACCAGTGTTCCACAGGAGTTTTATAGGACACAGCTGGATAAAAGAGTTGAAGAGGAGGGAAGAATGGTGTGCAGAAAGAGTACCTTACTGATACCAAGTCGCTCACAGCAATACAAATGAAGGCTTACTGAGAGAACCGCAACTGATCTCACATAGCAGAAGACAAATTGTAAAATGGAAGACAAAACTCAGGTATAAAGAATTGTTGGGAGTGGTGAGGAGCAAAACAACCCCAACCCTCTGAATACCATATGGGCTCTGGGTTAGCTGTTACTACTACAGGGAAAGATCATGTGTTCAATGGGGACATTTAAAAAAACTGATGGATTACTTTCAGCAGTCAAATAAAACTGCAAATACTGTTAAAAATTATGGGAAATGTAGACCACCACAGAACACACCCTCAAGCCAGCATTTAAACAACAGACACTGCACAATGAATACATTTTCTTGTACGCAGATTGCATGCAGTCCTCCAGTCTCAGAAAGACACAACAGAACAAGGGAAGGCAGAGAGGAGAACAAGGATGATCAAAGGTACGAAATGGGTCCTGATCAAGGAACTAAATAGACACGGATTTTTCCAGCCTGGAAGACAAACAATCAAGGTAGTATCAAAGCAATCTGTGATAAATAGAGCACCATAAAGGCAGTGGATAAGGAATCATTTGTCTCTTACAAGATAAGAACAAAGGAGCATCAAATGAAATGTTCAGGTAATAAATTCAAAATAAACAAAAAGAAGGTACTTCTCAACACATACATTGTTCTACCTTAGGACTCATTGCACAGGATATTGTGGATGATAAAAACGCACACTGTTTACAAAACAATAAGACAAACTAATGGAAGAAAAATCTATCACAGGCTATTAAACCAAAGATACCATCTCTGCTTCAGGAAGTTTGTGAGATTCAGATTGCTGAAAGCTGGGAAAATATATTGGGAAAGCACTGCTAGGTGCTTGCACTTTTACTCTCTTCCCTAGGCACCTGCTGTTAGTCCCTGGCCGAGACAGGGACAGTGACAGCAGTCAGGCTGTGACAACAGGCAGTAGCACAGCTCCTCAGGGGCTGGTCTCAAGGACAAGTGTCCACACTTCCATCAGATGGTTTCACTTTCAGCTAGAACCAGTTTGGTCCTGCTGACTGAATGGGTATTCCCAGGTGGCAACATCTTCTGGTTTAGCAGCACCCAAACTGAAACCCGCCCACACGCTCGGAACCTGCTCGGCAAGGCGCGCACGTCGGCAGGAAGTGGGGACAATGAGCGGACTTGCTTCAGGAGAACACTCCTAACCCACACCAAAACGCTCATGCAGATACACCTGTGCCCCATGAAACACACCCTTGTCCTGGAAGTCTCACCACCTTCCTGAACCAGTGACCCTCCTGCAGACAGCAGCTGCCCTTCAGGACATGCCGCACCCCAAAGGGTGACTGAGACTGAGCTGGGTCTTGCTACAGGATCAGTCCTAAAGCATCTTCTCAGCTACATCCCACTCTGCTCAGTGCTCTCGGCGTACAACTGCAGAATTAGGCCTTTAGGCATAAGGCTGTCGTAGACATGAGGAAGCTCTCACCTGCACAAATTTCTAAGGAATTTTTAAATCTCCGTTATCTTTCATGCAACAAACAGCTATTTTTTACCTCACAAATATACATATATGTTGATCTGTGATGACAAATATACCAGCTTTTAACCATCTCTACACTAAGAAAACACAACTGGTACCTTTGTTATAATGAGAAGCCTATTAATATTTTAATATTATATTAATATATATATATTATATATAATATATATAATATATATAAGATATATAAGATATATTAAATATATAATATATATAATATATATATAATATATATTATATATATTAATATTTTGAAAATTATTAAATACACAGTTCTAAGCCTTCTTTCAAGAAAACAACCAATATATATAATATACATATTATATATACATATTATACATATATTTATATATATAATTCCAAGTGACAAATGCCAAAGAAGGTTATAGACTTGCAAAATATATTTTAATATTAGAAACTTTATTGAAATTTTCTCATCACAACAGCTTGGCTCTTACAAAGTAGTTAAATATAGCTCAACATTGCATTTCTCTTCATGGAAAACACTATTTTAATGACATTATATTGCCCTTACTGCAAAGGCACCTTTTAAGTAAGATGAGAAGTTGATTTTCCAGTTTACAGACAGATCAAATATTTACCTGATGTATATTCTCCTAGGAAGAGGAATCTACTTTAAAAACAAACAAACCTTAAAAATGTGTGTGATCTTGACTTCCATTACTTAATTTTGCATTTGCCTTATCATGTAAAGTGGAAAACAGCTTAGTATTAAATAGAATGTCTTCACATTTACAAAAAGCCTTTTGATTTATCTTGAATTTCTGAGGCTACCAATTTAATATTTTGTATAAGACTCTTCCAAGGAGACTACTGCTTCCTTTAACAAAAAAAAAAAAAAAAAAAAAGGTTATGAGATAATTTTTGAAGAACAGTGATACTTTTGACCTTGACATAAAGTATACAATTGGTGGGAAAGGTCACTGAAGAAACTTCCGCTGCTAACATGACTAAGCTGAACCTTCATCTGCAACTTAATTAAAAAGAAGGTTCCCAACCCAAAAAGCCTTGTGCAGGATGCTTGTCATGAAGAATTACAGAGTTCTGCATAAGAGGGCTCAAGGGCATTCAAAATTACTGAAAAAACATTCCTTCTTCAGAATTAACAATACAGAATCCTCTCTTTGGAAAGCTAAAGAAAAATTGCTACGACATTTTTAAAGATCTGTAAGTGCATATCAGTCTTCTTTCATTTACACCAAACCTGGGAAAGCAAGAGAGAGAAATGCAATTTTTTTATTGTCTTGGTCTGTCTTGTACAGACTAAAATAAAATCAATTGCCCTGTGGAAAAGCCTTGTAAAGAAAACTCATAAATCCTATTTATTTATCTATTTTTTCATCATGTAGAGCAACACAAGATCAGGTATTCTTGTCACAGAGCCAGATGGTAAAAGAACCATAAAAATCACTGTTCTTCAACCCCATGGACCACAGTTGTTGTACTAAAGATTAAATGATATTTAACAATTCACAAAATTAATTGACCCTTTGATTATCTCAATTAAACAGCATTAAATTCCATCAACAGGCATCCACAGACAAAAAATTATGTGATTATTCTTCCTAAGCAACGTACAAGGAGAATGGAAACTTCAGGGCAAGACCCCCCCTCCCCCCAAAACTGTCAAGCTAATTGGAAAGCTTTTTACATTTGCTCTAAGAAAAAAAAATGCTGGGAACAGGTTTGAAATCCTTCCCATATCTGCCAGTTAAAGGCTATCTTAGCAGTACAACCTTTCACTTAAGGTTCACATTTTATCCAATTCCTAATGCATGTCAAGTCCATGGAAGGTCTGTGAACACCACAAAGCAAAGGCAATGGCTGGACCTCAGACCTCAGTAATGGGCAGCAAATATTACTGCAGTACATCCATCTATCCAAAACAGTCATTTTCCTTCCTCTGATCATTTTTCCAAAAAAACTAGAAAGCTCTCTTGTGTATTTGTTCAGAATCCAGTAACACAGGCATCATGATATATTAGGAAAACATCTTTGCACTGAGTATGGCGAGGCACTGGCACAGGTTGCCCAGAGAGTTGTGGATGCCCCATCCATAGCAGCATTCACGGCCAGGTTGGATGGGGCTTTGAGCAACCTGATCAGTGAAAGGAGTCCCTGTCCATGGCAGAGGACTAGGTGATCTTTAAGGTTGCCTCCAACACAAACCATTCTATGTATGACTCTATGATTGAGCAATTCCCCCCAAAAAAACACCCTGAAGTCACAACTGAAAAAGGTATTTTCACACCAAAAGACCCACATCAAGTCACTTCTAGTCACTGTCATCTGGAATTTAGCAAGAGGTAACTGCTGGTCTAAACTAGCATATCTCATTTTTCTACTTGTATAGGCATATCTTACTTGTACCTCACCTAAAAATCCTATTTTATTTACTATTTTCCCAAGCTAGGCTCAGACTCTTCCAACTTTGCCAATGACATTTCAGAAGAGCTCCATTTAGGGTTTGAAGGATGGTGAAGTATTTTCTGTTAATTTTGAACACACCCCAACTGAAGGCGGCTCACATACAACAGGTGCTCAAATGGTATCAGTGTGCCACAGATGCGACATTTTATACAGATATTCAAATCAGGCCACGCCTCTAATAAAGATAATAATTAATTATCCTCCCTGGCACCAAGGTGTTGCACAGTGAACTTCACATCAAAGGAAAGAGCCTTTAAGTTATTTAAAGATTTTGAAGTGTTGTGACAAGATGCTGCTTGTTTGTGTAGGGAAAGAATTTGTTAACCGGTCTGCACTGCAGCCAAACATCAACAAACTTTGATAGATTTTCTTTGCCTGTGTGTCTGCCAAGATTTATTTTTTTAATAGATTTTGCGGTTGTCCTCCAAAAGTTGAAATGTTATTTTGCACTAAGCACACTAAAACATTTTTTTATGAACATTATTACCACAGCATGAAACTTCTGTTTCTGTGTTAAAGTTTGTTGTTCAAAAGGGTTTCACAACCATATGATATAAGGAAACTCAATTAATTGCATTTTTGAATTTCCCACTGCCAGATGGGATGTTACTCAAGACTGGCATAATTATTCAAATACCAGCAGTAGGTCCAGCCACCTAGAATTGAGAAGATGGGCCCATGGGTTGAGAGAACAGTTTCCCAAAATGGCTCTAATGAAGACGAATTTGCTCAAACTAAAACAAATTCTACACAGCCATGGAAGGATTTGCTGAGACACTGGGTCACAGGAGGCTAATGGCACTGCGACACACCTACTAAATCTTCTCTCTGCAAGCTTAATGCAATAAAGAAAATCCCTTTGTGGCCGATACTGCCGCAGGTGCCACAGCGGAGATGAGGCAGCCACAGAGGCCATGGGGCTGCAAGTATCACTCTGCCCAGCAGCCCCCAGCTCTGGAAAGGGAGTGAGGAGCTGGCCAGGACTGGGGCTGGTCTGAGCCCTGTTCAAGAGGTGACAATCAAATGTGACCTGGCAAGGGAAAGAGTGAATGCAGAGAGTGGTATACGGCCTCATTGGAGGGATACAACAGGGAGCAGCTTATGCCATGACCTGCTGAGAGACGATCAGTGGGACATCCTTCTGCCAGTTTAAGGAGCTGGGGAAAAAAAAACATGGACAAACACGAAATTACTGAAGTGAAGGAGGAAGACACATTTTTTCCTCCTCCTCTAACTTATTTTCTTGGTTTTACTTGGACAAATCCAAAATAGTCTTGTTAGGACGAGAGAAAGAGCAAGATGCAAGCAGCTTATTTTTGTCCAGGAGCATCAGACATTTAAATTACCAGTCTTGCTACTGATTTTGGACACTAGCCATGGCTGGGGATTTTACCCGTAATTCTCACTGACATTAATTCACAGACTGGCTCCCTGACCAGAAAAGGTCTTGCTCTGGCCTGACCCATAACAAGGAACCTGGAGTGGAGGGTTCATCTGACTCACGGTAATTGTCTTACCGGCATATCGGATAAAAGACAGTTTCTGAGATATCAAGTCTATGGACAGACACAGGATCTGCAATCTCCTGGCACACACTGCAACAGCCAAGGAAAATTGTTACTGTAAGAACTGAGTATGTCAGTAGGAAACAAGCGATAAAACAATTTTCTGGTTCTTCCAAATATATAGTTAAAGGAGCACAAAATCCGAGCTTTTGAGATCCAAAAAAGAACTATACAAACATGGCAAGAGTACCTCTGAAATGCTACTGCAGTGCACTGTTTATTATTAAATAAAGTCATTATAATAGTTATATCAAGCACTTACTCCTGCATTTTAAAAATATATACAGAAATCTGCTAGCTATTGAAGCTATTGAAGACAATCTGCTCCCGGTATCAAAGGAGAATCACGTATCAGTAGACTCCTCTCAAGTCACATGGCCACATTTTAACTCCAAAAATATCTGTCAAGATACTTTTTTATTTTCCCTCAATATGTATAACAAAACAGGAATGAACTAATGCCACTTACACTTCAAATAAACAACCCCATTTATAAAAAAAAGGCTGCAAAAGAGAAATGAAAGTAGAGTTGTTACCTACTTATTTCTCTCTTTGAGGTCGAGCATCCCTGAAGACTGAATTTGTATTTTCCCTGTAGCTTGCTACACTGAAAAGGCAGCAAAACTGAAACTGTATTCAAGATCATTATGCATCTTATCCAACACCCCTAAAATAGTAACAAGTTTATGATAGTTCTACCTGTCATTTTGCAAGAAAACTTTCCTACATATCTTAAACGAGCTCAAAATATAGATTCAAAAGAAAAAGGAGAATGGGGGGAAGATTTCTGATGGCTATAATTGAGACGGGATATTTTCCGATCTGTGCTTTTGCAGGAGAGGGCTGGGGTTTTTTTTAATAATTGCTAGAAAAATTTCTCTCATTTCTTTGGATCATCTCTCAAATTTAATAATCTTTAAATAGTTTATTTACTCATTAATTTCTGTGCCAGATCATCTACAAAAATATCCACAAAATGAGCCTATTCCTTTTTTATTCAAAGAGAATTTACTCCAGAAATCCAGACTTCTCCAGCAGAGTCTGAAAAAAAAAATTCTTTCTAGCTAAAGGAAGGAAGGAACCAAAGGAAGGAAACTTGTAAACTACTAAATTTCCTGAATAAATATTTCTTATGTTCCTCATTTGGGCATTGCAGATTGGAAACTAAGCCTCCGCCTCTGGGACAGCAGACTCCCAACTTTCAAGTTAATGCAGTTTTTCAATCATTCTTTAACATGAATCATTAATATGAATACTTGTACTGAACCCATTAAGTGCTACTGCTTTGTCCCACAAACATTCATTAATTTATCTATAACATGCTGCCATCTGGTAAGGGAACAGGATTATCTACATTTTACAGATGAAGAAGTCAGAGGGAAAAGAAACAAACCAAACAAAAGAAACCCCCGCCCCCCCCCCCAAAACAATTAATTACTTGAGCAAGTTATTTCGAGAAATCTGCCAGATTAAGTCCAGATTTCTTCAGTCACACTCCATTCCTTTTAAAGCAGAACTATTCCTTATCACTTTCAGAAACCTTAATTTCCAATTAGCCATGAAGTATAAAAGAAACAAAACATGAATCCATGTTTTCTTTCAACAATGCCTTTAATAAAGCTGGGCATACATGACCTATATGGTAGGTTCATCAAATCAGCAACAGATATACATTGATATTATTAAATGTTTAATATGTTTTAAGTAACACTGACCTCTGAATGAACCACAGTACGCTTTGGGATTTAAAACAATCTGTTGTAGGCTAATTTTTCACATTAGGTCTGTATTTAACAGCAACAGTAATTTTTAAATTTAATTTGGCCTCCTGCATCATGCATATAGAAATACATTTCTGTCAAGATAAATCACTCAAATGTGCACTGTATCAAAACCAACATCATTTTTTTTGATTGGGGATAATTTTGCCAATAATTTAGCAACACAACTACGAGAAAAGCAGCAATGCCGATTCCCTTTCTAGCGTGAAAGCAAAGTAGCTTGCAAGGCATGCCTTAGATTTTAGAAGCAGCAGAAGGAACTCCACACCCCTCTACCACTTTTAAATATAACAGCAAAACAAAAAACTCAGCAGCTATTTCAGGAAGCTTAGTTGTTCAAATAAGAAAATACTTACAAGCAGAGGCTGGGGGCAGACTCTACAAAAAAGCCTTTTCTAGAGACAGAGTACTCATTATTAACACAAGTTTTGAAGCAAATCTGGAGGAAGTACATCCAAGGATCAAATCAGAAGCAGTCTTGCAGATTATTTTAAACTATGCATGATGGATGCATTCTGCTCTGTCCTCATTTCAAACTGCATTAGACTTTTCACTGTGATAATCTATTCCAGATGAAGCAACTGATATTTCCAGTTTCAACCAAAGAGAAATGGAAAAAAGGGGGGGCAAACCCCCCCCCCCAAATGATAACTCTTTGCTATTTAATGATTAATCAGTATGAAACCTTCACTCAACATTTAACTTTCTCTTATTTACTGAGCTCTTTAATACAGAAGGGAAAGTAAATAAAAGGAAGAACGGCAATTCTTGATTTCTTGCCAGTTTACAGTATTAAAAAAAGAATCTGCGCCACGGGTTGGCAGGCAGCCACACTTACAGTAAGCTATCTACTGTTTCACCCCGCAGGAAGGACAAAGGATTCAGTGTGGGGCTGCTGGGTTTCTCTCTGTCAAATGCACCCTTCAAAACAGATCCCAGGAATATTAAAAACTGTGTGCAATTAGGAGAATGTTTTTCCTGATCTTTCTCGCTTTTGGGAGATGTTTTTAAAAACCCTGGAGCGTCATCACTGTCAAGAAGGCAGGGAAAGGAAACAGCAGTGCTACAGCCACAGCACTGACATTTTAACTTACTAAATCAAGTTACCCCAGCAGAAGTATAAGGTGCTGGGTTAAGCAGTTTGGTTCATATTTCTGTTTCCTCATGACACAAGTGTACATTACTGCTTCATTCTCTCTCCAGCTGCACAGCACCCTCTTCCTGAAGGGCTTCCAGAAGACTGTGCCACAGGGAAGCCCATCTTCTGAGGGCTTATTCCTAAGGCTTCCTAGTGTACAGAGGTAGCTGTTTGCCAGCAGTGAGGAATTCTGAAAGAAGCACTGACTTCTGGGGATAAATCTCTTCTGGGGATAACTGCTCCATTCCACATGCATCGTGCAATATTCCCACATTTGGTCACTCAAAACCATCTGAGCCACTGGCAGGAGGCAGGAAGGAAGGAGGAACAGAATGATGGGAGGAATTAAGGGCTGGGGAACTAAAAGGAAAGACAGGGTAAAAAGCAGCAACAAGTGGGAATAAAAACAGGCTAGAGTTAATAGAAAGAGCCAAAAGGAAGTGAACGAAAGCATGACTGAAGAGGAAACAAGTCGTTAAAGGACAAAGAAAATCGCCACTCCAAATTATGGGGGAGAATACATGTGTAAATACAAAGAATATGGATGAAAGTTAAGGATCAACGATTATAAATAAGCACAGCCTGAGTGCTCCTTCCACTCTTAAAACAGAAATAAAAGAAGCACTGGTTCCACCTATGAGAAATGAACATCCACGTGACCTGCCTTTGTTTTATTATGTAGCCTTTAAAATTCAACTATTTTCAACTATTCCATTCCTACTCTGCCCATATTATGTTTGGAGACATTCTAAATATCCCCATAAGCATCAGTACATTTTCCAAAAAAGTCATGCTTTAAGAATAGAGTTATTTTATTTTCTCCCAACTTCAGCATTTTTATCTGATTCTCGTACTTCTGTGCCCAATTCCCAAAAATTAAGTGGGTTTTTTAATATTTGGATTTAATAGCATTCAATCTTTGAAATTCAGTATCATGAACTCTCTAGCCTAAAAATGAATTTTCAACTTAAACAATGGAGGAATCTCTAGAGTACATAAAACAGACATCTTTTGCTTGCACTCCTGGAAGGGCTGGAAAGAGTCATTTTCAAATCTTTGACAGTCTTCCCCATCACTACCCCCACCTCACTCCTCCTAGCTAAGTACGTAAAATTGTTCAGAGTACTGCAAGTCAGCAACAGCCTTGTTTAAATGAGCTTTCCATCTTACTAAACGTCTCAGGTTAGATCCCAGTTCTGAAAGATACCAGTGAAGGCTGCAAAGATCTGAAAATCACTGTCTGACGTGCATCTTGCTGTGACAAGTATTAGATTTTTGGCAAGTTCAGGACAAGTACTAACTCACTTTTCACACCAAAAATCAGGGATCCTGATAGCAAAAGTGCAGACACAGAGATACAATCTGACAGATAGATACAGAGCTGGCAATCCCCTTTCTGTCTCCAGCCTGCAGGTCACCCCTGGACAGTTTTAGGAAAACCACTTCCCCGTGTCTCCATTTCTGCATTCACAGAACTGAAATTTTGTTCCTTTGCTCTCATGGACTTCTTCAAGCAGGTTTCATAGGAGTCAGCCATCACTATTTTGTTTCCAGGGCTGGTTTTGCTTTCACAGACACAGTATCTACTACACATACATTAGAACTGCTGCAGCTCCCCGGCAGCAAGAGCACCACACACAGTGTCAAACAAAGTGCAAATTTGGTTAGCATGGAAACAAAACTGAGCCAGCTTCCACAGCAGCAAAAATACTTGCTCTTGTACCAAATTCAAGGAAACCATTTTTGCTGGAAGTAGCATGCTTTTCAGAAGTTCCATAATGGTTGTGAAGTACAGCTTCCACAAAAGGTTGGTTTTCAGCTCGCTAATCTTCATCTACACCACAACCTATAGCACAAGTTTTGATGTGTTTGCCTGCTCTTTTTATCTCTGGAAGAACTAAGAAGAATGACCGGTTTTAAAGAACAACTTACTGTCCCAAATGAAGTTATTGACAAGAAAACAGTAACTTTACATATACAAAATTTTAGTTTAAAGGTAGTAATTGGCAAAAAAGAATGACTACAGCTAGAAAATGCTTTCCTAATGTACCACACAAATATTTAAACTTCAGGTACAAAATGCAGCAAGTGCTGGTGAGTTTCATAACAACATATTCGAGGAACAAGAAAAATCAAACTAAAAAAAATCTCTAAGCATTAAAAACATCTATTAATTTACTGATTTTTAAGTTTGATGGAAATGTTTCTGTATTTCAGTTTTAAAAGTGATAGTGGAGAGTAGGAGAAAAAGACAAAAGAATAAATAAATTATACCTTCAAGATTAACACTTCCTACTTAAGAAAGTATTTTAAACATAAATGAATCCTTTGATTAAAAGTTTTGATTAGTCTTAAAAAAAACCCAGTTCAGCACTGGAACTACTTAGCCTCCCTAATCTGACTCCTCTCCCCAACAATTACAGTGCAATTACATGAGATAAGAACATATTTCTCGGCACCATTTTTACATATTTTGATAACCATGTCCAATTACAAATTTCCCTCACTGCTTAAATTTAAAAAATTAAACAAATCTTGAAAATATTTTTTCCTTTTTTTTTAAATTATTCTGACACAGTGTTAAAGTGTCTCCTCCAAGGAACAAAGGAATTCATCTGAATTCTGCTCCAAAACAGACTGAAAGGTAACAGCCTACTTCCAGCTGACTTCAGCACACCTCCCATCAGGCTGCCCGAGAACTGACATAGGTAGCTTTGAGAAAGGAATTGTACTTCAATCCATGGACATGCATGAAATCCATGATTTTTTTACTCTTGTTGGTCTTCTCAAGGTTTAAGACTCTTTGAAATGCCATCAGCTATAGCAACAGATTCTCGTTTATACAAACAAATGACCTACAAAGTACACACTTAATCTTACCAGCATGCAATTTCGATTATCCTGAACCTCTCTTTCACGCCAGTCCTTTGTTAACTGCATAAAAGTGAAACATTTTTTTAAACAAACAAGAATGTTTCTGTTCTGTCATATTTCAAGTCATCAGTGTCCCCCCATGAACCCAGGTTATTACTCCTTAAAGTAATCCCACTTATACCGTGCCTAAAACATGGAATCTTTTATTTGTATTTCTTGTACTTGTAAAACTTTGTGGGGGGGAAAAAAAAATAAGACTTTTTTTTTTTTTTAATCTAGTAATCACTGTTTTCAGAATTCCCTACAGGTAGAAATGCTAAAATTCATTTAAAAAATCGGAGCTGGGAAAAACTGCAAAAACCTAAATAATTATGCTTTATTACATTAGACAATTAGGCAATTACATGTATTTTTCTATTATAGAATATTTTTAGTAATACTCTATATAAATTATTACAACACATGAGAAATGTTTTTGAAAATATTGACACTTCTAACTACCCTACTAATTATTTCAGTTAGATATTTTATGAAATGTCACAGATTTCACCCCAGGTAATGAATGAGCAAAAATGCTCACATTTTTAGTTAAAAATGCTTACTAGGTTCTGTCCCTCATTTGCTCTGTCATATGCATGACGATGTTGCACAGAGGCTGCAGCACCTATTCTGAAATTTTTTAAAACTATTTAAAATCAGTAGCTTATCACCATTTTAATGCAATAACTTATTAATACTTGACTGACCCACTTTTTATTTTTTGGCATTGAAACTATAGATTAAATGGTCTGTTCCTTTACAACTGAAAGGTGAAACTCACATAGTAATAATTAAGGGTTGGATGAGCATGCCCCTGGCAGCAAGCACTGAGTGCAGAAGGGGAAAGCTGCAAAAACCTCTGGATTTGCTGCAGCAGAGGACCCTAATGCCTTCCCAGGAACCCCGGCTCCTGGCAGCTCTGCTTTCTCTGCTCTCACCTGAATCTTGCTTCCTGCCACCATCCATATGCAGAAGTAGAAAATAAGAAAGGGAAAAATGAAGGAAAAAAAAAATCAGCAGTGAAAGTATCAGCTTCCACAACATTTTCAAAGCTTGCAGAGGAAGAGTGCCAAGTGCTCAACTCTGTTGCTGGCAGGGGGAACCTTGAAAACTGTTTGCAGCCACTTATTGACACTAATCCTCGCCTCTCCTTTCTGCCCCATCACAACTTTCAGAGCAGCATCTTCCTGGGCCTGCCGCAGTTCCTCGCAGCTGCGGGGCTCACAGGGGCTGCACAGCTCCCCTGGGCCAGCAGCCATATGCTGCATTTCTCTGGAAAGGCCCCTAAGAAAATACTGACCCGAGCCATATTCCTGACTGATTGTCTTTGGCACAGAAAGCAAAACATGCTATAAATGCATTCCTGCCCCAGCCGGGCGGATACTGTCCTGAGGGGGGCTGAGACGCTCTGACAGCTGCTGCCCGTCACTGACACCGACAGGGACACAGGTGACAGACAGCACAGTGCCATGGGGGGACATCTCCTCCGGGATGCCAAGCGGGCCAGGCACCACAAACCCAGTGGGCAGCATTTTCGGTCGGCGCACTGGAGCGGGGGGACAACAGCGTGAGGAGGGCAGCGCTGCCCGCTGTGTGCGCCTTCCCCCGCTGCCCCACCAGGGACACCCCGACAGCACCACCCGCCTCCCAGCAAAGGGGGTCAGCTGAGGTACGGATGGGACTAACCAAGTGAAAAGAAAAAAAAAAGTTATCCAGTATCACAGGGCTGCCTCAAGCACCCCTGCTGCCAAGAGAGATGTATTTCATCTTGGCCTTATGCCAGCCTTGAGACATCCCGTTTCAGTTCCTTATACTTCAGGCATTTGCTCTCCCTACACCCACTTTACAGATATAAACACAGGCAGGGAAAAAAAAAAAAAAAAGGGAAAGCATTCAGCTTGTGCAAACACCCAAGGCTCAAAATAAGGGAAATGCAAGCAATTGCTTCAGCTGGGAACCAGAGACAATGTGAAGCCTTCGCTGTATGGGCCACTCTGATGCTGAAGGAATTCAAGCACACGCATTACCCACTCCAAAGGGACAGCAGCCCCTCCCTTGCCACACAGCATTTTGTCTGTGATTTATTAAGAAAAAGAGCTATTGGATCATACAAACTGGGAACTAATACACATAATTCTAGCTGTTGAAAAAAAAAAACTTTGAATGCTGCAATATATACATGCATCTATCTTCACACAGAGACATTAGATAGATACATATAGATATGGATGGATATATGTAAATACTAGGATAGTTCATTTCACTTTATAAACAAAAAATAAACTACTCGCAAAAAGAGGTTAAATGTGATCATCATTACATCCTTCAACATATTTCTAGTCCCTCATTCGTCTGCAGGTACAAGTTAAGTTGGCCATCATTAAATTAACATAGAGGATAAAGAGGGAGGCCCCAAGGCTGCAAGACAAATGCAAGTGATAACTCTCCTACAACACCATAGGCAGAAAAAATCATATTTAGCAAACCAGACACTGTTTAACAGGTCCAGTAAACACCCAATTGGCAAATTTCTTCCCTTCCTATGAAAGACATAATGCAAATTAATTGCAGCATGCAAAATCACAGTTCTAATTTAGCAACATTCTTTGCAGTGCTTGAGAAAAAAGCAAAAACAGTAGGGATTGTCAGTAAGCTAACTGAACAATTTCACAAATAAAGGGAATATTTTACATGTCAATGGGGCACTTTTACAACTGCTAACTGTTTCCTGAAGGAGTCTCAGATCTTGTGTGTCATTTATGGAATTTTGAGTTTGAATTTTAGTTTCACCTCTGAATAAATTCAGCAACAACACGGAAGTTTATTGCTATGAACTGTGCTTCAAGTTAAGCAACAAATACAGGCATCTTAATTCTCTACCACGTAAGAATCTCTATCAAGTAATTGTCTTTATGCTCCTGGATTTTTTCAATAGTGTATTTCCTGCAAGTAATAAAATGTCTGTGAGTGTTTTTGAATTCGCCGTTCAAGTGCAAGTTGATTAACAGTGCTTCCTCTTAAGGAGTTAACACTATTTTTAATCAGTGATAGATTTGATAATAATTTCCATTACTCCTAATCTGCTGTTTTGCAGGGTGTATAACATGGTTAAATGACGCTTAATTTTGCTCAGGCTCTGAGACTGCATTCCTGATAGCTCCTTTGGTTCTTCACCATTATGCATGCTGCACCAAGCAGCCCTTTCCCTCACTGACTTGAGAAAGCATGTTTCCAGAATATGTTATTCAAATCCTGAATCATTTGGGTTCAAAATCACAACTTTCTCTAAAGTCAGCATTTGTCTTCTTTTGAGGCAATTGTTCCAAACAGAACATTTTCAGATGGCCTCAGACATTCTTGTTTGAATTTAACAATACACATAAGATTTAGATCAGGAATGCAAACCTCCTGAAGAAAAACAAAAACAAGAAAACCCTTGGAAGGTATGACGTTGGTATATGTTACCAACGAACAGCAATGTAAGTCTTCAGGGCTTGTTAATTCCCAGTTCTTACTTTTGTCCTCTGCTCCAGCCACTTGCTAAGTCAAAAATGCATGAGGGCAGATGGAGGCTCTGCTGAACACCCTGCAACCCCAAGCCAGAGCCAGCCATTAATGCTATTTCCTCACCATTTTACATCTCCGCTTTTTCACCATTGCTATAGTGCCAATGGGGCTAGAAAGCATTCAGTAAGGACCAGTTATTGCACTCCAATGTAACCCTTTGTGGTGGTTTCCTCTCCAGCCAGCCTTGAGGGAAAGGGTCTGGAGTCCACAGCCAGCTCCATCACCCAGTTTTTCCTATCTCCAACCTCTGGGGAGATGGGACATCCTGAGAGGAGCAGGAAAGCTGCATGGCCCCCACTATGCACCGTGTTCTTCACTCCTTTCTCAGCAGATACTGTTGAGTACTATAGATATCGATATTGTTGCAAGTGTTAATGTCTCCCTTGCCAGAGATCTGTAATAAATAAGGCTCATTTTCAATAGCAATACCTTCCCTTCTAATGTTGACATCAACTTTGACAAACCTACAGGTTTTATTCTTCATTCTGATCATAAACAAGTTAGATAAATATCTGTTTAATCTTTCTGAGATACATGTAAATGGGGAATCTCCTAAAATAAACCAAAGGTACCTAAACACCACCATGTATATATATGTTCATATCAACTTACCTCACTGCTGTACATCTCTGAGCACTGGAAAACTCTACCTTCATTTAATGTGCAGCTGAATAAGGAGCAACACCAGGAAAACAGAAATAGGGATAGGTACTCATTCTGGAGCCCCTCCTGGATTTAGAATTAGAATTTCGAATTAGAATCCTGGATTTAGAAGGACCAAACGCTGGTGCAAGTGTGCCATGACTCAAACCGTGGAGGTGCATTTCCTGCAGGGAAACCAGAGCACACCGTGCCTGAGGCTGGAACAACCTGAGCACACAGCTGGGACCCCTCTTCCCTCCCTTTCTGGTAGAGAGGAAAGCCAGCCACTGCACCACCCTCTTCCCAGAGAGCCCCTAGCACAGGGCAGGCACAGGGATGGGGCTGAGGGGGAGTGGACTCCATTCCTGCCATTCATCCCCTATCCTGTCCAGACATCTCAGAACAACCTACTCCACTCCAGAGGGACCCCCTGTTTGGCCAGACCCTCCCAGCTGGCCTCTCTAGCCCGACACTGCTCCCATGTTCCCCCCACAATATGAACAGCTGGCAGTGGCCACCTTTAACTATGCATCAAAGTTCAGGCTCTGCTGGCAGCCCTTCCTCCCCTCCTTCCAGCTCTTCCTCAGGAACAGGCAGGCTGGATGCAAGCATCCTTGCTGCAGGGAGCTGCCTGCAGATGGATGACCTGCAAGCCACAGCCCTCTGCCCCAGTCCCACATATCACCAGGCTTTTCTCTTCAGATTCTAAGCAGTCCCAAGGTAAATTTTATGCTAAGAATTATTTATAGACTTCCTGCAAGTGACTGCCCACAGCTTTGATGAACATAAGACAATAGCTCTGTTCATCTTTCATCCGTAACCGTGCAAGCAATAAATGTTTCTATCAACAAGCATTTGAGCAAACAACTGATTCAGTTTGTTCCAAGCACCTCAGGCTAGAAAAATAATATTGAAAAGATTTTATATGCTAGCTTGCACCTCCCCACCACCATTTCCCTCTGAGCAAGCATTTCTGATGAAAAAAAAAAAAAATGTTTACTTGTAGAGAATTTAAACTAAAATTCTTCAACATAAATCCAAGAGCTTTTGGTGTTTGCAAAATATATACTTTTAGTGCCTACCTATGCAAACACTGAAACAGTAAAAAACAGAGTTACCATATAAAACTAGCAAAATTTAGTAACACTTAATTCCTTGCACATGGGCCCTGGAGCCTCAGATGCCACAGAGGTTTGCTTCAGCGTGGGGAAAACCTGCAGGCTGCTATTTGGACGCTTTCATGAACCCGGCAAAGGAGAAGAGTTGCTATTTGTTTTTGAAATATACAAATATCTTTAAGAGCCAAAAAACCATGCTGATACTTTAGAGTAATGTCTTTTTATTGTAACTCAAAAGCCGTCACAAAAATCTTGCCACAGAAACTGCTGGTGTTTTCTTTCCTACTACCTACAATCACTGTCCTGCAGAATTATAGTAGGATTGCTCGTTTAAGATATGATCCCAAATATCACTAAATATGGAGAACAAATTCCTGAGAAAACAAACCCTTACCACATCAGCATTCTATAATATTAGGAAACTATTTGCATCATGCGGCTTGTGCTAAAATACTTAATGATCTCATCCTTACCATAACAAATTATCTGCCAGAAAAAGACCTTGAAGGTCAACACTGGCAACAATTAAAAAGTAATGAAAAACATTCATCCCTTAGGCAGAGTTACAATTTCTAAGTTTGAACCAATGTGCTGTATATTTTATTAGCTATCACTTGTTTAATTATTCATTGGAGCTCCTCTTATGCTCCATAGAGCAACCTCACATTGCTAAGATTTCCATTTGAATGCTATTACCGATTCAAGGACAAATCTCGTTTAAACTTTAGCTTTTGTTTTTATTTTCCAAAACATAAATTATGTTCAAAAATTAATGGGTCTGTCATACTCGCTATTTTTAATTCTGTTCACATTAGCTTCAACCTCGGACTTTACACATCACCTCTCCAACAACAGTATTTTGAGTGTCCGCATTCATCTGCTCCAGTATTCCTACAAAACCACACAAGTTTTCAACCAACTGCATCCCTTCCTTGGCCAGCAGGATTAATTTTTATTCCTGTCTCATTTGCAGCAGCAGCTCACTCAAGCACAGTATTTCAGTATTTTCTTAAAGAAACTCACCAAGTTCAAACAAGGCGATAGCACTATGAAATACCTTCTGTGCTTTAATTGCCATTTAATTACACCTCCTGGATTTCCTAGCAAGTAAATAAAATATTTCTCAAGGTTTACCAGAGAAATAAGAAGCTGTACAAACAGGGCAGACTAAGATTGGTATTATCTGCAGTTCTTAATTTATCCTTCATTGTGGCCATACACATTTATGCCCTACTGGGGATTCACAACACACACAAGGGAAATTAGCTAGAAGAGTTTTTTGAGTAAGGGAGGAAAAGCCCCGTTACTGTTCTGTGATCAGCAACTTGAGATAGGTTCCCCATTTAAAATTTCATTAGTAGAAATATGTATGTGTACTGTACTGAAATGGTGAAAGGAAAGAAGAGAATAAAGTAGAACAGAACAACAGACCTGCAAGGGTTTGATACGTGCTTTATATAAAATCATTCTGCTAGAATTAAGAAATTAAAATTGATGTTAACCCTTTTTTTGTCTTTCCCCTTCTTCTTACAAAAATATAGTCACTTCCTGAGCTAAACTTACAAATATTAATACCATGGTTTACAAAAATTGAAAAAGGGCTGCCATTATGGGGAAGAAGGAGCAGTAATACAGTAAAGAAAAGGCTAAGTACTAAAATACATACTCATTTCAAGCTACTTAAAATTCCACATGAATAAAAATAACAACGAGCATGTATTTCCATACAGTGAATAGTCAGACTTTATCTAATGCTCTAAAAAGTATGTTTATTTTAATAATTAAATTTGGTATAATTAAACCAAAAAAGACAACACTGTTTTCTAATACTCCTTGGTAAAAGTATACTTTGAGCAGCAAAAAGAAATGAAATTTGTTGTGCAAGACAAACTTTCCCCTACTCCCTCAGGCTTGGTTTCATGACACTGTCAGTGTCACTAGGAAAGTGACTTGTTTACATAATGGGGAAAGTTATTTACAAGCATTACTACATTCATATTATATAAATAAAAGGCGGCAGCAAAACCCACCTTAACCCACTCCAAACCAATTCCCAAGATCAGATTTATGAAATCGTAAAATTTGTCTTGCATGGAAAACAGAAGTTTCATGGTTGCCTTAAAACTTCATTTGCTGAGTCCAGGGGAGTGAAGTGGCAGGAAGGAGGAACACTGCCCAGGAGCCCTTGTGAGGAATGGGCCACAAAGGTACTGCAACCTCATCTCACTCTTACCAGGAACACAGACAGAAATATTTTTTTAAACATACATACACACCTCAACATAGAATGTCATGCATAAATAATCACTATTTTTTTATCCAAAATTTCCTCTTGATTACAAAGACAGAGAAACCTATGATCAGCAGGAAATTTCTGTGCATGTATTTTGCTTTACCAGTGGGGAATACACTTCTGCAGTGTGTTTCAGATACAGGTCATGTGGAAATTTCGCAGAGAAAATCTCTTAAAGCCTTTCTGATGAGACCAGAAAATCTGGACAGACCAGTTCCTTGTTGGTCTAATTAAAAGGCCATTAGGACATTGATCCTGAAGTAAAATCTGAATGAACACACAGAGGCTTAACTGAAGGTGACAATAAGGGACATCATTCACCAAGGTCATATTTGCCCAAGAGTCCGCTTATATTCCTCCCTCATGTAGTAGAGGGCACAGGCTCCTCCTGAGGGCAACTCTCAGCCACCAGTGAACAGGAAAAAAGAGAAAGACCAAAATCCATAGACACAGGAGCAAAAGGAAAATTTCTGGGAAATGGAACACAGAATATATATGGATTCCACTTCAGCATTCTTTATCCTGAGTTACTCAGTGGCATTAGCAACCTCCTAAATCTCTCCTGCCCACTTCAATCAAACCATGCTCAACTCCATCTTTAAAATTGAACATGGACCTTTCTTTGGATGTAAACAACACCTTGCATGCCCAAACCACGTACCCCTTCTTTGTCTCCAGAACTTCCACCTCCTTCAGAAGTGAGCACCAGGAACACCTCCATCCTTTCCAGATGTTTTCAAGCACCTCCCACACATCTGCATAAGTCACTAATGCCCACAAGCAACATCTGCTCCACTAACTCAAGCCCACCAGCAGGGCTGATATCCCCATGGACACCAAGGATGAGGAGGGCTGGTCACGACTGCTGCCCAAACACCTTCAGCATGTCACTGGGAATTCCCAGTATCAACCTGCTACTAAGAAAACACAATTTACTTATAGATTTCCCTACAACAGTGTTAAGCAGCAGCTGGATGAAAATGGAAGCAGAAAACTGCTACCCATTATGACACATTTTTAACACATCTGGCCTTCTTTCCCTAAACAGATCCCTCAGACTTACAGAACCATAGCATGTTAAGGGTTGGAGTGGACCTTAAAGATTACCTAGT
Organism: Lonchura striata; assembly: GCF_050655825.1. Taxonomy (NCBI): domain Eukaryota; kingdom Metazoa; phylum Chordata; class Aves; order Passeriformes; family Estrildidae; genus Lonchura; species Lonchura striata. The sequence continues at coordinate 61,497,968 of NC_140706.1, forward strand.
CCCAAACCCCCATACCATGGGACACCTCCCACTACACCATGTTGCTCAAGGCCTTATCCAGCCTGGCTTTGAAAACTGCCAAGGTTGGAGTTACCCACAATGTCCCTGGGAAACCTGTTCCAGTGCCTCATCACCCTTAGAGTAAAGAATTTCTTCAAAATATCTAAACTAAATTTCTCCTCTTTCAGTTTATACCCATTACTCCTCATGCTATCACTATGATTCCTGACAAAAAATTCCTCTTTGGAACACATGCTAAGTCTGCTATCCCAAGCTTCTGAGATAAAGCATCACTTGACAGCAGCCAAAACTTCCTTTTTGAACCCCATCTGCCTAATTTTCCTAACGTCAGTGTGAGCTATTTAGCACTCCAAGGCTGGTCATCAAAACCAGGAAAATACCTACCAGCTCAGGTGCAGAGGAACACTAGCACCAAGAAGGATACTGACAATAAACATAATTCTGGTTTTAAGCACTCATAAACAATACACTTTTAATTTCTTGTCAGGCTTAGCTACTGAATACTTAAGTTACATTTGCATGTCAGGCAACAGTACTTTGTGAGAAAGAGACGTTCTATGAGTCTGTGTATTAACTACAGTTCTTAACAAATAAACTCTGAAAAATGGCAATTAGATATGTAAAATAAGTCCATCTAAAAACTGCTTTAAAATTTATAATGGAGATTCCACAAAGCTGTATGAACATGGAGAAAACCCACTGTCACCTGCATAAGCCAGTAGTAAGAGCTTTTCATAATGAGACTTTCAGAAATGAAGTGAGGAGTTGATTTTATCTGGTACACCACAGTAATTTGCTGTGCAGTTTCATGGAACTGCTACAAACAGCATTACAGCCAAAACCCAATTGTTGCTGAAACACATTCAGTAAAATGGAAAATACAGAGAAATACAACACAGTAATTGTCTCTCAACCCACATTACATATTGTGTTTCTAAATTATATAGTATTATATTTTCAAGTTTTTAATATAGTTTCCCACTGAGGAATTGATAACACAGGAGACATTCTTTGACCTTTTCCCTCTGAATATCCAAATAATATACCACATAGGTTTATAAACCAAATAACTCTCCAGCCTTTTATTAGATCCCAAGGGATAAAATCTGTTTTAAAAAACCAACACATATAGCAATGCACAAAAGAGCTAATGCAAAGTTCTTTCCTTGCTGTGCTATTTCTCACCTGCATCGCATTTTCTCCTGAACAGTTGCAATTGCAGCTTATGAGTTTACATGTATTGGAAAGACAAAAATTGGACTTCTAGCACTTGAAAATCTGCACTGAACACCCAAATGCAATCACTGCCAACACAAACCATGATCCTGCTCACCCACCAATTCCTACTAAATGGATTCAACACAGCCATGCCATCTCTTTAAAGGCTTGACCCAAGCAATGGATGAAATAACTTATCAAGCTTTTCTATTCCCCAGATATTGCAGAAAGTATTCAATGGACGTGTTCCAAATTTAGCAGGATGTTAAAAACCACACAGCCACCAGATAAGTAATTTGTGGGGCAGCTCAATCAAAAAGCTAGGCTGATCCTTTAAAAGAGGCCTTTCGGGGATTTTGATTTGATAATGTTTGTATCTCTACAATTAATCACAAAATAATGAAGGATTCAAGCCATCACAGTCAGGCATTGAGATTGTGAAAAGATGCATGCTGTGCATGACAAGAATCAAAGTGCCAGAACAACTCAGGGAAAAAGCATAATATAAAATAGTTAGAGACACTGGAAACTTTCAAACTGCAGCAGCCTTTTTTATGTGGCCAGTCCCACTGATTTTAATGGGGCCACTGCTGCAAGCAAAAAAGTTCCATGCAGGAGCCTGTCTGCCAGACCATGCATCAAGCAACGTGTCAGGAGAAGCTGTCAGGACTCTAACTGATGTGAGATCAAACCCTCCCTCTAAAAACACAATTATGTCTGCTTCTGATGCTATTTCAGAAAATGTGAATTCTAATTCCCCATTAAAACCAGTGTTGATTTGACTTTTGGAGAGGGCTTGGGGCTTTGTTTAGGTTTTGGTTGGGTTTTTTTCTTCATGCAAGATGAATCTTAAATACACTGCTCTGGAAAGAGGCAAAACATCTGCTGACATCAGATCTATTTACAAGCATAATTTTAGAACTCTATACCAGTTTCATTCCAGATCAGTTTATCACACTGGTTTTCAAAATCCAAATTAACAAGTGGCACAATGAACAGTTAATGTCAATTCTGAGCTGCTTCTTCTAGTAAGACCAATATTTCAATGAAGTTTCTGAACACAAGACAGAACTTTATCCCAAAAAGAAATAAAATATTAATATGTTGTTTATCTTCTGTTTCCAATTTCTCAGTTTTTTGACAAATGGAATTGTAAGCCTAAATATTCCTGGAGCCTGTCTAACACAGATAGCTGATACTGTTAGCTTTTTTCAAATTTAGCACATTATTGCAAATTAAATCTACCTTGGCCATACGCAGAATGATTTTCCCCTCCTCCCTCCACAGACAAGTTGTTTCTCGGCATTTCTTCAAGATAAAATTCATGGTCACAATGAATTAGGAGTTTTAATTCCCACAGCCATCATCTGGTATAGTACTGGCCCTATGGAAAGTGAGGCCATCAGCTCTCACAAGGGCAGATTTCAGCCTCCTGATATTTTCCACCTTATTAATTCAAATGGCAAAAAGTTCTTCAGTTTTTTTTAAGGAGCTGTTTTGCCACATTCCAATGAGATAAAAATATATAGTTCTTTACCTTTTTACCCAATCTTCTTCAAGAACTATCAAAACCAAAGTATTTATCACCATCCCTTTCTCAACAACAAAACAGTTGTCTTTTTCTACTTGTCCAATGAAAATTTTACCTACACATGTCCATTTAATATCACTCAACAATGTCTAAAATGGTTCTACTGCTATTATTACTTAAATAATCAAAAAGGCTTAGTAAGAGAGCTCAGGAAGTCATTTAGTGCACGATTTTATTCCAGAAAATACAGAGAAACTGAAGCACCTACTGGAAACTGAAGCACCTACTGATGCCGAGCTAAAATTGCTTTATAAGTTTCATTATTTATTACAAACACAAATATGAAAAAAGGCATTCAATTTATTAAAAAAAAAAAAAAGAAACCAAGTTAAAAATGGGTGGGACCTTCTTATCTAATATTGAAGGAAATCTGGAAGCAGCAAGCATCTTACTGGCACAGGACATGAATGGACATCTAGGGGAGCACACACCTATGGGGAAACACTGACACTGCTCTATCCCTTCTCCTCCTGCCATAAACATTAAATACAACCCCTTTCTCCAAATCTTGAAAAATGACAAAGGAAAAAATGAGTTGCCAGCAAAGCCTGAGCAGCAAAACCGTTGTCATGAACATTTTTATTTTTAACGTGAGCACAGACTTTTCTGGAATTAATTCAGCACTGGAAAAGCTCATTTACTGCTCAGATAATTTCAGTTTCTATGAGCCCTGACATGTGAATAAATGCTCCCCTGAGAACTCTGGTTCAGCTTACCTTCATAACGCTGTTTATTTGACCAAAGTTACTTTTTCCTTTTAGAGTATGAAGGATCACCCTTCTGTGGTTACAGGGCGGGGGCAGGGAGGGTAGAGGGACTTTTGCAGAAGGTTACCTATTACTGCTACTAAAGCACTTTCTAAAAATACTGCATTTTTTAAACTTACTAGCTGTTTATACTCTAGCTGTACATTGTGTTTGAATCTCAACTCAGAGTATTTTTCAAGTGTGTCATTTACATTTCCTAGAAAGCATATCAACTGTTTTAAAATCTCATAATGACTCTCTTAAATGTCTACTTCTGATACCATAATATACTTCAACTAGTTCACACTCTAAATTATTAGCAATACCTTTCTACATATATTTCAAAAAGTCATAGTTTACCAAGTAAGTTAATTTTATTAGCTGAAAATTCAGCTTTTGGTTTCTTTCTCCGTTTTCCTTTATATAATGCATCTAACCCAGAGTGAGGGCAGGCTGTTCAGGCTCACCATTGCAGTATGGAATGAGAGTAATACGCTGCTTCCTTGTACTTCTGTGCTGATTCCTGCTATCAGGCTTTAGCCCTGGCTTCTGAACTATGAACCCTGGGGAGTTGGACCTGCCTGCTGGGCTTGGCTAACTCAGAAACTCAAATCAGCATACAGAGAGTCACTCTGCAGAGCATCCAGCACTGACAGAAGCTGCAGAAAAATAAACTGAAGCCCAAATACAGCATCTTCCAATTTCTCGATTTCACTGGTGTCTGTTGGTAGATTTTCAATAGGCTTCCTATCATCCTTTTTTTTTTTTTCCTCCTTCCCCTCCTCATTCTGGGATCACAGCCAATCCCCAGCACAGCAGCTGACTTTCTCCAGAACTAACTAGAAATATTCCGATAGACTCTATTTATAGACTCAAAAACTTAGGACTGGAAGCAGCCAACCAAATTTTTGCACTCCTTGTTCCCCTCCGTTACCTATCTATCTATCTATCTATCTATCTATCTATCTATCCATCCATCCATCCATCCATCCATCCATCCATCCATCCATCCATCCATCCATCCTGGGATATCCTAAATTCCAGATTCCTGTGTTTCTCAAAGGGGAACTATCCCACCCACAACAGGTACACCACAGGCACATACACCTCTTACACATCCCAAGGCACATGTGGACAGTGCATGCAATTTATTGAGCAGACTAAAATAACAGGAAAATTCTCCTTCTATGTCAGTCTACAAAGTATTCAGACTGATTTTCTCTCCTGTCACTAGCACTAGAAATCAAAGCTGAAGAAAAATCAAGGTTTCTGCAAGAGATTCTACCACCTGTACCTCAGACCTGTACAAACTCACGAGACCAACTGGGACACATTACTCCTTGGTTTACTATGAAAAAAACCCAACAATAAATACGAACTTTTTTTTAGCAGTCTTAAAAATTGGCTCTTATTATTGCAATTTTAAAACGTACACACACATATCTATAGCTAATACTTGCAGAGGCCAAGTAAGGTTAGTCTCCATTAGTATAAGTACAGTAAAAATACACAGCAAAAGAAAAACTGCATCCCAAAGTAGGAAAAATATTGTAGCCAACTTGCCCTTGGACATACGATTCTGCATGATTATCTATTTACAATACTGTCAGATCCTGTTCAGTACTTCAAACTGCAGATAATGTATTGAAAGAATAAGTGTTGAAATAGAAAGCTTAGTGTGCTCTGCAAGCAACACCTGGCAAGTCTGATTTTTACTTAACCTTACAAATGTTGCTAGGAAACCCTCCTCAATATTTACTTTAAGTCTTTAAAGAAACAGACTCATTCATACTGAGCTACTGGTGGGAGCACTGGGGACTTGGCGGAGAAGTTCCAACCTAAATTTACTCTTGACATCTCACTTTCCTAATCCACAGATCTGATGCAATACAGAAATATAATTAAGAGTTACCTTATGAGACCTGTAACAGCACTGGTATTTCGGACACTGCAAGTAGTGCAAACAAATTAACAAAATTTTTTTCCTTGGTTTTATGGAAATTTAATTTTTTAAAAAGCTACAGTGTTAATGCAGAGTCTTCTACAAATGTCATATTATTTTACATTTTTGTGAACAATGGATAATTTAACGATTTTCACCGTCAGCTCTCGTGTCTAGTACAGAGATATCTGGTACCTTTATCTGCCCACATGAAACATCACAAAAAGCCTAGATTGTACCAAAAACCAATAAATGGGAAACGTTTATGTATTTACTGCTGCCTTTTAAACTGATTCCATAAAATATATCTATAAAAATCGGTCAAAGATATTTCTTATAATCCTAAGTGATGAGATGCTGAATATTCTTAATTTTTAGTCATGTCAGATGAAAGCACAAGCTTTCCTAGGACCTGGGGCACTATACTAAGTTTATATCCTCTTGTGCCAATACCTGCTATTTTCCTTGCTCCTATCATTCTCTTCTTTCTCACTAGATCACATTTCTTAGTCCCCTTCATTCCTAATCCCAAGATCAGTCCTATTTATTGGTCCTGATTTTTTTTGTTTGTTTTGTTTTGTTTTCCACTGAATATGAAAATTACATTCCCTTGTATTAAATTACTGATTTAAGTCACACCAACATCAATATCACCTCTGAGTTTGGGGCACTCCGCGTGATGGAAAAAAGCCAAAATATATCCAGTAGCAACTCTCCCTATGGAGTCAGATGCAAGCTCAAAGCCTCAAGCACCTCAGGCAAAATTTGGAAAGAACTGTAAATGCCCATGCTGCTGGCACTGGGGCAAAGAAGCCCCCATGAACATCTACTGACTCTCACCCCTGCAGCTGCCAAAAGCCATGGCTGGGGCTGCCACCCCCTTGTGCCTTGAAGCATTCCAGCCTGGAACAGCAGCTTGGCAGAGGGAGGACCAGGCTTCTGTGCAGCAACATGGACCTTGCAACAACCTTCGTAGGACTTTCTTTTAATAAGCACAATATCAGGTGTTTGTGCTGAAGCAAGCAGAACCTGAAGCATCTTGAGATCATGGAAAGGGCTAATACAGGTGGAAGGACATGAAACAATTAGTGGAGGACATGGCGTATCTTGTTTATCACAGTATGGAGGGTATGAAGGTAAGAAAAGCATGAAGCTCTTGTGAGTTCAGAAGTCATCCGGACCCTGGTATTACAGTACTAATTCATATGAAATTAAGATAGGTTTCTAACCCTTTTCTTCCCATAGCTATCTTATAAATAGACTTAATGACTCTAAGTCATTTACAAGCACTAATACATCACCTAGTCAACTCAGTCTCATATTAAAATTAATCAGACATCCACAATACCCAATTAGCTGCAAATCAATAGGTTTACTTTACAAGAATTTATTGATCCACAATGTAGGTTTTTTCCTGAAATGATAATTGTAAGTCATTAAATTAATTTGCCAAAGTTACAGCTGCCTGCAAATACTTAAGGCAGCTGCCTATACTCAAAACAATTCTGTTTGGCTTTACAGATTAGTATTATAATAAATATCAGAATATCTCTATCTAGCTGAAAAGAAGTGAAATTCACTTAATTTAAAAAAAAAACAAAACAGCCTATTTGGCACTTCAGTTTCATTTCCTATTTCCAAGATTTAATTCAGCTTTTTTTAGGATTTCTAGATTGCGCTGAAGGGTGAGTAAGTAGGTACTTTTCTCATTCTGGTCACAACCTACCAACAAACACATCTGCTGAAAACAGTGCCTCCAATTCTTCTGTGCAACAATTTCCTCTGCCTGAAACTCTGAATCTTTTCTCAATTACAGATGCCAGAGCTCACAGGTGAAAATGCAGTTACACATCGGCAGCACTTACATTACAGGCATAAAAGGAGATATATGGAGAGGAGTGGTCAGTCCCGAGGATCCACCATCCAGTTATAGGCATCACAAGGGTTGTGCTTCAGGCCAGCTCCAGCGGGGTCCCATGGACAGAAGTCAAGGCTGGAATGCCCTGGGTACCTCCTGGAATGTTTTTTTCATTCTCTTGTGGCTCAGAAGAATATGATTGTTCAGCCCACAGCTGCCCAGTGGTGTGAACCAGAGGACAGAAGATGGTGGCAATGGGAAGATTCGCTTCAGAAGCACGTTTCTGATCCAAATAAAAATGTAAACAAAACCTACAAACTCTATTATTAGCCTTTTGCACCCAGTTAACTCATGTTTATGTTAGAAAAGAAAAATATCCATTTTTCAATTTGCAGGCCCCTAATAGATACATTTTTGATTTCATTAATAAAAAAAAGTAAATCAGCAACTCACTTTTTTCACTTCTATTTATATACACATTAACTCCTCTGAATTTTCTCCCTTTTTAAAATAACATGTCCATCCAAAGAACATTCCTTTTTGCTTCTTCCACCAAATGGGTTTAATATAAAGTGAGTAACCATTCTTTATCTCATTATCTGCATTTACTGCATATTTAATCATTCAAAGTTTTCAATGCCCAATCTCCTTCTTTTTACTGTCAAATCTCCAGAAACATAAATTTCAAGCAGTCCCAAGAATCGGAAAGGTTAGTTGGGAAACAAATGCAAATCAAATGCATTGTTTCACTGCAACATTATCTTATGTCAGTAGTTGGCAGCAGCCATAAAGCTCTGGACCACTTCCAACATTTACTTCCATACACTGAGCAGAAGCTGACATGTCTAACCCCACACACTTTGTTCATCTTCCAGCTACTTCATATGGATCCAGATTAAAAATAAGGATTTAAAAATCCTAATTGTATCAACTGGAATCAGTCTCTTTTACCACGGTGTATCTGAAGGAAGAGTATGGTAAAGCTGTGCAGGGTTTGTAAAGCTAATTCTGCAGCAATGTGGGTTTATTTGATGGATTTTCCAGCAGGGCAGTCTGCAACAAAGGTTCAATGCAGAATTTCGACAAGACAGTCATGTTTAGTAACTTTTTCTAATCCTTAAAGGATATGTATTGGCCAATATTTGTTTTTAACTATGAACATTAGAAAGCCTTAGTGCTCAAAACCGAACAAAATTAAAACAGAAATAACAAAACAAACCTATGGTGTACATGGGTGAGTGGGCTATGAGCTGGGGAGGCAATCCTTAGGAAATGGGGGAAAATGACTTCCACTGCAGCATCCCCGAATATTCTCTCCCTGCTGGGCTCAGGGTGCTCAGGGAGCTGCAGGAGTGCAGTGGTCCAGAAGCATGCATCCCCTGGCCAGAAATGCCAACATGTTCAATTTCTACCAAACCATACAAAATAACAGACCTTGATCCTTAGAAACACCAAATATTAAACTATATTGTCTTCAAGTGGAATCCCTGAGTTTTTTCCAGGGAGTTTTCCCATATCCCAGGATCCACGCCTGTGCAAGGATTTAATTGTTTTGTTTTATTTTAATTTATCCAAGTGAGTTTGGAAGTTAACACAGTTATATCTAGCAAAGTAGCTCTGAAGCTACCATTAGAGGAAGAGCTTTCTAACTGCTCTAGCATACTGCACTCTCTAGCACAAATCTAATTTAGTTCAAAATAATGAAGCTGACAGCTCAGATAGTCTGCCTGGAAACTGTGCAAATTTCCCACCCACCTTCATTTGCAAGGTCCCTGGCACTCCAGTCTTCAAAAATGCTGAAGTGCATGACAGGTTTCTAGAGACAAGTCTTCAGCAATGCTAAAAGTGAGATCTCCAACCTTTTGGAGAAGCTCATATTTGAACTCATGCCTCCTGAGGGAATAGAAAGGTTGCTCTCATGATGCCTCAACCTTAAGGCACTTCCAGAAGTAACCTCTTTCCTGCTCCTAGTCTTAGGGCAGTGACTTTGATGAAACTTGACTAGGAGACCACATCCCACCTGCAGCACTGCTCCTGTCAGACGAGAGCCAGTGTTTGAGTGGGGAAAATGGTGAATTACCTGCAAAAGGCTGGAGAGGGACTTTCTGCAAGGCCACACAGCAATAGGACAATGGGTAATGGCTGTAACTGAAGGAGTTATATTAGGAATGCCTAATTTAGAATAAGGCATTTGGAAAAAAATTCTCTGCTCTGAAGGGTGGCACAGGCTGTATGGAGCTCTGAGCAGCCTTGTCTAGTTGAAGGTGGGGTTGGAACTCGACGATCTCTGATGTTGCTTCCCAAGCCAACCCACTCTATCACAGCGAGCAGAGTCCCTTCCCCACTCCCTTTCCTGCGGCAGCACCAAGGGAGAGCTAAAGACACAAACACAATTGATTTTTCAAGGTGAGACGCTGCCAGAGTAAACCGGGGCTCGCCGGTTGTGAAACCACACTTCCAAAGGGCTCGGGGAGCGCAGGTCTCGGCGAGGACACGGCGGGTGACGTGGGGCGCTCCCTTGGCACACGCACACGGCTCCTTGCGCAAGCCGCAGGGATGCGGGCGCGGGCAGCCCGGCACCCAGTGCCAGCACCTGCCCCTTCCCTGCACGGCCTGGAGCTGTCACAGGGAAGCGAGATCGAGGTAAAAATGTGTTAAGCAGAGCACTGCTTTGCTCAGTTACTGCCCCCATCTCCACGGGGCACCCCCGAGCAAAGACTGGGATGGATGGACGGATGACCGTGCGCCATCCCGACCCTCTGAGCCAGGTACAGGAGCTTGTGAGCGCGAGAAATTCAGTACAAAGGAATTTCAAACCCTGAAAACAAAGGGTTTCGCAGGACTGCACTATGATCTTAGTACAACACAGGATTCAGAAAAGCACTGCCAAAATGCTGGCAAGACCCTACAGTTCTCAGCAGCTAGGACGGGCAAAATCCTGGTCAGGACAAACTACTTAATTCCCCGTTCTGCCCTCTGATTAAAAGTTCTCAGACCACTGATAGATTACACTGCCCAAAATAAACATCTAAAACACTGCTTGTTTTGCAGACTTAAGACTGAACATGCACCCAAAAGGGTCATACACACACAAAAATAAGGAATTAAGATATTCTCGCAAATCCAAAAGATTCAGAAAGCATTATTAAAGATAATATGAAGTTTTTGATTTCTTTTTTAGTTTTTCATTTTCAAAGACCTAATTGCTATGGAATTAGTTTATAAAGCTGCCACTTTTTGGGGTAACACTTCTCAAAAGCAGATATGCAATGAAGAGCACAATAGAAAAGACTTACATACTCAGAAAAAAAAATTTAGCCTGAAAGCTCATTCAAAAAAGTTATTTTACCTCCAGATCCAAGTAGAAAGTATTGTTTAGGAGACAGGATGGAAACGAGCAAAGTGATAGAAAAATTGTCAGAAACATTCAGCAATTAGTCTGAAATTTGCTTTTTAACCTTAGGGCTGTAACTCTTTGATGTATTGTTATCACTAACCACAATCAGCAGCATACCCATGCATCTTAGAAGGAGCATACAAATTCCTATAAGCCATTTTATGCATTATCCACAAATACCGTATTCTGTTTCTGCTCAGAGACTCTAACCAGAATTTACTTTCTTTTTTCTCCTTTTCAAAAAACAGCATTATATATTAAGTCCAAGTAACCCTACCTCCAAATAAGAAATTTAAGCTATCAGCTTGTTCATGAAGCCAGTACTCAGTTTAGAGATCATAGATTTGGAGAAATTTAATTTAGCAACTAGCTGACAAGAAACCCTAATGTAATTGCAGGTGCTTAATTCACTGTTTAAGATAAAATACAAAATTCAAGTTATTTCATGATCTACCAGCAGTGTGGGAACTTCTGCTACAATATAACTCAGTAAAGAAATGGCAACTTGCAAAAATACTTAGTCACATACAGTGTTACTTATACTTTTAAGAATTCAGAATGAACAGGATGGATTTGGTTTTCTGCACTTTTTTTGTTTTGGGAGAGGGTTTCAGGAGATTGGGGTGGGACTGGGGGGCAGGGGGTTGTTTCTTCTGTTTGGAATCTTTCAGCACTGATTTCAGCAAAATAGAGAAAGAGAACCCCCCAGATCACCTCCTTTCAGAAAACACACTGTTAAGCTCTGATAAACCACATTAAGAAACCTCCCTGCAAAACAAACCAAAAACAAACAAAAAAAAAAAGCCCAACTCCAAACAGGGTCACAAAGTCTCCCATTTAAAGAGACCATTTATTTGAAAATTTTGCCCTGAAAGCAAACCAACCCTCAAGGTTTTTGTAAAATCCCAGAGTCCCTGAAGGGAAAGCCATGATGCAGAAATCCTGTCCCCAAGTCCGAGGAGGGAGCCCCGCAGACAGGGGGAGATGCTGCTGCTCCTCTTGTGGGCAGTGGTACTGGAGCAGGCTACACTGGGAATTGCTGCCATGAATAAACAGGCACTTCCTGACCTGCGAGCCCTTCCCCTGCAGCCTCAGCCAAAAAAGCCTTCCTCCAAGGTCAGCCTGACTCCTCCAGCAGCAAAGCCAAGGTGGCTCCAGCAGGAGAGGGCTGTCGGAGAGCCCGCAGACGGTGACCTTCTGCTGCGGGTGGCACAAGTAGGGCAGCAAGCAGTCATATCATGCCATGGTCTATTTAGGGTGCATTCAGACGTGCCCAATAACACCATGAGAACCTGGTCCACTGCATCCAATGGAAATACTGCTGCTTTTTTCTTTCTCTCCACAGATCTCTCACTCAGAGCAGACTGCAACCGAATTCATATGCTGAGCACCAGGCACTGTGTAGCAACCAGCTGCATGTGAAAACTGATAAAAGTACTAAACTTAGATGGATTTAATACCTGTTTTTCACACTCTTTCTTGTTAGGCTCCTCGTTGGACCATTTTTATCACTCTTAGACAGCCATATTTTAAGACACTTTTACCAGGGAACAAGTTACAGTTTTATATTCATCCTTAACTGTGGTATTTTCCGACCTCTGAGATCTTAAATCTCAAATCTGAGTACTCCATTGTTCTCCAAGAAGTTTTGGTCAAAACAAGTCCATTATTAACTCCATCTCCTACAACTCTGCTCAATACATACAATTGAAAAAGAGAAAACGCCTTAAAACTACCTCCTGAAAATACCAGCGTTGGGATTATGGCTCAAGAATACATTATTTTTAAGCAGAAAAGTGCACCTGGGATATTTCACAGGTTCCATTCCCTTTCCATCCTTTCAGTTTGTTCTCATGTCCATATCACATCATACTGCTCACCAAGTTTCACTCTCCTGTTGATTCTTTAGAGCCTCAGAGTGGACAGGATCAGGAACCCAATCTGGTTCTCACATACAGCAAGCCCAATCAGAGGGCAAAGCCAGAATCATAGCAGACAAGGCATGGCCATATAGAGTATTTTTGCTACTGGAAATAATACATTGTTCAGCTACAAGTGACACGCAACAGCAGCCACTGCTCCAGCCTGGGATGAGCAAAGCAGCAATCAGTACCTGGCAATCTGATTCAGCCAGGCAGAGTACTCCACAGCAGGTTGTGGCTCCATTAATGTTAAGTGCTGGTTGAGTAAGGCCAGGTTATTGAACCACAACTTAACAATTTACTCCCTCTGCAGACAACACGAGTACTGCATGAGCACTCAATCTGCCACAGCAATCCTTGTGCTTGCTTGCCTGCCTTGCTGCAACACACATGTCATAAAACAGGGCTGGAATATTTTTTATGCAGTTCATACATTTCTGTCTTCCAGTCCTCATGAAAATGGACTGATCCATACAGTCAGAACAAGCACAATCAAAATTTCTTCTGCTTGTTTTAAAATCTCTACATTGACGGTGACCCCAGCTTCCTGTTTTTTAGAAAACCATCAAAACAAGATTATCATAGTGAGATTCCACACCACCAAAAGTCATACAAAAACTAGGCAGCAATTATTAGCCACTATCAGAATTAAACATGGCAAACTGATTTCCAACAGCCAAGTACTGCAAATTTTAGTGGTACCAACCAGCAATTGAAACGTTTTGGAAATACACAACTTTATTTACCCCTGAACAAAGAAACAACCAAGCCCTAGATCCTGGCACCCATCTTGACAACAGAACTTTTATTTCCCCAGATGGGGAAGATCCACCCAGCTCTGGAACACAATTTTCCATTAATGTAGACTTCCCTGTGCCACAGTGCAGGAGGCAATTGATATGTATAATTTTAAGGGAAAATAAGGCATTATTTGCATTCACATTTTAAGGGAAAATACTTTATACAGACTTTGAACTTCTCAATAAACAGCAATACAAAAACCCAGCACCCTCACCAAAATAACAACAAAGAAAGCTGTAGAAAGTAAAGGCTGTTCAATGCATGCTGGTATGCCCAAGAGAACCTTTCAACCTCCTGGGCTGACATATGAATACCGACTTCTAATTCCTTTAGCAAGAAATAAAGAATATGCAGAGGTCTCATCTATGTCAAGACTATACCCAAAGCTGCATTTAAAAAAAGACACAAAATTATACAAGAACCTACAAAAACAAGTATACCTTCTCAAATTGAAACAGAGGAAAAATATAGATTTGAGGCTATGGTCCGTGGTGTTAGATAGTAATTTCTGAAAAAGGTTTGCACAGTAAATTTTTGGGAAGATAAAGGGGAATACAGTCCTGCCAGGCATGGAGACTATTTTAACAGCACAGTCCTTTTCTCATGAAGTCCGTCAGCAAACAGAGGTCAAGGCCATTCATAAATTCTAAAAATAATATTTACCAGACCTTTATCTTTCTGGCAGGTATAATTCTGATAAGTGACTATTCTAGATAATATTTAACATAAAAGTTTATTTACAAAAATACTTGCAATAGCCTGAAATCAGATTTTAACCAGAATCAAATTCAAGCCAGTAAAGGCTACAGGTAAATCAAGATGAGGTTGTTGGGTTGCTTTCTGGTTTTTGGTTGGAAGAGATGGCTTTTTGGGGGCACTTTTTCAAGTAGGGTCTAAGAAATAAATACTGACACATGTGAATGGCTCAGGAAAAGACAGGTATAAGTCATCCCTAAAATACTACCAATGTCTGATCAAAAATGTATTGAAACACTATTATAGATAAACATATGCAATTCATATTTAAAACCTAAACTTTCTGAATAGCACATCAAACTTTGTGAATTCCTCCCACACTGGATTACACCAGTGGAATTGCCAGGAAGAAAGACAGTGGGAGGGAGTATCAGCCCTCTGTTTCCATCACAAGCACCAAGAAAAGCAAGTACATGTGTGTACATATATGAGTTAATATGGAAATTAGAGGGAAAAGGCACATTTGCACAAGAAGCTTTAGGTAAGAGCTAATGCAGCAGAAAGGTCATCCTCCTCATTTTTTACTGGTGTTTTAAGCAACCATGACATTTTCATAGGCCATTTTGAAAATCACATAATTGGCACAATCATGCGGCTTAGGCTAGCACCCCAATTCAGACAAGCACTGACCACCTTATAGTGAAATCTTATCTGGACTCTTTGTGTAGACAGAATGACATCAATGACATCACACAATTGCACATACCTTCTTTTTCAAGCCCACTTAGCTATTATTTAGTTCAGAAACCAGTACTTCTTAGAAATGCAATTTGTGGAAGGAGGAATCTATACACACAGCCAGACAAGTATGATTCACCCTTTATTAAAAATTACAAATGTAAAATCTTTCAAAAACAAAGACATGTTCTGCATACATATTAGCAGAAGAAAAATATTTAAAAGGGAATAAGGCAATTTGGTTTTCCTTAAGAGGCTCTCATTCCCCAAACAGCACAAGCTGCAATGTTATAAAAAAGTTACTATCAACTAACTTAAAAAGAACCATAACTGTGCACATCTAATAAAAGTAACTGAAGGAGAAAAAGATAAATGTTCCAGTTGGCAGTGGGTGACTGGCACAGTCAACAAGGCAGCAAGGCATTTTAAATGCTTCAACTATGGTTATTAGACACGACCACCAGTAACTGATTCAAGAAAGGGGACACACTAATATGATTTTTTTTTAATAGCAATATCCTAAAGATTCATTATCAATATGAAAAGTCGAAGTCATCTTCTTTTGGCCATCCACTCTTTTTCACCACATAAGCTGCAAGTCTGAGGCAGTTCAGAAAGGGTATGACATCAGGGTTCAGAAAATAATGCTGCTAAAATAAGATGTATTTTATGCTGGTCATCTACTGGCTTTAGAGAACCATGCAGCCTATTTTTTCCCTTTGCCTTATTCTTTGCTTGCAGCTATTTATATTGCAAACAAAAAAGAAAGACCAAGACTCAGAATACCAGAAATGTCAAAATATTGCAAACTTCAAGGGGTTAATCACATGCTGTAAAAGTCTGCAAAATGTGATGCCTGATATGATTGACACACCAGAAAAAAAACCCGACTGGAAATAGCAAGGATCTGGTTTAGGTGTAGAGGACAGAGGTGTGATGCTGCTGTTCCAATGACATGAAGGAAGAGGCAGTTTGCGATCCCCGTACCACAAGGACATGGGACAGCTGAAACCAGCCTTGCTTGGCATGTTGGGTCTGGCACGGTTTTAAGCTATGTGTGCTTTATTACAACACCTAAGAGCACCAACAAATTTGAGTATGATTTCCTCTGTTCTAGCTGCAAGACAGCACAGAAACGAAGAGAAAAATAAAGATCAGTCTGAGGTTCAATAGCAAGGCTGAGCTTTTACATGTGTGACGTCTTATTTGTCTCAGCAGCAGACAAATATCTCAGCAGACACCTCAGCACTCAAATCTGCACTGCCAAAGAGATCTCTGAAGGATTTTACCTTGAAAATTTTAAGGGCTTTGCACAGGTCCCTGGCTGCACTGTTGGCATAGAGCCATCACCAGCCAGATTAAGAGCAACATTTAGTTAAATAATGAGGTTGAGTTCTGAGATTTGAAATGATGACACATGTCCTAATCTGGAGTACAGATCAGGATGCCTAGAGTGTCGCAACCCTGCAGATCTCCATCACCTGAAGAGAATTCCACACGTAACAGCTCTCAGCACCAAACGTTTCAGGATTTCAATCCTGCAGTGGCAGCTGCACTCACCTGCAAATCCTACAGAGATACCAGCCTGGAGAACAAAGGAAAGTGCACCCAGCCTATGCCATCATCAAATCTGATTACATTTACTGATCTAGAGCTACCACGGACTAATGTCAGATCAGAAGACTCCTTTAAAAGCCTTATGAGAAACTGTCACTCCAAACACAACTATTGATGGCAGCCATGCTTCTTCCTGCATTATTTCCTTGTTTATTGTCCCTGCAATGGATGGCAGCCTTGACTCAGTGCAAGCATTCAGTCACACAAGAGTTCTCACAGCTGGCAGGAGCCACCTCTCCAAGCAACAATGCTCAACCACAAATGCAGTAAAATATTGGGTCTTTGTATTCAGTCTTCTGGTGAACTTTTCTCACTATATAAATAATGCAATTTATGAAAATTTTATCAGGTAAAATAACTAGAAAACAGTGACTCCATCTCCCTTAATCCAATAATGTACATTTAATCCAAGACTGGATGATAACAAATATCCAGCTACATGCACAGTTGAGCATGATGATAGGATACAGCCCTCACAAGTTGCGTATACTAAAAAGTGCCTTTTTTTGAGACCATATTGGAAATGGCCAAAGAAAATGTGAAGTAGGGCCCACAAAATGATAGCGAGATGGTAGCAATGCTGAACAGAATGAGAATAAAATGAAAACAGGTAAGGCTATTTTTTTTCTCCTTATAGGTAGACAGGCTGATTTCCCTCCTGAAAAGCACCATTATTTTAGATATTATGCTTTTAACTACAACACTATTTTCAGAAATCTGTAGTATCATACAAATATGGAAAACACCACGCATCCTCCTCACCCCACTCCAAGAATAAGGCAGATGCTTCATTCACTGAGGGCAGCTGCATAACTCGTGATGAGAAAAAAAAAACACATGAGAAAGGTAAATGCCAATCTGTCACTGGCTATTTGAGCTTTGGCACAAGCCTTTAGTCAGCCTGCTGGGTACATAGGTATGCTGTGCAGCCATTTGAACTCTGTCATGCTGTTAGAGGTGCTTCAGAACTTGTACTATTGACTCTGCAACTGGGTGGTTTAGGAAAGTAGGCATCCCTCATGAGATACAAGGACACCTGCTTGAAGAAGGACGTGCTGCCACAGATCAGCCAGGAAAGCCAAATTCAGATGACACTTGCTCATTTCTCTTCCACCAAAGTGAGATGATCAGTTTATCCATTTCTCCGTTTCAAATGCATCAGGTTTTAACAGCCCTCCTCCTTCTGGAGGCATTTTTCTATATATATAAACCAAATGTTCCTACAGTTAAAATACAGAAATAATATGTTGCCACAGGCTTGTTTAGTTTTTTAAACTTAACCAGTTAAAGTCTACTGCAAACACAGAACCATGCTTCTTCACAAAAAGAGATTCCTGACACTACCATTTTCTTATCCTCATCTCAACATTTCATATGAGGTACCACACATTCAGGCTCCAGCTAAGAAAAAAATAACCATTATAGGACACAAGAGAGCAATTTTACTAAGCTCTCATTATAGGAAAAACAACATTTGTAGTAGTAAGAGCTCATAAACATACTAAAGCCATACCTTCAAACCTAATAACAACAGAATACAATATGTTCTCCTTAAATATTAAAGCCAGCACTTTGCTTTCATTAAAGACAGAGTAAAATAAAGCAAGATAGCCACAAATCTAATAATAACAGAAATTCAAACAAAGAATTATGCATCAGACGGAGAAATACCACCCTGGTCCTTGTTTTAATTCACGTCTTGTTTGTTTAATGGAGAGGAGTAAAGGAAAATAATGAGACAAAAAAAACAAGAAAAAAAAAAAAAAAAAGAAAAAAAAAAAGAGTAGCAATTAGCCAGCTCACCTGGACACATTTTCTGGAATGTATTCTAGAACTGGATACCCATCACTTCTTCTGGATGCCAACTCCGAATGAGACTTCCAGGTCTCCACGAGCGTGCTGACAGCAGGGAAGGAGCTCAAGTGCTGAAATGTCTGCTCTCGAGCAACCGGCCGCGACAGGGATATCGTGCCCTGGGCACCGATCCTGTAGTGAAATGACTGTCCACCTGAATTTACACCCACAATGGCAGAGGATGGTATACTGTTCTCTTGGTAATAGCTGCCATCATCAGGCTCCTGCTTAATCCCCACACGTAGGCCTGGATTTGGAAAACCGCTACCTTCACAATTTCCATCAAATGAAGAAACGGGTGGTCCTAAAATCCCAGAAAGAGAGTAATAGTCTTTGTCATCCATAAAAGAAAAATACGAGCCATCTGTAAATGGGAAAGGATTAACTGTTTGGTTCCCTTTAAAGGAGGCACCAGAACAAGGATGTTTGGCCGGCTCTTGCTTCACTGGTACTGAAAAGGGGGAATCGGAGTTCATTTTGCTGCTGCTGTCGCCGATGCAGGCGCCGCCAAAGGACCCATCTGGCTCGGGCTTTATGAACTGAACAAGGTTCATCTGGCTGTTGTTGGAGATGGCATTCTCCATTTCCTCCATCTTAGGAAACGTGAGTTCTTGAGCACCCTTGTCTTTTGTTTCTGGACTAGGAACGGTATCTTGGCTTCTACTAGGCCCCACTGGCGTGCCAGAAGGCGGGAACCCTATGGAGTTGTTTACAGGGCTACAGATGGATGATCCCACAGTGCTAACCGCTGGACTAGAACGCGTGGACCTATTATTGGCATTGGAAGGGCTGGCAATGGAGCTTCTGGAGTTCAGGTTTGCAGGACTGGACACAGAAGATCGCATAGTGATATTGTTAGGACTTGAGACGGGAGACTTCACGCTGCAGTGGCTGGGAGGACTGGAGATCGGCGACTTCATGCTACTGATAGGGCTGGAAAGCGGAGAGCCGACGTTGCTAATGTGCGCAGGACTGTGCAACATGGAGCCCCGGCTCTCAACGTTTGGTGAGCGCGACAGAGGGGTGCCCTGCCCCATGGGGCTGTGCATGGAAAAGTTCCCAAAGCTAGCAGTAGTTGAAGACATGGAATTAACTCCCGCAGGACTACATACTGAAGAGGCCATGTTCTGAGGGCTGCAGCCTGAGGGGCTTTTCTCTTGACACATGATAGGGCTTTTGACAATCGTGTGCATGGCACCGCCGTTCACAGTGCTCCCAGAGTCCGACATCAAAGACCTCAAGGGCCTGCTGGCGCTGTGGAGGGGAGAGGAGCAATGGCCGTTCTCCTTGTAGAGCTTCACCAGCTGCTCCACATTCTGATAGATCTTTCCTGGGCTTCCCTGGTTCTGCTGATCGTAGTGGTAATCGGCGTCTCGTATCGAATCCATATATAAACCCATGGATTCGGCCACCGCTGCCGACAGCTCCTTGGATTCCGTTTCGGTTTTGATGTCAGAGCGCAGGAGACCAGGCTGGCTGTTGTCTTGCTGCAGGCATGAAAGTAGCTCAGGTTTTTCTTTGCTGTTTCCTTGGGCACTGCTGTTTGTGAAAGTGCCGGCGGCGCAGCTGACGTTTACGATCTCCATGTAGTTACTGTCATCAGTCTGCTCTCCAGCACCTATGGAAGAATACTCCACAGACTGAGAAACTTGACCCCACCGTCTCTCCATATCTAAGCCTTCTGGGTAGCTGTGGTATCCTTTTGTCTCCATAACTAGCAAAGACATATATAAAAAAGTAAAATTAATGACAGGACAGTGTGACTTCCTAAGGAAATTTCCTAATTTCCTAAGGAAACAAGGCATATCCGCTTTCTCTGTCTATCCTCCTCTCTCTCTCTGCCTGCCAGTCCCATTTCCCTGCCCCATCCATCATCCTAAACCATTTGTCCAATTTCAATCAAACCGAGGGAAAGGTCTCATGGATACGACAGCCCTATGGGCTCAGGGAGAAAACAGCTCAGCAGTTAGGAAACACCCAAATTATTGCTCCCAGCCCTACTCCAAAAGGAATGGCTTGGCAATGTCAGCACAGCCACCCACCCTCCCTGGCCACAGCCCCATGGTCAGTGCCAGCTGTACCGCACCTAAAAAAGGGAAAGGGGAGCAAGGAAGGAGGGGATCCAGAGAGGTCCTGAAAGGACATGCAGGATGAAAACCCTGTGGAAATTGCACATTACAGCTCTGCTCCTCCAAGGACCTTCCACTGCCATGTTATGGGAAAACAAAACAAAGGAGACTGCTGTTTTAAGGGGATGTCTCTTCATCTTCCTCACTATGCAGCATAGCACAGGATGCTTTAGAAGGAACCAGTGATTCTGAGGGGCTGGGAGCCAACTTTTCCCTTCCCAGCTACACAAACTTCTCGTCCAACCTCCCAAGGAGACATGAAGGTGTGGGGAGAGAAATAGGACAGCAGATCAGTAAGAAACATTTCTACCACAGAGGAAGGGGATCAGACTAGGTGGGAATGCATGGCTATTAATTTGCATGGCATTAAACAGATCCGTAACTCTGCCAATTGTACAAACTTCCACAGCAGCCAGCAAGAGGGAAAAAAAAAAGTAAACCTTGTTCTAAAATGGACCCTAAAAAACCCCTTCCCATCCCACATGCCACTTTCTCAAGGCAAGCAGAAAAATGCATGACCCAGTCACTAATAATCTGAAAACCACATATAAGTAACAACAATTTCTAATTTTTTAAGGATTTGGCTTATAGTATCATTAGAACTGCAGAAACTCAAGTGCCAACAGTAGCAATATCAATATTATGCAAATATTTTTTTCCTTTCTGCATTTACACATTTTTCAATATTTAATTTAGTGTTCAACCTCTTTACTTAACACTATTTAACTAAGCTATTATGAACAAAATGATAAAAACAAAATGAAAAACCTTAAACTTAATGACTTGAATACCTCTTTGCCCTTACTTAATTGGAACTAGAGCCCAATCCTTACATTTCCCTCAAGCACAAATTTTATTAGAATCTAGAATTATGCGTCTCACATCATCATGTATATTAAATCACATTCCTATAGTCTAAAGTTTTCAGACAGAAGTGCCTAATTCCACATAAAGTCACTCACAGATAATCACCTACCCCTGATTTAAGTGCTGAGCAAGCCTAATTCCTAGAGAAATCAACTGCAGCTGTGAGTGACCTGCATTTCTGAAAACCAGGAAACTTAGTTAAGGCTTAAAATTAGGATTTAACAGTCTTAGAAGCACCAGCAGAACCACTGCATACCAGGAAATCTCTGTTACAGGCCTAACATTACACCAGTGTTTGAGCTTTGTAGCAACTGCTCCTACAGAAGTAAAATTCAAACTTCATATATAATCAATAGGTGAGCATACTCTGAAACTTCAGCAAATAAAAATCTGAGTCACACAAAGGAAAGGAAACTAGAAAATGCCCTGATCCTGCACTTGCAAA
Source organism: Lonchura striata (assembly GCF_050655825.1). Taxonomy (NCBI): domain Eukaryota; kingdom Metazoa; phylum Chordata; class Aves; order Passeriformes; family Estrildidae; genus Lonchura; species Lonchura striata. The sequence goes on from NC_140706.1 coordinate 61,519,810, forward strand.
GGCTGGTAAATATATCCGAGAGGATCAGAAAGCAGCAGAGATTATTTGTGGCCTAATACAAGTTCAGTTTAAAATGACAGATATAAATTAGGGAGAATGCAGCAGCAAACGGATTTTTTGGGAGTGACGGTTTCTGTCACCTTCAAGTGCCTCAGTGGATACCAGAACCAAATTAATCATCTCAGGGGTTACTGGTAGCATTAGGGTTTGGTTTTGTTATTTCAGGCAGAACTTATTACAACTTCACTAGCACATCTATCCACAGAATCCACACTTCACCTACCGCACACATATGCCTTTTTACTAACTTTCACTAAACAAATCTCACTGGGGGCTGAAACATCCACAGACACCCACAACTAAAGCTCAGCAGTGTTACATACTGGAACCAAGATCATCTCTATCTGACACTTTACAAAGCAAGAGACACTGTGTGCACAGCAGATATCCAGACTCCCTCTCCGAAGAATTACTGAGACACTGCGAGCCATGCATTTCACCCAAAACATATCAACAAACACAGCCCTCCGCAGCACAAATCTCCGATCAATTAGGCATGAAACTAGTCTCGCAGCAACAGCCAAATAAAAAATCAAATGGTACCTGGTATCCCTGCAACCAAAAGGTCACCTAGATACGGGGAAATCTGAAGTAAGCCCAGTTTCACAAAATAAAAAAACAAAAAACAAACAAACAAAAAAATAAAACACCACAAAAAAACCAAATTGATGGCTCAAAGCGGCCACCCACTTCTTAATTCTCGGTGTAAACCAAATTTCCTTGAAGTTTCACTGTCCGCCAGCCACCCCGCTGACACAAGACTGCCCAGGGGACTTGAGTTTCATGGCTGGGCTGGGGTTTTCTCCCTTTCTCCAGGGTACCGGAGCGGCGCGGGCAGCCCCGGCACGGCCGCCCTGGGACCCGAGCGGAACGGGGCGCGGGTCCCCGCGTCCCCCAGCGTTAGCACCCACGCAGGCAGCGCGCACGCTGATTTCCCTATTTACCCTACACTGCGAGGAGCATCACCGCAGCTCCCAGGGAGCATCCACCGCTCTGCATCCCCGTCCCCCACGCCCCCAAGCCAGCCTGCTTCCCCGCAGGTGCAGTCCGGGCTGTCACGCGTGGGGGAGCCTAGCAGTGCCCGGAAGCTCGCTCCCTCCCTTCCCTCCCTCCCAGGAGTCCGCGGGGGAGGGGGGATCCGACAGCCCAAACCCGCTTTCGGCCGAGCCCGCCCCGCCGGCCCCCTCCTGCCGCCCGCCCCCCGAGCGATGCAGAACAGCGCTTCTTCCAGCGCAAACGCCGCTCCCCGCCCTTCACGACGGGGAGGGTCCGGGCCCCGCTGCCGAGCCTCCCCGGCTCCTGCCACTCCCCGCCAGCCGCACCTCCCGCCGCGGTCCGGGGAGCGGAGCGGTGCCCCCGGCCCGGCCCCGGTACCTGTTGCGGCGGGGCGCGCCCCCGAGCCCCGCGGCGCGGAGCGGAGCGCAGGGCAGCGCGGAGCGGCAGGGCGGGCGGCGCGGCTCCCCCGCCCCTCCCCCGCCTGCCCGCCCGCCCGAGGCGAGCCGCGCCGCCCGGTGACACGGAGCGGCACCCGGGAGGGGACGGGAAAAGGTGCCAAGTCCTTTAAAAACATGTCACATGCCCACATAAAGTTCAAGTTTACGTCCCGCCCGCCGCCCGCCGCGATTGGCGGGCGCGCCTCGCAGCGCGGCGCGGCCGGGGCCAGGCGGACGCGCCATTGGCTGCGCTGCGCCGTCAGTCACCCGCCGGGCGACATGACTGATACAAAGTTGCTGCGACACAGCCTGGGAAACGCATCTCCTTAAAGCCGCAGGGACCGCGCGGCCCCCGCGCTCCGCCCGCCCGCCCGCGGGGTCCCCGCGCACCGCCCCGGGCACCCCCGGCGAGGCCGGCGGCGCGGCGGCCCCGGGACCCCGCGCACAGGTGAGGTGCGCGGGGCGCGGCCGCCCCCGCCCGGTGCCCGCGCCGCGCCGGCGGCAGGGCCGGGCATCGCCTCTCCGCCGGCCCGGGGTTTCCGCCTGTCAGCGGCGCATGAATGCGCACCGTTCTGATGCAGCGGTGATTTAACCAGGGAAATTTTAAAAAATAAATATAATTAGGTGGACGGAAAAAAAGGAAAGAAGAAAAATGTATGGGGGGAAAAAATTTAAAAAATAAGGAGCGGAGGAACGACGACGGAGGAGCGCAGGAGGGTTCAAGGACTCGTCCTCCGCTTCCCGCCGGGCTGGCTCCGCTCCGCGGCAGCCGCGCATCCCGCCGGGCGCCCCGCCCGCTGCCTCCCGCCAGCCAGAGGAGCCGCCGGAACGACCCCTGGCCCCGGGGTTGCTGCCACCTCCTATTCCTCAGTGTCCCCCTAGGTGCCTGCGTCCCGGCTGCAGGAATACCCTTTTCCCAGACAAGCCTTAAAAGAAAAAAAAAAAAAAAAAAAAAAAAAAAAAAAAAAAAGGAAAGGAAAAAAAGCCGCCGAGCAAACTTTCAGGCGATGCGCTCCCAACTCGCTCGCTAAATACCGCCCCCAGCCCCGGTCAGCGGCCCCCGAGAGCCCCGCTCCCGGCCCCCAGGTGCGCCCCACGGCCCGGCGGGGACAGTTCCACGGCCCCGCAGGGTGACAGCGGTGCCCCCGGGAGCGGGACGGGGGGCTGAGCCCGCCGGGCAGCGGCAGCGCCGGGCACCGCGCACCTTCTCCCGCAATCGCCCGTGCGCGCCCGCAGGGACCCCGCGTGTGCTGCTGAGGGTTTGTACAGAGTCACGGCGAAAGCGCCAACATCCCTAGGATTTGGGGTGTCACGTGCCCCTCTCGTTTTCCTATTCTGCCAAATATCGACCCACACTCACGGGCCGAGGCGGCGGCTCCCAGCGCCCGCGGCGCGACCCGCGGAGGAGCAGCCGCCACCACCGCCGCGTTTCCCCGCAGGCGCTGGCGAGCAATGGACGTGTCCTTCCCGCGAAGTTTTCACGGATGGGGACGGGACTAGCCGTGACCTGGATACGCTGGCCGGTGTGTCGGACACCCGCCCCGCTGCCCCCCGCGCCGCTGCTCGCCCCGCGCAAGGCTCCGCGCTGCACTCACTCACCTCCCTTAGGACATGGTGGCGCGGCGGGGGGGGAAGGCGCGGCCCCCGGCTACTGGCAGCGAACCATCCGGGAGCCCGCACCGCCACCCAGAGTAGAAAAAAAAAAAAAAAAATTAAAAAAAAGTAAGCGGAGGAAGCACCGGGAGCGCGGCCGGGCGGCGGGAGGGAGCTGCGGCGGCAGGCGGCGGGGTGCCCGCGGCTCGGCTCCGCTCGGCGGACAGCTCCCACCATGGACGCCTAGGTGGGTGGGTGCTCCCGAGGGTCACACCCTCGCCCGCCGGCGGAGGGGAACGGGGGGTGGATCCAGCACCGGTGGGGGAGGAAGGGGTTTTTTGGGGGTGGGGGGGGGAAAAGAAGAGGGGGCGGAGAGGGAGGGAGAAAGACACCCTCCAAAAAAAAAAAAAAAAATCAAAAAACAAACCCGAAAAAAAAAAATCAAACTTATGTCATTCCAGGTAAAACTCCCATCTGCGCCACCAAGGAAGAGGAGGGAGGAGAGTGGCGAGGGTGTAAACTTTTTCCTCCCCTCCGCCCCCTCCGGTGCCGCCCGGCCCCTCGCAGCGCCCGGCGGCCGCGGCGCCCCCGCCGCCCCCTCTCGCGCCGCCCGCCCCGGCGGCTCCCGGCGCCGCGGGGTTTCTCACGCACGGAGCCCGCCGCCGCCGCGGTTCCTGGTTCGCGGAGCCGCCGGAGGAAGGGAAGGAGGGCGGGCGGCGGGGGAGGAGGAGTGTCTCCCCGTGCCCTTCCCCAGGCGGAGCGTCTCTCCCGGCCCTGGCGGCGGTGGCGGCGGCGGCGGAACACCCCTCCCCTCCCTGCTCCGACCGCCCCGCTCGGCCCCCGGCGGGCTGCGGGGAGCGGAGCGCCTCTGGACGGGATTGCGAGATGAGGCTGCGCCCCCCCTCCCCGCCGGGCCTGCGCCTTCCATCCCCCCGTCCCCGGCGCTGCCAGGCGGGGGGAGCCGGTCCCCGCTGCCCCCCGGCGTGCCCTTGTGTCCCGGAATATGGGCAAGGAGCGGGAGCATCCACGCGGCGCTGCGGTGGGGCAAACGCGCTCCGATTCCACACATTAACAGAAAAATTGGTGCTAACAGTGTTGCCGGTTTTAAAATGATATTTCATTTGTGCCCAAGGTCTTTTAGAACTGATTGTGTTTGAGTTCAGGGCATTAAATGTCTCTTCATTTAAACATCCCGAGGAAAAAAAATTATGCATTGGAGGAATTAAAGTCTTGACCCTATTTTAATGGCCTCGATGCAAGTCTTTAAACGTGGGAAAGGGCTGCTCGCTGAGAATTTTACCTGTGCCGAAGTCTGTAGGATTGGGGCCTTGGAAAAGGCATTATTTTATCAGCTGTTGTTTGCATCTGTCAGAGTTTGGGGTAACTTGATAAATGTTAAACAGGGAAGCAGAAAGTGCTGGTGAGGCCAGACTCGGAGATAACGGCACATTCAATAGCTTAATTTCACAATTAGTTTACTGTATTATTGGAAGCAAATCATATTTCACTGTGCCTACACTAGTGCTCTATTTTTAGCCATAATCTAGCAAAAAAAGGAGGAACCTACTGAGATGTATTATAACATCGAATGTGAACAATTCTGTTATCTCTCTTTTTACTCACTTTGTGTCATACATCTGGTTTGGAATACAGCTCATGTATTAATTGAACAGAACTACCGTGGATGGTTTGGAGGCTGCAATTCCAAGGCAGAGGAAAGTTTCACACAACTCTGCAAGGAACCCAGCAAGTTACAGCCATGCAAAAAGCATCCAAGCACACAGTCTCCTCTCCCAATAACTGGCATAGCCAGAACAACTATTTTTTATTAATTTAGAATTACAATGTATTTGCCTCTTTGGTTGCACTTTTTTTGTTTTACTTTTCTTGATTGTTTTTTTCAGGGTAAAGTTGTAAATGAAAACGGCATTTGAAATGCTTTGATGTAACCTTTGTGTTGCATCATCTTTTTTATTGTATTTTTAAGAACGAAAAGGAGATATAAAATAAAATTGAAGGAATATACCAATCTACTGCCTTAGTACCAAACATTTGATCCCTTCCCTTTCCCCTGTGATACAGACAGAGATGGTTGCTGGAAGAATAAAGCACCTTTCACGGTATGTGCAAGATGCTCGCAGTTTTTCCACAAATTCAGTAGAAACCTTATTTGTTTTCTGTTTGTGGTTCACAGGAGCACTTAGCTTTTTAGTGGTTGACACTATACCTATTTTTAGCAGCATTTTAACAGCTGTCACTAACAAATATGATCCCATCTTGAACAAGAAGGGGAGTTTATCTGTTTTATTTTAAAAAATCAGACTACGTAGTTGTCAGATTTTAAAATGCAATTTGGATCTTTATCTGTGAAGAGAAAAGGCTATATTTTCTCATGCCAATTCCATGGGGGAAAGAAAAGGGGGATGTGTAGTGGGCTTGATAAAGTAATGACAGGGCTTTGCAAGGTTTGGAAATAATGTTATTCAAAGGCATACAAATGTATATATAGCCCATTTCAGATTTGGTTAAAAGTGGTCCTGTTTTGCTGCCTTCTGCAGCTGTGTTGCGGTGGGGGAAGCCGCAAAGAGTCAAGTCACAGTTTTCCAAGTAGGTCAAGAGGAGCAGCGCGGACACCTCCAATGAGCAATTCTCTTCCCTCATATTAGATTTTCTATGAGGTTAACTCATGTCACACACATGATACTGAAAGCATCAGACAGACAAGCGTTAGGGCACTCTTGCAGCAGATGTCATCTCTGTTCCTAAAGATAGGGGCAAATTTGCTATGGATAATGTATTACAAAACAAGATAATGCTGGAACTCGGCAAGTGTCAAATTGTACATCCTCCTGTGCTTAGAAAAGTGAGTGAATTGGTATTAGGGGCTGCAGGAGCAGCGACGTAGTGTAAAAGCAGCCTACTGTACTGTCTTACTTAGAGGGCATGTGCCCTATTTTGAGAACTGAACCAAAGCGGATGAAGTTTTGAGTCAGGTCCAACTAAGGCAGCTGGGCATTTCCCACTTCTCTCCAGCTCTAGCCCAGGAATGCAGGCAATCACATGGTCACACATATTATTCCTTTACCCGACATTACTCACTGTAGATTTAATTTTTGTGCCATTTGGCTGGTGTGGGTTTGATTAGTTGAGATTTGCAGCTGGTCAGAAGTAGTTGCATTTTGGGAAGACACCAGAAACACATTGGGGATGACAGGTGAGAATTTACTTTCCCTGACCAACAGATATGAATCTTCCAAGAGAGGAGTCCACAGTCTTTTCTGACTTGCCAGTTAATTGTTTTAAAGCTAGTTTCCCAAGCCATGCTGGAATTCTTTAGAATTCTTTACAAGATAAAATGTAAGTAAGCATGTTTTCTGTATGGTATGTTTATGTTCTCCAAGATATCAATCCTTTATCTATTTAGTCTAATTTTGAACAATTTTATTTTCTAATTATAGAGAAATCCTTTAGCTGAGCAACAGAGCATGTTCCCTTTTAACCTGTATTCTTTCTTTTCTACCTTTTTTTTTTTTTTTTTAATGCTCTTTAATGGCCATGTTGTAACTGTGGTTGAACCACATCTAAGTATAGTACAAGTGCATTTCTAATGCACATTGGCATTAGAAACCACTTGCTTGTGCAAAGGGCCAAGACATGCATTTAAAAACATCTATTTCCAATGCATTTTAAATTACAGTTTTTATTGACTATTAGCACCAATAGTTTCATCTGCTTCAAAATAAAAACCTCCCACAGGGAGTTGCTTGTTGTGGATAATAGGTCCTGTAGAGAGTGGCAGGACAAGCAAAGCATGAAGAATAACACATGGGCAGTATTTTTTATTTTCTGGAGCTTCAATGTCGTGACATATGTTTACATCATTTATAGTCAGCTTCTGTATTGCACCGTTTCTTGTAAGAATATGCAATTTGTAAAAAAAATTGTCATTGCCACAGAAAGCAGCCTTATCTTGATATTAATGAATTCCCAAGCAATAGAAGGTAGTGGCAGCTAATTGTATCTTAATATTTATCTACTACCTACTGGCATTTTTACAATATCAAATGGTAACTCATGCCGTAATCTGATAAAAATTTTGTAGTAACCATAATAGTACTGCACCTGTGCCAAAAACCCAGACACAGTGTTTAACAGCAGTAAAAAGTGCAAATAGCACCCTCCAGCATTTAATAAACATATCAAATGCAAATTGGAGGAAATTATTTAATCAGTCTATAGGCTAGTTAATTTTGATGATTATTCACAGTTCTAGTAGCAATACTTGAAGTGTGGAATAAGTTAGTACCAAAATTGTTATGACACCAAGGTCATAAGCAGAATTTGAAACTTGCTGCATAGAGGAAATTATCTTCCTGATTGAATGAAGGTGCAGCTTTAAAGCTCCTACAGCAAAAGGAGAATTCTTATGTAGTTTTCCAGATTCTTTTATAATCCTGAAATTGCCTGCTCTCAGATATTATTCAATGAGAGATGATTTGATATAAAACTGCATGATCAAATTCATATTGAGACTTGAAAAACATTTGTTGTCTACATTTTTTTTAAATCTGTATTTCCTGGAGAAGAGAGATTTTGGCTGGACTCTCCCCAAAGTGTACAGTGGAGAAGAGACTGAGAAGAGCAATGCTGTGAAGCTAAGAGAAGGAAGAAGAAACATGTGCAAGACAGAAAAGGAAAAGAAAAACCGATTGATCTTAGTGGAAGATGCACTCCTTTCCTAAATAAATTTTGTTGATTTTGTTCATATATTGAACTCTCGCTTCCTTTGTAGGCTATGATCCAGCTCTAGGAGCTCATTCAATGTGTTCCCTAGGCCCACACTGGGCAGTTGATTTTGCACAACATGGAGAGTTGGTCCTTGCCAGATGCACATTGATTTACACAGGTTTGGTTAAAAAAGGAACCATAAGTCAGTGTTCTGAGTACACGTCCTAGCTTTGGAGATCAAGGTTACACCAGAATTTTTCTGCCCTAGACTAAATATCTGGTAATAAAAAGTCATGCATTACAGCATTTTCCCACTGAACTCAACAGGACTTGTCTTACAAGTCATGAGGGAGAAATTTTGGCACATTAAATTGGTTTGTCCCTAGTAACTCAGAGGTGAGGGTAGTATTCTCATCAACCCTATTGCCTGGCTATGGTTCATTCTCTTCTGGTTTAAACCAACTCAGCTTGGTTTCCACAAAGGGTGCTCTCTCTATCAGTGCTTGTGCAATCCTGGCACCTGCAGCATCCAAGAGCCACACAGACCCATTTCTTCTGAGTTCTAGAAAGAAGAGCAGAGTTATCAGCATTTTATAAGCAGGGAGTGGAGGAACAAAGAGATTGCAGGGTTTATCTCATGCCACTAAGAAGGTTACAAAGTACAAAGATTGTTACTTCCCAAATCACAATCACCGCCTTCCATTGAGGGACCAGGGTCCCTTTTCAGCCATGGCCTTCTCAGGAATGCTGCCTGAGCATGAGTGACATAGACTTAAAACTCTTTTGGTTGTTGTCTGGGAAGGAAAACACGTGCTGTGTTTGAATGGATTCATTATTGGAATGAATTTTAGAAACCCCATATTGCTGGGGCTTTTACCGTATGGATTAGCAGCAGCCACTGAAGATTGACATTACCTTCCCTGCCTGCTCAAACCTGGTCAGAGGAGTCACATTCCATGAATATGCAAGAATTTCTGGCATGAATGCTTGTACATGCATATTTGCATTTTGGCTCCCGTGCATGTTGTTCATGCACTCACCACTTTGAACTCTGCTTTTCATGAGTAATTCTGACCAAAAAAACTCATTCCTTCATATATGTATCTAAAATGTAAACACATAAGATGCCAAATGGAAGTAATATCGTAAGCTTTTTGTTATTTATTCATTTTTCATTCCATTCTCAGCCCTGTCTAGACGCTCACACAGTGGAAATTATGTACCACTCTCAAGATTTCTAAAGGAAGATCAGCCAGGACTCAAAGGAAATCTTGTTTAAGAGTCAAAGTTGTTCCACGGTAGGACTCATAGAAGGTTTAGCAAACAAGAATTTCTCTTGACATGGTTCATTTATGTCCTCTATGCATGACTTAAAATTGAAAACATGAGCCTATCAGAAATCTTTTGTGTTCAACAGCTGCATGTAAGACATGACTACTTCCAAATGTAAGAGCAGGTACTGATCCTTTTAATCTGGTTACTTTAGCCTTGCTCTAGGCAGAAGACACCTCTCACTGTGGTGCTAGTCCTGCAGGACTTCTCAAGTCCTAACCATTACTCTTATCTGTAAGAAGAATAAAAAAGACCACTGAAAGGTGGTTAAGGTCCACTGTCCTTAACACAGGACAGTTAAGGAACTAGAGGTGCTGAGCTGTATTTGCATTATTTATACTACTTTTTTATAACCACAATAATAGTGATTGTAACATGATTTACACTATCAGGAGAGAAAGAATTAGACCTTCTTTTAGTGGGAATCATTTAAAAAAATGAATACATAAAGTAGGCAGTACAGTCTGCCTGCACATTTTTATTTCAGAGCTTGTACTGAAGGGTGTCTAAGTAAGTGCTTCCTTGTAAATCTATTGTGGAGAGCAAATGAATCCCAGGGACTGTCGCTCCTTGTTGATCGTCAGTGGGCGTAGATGCAGTAGATGTAAAGGTCTATGACTCACTGAGCTAGCTAAGGTGAAACCAGATGAGAGGAGATAATTGCACCATTATAAAAAGAATTATCATAGTTTGATTACAGAAAAAAAAAAATCTTCTAATGGTGCCATAACTCTTGGGAGCTAGAATATGAGATGGGACTGAAAGTGAGGAGTTCATGTCAAGGAATAGCAAAACGTCCCTTTTAATTGATCCAGTTTAATCAGACATGCCAAAAAGATGATTTCAAGGATTGAAGGTATAATTGGTCAAAACAGCCTAAGGTACTTCCCCATGCCAGTTTTGATTACAATAAAAAAAAAAAGAGGACTAATCAAAGAGACTAATTGACAAGGGCAAGAAATGTATGAATCCAGAGATTACTGGAATACTTCATGAATGAGATGATGCAACCTCCTGCCTTATGCATGAAAATAGATACTGAGTTTAAAAATTACCCATCTAGTCTGATAATCCATACATTGAAGAGTGAAAGGGAAGGGTTGCAGGTAATCTAGACTGATATGAGAAATTCTAATACTTACAGTGATATGAAGAATGCATTTCCTTTTGACAGACAGTGAAGATTTGGTGTCAGTAAGTCCAGAAACCATGTCTATAAAATGCAGAAAGTATTTGGGCAATTAAGAACAAAAAGGAAATGTGGTGTAAATTAATGGGCACCTTTATAGTTTACATGAAACACTTGTCAGGATGGTTTCATACCTTATACATTATAAGCTGACTACAATTTAAGCTGCAAAAGCAGAATGAAGAAGACCATAAATTTTGAAGCACACTAACAAAAGCCTGTTATTTTCTCTTTCTATCTGTGTGTGTGTGTGGAGGTTTTAGTATTGCTGTATACTAAGATGAGTAGCAAAACTTGGGGAAGTACCAAGATTTGAAGCATCCCTTTGATAATTTCCTCCTAGCTTGGTCTGAGTCTGCAGCTTCAGAGGGGCAGATTGGCAGGAAGAAATTTGAAGCAGTTTTTCAGTATCACCTTAGGGGTTGTAACAGGGGGGAAACAGTCACAATTCTTATCCCAAAAGTTTATTTCCATGAAGGTGATTCAGAACTGGTGAAGAAGTTGGTGGTGGGAGGTAACTTTATATGGCTCACATGAAGTGAGAAAGGTGTTTCTTAGAAGGTTCCTTACAGCCAACATTTGATTTGAGGCTATCCAACACTATGTCCCAGCGGTCTTGGTAAAGAATAAGACATGACACTCCACTGTTGTTATGAATCAGTAGGGAGAGCAGTTCAGAGAAACCTCAGTTAAACGTGACAGGTAAGAGAGTCCATCAAATTCAGTCCATCCTCCTTTGCCTCTGCTTCCCAGCTCCCTGCACCTCTGTAAGAGCTGAAAGGAAGAGGGAGACTCAGACTCGCATGTTACAAATCTTATCCAAAGCACATCTGTAAATTACAGCCTCTGCCTTCGAGTGTGCTCAGTGCTTACTTTTTGTTCACTGCAGCATTAGCCATATAGTGATGTTACTTCAGGGCTTGGTAGAACATTATATTAAATATGATTCCAGATATTATTTTTCTTTGTTAGATTTAAAATTAATAATATTCTGGCATAGCCCTGGTCCGGGCAAATGGATATCTTTTTTTTCTTTTTTTTTTTTTAATGAGTTTTCCATAAGAAAAAAAACAAGAGATTTTTTCCCACACAGCTAAGCTCACATATGGACATGAGGACTGTTCAAAATGCTGTTCACCACAGGAAAGCATTGGTAAGGCACTGATAGAGGCAATCAAATGCATCACAGAAGTTTCTGTCAGACAACAAAACATTCCCACAGAGGAAGGAAGTTTATGCATTGATCCCATTAGGGGAGTTCTGCTTTCAGGGCAGTGCCACATCTGGAAACAAGAAGCTGCACCTTATTAGGATGATGAACAAACAAAGGGACATTGAGACTGTGAGAGGTTTGATGGGGTTTCCACTGGACTGTAAGCGATAAGGTAAATCCCACTGCTCTGGTGGGATAGGTTTTGGGGCGTATTAAGGGGACAGGCAGTGACCAGATAAATGAGTGGCCCAGAGGATTAGGAGACACCACTTCTCTGGGTTTTCCCCTAAGTGTAAGTCTGTTTGCATTCACTGTTAGTAGTCCTTTCTGAGTGACCTATACCCAGTCCTGTTGCGGATCCTCAACTTGGATTTGGGGATGATGTATTTCAGTGTCTCTCTCACCCTCCATGGTGTGACTGATAAGTTCTGACTGCTGAAGTGGTCCAGCAAAAGCCATAGCCCTAGGAAAGGGGCTACAGTGGTTTTAGCCCTTCCTCAAATGCCATGAGTTAAGAGCTTCTCTGGCATGGCATGAAGTGGTTTCACTCAGCTCTTAGGTTGCCAGTGGCTCTGGGTGTTTTGTCACAGGCTGGCAGGATTTCCTGAGCAATGCAGGGGATTTCTGCTTAGGAGAATATTTGGCTGATGAAGTGTTTGCGACTTCTTTGGGAATGTCCCCTCATGTGAGCATCTCAGGCCCCAGAAGCTGCAAATCTTACCCTGACTCGGTGCTTGGCAGGATTTCTTTGTGGTTTTCTGCCTTGTCTTTAATAATACAGTGAAGTGAACCAACCATGTGCAAATATGTGCATATATATATATATATATATATATATATATATATATATATATGCTTTACGCACATCTGGACTGTAGCCACTCTAAAAGCAAGTAAAACAAGTTAGAGTACATACATTACAGAAAGGCATGTCAGTTTATTTTACAGGCTATGTTAACTCCTGAGGAACCACACATTGGTCCCTCTCCTGGTTTGTGGAGGAAACTTGTCTCTACACTGCTCTTTTTCATGCAACATGCGTACGCAATGTTTGCTGTCGTTGTTGTAAGGATATTCTGTTAGGACCAGGAAGAGGAAAAAAAGTTGGAAAGGCTGCTGTCACTTGCAATGTAGGCAGGGAAATGGTTTTAGCCAACAATTAACACACATGCAATAGCTGACCCGAGGCTGGTAATGCACATTGTTTCTGAAATAAAGCCTGAAGTTCCCTAGAAGAAACCAAAGAACTACGCAGAATTCTCTTGGGTTTTCCTACAGCTCTAAGTGCTGAAGATTAAATTAGTGATAAACAATGACTTGTGAAGAGCTTCAGATTGCCAGATAGAGAAATCTCACAAGATCCAAACCCCAATATCCTATGGACATACATAGACAGAAAGACATAGATCTAATTTTTCCCTCAGTTATATGTCTGATCAGTAAGCAAAAAACTATACATACATAGCTAAGCAGAAGATACACATGCAGACATGTCTAGGTGCTTACTTTACTGAATTCATTATATAGCTATGCAACATGCAAAAAAATATGTGGAGATAAGTGTGGGGACAGAAATTCAATCCTGCTATGTGTTATAAACAAACTTTTTTGCTTTGGGTTCCAAATTCTAAAAAGCATGGTAGTGCCTTGGTATGTCATTACATAGATCAGCAATAGAAAAAAATAGTTATTTTGTAAATTATTAGAATTTTGCTTTTCTACCACTGATTTTAGCCTTTTTTTTTTTTTTTTTTTTTTTTTCATATCATTCTATGTTTGGTAAAAGTTTAGCATATCTGTGTAAATACAATGATAAATGCTAATTCTTAATTCTTTGAACAATACATTTTGTCAATGTTCTCTCTTTAGAAGAAGAATTTGTTTATTTGAGAGGCAGTTTCAATAGCATGTGGCAGATTATTTTAATAAAACAAAGTGAGATCAATATCATGGAAGCAGAATTAAATATCTTTAAGAAGATGCTCACATCGTAACCCTTTGTATGTGGCTTCATATTTTGAAGTGGAGAGATAAATAAAGGGTAATCACAGAATATGATTCTCCTATTCACTTGTATTCAGGAAGGATAAAAAATGCTTGAAATATGTCTGATGAAGCTGGGTTTTTCATAAAATAAAATAGAAGAGATTATTCAAGTGAGCCCAAGAAAGCAGTCTTCCTGAAGGAGACAACCAAGAGGCTGCAGGTGATATAAACAGATTATATTTCTTGGAGATTAAAGTGAGGATTCTGACATTTGAGAGACTATTAAAAAATGCACTGTGCTCACTATCATCTGTGGGCAGTATTGATTGCTGAGCTGTTTACTTGTAAAAGGAATTCTTTCTGGTCAAGTGATGCAGTTTTAGGGAAGGAATGACCTCTGCAGGACGAAGGGGCATACAATTATAAATCATACCAAATGCGCTTGAAACTCTCCCACTGGCAAGAGAGAAAATCAAATTAAAGCAAATATTGTATTAAAGGAGTTTCAGTGGATGCCTTGGACAGCTCTGATTTTCATGTAAATGTTCATTTAGACTGAAGTTTACTGCCTCCTCAGAATAATGGTGAAGAAAAGAAAAGCATATTTAATTGGAAAGGAAGGGAATGCCAAGGAAACAGATGAATTGCAACTCACTTTCTAGATTTTTTCCTGCAGATCTAGCAGCTATGGTAGCTCAGTGTCTTAAATTGTGCAAAGGAAAACAGTAATTGAACTTCAATCCATACAAGTCAGGAAATCTTGCACTTTTTTTTTTAAATTATTTTTATTTTGCCTTTTAAAATCTTTTTTATGTTTTCCAGATTATTGCAGCTTTAGGTAATTTTCCTGTCAGGTCCTTTTGCATGTCCTTGTGGGAATTGCCTAGTGATTGACAGCTTTGATCTGGAAATTGTTGCAGCTAAACTGCTACAATTCATATGGAGAGAACTGCCAAATAATTTGACAGATAGGTGCCAAGAAATGATGTATGAGTATCTGTCAGACAAAGTTTTTTAGAGGAACCATCCTTTGAGTTTGGCTTCTGGTGGACTACAAAGAGCTGGCAGCACCCTGCTCTGCAGAGGCAAAGTGCTGGGATGGGCTATGGCTGCTGTAAGTAAAGTCATCATCAGAAATCAGGAATTAAGGATTTTTCAGTGACGGCACCAGCTCACAGGCTAACACTTTTGCCTGAAAGAGTGTGAAATTGATGTAAAATATTTCCTGAAATGAAATGTTTAATAAGAAACCTGGGAGTAAATAGGGTTGTTTTATCTGATCACTGCCCAAATCTAAGAGAAATCAAACATACTGTATTTCTGCTTGCTTTTGTTTTGGTTTTTCTTTGGCATCTGCACAAAAAAAAAAAAACCCAAAAAAAAAAACCAACAAAACAACCAAACAAACAAACAAAAAAAAACCCAAATAAAAACCAAAAAAACCACCAGCCTAAAAGTTATAGAGATTTACCCTAACTGTAAGAATCAACAAAAGTATAAATGTCATGGTAGGCTATCAGGCAACTGAAGCAACACATGTTCAAACCTAACTGAGTAAACATATTTTATTTGCATTCAACCTAATGCCTTGAAAATGGAGTTAACCTCGTAGTGCTGAACTCAGGGCAGGTGGAAGGCCATTCCCCTAATCCAACAAATTGAGATGTCAACTCTGTAGCCTGAACTGTTCCATTCCTAAACCTTTTGTTGCATTTGTCTGTGTACGTGGAGGTTTAATGCAGCAGGGTATTGAAAATCTCATCAAGTTCAACAGAGTAAACCTTTAAAAGAGCTTTTCATCGTTAAACATTCCCATGCTCTGTAATGTGCAAGGTAACGTGAGCGTACTTTGAGGAGGATTTAAGCAGGAGAAAGTGTCCCGGTGCCTGAAGCTGGCTGTGTGCTAATTAAAGATGCACAAAAGAAAATTTAAGAGAGTAGGTTTTAGGAGGGAGGGAGGGAAGGAAGGAGACCATCCCTAACAGAAAGATGTGATGCTTCAGCTGCTGAGCCCAATCCGGGGAGCAGGAGTGCATAAACAGGAAGAGGCAGGAAAGAAGTCACTTAACTGTGGGCTAAAGAAGAAAAATGTCTCCCAGGAGGTTTATTCTGGATGGATTATGGGAGCAGGGAAGATGTCACTGAGAGCTCTCTGGGTTGTGCCTGTCCTGGAGTAAGTTAGAGGCACCAGTCAGACCGAAGGGAGAGATGATGTAGCAGCAAGGGAAACATAAAAAGCATATTCATCAACATTTTAATAATATTTCCTGTTATCCTCTCATAGCTTTTTCAATTATCCTCCCATATCGTCCCAAATTTCTTCTTCTAAATCAACCCATAATAGATTTTTCTAGGGTGCCCAGCTGAAAGTGGAGGTTTACGAGAAAGTCTGGAGCACAAAGAGCCTCTGCTGAGCTGTGGGATCTGGTTCTTGTTTGGTTCTGCCAAAGAGTCCCATTAGGACATTGCGTAGTTGTTTAAACCAATTTTTTTCACAGGTTATCCTTAAATTAGTCTTTTACAGACACTTGGCCATGAATTCTGGTTTTCAGACACATGAGCAGCTACATCTGTAATGAACTCTGAATGCCTGAAACATTATGTAGTTGTAAATGCTCTGAGAAAAACAAATAATGACTCAGAACAGATGCTAAGAATAGTAGAAACTTTGGAACTATTCCCCACGTTTTAGATTTTTTTTTTTCAAAATGTTGTTAATAGTATCACCTCAGTTTCCAGCATGCTGAGAAAATGAAACCATTGATGTTTGTAAAGCACTCAGGACTGGTAGTGGTGAGTGCCATTAGCAAATTACTCTGCCTGCTTTGTCTTGTCTACCTCGTTCCTGTCTTCATGCTCCCTCTTTCAGTGTTAGCCCCTTGCACTCTGCCCACTTGGCTGGTCCAAGGCTTGGTACCAAGGTACTTGGTAGCAGGGACTGGTGGCAGGTCGGCTCCTGTCTTGCTTGTGCCCAAATCCCACCCTGACACACAGCTGGCTTCTGCTCTCCTGAAAAGCAGAGAGGTTCAGACGTGCTCCATGTGCTCACAGGCAGCATCTGTTCAAGGCTATAGCAAATCCACACTGAGTGGATTCTATCACAATTTTTATAAAGCTCATCCTTTTGACCAAATGTGGGTGGACCTGCACAGAAACTGCACAGAGAAGCTGTTGTTTGACAGAGCTTCTTGTCTTTGCTCTGAAGTTATGGGAGAGTACTGGGTTTTTCAGCAGGAATCTTGTTCCTGTGTCTGCTCCTTAGAAACAGCTCAGCTAATTCAGCTGAAACTTGTATTTTAAAGTGAAAGCAAAGAGAAGAATTGACTCACTGTGAAGATGTTTTGTAGTATTTGGAAATGTCACACACAATTGGAAGTGGGCTCTTCAAAGAGGTTGGCAGCCCTATTAATATGTAAAACTACTGCTGTGCTGATATTAGCAGTGCAGGTAGGAGTGACGCATCTAAATGCACCCAAACTGGGTTCTTCTGGATATAAGCTGAACAGAGAGATGCATTCTACCTCTGGGAGATTTGGAATGCAGAGAAAGTAAGCAAAATTTTCTTACTTGAGATTCTAAGGTGCCTGACAAAACCTTAAGGTTAGTCCTCCCTTGAGAAGAGATCAGTTCCCAAAGTTGCTTTCAACCAAAATTTTTCCATCATATTTTCATCATTTAAACTTCTGAGTGTTTAATATTCTAGTTGTCAGGATGGTTATATTTCCCTGTAATGGACCACTGCTGTCTATTTAGAATGTTGCTTTTGAAGACCAGCTATGGCACACATTTTTAATTTATTGATCTTGGATAAGAGGGTTGAGAAACTTAAGGTAAGTTTCATAAAGTGTACGACATGTAAGAGGGGTTATTTGGGGGTTATCTTTGCCACAAAATTGTTTAACTTTGCTGTGCATTCTTCCCATGATTTAAACTGCTCTGTATGGAGTTTGGATACCATCATGATTCTAGCAATAAGAGCAATGACAATAGTAATATTCTGCCATTTCTAAGAACTACAGAGTAAACCCTAATAAATAACAGGCTAGGTCTCAAAGCAATAAACATACCATGGTATGAAAATCATCTCTTTTCTCATAGATATAAAAGTTAAGTGTAATTTAATATTTCGTGCCTTCGTTGTATCAGTACCATCCTCCCAGCAATCGCCCATGATAAACTGTTACACTATTTCAAACTGTGTACAATATTTAGTGTTCAGGAAGCAATGTATTTGAGAACAGTCAGGCTGAAAATCTGTTCACAACTAAGATTTTTCAAGCGTCTCTATTCCTTGTGTGTGTATATATATATATATATATGTGTGTGTGTGTGTGTGTGTGTGTATTGATTTTTGTTTTAAATTTAGAACCACTTAGGTTCTAAAGAAGTCAAGCAATATGCCCTCAGCACTAATGGCAAAACACTGAGAAAATGGGAGTTTGTTGTGAGTCCTGCATATGAAGTATGTGGTAAAAGTAAGAGAATGCAGACTGTGCGGGTCTGCTGCAAATCTCTGAATACACCCTGAAAAACTAAAGCACGCCAGAAATGTCTGGTTGCTTGTACAACTGGTTGCACAGCATTGACTCCCCTTTGGTCTAGCAGAGCTGTTGACCTGGACAATATCTTTTAGTCTGAGTGGAGAAATTACAAAAAGGACTTTTTAAGTAAAAGCTTGAGAATAGGGAAAGATTGTCTTAGCATGCTTCTTCATAATTTTATAAATCTGTGTCTGTGCCGTAAAAAAAAATCCTGCAAAAAATTATGCAGAGTAGTCTTTTGGGAATGTATGATGGTTTGAGAAAAGGGGCTTGTCCCCAGCATGAGAAGGTGATCCCAACAACCTGAACTCCAAACCAGCCTTTCTAATTTGCCTGGTGACTTTCCCTTTCTTCCCATTTCCTTCTGCACACCTGGGCCAGGGGGATATGGTGCCAAAGACTTTGTACCACAGAATTAGCACGTCCAGAGCAGAATCAGTGACAACAAAAATACATGTGGTATTTCCTAACCACCTTCCCAGTCAAGCCGTAATGAGGCTTCTTAGTGAGCAACAATTAGGTTTGATTGTGTTGGGAATCAGAGCAGATAAGTTATTAGCAAAACAGTTATACTAGGAGAATCAAATGATCTTTTTTTAATCACAATAGTCTGTTTTCCCAGGCATGATTTTTTTCTGTCTCTTTGTAGGCAGTGGTTAAAGAAGCAACATGGTTTCCTGTGTGCTCATAAAGATATACTATAGGGTAATAAACCTGAATAATATTCATTTCCATTTGTTATAATGATTGTAATAAATCTACAAGGCACAGATGAAAGAGGTTGTACTAGCCTTACATCTCACAGAAGATAAAAAAGCTTCTCAAAAGGACAGAATGGAGTGTTTATTATGCCTTCTTAATTTTAAGTACATTTAAAAGAATTGCCATTTCCTTCTGTTGCCTCATTTACAAGCACCAAGTTAGGTAGTAATTATAAGATAATTCAGTAACACTCTAAAATAATGATTCAGCTAATTAATGCTGAATTACAGAGGCAGTCCTACACAGATACTTATAACACCCCCATTAACACTGACAGAGTTCATCATGATTATTCCAGCAAGCACTGAAGGAACTGAATGTGATTAGACCCTATCTTGAAAGCATTTTTTTTCTTTTTAATAAAACTGTGGCCTTTTATAGAGTTGTCTCTGGCACAGGTGTCTTAGGGAGGAAATGGGGTAGAGGAACCTTCCTCCTACATGCATCAGTCACCTTCTGCAATGTTCATGATGGCTGTAGAGCCTAAACTGAGATACCAATGGAACCACGGCCTAAAAAGGGTGTAGCCTTTTGGCCACGAGCTGTCGACAAGAGTCATTTTGTCATCTCTGGTATCTTTGAATTTGGCTGAGGTTGGTGTAGGGCAGAGGACAGGAAGGGCTTCTGACCAAGGTCAGGTTTTGTTGCTTCTCACTCATGGTCAGCCTCAGTATCACAGGGCTCAGCATCCTTCTCTTTTATTTCTCCCATTTTGTCTGGAGAGTCAGTTATTCTGGATCACTGTCTTATATTTGCTGGAGCTTTGCATTTTGTAAATGCTGTCACATTTGTATATGCTGCATTTCTGCCTCTCTGTGGGAAATAGAAAGGAGGCTATATGAAGGCTCTTAAAATAGACTCTGCTCTTTTTTTTTTTTTAATTGTTTATTTTAAAATGGGCAAGAATGTTATATATAAAAAAAGTAGGTCTAGTAATTTTATTTGCATGGAGTGAAGCACAGGTCAGGGTAACACTGTGTATCGCAAGGATTTCAAGACGGCATGTTCAGATGTCATAGAATCATGAAAGACTGGGTTGGAAGGGATGTTAAAGGCCATGTAGTTCCAATGCCCTTGCCATGGGGCATTTCCACTAGCCCAGCTCTTCAAAGCCCCATCCATCCTGGCCTTGAACACTTCCAGGGCAGTCCTAAGCAAATTTTGTTGGTTTTACTTCCTGCAAGTTGATGTCCGCATTTCAAATGAAGTATAACTTATTGCTGGCAGAAAGGACTCTGGAAATGACAGGAATCTACCCCTTTATGCCAGCTGCCTGGCGTCGACTCCCCCGTGTGCTCTCTTTCACAGGCAATATTTACAAGACTTTTATAAAGTCGCAGTGCTATTCTGCCCTGTGGATCCGCACCCCCAAATGTTTAATGTGGGCTCGAGAAGAAAGGAGCTAGCAATTGTACCTAAATATACTGCTGGGAAAATTGAATAGAAGCTCTCCCAGTTACGGGGTGTCGGCGAATACTTTTTGCCCCAGACTGGCGATTTTTTTCGTTTCTAAGTGGGAGCTGTGCAGAGGCCGGCGTGCGAAAACTCCCGCGGCGGGGCCCGCGGGGCTTCCGCTGCCGCCCGCGGGGAGCATCTCCCGGCGGAGGCCGGCCGAGAGAAGCGCAGCGTGAGGCGGCAGCAGAGCCGCTCCAGCCTCCCGGTTCTGGCTGCAAGATGGGAAGAGCCTGGCGATGGTCCTCGCTTCCCCGCGGGGGGCAGCGGGTGATGGATCCGCGTGCTGGTGCCGAGCCCGGGGATCTCCAGCTGGCCGAGATGGCAGCGGGCTGCGTGAGGGTCAGGTCGGAGCCGGGCTTCTTGGTTTCTTCGGGTTACCAAAACCCCTTTCATGCTCGCCAGAGGATCTTAAAAATGCAATGCTATGGATACAGAGGCAAATTCAGGCTTGGCAGAGGAGAGTTGCTTTCACTTATGTAAGGGCTGAATCTGCCTCCCGTTGTTTTGATGTTACTTCCCCGCTCTGCAGTGTGAAAGTACTGCTGTCCCAGGCAGATAGAGGTATTGCTAAAGCACATTCATCCAGCCCTCTGGAATCAGTAAAACCTGGAATGGGTTCAGGTGGAAAATTACAAGATCAAAATGAGGATCAGGGATCTGATTGATACTGAACTCGAGGGACTGAGGCTCTGCTTGTGACTGTGCTGCAATCTATGAGGCAATAACCTAATTTTCCCACTTTCTCTCTTGTCCATCTGCCAAAAGTGATGATAGTATTTTGTTTATCTATTTTACCTATTAGAGTAGAATATACACTGAAATGTAAGTAACAATAACAGAAAATTAAGCAAATGGGACTGGGAATTTAGACATTACAGAGGTGAGTAGAAAGAATCAAACCCAGTATCTCTTGAGAAAGGGAGTAGAAATTCCAAATGCAGTTTGGAAAACAGCAGTGAAAATCCTTTCTTAGATACATAGCTGAGGGCAGGTTTTGGGTAGCGCTTTCCTTTTCCTTGCCTATAAAAGCGGGACGGATTGGGGAATAGCTGACTCCTGTCCAAGAGCTAGAGGTACAGAGCTTTAGTGGACTGTTGGTGGCAGATGTTTTGCTAAAAGGGAAAACCCTGCATGCAAACAGTGTAGTGCTCCTGTGACACCTGGAAATCCAAGGTGGCTGAGGTATTAGAAATGCTTTTGGGAATTCAGTGAGTGGTAACTAATTTCCCAACAAAGGGATAAATTTATTCCCCAATGAAAGAACCATGGTCAGCCAAGGGAGAATTTCAGAGATCATGTATCTGTTGCAGGGACTAGTGAAAGAGTGCAAGAAATGGGCCAATCTGGCCCATGTAAAGATAAACAGTGATTAGAGAAAGGAAACAATCCAAGGAACAAGCTGGATTTGGCAAGAATACATCAACACTATGTTTTCCAACTCTGCAAGTTTACAGCCCTTAGGCAAGACCAACTCCAGTGGAAAGCTTCAACCAGAAAACTGCAAACACTTTAAAAAACTGATGATAGGCTCTTCGGGAGCCTCTTTGGGAGGAAGATTCTTGTCTGGCAAAATGACTTGCATACTTCTGGCACTAAACAAACCACATCTAACTATGGTAGTTCTGTGGTCACTCACTGCCACACTATTTTTGTGCTTCTCTGCCATAACCTGCACTAAGTGCACAGTCCCTGCAGCAGAGCAGGCAGCTCTCCCAAGCTTGCCAACAGAAGGCAGAAGTTTAAATCTGGGCTTAAGGAAGGGTTCATGATGAAATCCAGAATCGCAAACCAAAGCCCTCTCTTGAAATTAGTTGTACAAGTCAGCAGGAAAGACTTTTATGTCAGTGATGCTGCTCAGCATCACTGCTGCAGCAAGGGATGAGCATGATTTTGGGACTCAAGCAGCAGCCCACGCCACAGGAGCAGCACCCCATGTTTCCAAAATCCCTAAATGCAGCAGCCACTGCTTCCCTCCCCCACACTGTGCCCATCAAGCAGCCAACCCTGCTTGTCTTCCAACACACCTCTGCCATCAGCCATGTTGGCCAAGCAGCCACCCCCTGCCCCCGACAGCTTTTGTCACCCAGCCCTACGCAGACAGAAGTTCCAACTCCTTCTCTTCACCTGGAGGTCAGCTCTTCCCTTTTGGATGGGGAAGAAACTTAGTGTCTTTTGGTGCCCCTCTTCCTTAATGAGGAAGATTTAGCCTCCCATGAACCAAGGCTTTATGGGGCTGGAATCTCCAGCCTTGGAAAGATGGAGAGGGATTTTTTACAGGAGCGTGTAGTGATAGAATGAGGGGGAATGGCTTTAATCTGGAAGAAAGTAGGTTTAGATTAAATATTTGGGAAAAATTCCTTACTGTTAGGATGATGAGACACTGGCAACAATTACCCAAAGAAATTTTGGATGCCCTATCCCTGGAAGTGTTCAAGGCCTTGTTGGATGGGGCTTCGAGCAATCTGATCTAGGGGAAAGTGTCCCTGGCCATGGCAGGGGTGTTGAAACTAGATGATCTTTAAGGTCCCTTCCAACTCAAACCCTTGTATGAATCTGTGGATCTCTCGGCTCTGAGGAAGTTGTATTCCCCATGGCTGAAGAAACGAAGTGCAGAAATGAGGATGTTAAATGCCAGTGAGGCTGGCTCTGAAGCCCACTGTTTATGGCATCCCTGGATGGGAAGGATATCCTCATTTCATTTGATCTCTTTTCAGAGAACTATTAAAATGTGAAATGTATCTAATGGAGTTGTCAGAGGAGCCAAGCTTGTACAACATCTAAGAGTAAGATATCAGCACTACTGCAGAAGTCTGGGATGGCACAGAAATAGTGCTTAAAGGACAGTGAGGCAGGGATCTGGGGATACAGGCATCTGTGACAGTCCTGCTCCCTGGTCCTGTGAGGCAGGTGTGTCATTTGCCTGAGAATTCACAGGCAGTCTGTGAGGAAGGTAATTTGCCAGGGTTGAGGTTTGCTTCACTGGTATCTCGCAGATTATAATATTTGTGTCATGGTGTCTGCTATGCGCCTCTTGTGTTTGCCCTGAATGCAATGTGATTTCTACCTTTGGATGTGCAGACACTAAATTATAGAAATAAAAAAAATCCATCCTTCTTCTTTCCAATGTGGCAAGGAGGTGTGACGTCCTGGTGACCACAGGTGCCAGCAGAGAGAGATGAAGGTAGTGGGAGCATGGGGTGGAATCAGTGCCTGTCATGACTTCTGTGAAATGAAACCTCCCCTTCAAGCAGTTGTATGGATTCCCATTGGGGAAAAAATAGATTTTTTTTTCCTCTCTCCATGTTAAAACTCCCATTGTAGACCAACTTTTTGCTGAGCAGATCATACTGAGCTTGAGCCAGGTCTGGGTCCTCACTGTGTGTGTTTGTACCCACTAAATATGTGACCATCTTACCAAATCAACCCTTGTGTGGTTTCTGAACACCTCCTTAGGCCAACACACAGGCACAGCCTGCTTTTGTCATGTTTAAAGATTTTGTGCCTCTATGTTTTCACATGCTTTTTACAGATTCACTGGGAACTCTAAAGCAGTGACTTGTAGCTTGGTGTGATTTACCCCGTTGTTTTCTGCTGTGCAAAACTGTTTGTCAGTGGAGCTGCAATTTCAGGAGGATGTTTGCACAGAAATATAATGAGGCTTGGCTGGTCCTTGGGAGCAGGAGTGATTTTGAATGGCTGCTGACCTCGCGGGGAATCTGGGCTGCAGTCAGGCAGAAACCACTGAGCTGGAAACAAAAACCTGGGGAAACTAAAGCAGGCTCTCCATCTTCTGCTCCGAGTTAGTAAAGAGATAGTTTGTCCGAAAGTCAGCAGCAAATGGTAGAAGATGTATTCATAGTTCTGCCTTTGAAAATTATTTTCAATAGTAATTCCACATTTTAAAATGGGTCTGCACTTCTTGGTGTTTGTGTAAACTGTTCACTTGCAAATGAGCTGGCCTTCTCTTCGGGTCTGTTCTGATGGCTAGCTTTGAGTTTGCTCTTTCTTCTTGGTGTGGATTAGACCCCTGCACAGGCTCTGCAAAGCAGAGGGTACTTCTACACTCTTGAAACTACAGAGATGAAGATTTATTTGTTTTATAGTCAGGTTTATTAGCTCCCATTCTGTTGACAGCTAATAGCAATGACTTTCTGATTTCCACTGTCACACAGCTACAGGCATGTATACAACTATGTATACAACTACAGGAAAAATATATGTAGGAGTTGTTTTTGAATCAGAAGCATGATAAAATTAGTGGTTTTGTCACCGTGTACTTTTTCTGGACTTTTTTAGCAGTTAGCTATCCTATAGTAATAACTAGCATTTTGCATTATGAGGACAAAAAGGCTTGAACAAAAAGGCTATGGGTCACAGAATTGTTCCCCACAGGGTTGCTCTGCCCTCTTTCCAACATCTTCTCGCTTGAAAATGAGGGGTTTGCTTACACTCAAAAAAAAAAAAAAAGAAAAATGAGTTGCCTTTGGCCAGAGATCAATCATGGAAAATTTCAGCCCCATCAGAGAATGTTTTGGAAACATAGAGGCTGTAAGCAGATGATCTGATCCTGATGCCACTTAGCTCATAGCTGTTTGAGTCTGCCATAACAGCAGCAAGTGCTGTGGATTTAACTATGGTTTGCCCTCAAGAGCTGGGATCGAGCTTAGGCTGTGGGTTTCTCAGCAGCCTCGGCACTGGCACTTGCTGAGGGTGGGAAGAGACAATGGAGGGTGCTGTCACAGCCCTTGCTCTCCTGAGCAGCAGTGGTGAATGGGACTTATTAATGTACTTAAAACCAGGACCCACCTAGCTGGGCTATACATAGTGAGCTGCAGACCTCAGAAGGTAAAGTGCTTTAATTCAGGTGGAACTCCTAGCTTTCAGGTGCTTACCTTGACCAGCTATATTTGGCCTGCCAAATACATTTTGCTTTGGTGTTTTAGCTCTTCAGGCACTGGGCTAAAATGCTGCGAAGGGCAAATATTGATTAAAATAATATTTATCTGCTCTGCCTAAATAATCCATCCCTTCTTATATGCACAAGGTTTTCATAAGGACTGAAGGCTCTTGCAGAAGCTGGTGTTTGGAATATGCTGACCATTGGGACAAGTCTGTCCAACTCACCAACACTCCCAAGAACTGTCCATTTTTTAGCTGTCCAGTGGTTTTGTGCATCTGTGCCTGCTGCTGGCACCAGGGGTAGCAGAACCTTGCACCTCTCTGCTGCTACCCCCTCTCTTCTTTCCTGTCCAAAAGAGCCTGAAGAGTCATTCTTCCAAGGAGACAGGAGCAACTGCCTCATCAGACTGTCATTATCTTATGTCCTGGTAGTGAAGAAAATATGATAAATAGTTTGGTGAAACTAATGTTTTTTTTTAAAAAAATCCTATGTCCCTTTCAACCTCTAACAATACAGCTATACTTAATTTAAATACTTGGGGTACAGCATTGAAAATTTCATGTCTTGTGTATTTCTCATGAATGTTCCTGAGAAAAAGAGGGTCCCTAAACTTACTGCTCCAATACTTATGGAAATTCACATGCTAGTCTTTTAAGACAAGCTAGCACATCTTTGCACTGGAGCTGTTGCTAGTCTTACATTTCCATGGGCATTCCTAGAGCTCCTGTAAGTGGCAGGGCATTCGGTGAAACACAGCCTTGGTCTCACCTGCTAAAAATGCTTGTATGCCCCAGTTTTTATAGGTGCAGTACCCAGCACAGATATCCAACATCATCTGTTCCCTTTCTCAGCCAACTTGAGCCATACAATACTTTCATGCCATTTGAACTACAAAATTAAATTCCAGTCTGGGATTTCATATAGTCTGAAAAGAGCACCCTGTCAACAACTCTGGTGCACTTGTGCTGCAATTTGGGCAGATACTGGCTCCACCTGTTGTTTCATTTCCCCCATTAGTTATCTAGATGCCAGCACCCTTGGAGACACCTCCTTCTGTTATAAATAAAACTTGAAATCAAAACTATTGTGAAACTGTAGAAGACACACAATTCATGCCACTCAGGTCTTGGCGACCCAACTTGGATGGCTTCATGGGTGACTTCCAGCTTGCTGAAGATGTTACTTTTTAAATAGATGTGTCTGAAAATGTTTGTTGAAAAAAACTTGCTAAAGCATGGCAAAAAAGTTGCTGGTAGTTAAGGAACTAAGAACAAGCTATTGTTCCTAGTCACAGGGTATACTCAGTTTTCCTTCAAAAACTACCTACCTGCCAGGAGACATTTGCTTATTTTATTATTAAATTTGCCAATGTGCTTCTTGAAGCAAGTGTCTGATCTGATTTTTGGTCATCAAAATAAACAACAATGTCAATGGGAAAAATGCAGGCCCTGATGGAAATGAAAATGTAGAACTTCTTAAGATTTTATAGCTGATAAATGTTGTCCAAAAGCGTTAATCATCTTAAATTATTTAATCATTAGCAATGAAGTCCCAAGCCCTAGCAGAGCTTTTAGTGCTCTGCTGCCTGTGAAAAGCTGCACATCACTTGTTGCCGGTGAATCAAATCTTCACAATTCCTGTACAGATTTTGAATGTTGAAGGAGGCCTTTTTTCTGGTTATTTTCCTGCAAAATCCTTCAAAGAGGCATCCCTGGATCTGGCAGACTGTAGATGCTGGGAAGCTTCAGAGAGACAACTGCATTCCTGAGGATGGGTTTGGAGCATGTACAGATGCCTGCAGATTCATCCGAGTCAAGGAGTAGCACTTCTTTTCAATGACATCCTGGGGCCAGGACTTCCATCCATTAATTATGTGAAAGAGGACCTCCTTTAGTCAAACCTGCCAATTTTTAATGTAATTGAATGTCACCTTATCCTCGTATGACTAGGGAAGAAAAGCAGAAACTCTTGCTCAACATCCATTTGTTTTATGCCCTTACATATTTTTTGTGCCATTTGAGGCTTTGTGTGTCTGATAAAAGCAGGGAAAGGCTGTATTTACCAGAATTTGAGCTAAAGGTACCAGGAACTAAATTGAAGAATAAGTGTCCTGCCTTTTTTGGCTGACAGAAGGGCTGCAAGTGGTGTTCACTCAGGGAAAGGACAGGTTGTAGGCATAAGGTGGTACCATGACTCTCTGGGGTCTCTCTGCTCATGATCATCGGGCAAGAGACCCCTTGTTTTGCACCAGCTCACAGATTTTTTCTGTGCTGGCCAGACTTATCCTCACAGATAAGTCAATCAGGACCATCCTTGTTAATAATATTTAGTGTATAACCTTCTCACTCTGACAATTAAAAAAAAAAAGGCTTTATGAAAATAAGAAAACATGGCATGAAAAACATTTCTTTTGTTTTATGTTATTTGAATAATTTTCTTCTTTTCTTTGGGAAATAAAATTATTGGAAACAACTTTTAGTAACTATACAAAATAAGCTTACATTGGTAAGCAAACACGAAGAAAACATATGTTGTTTTGGGCCAGTTTTAAAAGGTGAATCTGACAGTTTCAATACAGTAAATATTGATAAGCAGACAGAAACCCCCTTTCTTTCAAAGTCCAAGCACTGAATTCAGGTGTCATCTTTTTGATGGTACCTGGCAATTAAACATATCCCTTCATAACCTCGTAGAGGAAGTCGGCTGCAAATAGGGTGAGTTAAACTCATCAAGTTGCCTTATGAATTCTTTTCTGTGTTTAGAATAACTCCTTCTTACAAGATGATGAACTGCCAGTCACACAGGAAGAGAAAAGCAGACACTTCTTTTCTGGATAGATTAAGCTCTCCAGAGGATGGTGAAAGCGAAGCAAATCAAGTACATCATCTTTCATATTCACATCAACCCATCTATTGTGGAAAACATCAGAAGTCAGCGTTTTCTCACTCAGCTGAAATATTATTCCTGTGCTATTTCTACACTGAAGAGACAAATATTGGAGATGTGAACACTTAATAATCCCCCAAAGGAAAGAGAAAAACACTGAAAAAGGCAGAGCACAAAGTCCCACTGTATGCCAGCCAGTGCTGCTGCATTCAGAGAGAGACTCTGGGAACAGCAAATGCTGGTTCCTGGGGCTTGAGGAGCTAGGAGGTTCCATCAGTAGTTGTCTCTTTCTCTCTCTAAGGAATTTTTGTTTGTTATTCCTGCTTCTTTTATGAGAACATGGCTGTGGAGAAGGATTAGACAGAGAACCAGGGACTGGGTGAAAGGAAGTCAAATTATATTAGTCTTGTGCTATTTAATGAAAGGCGGACCAGCCATCAGATAAATACAGGTGAGAGAGCAGGCAGGTGACAGATTTCCTGTGCTGGCAGGTGGGT
Organism: Lonchura striata; assembly: GCF_050655825.1. NCBI lineage: Eukaryota > Metazoa > Chordata > Aves > Passeriformes > Estrildidae > Lonchura > Lonchura striata. The sequence goes on from NC_140706.1 coordinate 61,548,385, forward strand.
GGTGACTGCCAGAGTGTGATCCTGTGGTCTGAAGGCTTTCCCAGAACCGGCTTTCTTTGGTGGGCCCCAAACCATTTTCCCCAGTGGAGTACCAGGGGATCAGAGCCCACACTGCGACTGGAGCACCAGTTCAACCCAGCATGCACAGCTGAAATTAGGTGTAAAATGTTTTTGCTTAGTCATTAGATCTTTGCCTGTACCCAGAAATGATTTAATGGCTCCTGGGTAAACACTGGTACTTCAAAGAATGTGCTAATTTGGCTTTGGAAATGAGAAGGCAGGTAAGATGCATGACCTCTGCTGAGGCATCTTTTGATATCCCACATTAATACTGGGGTTTGATGGTTGTTCATTTTTCCATCTCAAAGGGAATCTTCAGTAATGGCTTATTCTGCCTGCCTGCAGGCTTGGTTTCTCACTTGGGCTGCTGGTTGTGAAGTATACATTGCATACATTAGGAAGTAAAGCTGAGCCACTTTTTGTAATGCCACGAGTGGGACAGAGTAAAATCAGTCCTATATTTCCAAGTATCAGATGTGCTTGAAATGAGAGCATATCTTTCAGGAAGTTTAAGTTAATATTCCTAGGATGACACTCCCACGTCTCTTCTGTGCTTATCCACATTTATCGTTGGTGTACGTGCCTGTGGTGCAAAGCACCTATAGATGAGGATCCATGAGTCTCAGACCCCTTGGTCTCTGCAGCCATCCCTGGTGGTACACCAGGAAGATTCCTGGATTTTTCTGTCATTAGCATATAGTGAAATACTGTTTGGGAAGTATGCAAAGATTTCTGTTTGTGGCAAGCCAGCTACTAATGAGGCATGGCACAGCCACTGCAGTGCACCCATCCCATGCATGTAAGGTGAATCATTGCTTATTTTTCCTGTTGATGACTCAGCAACTCAAGTAGTGGGAGTGACCACTTGTTGTGGTCTTGATCTGCCTGATGGCATCACTCAAAAGCCACTCTTTTGCAAGGCATTTTGCCAAAGTGGGCTTGCTGATGACAGGAGGTCAGAGGTGTAGCTGGATGGCCCAGAGAATGCCTCATCAGCATGACCACATCTGCAGCGTTGGTATTTGTTCACTGATGGGACTCCCAAGGAGGAGGACTGCAAACCTGGTGGTTACATTCTGTTGCAAGAGCCCTTGTAGGTGGTCAATTATGGCTGCTGTGTTTATGTGATACCTTTTTTTGGCCATTTTCCTCTACAGGGCACAGAAGTATGTAGGGTGTGCCAGTCATTCCTTTCAGTACAGCACATGACACTGAGGTGCCATGGGAAAATGGAATGTGCTTTTCTCATCGGAGCTGTTCATCCTTCAGTTTTCCAGCTTCTTGCTTAAGCATGGATATCCTCACACTGACTCGTCATAGCTGTTAAAAACCACGGATTTTCCATGAGCTTTCTTACTGCAACTTGGTCCCTTCTGCAAATCAAACAGCTCGGATCAATCGAAAAGTTGTCAGGAAATTTGCAGCTTTGGTGACTGTGCTCCTGTTAAATAAATGTTAAGCAAGTTAAAACATAATTTAATATGCTCACATCCACAGCAGTCTTTGATGGTGTACCTGTCATCAGGCATGGAGTTTGGTGTTCCCATATAAAGAGAATATTAAGTTATAAAGATTTTTTTTCCCTATGGGGTTCCAAAATTCAGATTAACTAACTGCTACCCTTGGAAAGACTTAAAGTAAGGGGTAGCTGCATAAAAGAAATAAGAGAGCTGCTCAGTAAGATGTGTTTAGAAGGTTCATGTCAGAAAAAGGATTTTAGAAATGGAAAATATTTCATTAGATCCATTAATGTTATAATTCCACCAAGCTTTGCACTAAAGCAATTAAATATGTTACTCTAGAAATCAAGACCAAAGAAAACAGTTGGTGAACGTGGCGTATATAAGTACTTTGTGTTCTGATAAGAGAATGCTTAATATTATTTTTTAGTCAGTAGAGGTCATAGTTCACATCTCAGTGTCCCTGTGCTTGGAAATCCACCACAGGACTTCAGCAGTCTGGATTCCATGAAACATTTCATTCTTTGCTTTGCTTGAGACATCCTACCTGGCCTCAGGGAAGGCATTTAGCTGCTCTACACCCCTGTTTCTCTTCTGTAAAACAGGAGTAGCTTTTCTACTCTTCTCAAGGGCATTATTAAAAAAACAAACAAACAAAAACCAAAAAAAACCCCCAACAAAACCAAACATACCCTAATGCCTGAGACATGCAGATATCCCCATGCAGGACATCAGTTAAAGTACACTGTTTGCTTGAATCTTCTAAATATATGTATATAATTTGCAAGGATGTAAAAATGCCCACAAACTCTAATATGGTCAGTTTTAGGAATATGAAACAGGCCCACTGGTATTATTATCACTGGGATTATGATGATTCAGAGCGTTATGCTGACACCAACACTACCTGACCAGGATGAGGAGACAGCAAGTCCCAGTCTCTGTACGAAGAGTAGAAAGTCAATCCAGACAAACGATAAGAGAGTAAGAATAAGCAAGTCAAAGATGAAAGTGTTATTGCATACATGTCTTGTAGTGTTTCCCTCCTTCCTTCCCTTCCAGACTGCACCCTGCCTCATTTCCCACCTCTCTCCCTGCAGAGGGGCTCATCCCTTCTCTCCCTCACTGCTTTCCCACTGCCCTCCCCAGGGCTCCAGGGTGCTCTCCGGAGCGCGGCTGCCTTCTGCTCTGCCGGGGCTCTCTGCAGGAGAACCTGCACTGCAAGTTTCAGCTCAAAACAAACATTCATGGCTGAGTTATGAACCCCCAGAGGGATAGATGGTGAAGTGGATTAAAGCACTAACTCTTTTCCTTTGGTTCGAAGCCACATTAGGACAAAAGTTAGAGTGAGTTTCAGGGTTAACTTTCATTTATTGGTATGGCTCGGGTTTGGACGTGGCAAAAAAGGCCAGGAACAAAAGGACACTGGGCGAGAGTCACATTGGTGAGGCTTCAGGAGGAGCCTACACAGTGCTCCAGCCAGCCTGACCTAGTTACTGATGACAAGTTTTGACATTTCAGGAAATGTTTAAACTACGGAAGCAAAAACCAACACCCATGGACAGCCCTGCGTTGCAAGGGCCTGTGGGAAGAGGAGACACCCAGCGTAGTTCTGCCTGGGAGGCTGCCCTGCTTGGGAAGGGTCCCCCAGGGAAATGCTTCCAGCCACCCTACACCATCCCATCTGTGGTGGGGGTGTGAGGATGTCAGGGGACAACCTATGCCTCTGCAGTGGCTGTGAGCGGCTGCTTGCTGCACTGTGTCTGCAGGATGGTGTGTCCTGCTGGTCTGTGGCTGCTCTGGGAGCTGCTTTGCAGTCTTGCTCTGGAGCTGAGCTAGATATCTTGCACCTCAGGGACACAGTGGGAAATGTCTAGAAAAGTCTGTGTTTGAGAAATAAGGTTTTTCTATTCATCCTCTTAGATGAACCAAGTGAGTTTAGAGCTGCATGGAAAGCTTCTGCTCTCCTCACATCCTCCCTTAGGGAATGAGTAGCAATGCTCAAAAGCTTTTGTATAAATCATCCAGGCATATTAAGGCTGAATAACAGAAGGTTGTTTTTGTTAAAGAGCCAGATCCTTAAGAAGTGTGTTATGTACACGTCACTGTCTGCTCTTCCTCTCCCACATCAACAGTTGTCTGAGAGTCTAATTCAATTTGCTGTTTGTAAGGTGGGAAACAGAAGAATAAAAACATTAGGGAAGTCTTGTATGAATATTAGTCTTTCCCTCAGGACAAAGAAAATTATTTTCAGTGTATGGGAGCCACCACATTTGAGAACCTTTATAGCCATTCATTCATGTAAGGAACCCAAGGCTCCTGTGGAGGCTCTCCAGCCCTTGGCTTGAGGTGTGGGAGAGGTTGGGAAGGAATGTGTCTGGGCAGGGAGGAGCAGTGGCTGAAAAAGGGATGAGGCAGTGAGCTGGAGAGAGACCCAGGGAAAGAGGGTCCCTCTGAATAGCATATTAGTGAGAAAGATTTCTATTTTTTATAATAATCTAAGCCACAGGACAGGATGCACAGGTATCCATGCTGGATGGCAGAGATGCTGCAGTTGTCCTGATGATTTTTACTGTCTGGACTGTCCTCTAGCATTCTTTCTGCAGCATCCCTGGTCCTGCAGATTATGTGGCAGCTGAAATGCTCCCTTACAGGAAGCAATGTAGGACAAGTGTTTGGTGCTGCTTTCTGGAGCCAAAGAAGCTCCTTCCAAATCAAAAATCTCTCTTTCTATATAAAGAGATGCTACACCTTTGAAGGGAGCCCTTTCAATGGAGGGTTGTGACTCAGAATACTTAGAAAGGGTTTTTACCCCTCTGATCAGGAATGCTCTCAAACTCAGGCTGAGAGGGAAAAAGGAGGATGGTGACTGATTTCACTGATCACCTCTGTCAGAGCATTCAGGGTCCTGATGGATAAACAGCTGGCTGATGGCTTGAAGAGCTCCAAAAAAAGCACTGTGACCTCTTTCTTGTTTCTTAAACTGAATAGAAAGCCAGTAAAAGGAAAGGGAGCTGGGATTGAAACCATTTTAGATCCATTCCTTTCCCCGTACACCTGCAGAGGCTGCACTCAAGTGTCTTCTGCACTCTCTAAATTTCTTCCTTCTCTCTTCTTCCGATCCATTCCCTTCTCCGTTAGGCAAACATTATGGGCATTATTTCTCACTGATGGTTTTATAAGATTTGATCTCCCAGAGAGAAGAAAACACAAAAGAAAGGACACACCACTTAACAGATGTTAAGTTAGAGGCTAACAAAAATCTCACACTTATACCAGCTCTTGCACCATGCTAACTACCTCCTGCAGGTGTATATGGGCAGAGCAAGGAATGCTCTGCCAGATGCAACTGAGTCAAAAAATAGCTAACCTTAATCCTGCCTACACCTACAGTCATGTGTACATGCCCTGAGAGATTAGTGATGGTAGGCATTTCTACAGGATGAATTTCTAACTCAACACCTGAAAACATGGTAGGTACAGGTTCTGCCAGTCATCCAAATTAATACTCAGATTGGGATGGGGCTACTCACAGTGCTGAAAAATACCAAGTGAACAGAGAAAATGTGATGCAGTACATACATGTTGCATGTAGAAAGACAAAGTAAAGTGAACCAAATAACTATAATTTAAATTTTGGTTAAATAGGTTTGTTTGTTTTTTTGAGGACTGGCAAAAAGCAAACTGTATAGTACATCGGTGTAATAAGCTATTGGTATATGCCTCAGGACCACTGAAAGGAAAGTTAATGAGCTGCATTGCATTTCTGCTTTAAGCTCTTAAAATGCATCATGAATAAATGTGTCTGCAAGTTCATTGAGGCTTATATCACTGAATTTTCACGTGGCAGCCTCTGCAGAGAATTGACTATGGAAAAAAAAATGGGTATAGTTATTTTTAACAGTTTGTAAACACCATGAAATTAATTGTTTCCTAATGTGAAAAAAACCCTCCACGAACAAAAAAAGACTTAGGTGTCTCTGGATTTATATCAGAAACCAGTTTGTCTCCCTCAATGAGCAAAGCCTCTTAATGGTAGAATATTCTGTGTGAAACGCAGCAACACATTTTTAGTGTTCCTGTACTGACAGAGGTGAATTTTGCAGTAATGTCTCACACATTTGCTTTTAAAATGTGGCAGAAAAAGAATGAACACCTGATCCTGCACAGCTTGGCACGCACAGGGGAAAAGCAGTTGCCTGGCATGCCATTGATATTAAAGACATATTTGTCACGAGCCTTGCAACCTGTACTGCTTTGTTGTAGAAAGCAAACTCTGGAAGTAAATAGCCATAGCTCTTGATTCCAACCAGCTGGGAATTTTGCAAGGAAACCGCTTTCCAATGGAAATAAGGCACGTTTGTCAAAACAGAGATGGGCTGGGAAGTAGAGAGGTTAAACCCTTGCTAGAAACCACCCCCCTCTTCCCTCTGAGATTTTCTTTTAAAAGCCTCATCTACAGGATATGTATTTTTCCTACATCTTTGCCGAACTACCCCAAATTTCTTGATGTTTCATGCCGATATGTGTAAGTTACAACATGCATTTAAAATAATTATTGTGAAATTCTTCTCTATCTCAGATAAAAATATAACATTATATATCAAAGTTATGTACACACTATAATTTAGTAAAATAACTCAGCATATGATTTATTTATTTCTGGAAAATGACAGCTCTGTGCACCCTGAGTTCATTATTTACACATGCATTCACAGCCACCAATCATCCCACCTCCAGTGGATTTCTAACAAAACATAAGTATTTGTAGTAGCAGAACACTGACCATGTCTTTTCAGCGGTACAAATATTAAAATTATTTCATGCGCCATGGCAAAACACTAAGCTATGGTTCTTCTATGAAATAATGCAGTAAAAGCTGTGACGGTTTCAGTGGGTTTAGAAGGCTTCGTTGAAGCAGCTGTTATAAGCAAGAAGTGCTCACAGAACAACAGCATAGACTTAATAATTTAGAATTTTTTTGCATTGCATATTGAATACCTCTTTTCAACTTTATGTACTTTGAATATATGCAGCACTCGAAATGCCTAACTTCTTTTTCTTATACTGAGTCTATATAGTTTTTTACCCTATGGGATACCGTGGTGATTTTTAAGTGCTTGTGAGTCCCTGTTTTGTGTGCTTACCAAGAATTTTTTTTGTGCTTGAGTATTTTTTACCCAATAAAATCCCTTGGACTTATTCTCTTAAAATTTTTCTCAAGCTATATATTTTTTTTTTTTAATAGGACGGACAGGGATACCTGCATAATTCTGCAAACAGGTTCATAAGAGAAAAAATCTCTTCACACCAAACTTTTTTTTTTATTGTAGATGTTTCTATGGAATCACCTCATTTCTAATTCAGTGCACATTTAAATGCACTGTGTGAACGTGTTTCTTACAGCTTTATTATATTTCTCTCTTTGCAGTCAGTATTATTCCTTTCTGAAGTTGCTTAAATTATGCCGTTATTGGGAAAAACAGCAGCTAAACCCACCTGTTGATCATACGTTTGTATTTGTTATGAAGCCAGCCTGAAAAGGCTGTCATCGTGCCAAGTGCTGCGCTGATGTTTTGTGGATATCGGTATTTGCACGTTAGCAGAGACTTCCCCAGCATAACCCTTCCTCATTGCTAAAGAAACCCAGCAGATAGTCGTATGCTTGGACTGCACTGAGAAATTGTTTCAGGATGCAGCTGGGAAGGAGGAGGTTAGAGGCAGCAGACGCGCCGAAGAAAACTGGAAGAACAAGAACATGCCTTGTGTGAGCATTCCACAGGGTGTCAGTTCACGCTCTACCCGAAATATCCCTCGAAAGGCACAGTTGCAAAGGTTAAGATTCTCATATGATTGAAATAATTCCCATTTATGTGTTACTTGCTGACAAAACTGTTGACTTGTTTTCTACCTTGTATTCCAAGATTTTAGAATTTGCCTCTGTCAAAAGCTTGAAGTGAAACATTCTGAAGACATTTACTGCTCAGCTTGTAAGAAACAGTTTTGTTTGAATTGATTACTTTGATTTGTTCTCTCTTTTCTTTTTCACTTCCTATTTTCTCATCTGTGGAGTTCAACCATTATGAATTTTGGAGCTAGTACGAGGGCTTAAAAAATCAAGATATGGATAGTTTTGTGCCTCAGCTGTAGCAAGATATGGTAAAGCCAATTATTATTGACTGCTATGAACTAGGGATTGTTAAACTATTAATTAAAACTACAAGGAGAACCTTATAATACCATTACTTTAGTATTTAATTATTTCTGTCTTTGGAAATTTCTCTCAACACTTTCTCTCCAGGCATTGTAGGTTTCTATATGTGACTTTTTGATTTTCTCACTTGAACACTGATCTGGTGCTGACATGGGCAGAGTAAGATTTCTAGCAGAACCCTCCCCATGGCAGGGAGATTGGAACTGGATGATCTTTAAGGTCCTTTTTAACCCAAACCACTTTATGATTCTATGGTAACAGGCAAAGAATGCATAATCCTTCAATTTTTAATTTTATTGAGACAAATATTTCTTAAGGACATGATGCAGACAACACTCATTGTCCATTCCTATTCCTCTGCACTGTGTTATGCTGCTGGTTCCTGTCACAGCAGTAAGGGGCTAAAGAAAGCACTGAACCTCTTTTTATTTTTGTAGCGTTTCTCCTCATACCTCCAGTGCATGAGAGTGTCTGGCAGTATTGATAGCCTCTTGCTTCACTAGCTCTTCTTTGTAGGGACATTAAAATTGATTTTCTGCATCTTGGCATATGAAGACTCAAAAGTGTGTTACATGCCCTATTGCCCAAAAATGTGCAGCCACAGAGCAAAGGTTCCAGTGACAGTGACTTTTATGGCACTAGGAGGCCTGAGCTGAGGGACAGGCTTATTTATAGTGCTACTGAAGAATTAGCCTGCCTTTGAACCTGCTGTACAGATACCCTGATTAAAAAATCTCCTTTCCTGACAGGGGGGAAGGCAGGCGCAGAAAGTGGAGGCAAAGTTTCAAGACACACCTGGTGATACAGGGGGAAAGACATGGTCCCTTACAGCAGTGCCTTGCCACAGGGGCTGCTGGAGACATATTTACGGCTCTGAAGTAATAAAGGTGTAACTTAATGCTGGGAATGGAATTGCTAAGAGAAAGCATGCAAGGAGAAATTCAGAAATAATGCATCACCAGAAGCTGAGAGACGAATTCTGAGCATGAAGCAGCCAAATGACTGCCACAGCTTCCCAGTGCCCAATTAAATCAGCTTCTTTTTCTAATGTAAGTCCCATTGGACAGTCTAAGTGTTAAGAGTAAGCATGACTTTAGGCAAAAAAAAAGGCTAGCTGAAAATAAAGATAAAGACAACATTTTAAAAGACCAAGAAGATTATATAGTAGAGAAAAATCTGTCATGATTGCCTCAAAGAAAAAATTATCTAATCCTGAGTGCCATGACAAAAGGACCAGTTTGTTTGCAGCTAATCTGTCAGTGAATTTAAAATATCTTGGATTTATTTACAGGGATGGAGAAAATGTCCAGTCACCTAGGGACTGAGGCAACCAGTGTGCTGTCGTGGGTACCTGATGACTCCACTACTGGCTCTTAGAGGGAAATAAAGACCTGGAGAGAGAGCCTGACCGCACTGAAGCCAATGGCATGGATCTTGTTAACATTGTAAAATCCAGGTTTGGCTGTCTGTTAGATTTATGGATTGGGCTTTATCTGGTGTGATACTATGTTCAGTTGGATCACTGCAATAATGTGTTTTCCCACTTCAGTTTTTCCACATTTAGACAGTAGGAAAGCCAACACTTGGCTCATTTCCAAGTTAAAGGAAACCTTCTTCATGAGCAAAAGATAATTTGGATTAAGGTCTTTAATGAGCACAGTTAGCTTAAAGTTAATAGAAAAGGGAAGGGAAGAGAAGAGAAGGGAAAGAGAGAAGAGAGATGGAGAGGAGAGGAGAGGAGAGGAGAGGAGAGGAGAGGAGAGGAGAGGAGAGGAGAGGAGAGGAGAGGAGAGGAGAGGAGAGGAGAGGAGAGGAGAGGAGAGGAGAGGAGAGGAGAGGAGAGGAGAGGAGAGGAGAGGAGAGGAGAGGAGAGGAGAGGAGAGGAGAGGAGAGGAGAGGAGAGGAGAGGAGAGGAGAGGAGAGGAGAGGAGAGGAGAGGAGAGGAGAGGAGAGGAGAGGAGAGGAGAGGAGAGGAGAGGAGAGAAGAGAAGAGAGGAGAGGAGAAGAGAAGAGAAGAGAAGAGAAGAGAAGAGAAGAGAAGAGAAGAGAAGAGAAGAGAAGAGAAGAGAAGAGAAGAGAAGAGAAGAGAAGAGAAGAGAAGAGAAGAGAAGAGAAGAGAAGAGAAGAGAAGAGAAGAGAAGAGGAGAGGAGAGGAGAGGAGAGGAGAGGAGAGGAGAGGAGAGAAGAGAAGAGAAGAGAAGAGAAGAGAAGAGAAGAGAAGAGAAGAGAAGAGAAGAGAAGAGAAGAGAAGAGAAGAGAAGAGAAGAGAAGAGAAGAGAAGAGAAGAGAAGAGAAGAGAAGAGAAGAGAAGAGAGAGAAGACATGTCTTTCAGTCACTCTAAGTTCCTACTCTTGCTACCACATGCATTTCTGATCTTTTTCTCATTGAAAAATTAAGCAGAAGGGGAAAAGAAACAGAGAACAACAGTGATTAAAAAAAAAAAAAAAAAAAAAAAAGCATGGTATAGATCCTGTAAGAAATAACTCAGTAGAATAAGACCTAAAGAAAAATACAGTAGACATCTGTGGAGTTAATTGTGGCAATAGAGAAAGTGAATTAGGAACAATTGGTCATTGTTCTGGATGTGATAAGATTAAGGTTGGCCAGATAACATTATCATCCAGCAAATTCTAAACAAACAAGAGGAAGAATTTTGCCATGCTGGAATATCTGCACTGGTCATAGAATGCTGCTGATGCTCAAGTTTTCATTGTGCTCAAGAAGTGATTTGACAATTTCATGGAAGAGCTATAAGTGCAGGGACAGTGTACATGGCTTAGAATGGGCAGAGATACCTGGAACAGTGGAAATAGCATGTAACTATCATATGTTGTCTCTGTTCTGCTGCTCTTTGTTTTACTTATATTCCTTGTCGGCTAGTGTTGGAAACATGGCACCTTTGGTCCAGTACAGCCAAGATGCAAAAGCATTGAAACAACATTAAATTTCTTTCTCAGCCTCAATCAGTCCAGACAACTTTCCTTGGACACAGTCGGGATATAATCAACAGCAGTCAGGCTTCTGGGGAGGAGGAGGAGGTGGTGGTAGGAATGGCTATTACAAATCAGTTCCTTGAGGATCTGTTTCTAACATATGCGCCCAAGCGCACAGATTTGGAGGTCTAGTTAGATTTTCAGTTAAATAGATATGGTACTAAAGATATTTATTTCTGACCTTGCCTATAGCTAGAGAAACAACATTTTACACAGACTCAGTTTAAGTATTCAGTGGTTGCACCATCTGAGCAACAGACCTGGCTAAACACAGAAACGACAGAAGGATTTTTTGTTATAAGCGAGGAGGCTTAATGCAGATGAAGTGGCCATATGGAGTGAAAAAACATAGTCATTAAGAAGATGGAAAGATACTATTAGAACAAGGATTCCCAAAGTTTGTTTATGGAAAGCTGGCACAACAAGCAGGGTGTCAAGCAGCAGGACCCAAAATAATTAACCTGTAACAGAAGCCCCAAAACTTTTGGTGCCCCCTTTCCTACAACTCTTGAAAGCAGGAGAACGAGCCAGTTTCATGCTGCCTTTCAGAGAAGAGAGGGGCGAAGTTAGTGAGTGACACACAGCTCTCCAGACTCTTGGGGTCCTCAAACACTCAGGAAACACTTTGAATATGTGTTTTTTGCAGCTGGAACAGCCTCAAACAACACCTGAATTAATTGAGGATGGCTGTGGCCTTGTGTCTTACCCAAAGGTGTCTCAGACTGCTCCTTGGGAGCTCTGCAACAGAAAAGATGTATGGCAAAAGGCATCAAGATGAGTTTTGGTGTGAGAACATAATGTCCAGAAGTCAAAAAATGGCTGAAACTCTAGTTGGTTAACATAAAACCAAATATCCCTCAAAAAACGCTCCTGTATATAAAATAATTTGCATGAGCACTTCAGGACTTAATTCAGAGTGTAGGGAAGTGACTGGTGAGAGTCCTCCACCTATTGCAGGAGGTGTTGTATAACACTCTTACAGCAAGTAAACTCTTATGCAGAAGATATTCCTAGCCTGATAAGAGACTTTTTTCATGAAACACAGTAATCTTCAGATACACACAGATACAGCATTGAAGGTAGTTAAAATTCCCTGACTGGTAGCTGTCAAAAGTGGTGTTTTGGACCAAAAGAGAGACAAGCTTGAATGGCACCTGAAAATGATTTATATGCACTCCAGTAACTAACTGTGTGGACAAATACAGTGGTAAATTCACAGTGTGGATAACAGTCATCAGGGCCAGAAACTCAGAAACAAATGAACCTTTGGCATTAGCTCGCAATATGAAATCACTTTAAATAAAAATCACAAAAAACATTAAGCCTTCTGGTCATTTATTTTGTGTTATGCAGTGGTACTGATTCTGCAGCCTTGAGGTGATTAGCACAAAATACCACTAAATCTCTACCTGGTACAGAGAAAAACCTTTTAAAATCCTCTTAATTATCTGTCTGTGCCAGAAAACACTGTCAAGTTTTTCTGTATTTTTAATCAGTGTTGTTACTCTTTGAGTCTCCTCATGTTTATTTTTCGTGATTTAAATACAAAGATTTTGTTGAAATAATGCTCTTTGATACAAATAATTTAGAGTGAAGAATGTGTGCCAGCATAGCTAAGTTAATTATTTTGTCTGAATGCTTGGCAGATGAAAATGATGATAGAACTGAGACATGTCTACACTGGGCAGGAAGGTGTGGTGCAGAAATCCCCATACGAATGCTGAACGATCGAGCTCCAGACTTTGAACCAAAACAGCCACGCTTGCATGGAGCTACTGACAGCAAGCTTCAGTGAGCTCAGCACCAGCCCTGGGAAAATGCTTCTGGATCACCAGGTTCCCAGCTGGCCACCATGCAGTGCTGTAGTGGTGGGATGATGCTGGGATTCAAGGATTCATGTCAGCCTGAGACTAACCTGCAGCATAGATCATAAGAAACCGATGAAGACAAACTGTGAGAAGAAGGTGCTTTTGCCCCAGTGGCAGCTGACTCTGGTTGGACATCAAAAATTGGCTGACTTGTGTGCTTCCTTAATTTTTCCGCCTCATGTTTGATATTTTCAGCCTATGTGATGAAGAAGAAGAAGGCATGGCTGAGTCACTTTAATGCCCACTACACATTCTTGGTATTCCACAGTAAAAGGCACAGGAAAGCTGGTTGGACTTCATTCCTCTAACCAAATGTCAGAAATGTTGTTAAATGGAAGGTTAGTTAATCATTTCAGATTCCATTTATCTTATCACATTCATTTACATAAAGGTAATTATTTATATGGTACACTAATTTGTTTGTATTCCCTATGGGAAAAATCCTGGTTTATAGGAAGGAAACCAGCAGCCACCTAAAAGATGCAAAAATACTCCAGTGCCACCTTGTGCTACAGCCACCACCAGGATGAGAAGATGGATGTGAACCAAGTTGTTCCTGCCTTCTTGAAGGAGCTGGATTGGCAAGGGACTGGAGAGGGGGAAAAGAAAGAGAATGATGGAGAGGGAGGGTGCATTCACAATAGTCTTCAAGATGTATTCTCTAAAATGTAGAGCTCAGTCTCTTTGTAAGTTCTTTGCTGCAGGGACCATAACTGAGCTGTTTTTTCTGTTCTTGATGGAAGGCCTAATTCTCCTAAATTACATTACAAACTGACCTGTCCAACTGGAGAAGAAACAATGGAGCTTTTTTTTTTTCCCAGGCAATTAGTAGGTAATAAAAATAATTAAAAAAAAAAAAAAAAAGGGCAAAAAAACAGCCCACACATGAGCTTCCTCCAGCCTGTGCTGCAGAAGTAACCTAGTCTCCACTGGGCAGGCAGGCCAGGTGAGTGGCTGCCGTGGCAGAGTAAACCTGCTGAGGGTGTGATTGCTCACAAGTGAGATCTATCTCCCATGGAACCACATCATGCACCCATGGGTGTGGTGAGGAGACTTTTACAGCTTGACAAATATTTGAACTATTGTTATAAGCAGCTATTTATACAGTTCTATAACATTATACAGTTATATAATACAGTCTGTGAGGCACCACTAGTGATTTGGTCACCAATGTTTTGGGTAGGGTGTAAAATGAAGTAATGGACTCTGGCCACACCTTTGAAGGGATGTAGGACCTGCTGAACCTCTGCTGAGGAGCCATGGGTAGGTGCAACCAGTATGTCTAGGAAGCATCAAGGAATATGATTAATCTTATCAATTTAGGCATCTGAAGCTGCTTAGTCATCCATCTGTTTGGCAGGAATTTATCTTCGTGATTTTTCTCTCTTCCATAGTCACCATGGGCCCAAGGCTAGATGTCTGAATAAATATCAAATTACATCTGAAGCAGAGCAGCACCCCAACACTTAAACACGCAAAGAAACCTAAGTGCCTTTCTCCCACTTGTGTCAAACAGCCAGGGCTGCTTAATCACTGCTCCACCAGCCAAGTCCTACGGCAATGCACCTCCAGTTTCTGAGCCTCCAGATTCCTCGTTTACAGCCCATTCATAATTACCCATACAAACGCCTGAGTTGATCCCAGCTGAGCAGCTCTGATGAGGCTCTGGAGGTATCCCTCTGGGATGTGGCAATGAGCAGCTGCAGTGGTGGTTGGCTGTACCATTGTCTTTGCCCTTCTTCTTGGCGAAACCACGTGAATCATGTTCCTCAGAGAGGAGCTGAGGTTTGCCAGTGTCTACCTGCAGTGTGGGAGGTGGTGAACAGGGCCCCATGAGCCAATTTATGCCAGGGCTGAGACACCTGAGCATCTGCTCAGGTGTTTTTGTTTCAGCTGCAGCTTCACAATATGCAGTGGGTATGTAGGAGGCAGGACAGAAGTCAACTCACACAGCAGAATGGAAAACCAATTGCTTTTGCTCCTGATTACCTCTTTTCAACAGAGGAGCAAATCCCAACGTGCCTCTGCCACCCAAACTCCTTAGACCTGTCCTGCTACACTGCTGGAAAGCTGGTTCAGGTCCTAGGGTTGCATCCTCCTTCCTCATGGCTCTGCTGGGCACGTGGCAGCCTGGAGGAAACTCTACCAGCCTGGAACAGCAGTCACAAGGAGTGGGTGTGAAACTGGCCCTGGAGGAATTGTCAGTTCTGAAGAGTTTCTGGCTCCTGTAAAGAGATGTAAAACAGTTGGGTGGAAAGGATGGGTCCGAAGTCCTTCTGGCTCTGGCAGTGCAGAGCATGAAAGGCAGGCCATTCCTTCATGCAGGCCCTCACCACAGAAAGTTCCTGATGTGGCTGGACATCCCTGCTGGGAGCAGGCTGGCATTAGCAAGAGATGGCCAAAGCTAGAGGGCAAGGGCAGAGCTCCACCATGCCTGCCCAGTCACTGGTTGGGAAAGGATGTAAATACAGACATCTGTGATTCTGTGATCTCTCCTCCAAGATCTTTTCCTTGACATGCAGTTGTCAGAAGAGGTGTAAGCAAATGTGATTACACAACCAAATAAAATTAGGAAACTCGGTTATGAAAAATATCTAGGGCCACTCAGGTAGAAATGCAACTTGTCTGCTCAAGAATGTCTTGAACAGCCTCACAACTTTCCCAAAAATCAAGCAAAGGTGCTGGCCCTTGTCCTTTAAGGTTGTTTCAGAATACAGCTTATGTTGGGGAAGCACAGGTGATTTTGGTGATTTTAGCATCCACGTGTTCTTTTTCCAGCCTCTCTTCCCTGGTGCAGACCCAGACTATCAGCTAACTGGTGACAAATATGTACAATCTCAGCAGGCAGAGGTTGGACAAGGCTGTAATGTACTACCCTTAATGAGGTACTTTGATCTTACTCCTCCCTTTTTTTTGTTTGTTTTATAGTGCTTCCCCTCACTTTCATTCCCAGCAGACAGCCCTCGAACCACAGAGACCCTCCCTTCACAAATAAGTTTACAAGGAAGGAACCTGTGAAGTGAGGCTGCATTTCAGGGAACTTAAACCTATGTAAGAAAATATCTTTGAAAAATTATCTATAACAATTCATAGGATTCCTGGGAAGTCATTGAGCCATAAAAGTGCTGTGAATAGTATTAAAACAATCCAGCTAACTAAGGAAAAAAAATTGGGTTTTTTCCCCCCAGTCTTTCTAGTTAACTGAAATATATAATCATAATTTTATCAGTTCAACAGTTTCCACTTTCAGTGGTAGATTCACCATGCACTAAAGACTGAATATAGCCCACTACCTTCCATATTAATAACAGAAGATATTGATATTCAATACCAATATCATGAAGAAGCTGGTTGTCCTTTAGCAATTTCCATTAAAATGAACCTCTGTCATGGGACCCATAGAAAAATCTTTGATGCTGGATATTTATGTATCTTAATATCCCTTTCCTACATCTACATGTACTTATTTACACCTTTATGCTAAATAAATAATTTTAAAATCAGGACTAAGACATCTTCTTGGATATCAGCAAGTCTCCAATAGGAGCATTTGCACTCACCATATTGCTGGAACAGATTCTATATCTTCAGAAATTGCTAAAAAAAAATTAAAAAAGGAAAATCTAAATAATTAATTAAATAAAAGCCAGATCTTGTGAAAAAGACCTCATCAGCTACTTAACAGCTCTAGCAGATGCAAAGGCATTGGGCAGTTGCCTATAGCAATTTCATACACATAGAAGTTTGGGAAAATGGAAATGAGACAAAAATGCTAACTTATCGACTTATCAAGACGGGGGGGCGGGAGGGTGACTGTGACTCTGAGTATCACTTCCCTTCCCAGACATCTCAAAATCACGGGTATGTAAAAGATGCAGCTTCATGCCCATGTGCCTTCCTCTAAATATTGGTGCTGCATCCAGGTGTCTGACACCAGCCCCAATAAACGCCCACCGAGCTGTCAGCATCGGGGCACACGTGC
This sequence comes from Lonchura striata, assembly GCF_050655825.1. Lineage (NCBI taxonomy): Eukaryota > Metazoa > Chordata > Aves > Passeriformes > Estrildidae > Lonchura > Lonchura striata. Next base: position 61,564,963 of record NC_140706.1, read on the forward strand.
ATGCCTCTTACATGACTCGGGGTTTGTTTTTTAGTCATACCTAACTGAGCAGCCACATGAGAGCCGTGGCCCGTGAGTCACTGTCAGACATCAGCTATCACATGTGGGAGAATCGCAAAGTATGACAGATACTGTTACCATTATGTAAACTTCCTGTCATCATCGCTCTTGGATGTTCATATTCATGAGTTACCCTCTGCATGCCTCGAGCTGAAGCTTTGCTTTCTATGTAGGCATAGGCAAACCCAGTTGTTGCTGACTGTGAGATGGAGCCTCTTTTGTTCTCTTGTTTAGACTCTTGGTTCAGTGTCTTACCAAGCCAGCAACACTTAGCTATGTGAACATTCATTCATTCAAAAATTCAGTTTCTGGTTCAAGGATTGTCAAAAGTCTCAATTATTAATTTGCACCTGCTAACAGGGAGACTATATATGCAGACCACATATTCAAACTTAAAATAAATTTGACAAATAAATAGTTGGAGACGTTGTCCTAAGTTTCCTGGTATTTTTCTGACTTTATCATATTGTGTAATTCCCTCCACCCCACCCCCACCTGAATGAACAGATTTTTAATGCCCCTTGGCATTATTATTTTCTCACATTAATAAGGAGAGCATCTGTGTGTCTTGACTCAGAAGATAATCTGTAACACATAGAGCCTGGAAAACAATAGCAACAACAACAAAAAAGTGAGAAACGTGTGTTTATCTGAAAGGCTGTGTTTTATAAGCAGCATATACTCAGAACCTGAAATGATATATTGAGGCAGCTGATGGTTGAACTGTGCCATGTGCTGAAGGCACCCAGGATGGGCAAAAAGATATCCTGATGGTCCTGGATGCCCATCCACGCTTAGCTGGTATATACCTAGTCTCTGGATAGCCATGTATTACACACCAACTTCAACATTCAGAGGAGGTAACTTGGAGTGTGTTTTATAACCTGGCAGCTGATGGTTTTGCTGTGTTTTAAAAGGTTTTTGTGTTCCTCAAAATTAAAGCGAAAGGTGTTATCCGATGCCTCAAAATGGCACAGAGAACGGCAAAAGCGCCTTTGTTCCCTCAGACTGTCTGAACAATGTGTTAATCCTTACCTTGAGAGATCACCTCTAGAAAACAGAGGAGTGTTCCAACCCTTCTGTCAGTGTGAGCCAGTTTTTCTACTGTTGCAGCCAAAAGAAGGTGCCAAGTGACAGCAAAGTAGGTGTAGTTTTGTAATGAATAGGTCTGAGCAAACCTTGGCTTTGTGTATCTCCCCTGGGAGATGGAAAAAGGGCAGAGTTGTTTAAGTGAAGGTGCAGGAAAAATGCACATGGAAATGAAGTATTATTTTTATCATTGAGCACCTGCTAAAGATTGCTGTCCCCACTGCTCTACCTGAGCTGATGGTGCAGAAGGTGACAGTGTGGTCGCAGCTCTGTGTCAGCAGCTCTTTTGGTGCAGGCAAGGCACTGCTGCCTTGGAAAGCCAAACAGAGCCAGGAAAGCTGAGGTCTGCAAGGCTGACGAGGGTAAACTCTGCCCAGCAGGGATGGAAGTGGGTTGAGTAGCTGGGAGGGAGGGTAGGTATCACCTTTGCTGTTCTTCTGCACCCAGGAACTCAACAGGGAGCTCACACTCCTCTCATGAAAAATGGAAACCTGTAGTCCTGCTGTGCTCTCAGTTTTATTCAGAAGTTCATTTCCCTAGGGAGGTTGTTGGATGAGAATGGTCTTTTCTTTACATCTAAATGTTTTGCAACAGAAAAAAAAAGTATTTTTGAAATGTTTCAGTCCCATTTAAATATAAATGTTAAAAAGTCTGCTGTTAATTATCCATCCAGGATGATGGCATCTGTTATTTCTTTTTAAATGCTCCATTTACTTTAACTTTATAATGAAGTACAGTAAATCTATTTGCAGTGGTTGTTATATCTTTGAATTAGTTTCAATTTTTTTTATTATAGAGAGTGTTTTTAGACTTTTGCCACACATTGTCCTCTTGAGGGGCTGAAGAGAAAGCTAACATATACTCTTGAGAGAGGTTTAATTTTGATCTGTTATGAAGCCTCTCCTGATACTTCATAAAAAAATAAGAACTTTAGAAATTTTGAAGGAAATAAACTATGTCATTTCTCTCAGCATTTTTTTTTTTTTGGAATTGCCAACATTTCATACAGATTTACACTCTCAAATCTTTCTGCTGGAAGCTATTTACATCAGAAAGGAAGAATTGTGAAGCTGGGCGCTGAAAAACAGAATTTACACTTTTTTTCCACAGCATTTCACATATATTTAATGCTCCTTTTTTTTTTTTCCTCAGGTCTTTGTAACATGCTGTGTTCCAGATCTCAAGCTGGATAGATTAAGTGGCATGTACTCTATTTGACATGTCAAATTTCTGTTACTGCTGCCTGCAATACATAGGAGCAAATGTCACTTGTATTTTTTGAACATATGCAACAAATTTCAACCTAGAAGTCAGCCCATAAAAGTCTGGGTTTTTTTTTTCCCCTCTCTCTTTTTTTTTCTTCCTCTTAAAATGCCAAAAGGCTTTAGAACCGACCTAAAAGTAGCTGACATCAGCTCTGTGGTTCCTCACCCAGAACAGTGTAAGGAGGGGACTCTAGTAAAAATGAGAATTTTCCCTCTAGGATGATTCTCCTAGGGCCTGTGGCCCTGGAGAGCTAAGAATCCTGGAGGACCCAGTATTTTCTCAGTTTTGTTTGAGGCAGAGAGACAAAAATAGAGAACATTGCCTCCTAAGAGTGTGCACTAGGTCTCAGCTCTGCAAAGCGGGACCCTGACCTCCAGCCCTTCCTGCAGCTGCCCTGCTCCCTCTGATGTGGGGCTGTGCAGCTGGGGAGAGGGGTTCAATCTGCAATGACTCCCCCCTGGAGACAATCCAAGGCTGTGCCAAAGCTTGTGCTGGTGACAGTTTAGGATGGATGAGCCCTGAGTAAGTATATATGCCTTGGACACTCCTCTTGACCTAACTTTTCTTGTTCCCTTCTTGTAAGAGCTTATGCTGTATTTTCATTTAACAGGATTGCTCTAAAAAAATATCCTGGAGATGTGTGATTCCTACTGCAAAATCTCGCATTCCATTTAAATTGCTACCGAAATGTATTTCCTTTTCATATGCAATCTACAATTAGTCAAGGTTATCCTTTCTAATTCCAAATCAGTTTGAATACCTTTCTCATGTGTTTGGAAAAGGATATTACATAAAATATCAGTCTACTATAAAAGGCAATAGGGTAGCAATACTTGTAACCATGATGTACTAAGAACATTGCAATGATGGTCTCTTAGAAGTGCAAAACATGCAAAAGTGAAAAATTATTCTATACAGAAAGAGAACAAACTCCAAATAATATTTAAGTGACTTTTTTTCTTGTGAAAATATTTAAATTGACAGTAAACAATTAGTTGAAATATGAAACCCAACTGACAACTCTTACAAGACATGGCATTTTTGTAGTACTGTGTAAATTTGCCAAAATAAAGAGAGAAAACCAGTCCACACCAAAGATAATTTTGTATAAGTCAAGACAATACTTACATGAAGTTTCAAAAATTCTTTGGAGGCTACTTATTCACTATGAAAGTCTTCTCTCTGGAAAGACTTAATAGAAATAGAGATACTTGTGAATGTCTTCTCTCCTTCAAAAATAAACAGAATTTATATTTATTTCAACTCGATGACCACTTCCTCCAAAATTTCCTCCAGTGCTGTGGAGCCCTATGAGATGTTCTCCCAGTTTTGCTGCTTAGCTTTCAGATCTGCTGGAGAACAGAGATTTCATTTTTCCCCTTCATTACCAGTTTCCTCCTCCCCAAATTCCTGTTACCCAAACACTGCAAAGCTGTGGAGGTTATTTATTTAAATATTAGAGCTAATCCTACTTAAAGTGGAATTAACTCCTGTGAATGCCCCCGATTAGCAGCCTGGTGTCTGTGTGAGGACAGGAAGATCTCTGGTAATTAAAAAAACCCCAAACTCACTTTATTTTCAAAACTGTCTCTCTTAGCTGAAAGTAATAAAATTTTTCTTTATCTTTTAACATATTGAACTATCCTTTAAAGCTTTCTCTGTTTAATCCTCTAGCCCTCTTCCACCCCTCCCTAGAACAAAAAAGGAATTCCCCACTCCAAAAGAAATTGAAAATAAATCACTTTCTTTAGCAGATATGAAAATTGTACTGCACATAACTTGAACCACAGTTTTCATCTGAGGAAATCTTGCCTCCCCAGACCCCTTCTGAGCTGCCTGCCTGTGCTCCTGCTACCCTTGGCTTTCTGCCCTAAGTTAAAGTACATGTTTAGTATCATTTTAATATTTCATATGTCTCTCATCTAGTGGGCCATGTTCTGGTGTCACAGGAGATGGACTTAATGATCTGAAGTTAGGTGGCCATTTCTCACTACATAAGGGTATTATAAGGCCTCCTGATAATATACTGGAGGATAAGTCGTTAATACCTACCCAGCTCTTTTTTTTTTTCCAGGATCCTGTAAGTTCGCTCCACTAAACGCTGCAACCCACGTTTGGATTATTTTTCTTAACGATCATTATTCTATATTTATCCATACTGAAGCATATTTTTAGCCCATGTCTTTCATCAGTGAGAGTATCTGTGTCCCTTTAGACCCATTTCATTCTTCCCTGCAATTTGCTATATTTAGCTAACTGGCATCGCCATGTTGCTACTTATCCTTTTGGGGATTATTATGCTAGTGCAAAGGTTTTGCTGATGAACTATGGCATAAATTTTCTTGACTGTTAATTAATACCAAGAATTACATTTTATGAGTGGTTCAGGATGAAATAGGATTTCATCTTCCTACAAGACACATCAAGGATATATGGATTTTAGAAATTGGAGACAGGCATGCATGCACTCCGCATAAAAAATATATTCCCAGGAACCAATTTCCTGGTGGCAAATTATTGGCTGAATATATCAGTACAGATGGCTGTCTAAAATGCAATAATGCTAGGCATGTGTCACCATGATGTGGGAACTCATTCAGAAATGGAATACTGCAGCATTGGAATAAATAGATATGTAGCTGAAATTACAGATTGTGGAATACAGGATGGGTGCAGGCTGCTGCTGCTGCTTGGTGCCGAGGCTCTAAGTATCCTTCCTAGGAAGCAGAGATCTCCATAGGCATTTTGTCATCTACTTGGTGCAATTTCAGCTCTTAATTGTCTATTACAGAATGGAGAAGAAGTTATATTAAAAAAAAAAAAAAGGTCAGAATTTGGCATAGCCAACAGCTGATGCTTGAGGTCCATTTATGTCGCTACAAGCAATAAGGAGCCAAGCCAGATGGCTTGGTCTGCCTGAGGTCAGGAGCTAACCTAAGTGTTGTGGATTTTGAAAAAATTTCTTTCAGTAATTAGATTGACACTTTTTGATTCATGAGTGTAATCCTTACAAAGGCTAGAGAGAAGTGAAAACACAAAACCACTGAAGCTCTTTAAATGGAGAGGAAAAGCAATGTTTTTCTCAATCTCCATATGTTTGTATTTTGAATATGGGTTGTAGTTTTATGTTGGTAGAGAAAAAGATCCAGTTTTCACTCCATATTTTTGCTTCTTAACAGAGCATTTTAGCCATTTACAAATGCTGTGAACCCTATAAACACAGAAATAGCTCATGGTTCTGAAGCAACTGTTTGATATCTTGAAAGGCCTACTTCAAGGACCATGTGACAAATTTGAATTTACAAGAAGCCCTCTTGGATTTTCAGTAAAAAGGGATAATAGGGAACTTCCAACTTTTAGACTTGACTGCACTTCATGCTTTTCAGTGACACCACACAATTGTTCATGATTTGCTGTAAGAAATGTAATGATTTTCGTTAATTCTTCTCTATTGAATTTTTGTACTCTTCCTGTGCTACAACAGAATTAAAAAGGGGAAGATAGATGAGACCTTGACTGTTGTGGCATTATGTTACATGCATAAAATTTCTTAACTTTTCACCCTTTCAAGATATGTAAAAATCTTCTTGTCTTTACCGTATCTCCTAAAAACACATGCCATGTACATTTCCACAATGATGGTGTACCTGGCAAAGCACCTAGCTTGTCTATGAAATAGGTAGTAAGCCTAAAACCCCTGGAAAATATGGGTTTGCTCTGATTTAGTGATCAAAGAGCGAATCAATGGTGTTTCTTTGTATGGATGCATAAACCACTAATATCCTTATGCCAAGGTGTCCTCCTCAAGGCTGTTTAAATGCAAAAGCTCCCTAAACTATAAAGATCAGATTATTCTCTCTGTAGCACACTAATAGAAATCTTATTTGTAGGCCTGTCAATAGATACCGAAAATACAGATATTTGGCATTAAGTTCAACTTTTAGTGACAGATTCACACAATTTGTGGGCATCCAAAGTGTTGCACTGAGAGCAGAATTTTGCTATCCAGCTTTGCCTAGAATAAAACTTGCTCTTTGGATTAATATAATTTTTGAAAGATCACAAAAGGTTTCAGTACACCAAAGATGTTTTAAATTTTATTTTAACATTTAACCAAGCCAAGAGTCCTATCAGAAGTTGAAACCTCTCTCTTACCTCCACTCCTGAAGATCTGCAAAGGTTTCTTCTTGGAATGCAAAAAGATAACAAGAAAACATGAGAATTCATTATATATTTGGAGAATAGCAATTATAATTGCTTTTCTCACTCTCTCATCTTGTATGGGCTTACTTGTACGTGTGCCTGCTAAATATGGTACATGTATTTCACTCAGATTAGAAAGCAAGCTGACCTTCATAACCATGTGTACTTATGCTCTGCCTAAGGATAAATACATTTTAGAGGAAGACTCTTCTATTCAGTAAGGTAAAGAGGCTTCATGATGTAATAAACATGCAATTTTATTTTCACATGGATTTTTTTTTCATGAGAAAGGAAGGGAGATTAATTGGTTCAAGAAAGCCACAGTTACTTGTTAGCTTAAATATTGCAGTTATTCAGTACGACAATTTTTCTGTAATTTCTGAATTAATAGTACTTGTAAGTGTTTAACAGTAGCAGAAGCAATGTCAGTCTCACTTCCTATGTAATCAAAAATATGGTTTGTTATGTTTTATTTTCTAATTCAGTTTTTACCTGTAAGAGTGGGGTTTGTATTGAGTTTGTATTGAGGCCTTGATAAAGTAGAAATGGGTAAAAAAATATTTACTACTACTAAATCACCACTATTACTATTTATCTAAATACACTCCTGATTTATAAGAGCTGCCCCTAGAACAATTTCTTAGTTGATATCATAGTTGGATTAAATCTTACTAGATGATTGATTACGTACTACCTGAGAGGTGTTTAAATCTCTTTTATGAGGCATGGACACGTTAAAGGTTATTTTCTCACTTTTTGAGAGACATTTTCTCAAATGTCTCTCAAAAAATGTAAGACTTTAAAGAGAGCTTTGAAAGAGCTTACACTTTAAACGGTGGCTGAACTGAGAAACTGCTAAATATAAACAAATGGAGAAAAGCAGGAATCTGTGGTGGCGCCTGCGTTTTCCTCCCCAGCACGTGCTCGTGCCCACACACAGGCACAAATTGTTGGATGCATCCTCACCTGAGATAAACTTCCACAGTTTGCAAAGCCACTCATAATGCTTTGATTCATCTGTAGTGATAGTTTGAAAAAGCTTAATGATATCCTCGCTATACAACAGCATAAACAAGGAAGGAATTTAAAGTTGCTGCATTTGCTCTGAAGCAGACTTCCTTTGTTTCTTTAATTCTAGAATCAGAAGTTTATCACTTGCATATAACCCCATATTTCCATTAGAAGTGGCCATGTCAAATTAGGAAGCGTGTGTTTCCATTAAAAGGCAAATTTGTAGGAAGAAGCAAAGAGCCTGCCTGCATTATTTAAAGCTTGGCTGAGCTATTTGTAGATTTATTAGGGGAAAAAGTACAAACTATGTGTCCCTCCTCATTCTAAGGGGCTCCACGCTTTCTTCTTGGCTTTCACAGACACTTTGCCTCACTACAGGGTAGAACTCTGAGGTCTCTAGAGCAGAATGAAGGCTAATTCAATTGTTGCATGTCAAGACATTGTGGACTCCAGTCCAAAACCCTTTTAAAACATTTATTACATTGCTGATTTATTTTTCTTGTGGGCACAATTCTCTTACTGCCCTGGAAGCTCACAGCAGTGCTGTAACTGTTTGTACTGCTTGTGGGGCATTCTGTTGTATTCTACCCCACTGTTCCAGTGTCTCAGGATCCATCACATCCATCCTTAATTTTAACAAATTATTACAGTCATTTGGGTTGGTGGGTTTTCTAAAATTGTTTTGCTGTCACATTTTGGGGAAAAGAGAAAAATCCTTAGACTGTATACTATTGGTGCCTCCTGAGGTCTTGCAAAAGATCTGCAAAAGAAGAAAAGATCTGAACAACTTAAGACTTAAAAGAATTTCCTTGTCTCAAAACGTGTAATCTAAAAAAAGCTAATAATCACCAAAGATAAACCTTTTTGTGCTCATTTGATCGCAATTAAATGTTATACACTGTAACCTATCTATGAGAATTTTATTTTCATAGGTGAAGACAGTCATGTCTCATGTCTCTCAGTGATTTTACAGTGATTTTACAGTGATTTCCTATGTAGGAATCTTAATGTCACACACCAGTGACTAGTCCAATCACTCGTCTCCACTGCTATTCATAGCTATTCCATCAGAAGGTAAAATTAATCTACAGTGCCTTTTTTGACAAAACTTTGCAAAGCTTTCATCCTCAGGGAATCTTTTTCTGACTTTATTTTATGCTTTAAAGTTCAGGGATTGACACTTGTCATTTCAATGTAGCAGATAGAAATGAAAAACTTTTAATCCATACCACAGTACAACCTTTTCCTGAAAATGCTTTTTATGCCAGTAATGAGCTTTGCTTGGTTATCCAATGCAGGAAAACCTTTTTCAGTTTTACATATTTCTCACCTTTGCAAAAGCAGCAGGACATAGCTGGGTCAGATCAGACTGGTTGGTCCCCAGTTTAAGCTCTGATTTGGCCAGCTGATCTCAGTATCCCTGACCTCAGTATTATATGCTTTAGAGATGGTCTCCCATCTGCAGAAGCCCAGCGGCTGGATATGCACACAATGAGAATCTGTCCCTCTGAAATCCAACAGGAGCTGCTCCCAGCTGGGCTCATGAGCAGACCACCCATATAACTCTGGAGAAGATGAGATTACCACGAAACTTTTGGGGGGAATTGCATGAGCTAGCACAAGTTGGAAATCAATGGTTGTGATTTCTCTGGCTGTGGCCTGGGATGCAAGTCTGATTTAATGGAGAAGAAAAAAAAGAAAATGGTTGAACAGACCTGACATGAATTTCCAAAATAGCTCTTAGCCAATGGCACATTGTTATGGCAGCATAACAGCAGTCACAATGTTTTCTAGAATGAGAAAAAGGAGCATTTCCTCCAGAAGACAGAAATTACTGGTGTGAAACAGAAACATGGATGACGTAAAATCCCAGAAATTGAGGTGTATCTGACAGTACAAGACTTGTTGAGGCCCAATCTGATTCAGAAACAGTAATTTGCCAATTCATTCACTGCAGGAAAATGAATCTGTCATACATGCTAGCGTGCCAGCAGCATTTTGGCTTGATTCCCTTCTGCCAGCGGGAGCTGCGGTGTGAGGTGCGGGATCTTCCCAGCACTGGAATGTGCTCCTGGCCCTGGTTCATGTCGTGATCGACCTGCACTGCCATGACTGCCAGCACGCCGAGGTGAGAGCCCAGCCCGAAATAAACTGAATGGGAAAACTGGGCAAAACTCCATGGTGGAAAGAGCAAGGAAATGGAGTTTTGGTTTAGGATACAATAGAATAAAATATTTCAGTTTTTAGAGGCTTAAAATGACCATTAAGCCCGACTGCCTGATTACTTGAGGGTTGTCCATGTTACATTGGAAGTATTCCTTGGATGAAGAAATACTTGGATGGTCTAAGCTCTCTGATATGGGAAGCAAGTAGGACAGTTGGCAAAGGCAGTGTGTATGAAGTTCCCCCTCCAGGTTTCACTGGGGCTTTTATCAGGGTGCTATATGCATGCCTAGCTTTAGTTACCGGATGGAATACAGAGACAAGACAGGTGTGCAACATTTATTTTTAGATAGGTTCTGAGAAAAGAGGAGGAAAGCTGAATGCAGCAAAATTTTACTCTGGCAGCACAACATAAAAATAATTTGCTTTCTGTCTGCAAACAAATTTAAATCCTTATTTTGCGGTATTAAAAACAATGTAAAATGAACAGTTAGCATAAACAAGTCTCACTGCTCAGTGGACTCTCAGCTACATGTGATAAAGAACGTAGATGCCCATATGTTTAGATGCTGCAAATTGAATATTTAGCCAACTGGTCCCTGGAATGGAAGCAAAAATATAAAGTTAAGTGCTTGGACCCTTTGAACAGCACACAAGCACATTGAAAGGGCTTGTTGAAAAATCCAAATCCCTCACAGCTAAGTGGAGATGTGCCAACTTGCAAACAGTGAGCAAAGGGCATGGTCCTAATTTTGACCATCTCATGAGATCTGGCACCCATGGAGGTGGCTGTTTCCCTGGGGTCTGAATCCAGGCTGGTTCCATTGGGAGGAGAGATGATGTGGGCACCAGGCAGCACTGCCAGAGGTGCAGGGAGAGGAGAGAGTGCTGCTCATGCTGTGTGGGGAGTGACTCACAAGTTCACATTGCAGCACAAGTGAACGCAGAAATGTCCCATGGGAAAATGCACTTTGTGTCTCTGGGAGCTGCAAGAGGCAGCAGAAGAAAACTGTGTTCTTCGGATGTGTGAGCAATGGTGTGGGGCAGTCTTCCCAGGGATCTTGCTCCTCCAGACTCTCAATACATCCCTCTGCTGCAGTTTTACTGCCTTTGGGGTTTCCTCAGCTTCTCACTGTCTTATCTATCCTCAGCTTCTCACTGCTTTGGGTGCTGTGGTGGAAATCACAGAAGGATGGAGCCATTGTGGCAATTTCTTAATTGCCTTTCTTCTGTGGTCACAGTTTGCTGAAATACTCCTCCAGATTATGGGAGCTGTGGTAGTCAGATTTGGAAAGGAAGCCTTTGTGGTTTTGCAGAAATTTGCAGCTAATAAAATGATAATAGGGAAATTAAGAGAGAAAGATGACTACAGATCTGACTATTTGATGACTAGTCTGGTCAATGTGGGGAGACATGATCTGTGGATTAAAGTCAGTGGTAATCTCTAGTTATGAAAACTGAAAAACAAAGATAAATTGCCTGTATTTTCAGAATGAGAAAGAGGAGACATTGATGGTGGCATTCAAGAGTCACAAAATATCCCTATGACATAAAAGTATATTAATAAAATGCTAGCTGTACTGCAACTGCCAGGTTCAGGTAATGCACTTGTGGCTCTGGGAGAGGGGAGTGTAGAGTCCAGATCTTTTGACACAATTGTCATGAACCACAGGGAATAGATATTTAGCATGTATGAAACAACAATGGCATCCAGCTCCATCTCCATTCAATATCTCGACTCCAGTAATTGTTCTCAATTACAAGTGCTTGTGTTGCTGAATTCCCTGTTTCTAGCAAATATGAGACAAATTGTGTTTGGAATCCAAGTATCATTAAACAGTCAGTTCTATAGGTTAGAATATAACTCTTCCAGTGAAAAACTTGAATATTTTATGTTTACTGAAAGAAGGCCTTGGAACAGTAAGGTATTTCTGAAAAGCCAAACTGATATCAAGAAATCCCCAAGATATGATCAATTTACACTGAACTCGAAAGCCATATCAGGCATTACACTGCTTGCTTCCAACCAGAGATTATTCCAGAGAACATTGAAACTAAATTTTTAAGGTGTTTTTAGATGTTTACTTCCCACTGATTTCATAAAAAACATCTGTAATTCTTGATTTCATCACCTACCTGCTTCAGCCAGTGTGGTTTTAAATACCCTGCTCATAAAAGTTGTGGCAGGATTGAGAAACAAACCTGAACTCCAACTGCTCTGCAAAATTCTTTCAAAACATTCATTTTAGGTACTTTAATAAATAATTACAGGGAAGTAGCATGCCAGAACCTGATAACATGCAGATGCGATGGTATCAGCAGCAACCTGATGAATCTCTAGGCTTTTCTACATATTCGAACAGCATATCCTCCCCAGTTTGATACCTATTTCATTTTTCTCATATTGAGAAGGAGAAGGTTTCTTAACAGAAATTATTTGCTTACAACTGTGAACAAATCTTAAGAATTTATTCTTGTTACTGTAGTTTCCATGAAAGCACAACATCTTTTTGCCACTCATCTGCTAATGATTATTGGATTATGCTGTAAAAATTAAAATTAAATGGTAACCTTATACATATGCCCTTTTGATGAGGAAAATATTGCCAAAAGTTGTTTCTATTTATCTCTTCGCTTAGACTAGTTTTGAGTACTAGGGAAGTTCAGCTGATTGCAATCAAACATATATGAGCAATTTGCAACATGTATGTCTAAAAATCAGGAGAAAATCTTCAGTTACTGCATATTCAAGATATTGTAAACCAAGATATGTTAGGGCAAGAAAGAAATTTGCAGGACTCACAAAACTATTCCAGGCACTTGGTAAATAGATTTATAGTCTCAAACACAAAGGGGAATGATAAGATATAGGAATTTTGAAGACATTCTAGGGGGTCAATGTCCTATTACTTAGATGCATATATGAAACAGACTGGCAATACACTGATACATCAAAGAAAAATGTTATGCTAGAGCTTTTTTTAATTAAGTTAACAGAAAAAATAAATTAACAGAAAAATAGTTATGTGGGCCTCTGCAGGGATCTTTTTTCCTTTTTTTTTTTTTTTTTTTTTTTTTTTTTTTTTGGTAAAATATTGAGAAATCAGTTTGTTTAAACGTTAGGCTGTTCATAGGAAAGTAAGACCCTGGAGGTTATAGAAAGTGTTGTCACTCAAATCTGTTCTCCCAAAGAGCAATTACTGTAGTCATTAATGTGCCTTGTTCCAAAATCTAGTCTGACATTAAATTCTGCTTGAAATGTTCAGAAGACAGTTAAAAGGTAGGAATGGATCATTTTCTCATGCAACATGTGCTGAAAAGCTTCCCCGTGCATTCAATCATCTGGCTTCACAAATCCTAGTGGTGCTCTTCTGAAGCTGTTATGGAACATATTGGTTGCATATTTCATTTGTTTCTGGCAAGAATAATTAGATGAATGTTTAATTAGAAGTGATTTTCTTTCATGAATCATGGCCAGCTGACTGAAGGGTTGATGACAGTCCATATTAACCAATAATACATACATCAGAATAACTCTGACTTGCTAGTATAACAAAATTATAGGTAGTTTAGAAATGCCCCAGCAGAAGGATAAATCCCCAGTCAGCATAAATCAAAGATTCACTGAAGTTGACAGGACTATTTTATTAGAAACCTCCTAAGAGTCTGGGAAAATTTACTGCAATATTATTCAGAAAGATTCCTGCTTTGCTGTGCTCTCTGCTTAGATTCAAACCTCTGTGAGGCAAAACATGATTCCCTCCCATGGCTCTCCTTGCACACAGCTTTGTCCACACATTCCTGTTCCTTCAGTCCTGTTCATCTCCCCCGTCTTGGGATGCAGGTCCTCCTTCCACCTGCACTCCTCACATCCAGAAAAAGCACCAGCTCCCTTTTCCCCTCCAGGTAATTATGACTGTGAAGCAGTGCAGCCAAGACAAACTCCCCCTCACCACTCCCACCATGCTCTCAGCTTGCAATGTCATTGTGGGGCTGGTGGGATGCAGGGCATGAAATAAAGCAGAGGATCTTCAGGAGGGAGACCCTAAATCTGCCTGTGGTGAGAGCAAGCAGGATCTGCAGGCAGCTGAAGCTCTGTGGTCCCTGTGCAGGGTTGCTCCCTCAGTTTTCCCCACAGTTGTGTATTGAAAATGGAAGACTCCTTGTCAAAACTGGTTTTGATGGCTTTTGTTGCATTTCTGTGCTGATTCAGGGATCTTTCATGACCTGTTCTTTATATAAATGCCAAGTAAAACATCTGTTTCTTCAGTACGCTGCAAACTCCATCTTCTTTTTTGAAGAAAATTCACTTATTTCACATCCCACACTTCTCCCAGTCTTTCCAATTAACCTTACAAGTTAGAGTTAGCAGGACCATACATACACATTCATTCCTAATCGTTACCAATTACTTTGGACCACGGAACATTTGCTTGCTCTGGGGTACCAGCAAGGAAACAGTAATTAACTGAGATAGTTGCTGCTTTCCCTTGAAAGCTAAAGAATGGGATTATGCTCTCGATAAACTAATAGGCTTAAATCAATTCAGTGTAGTTAATAGGAACCCTTGATAACAGGACGACACCTCAAAGCCTTCACTGTGAACTTTTCCCATTACTTCAAAACTGCAGACACTGAAGATAAATGAAATTTCAATTCTGCAGTTGTAATAGAAAGGGTAGAGGATAAAGTACGCCAAGAATCAAAACTTAAGCTGAATGATCATATTCTAATTAACGATTGTTATAATTCTGACATCTGCAGAGCCCTCTGCAAACTTGAGCTTTCCTGTGAGTTAGGCAGGTGATATCACCCCCATTTGACAGACCTTGAATACAGCACATGCTGAACTTGAACCTGCTCTTTTCCTCAGAGTCTCTTTGCCTTTTTCCATCTGACAGGTTTGAGATCAGATTTAATGAAAGCAGGAACAGTGGTGAAGGCAGGGCTCTGCTCTCCTCTGCATGACTTGTTAAAGAAATGGGGCCATAGTTTGTGATGCAGCTTGTCAAAGATACATCAAGGGCTTGTCAAAGATACATCTTGATCAAGAACTTGGTGCCTACAGGAGGATTTAAATGGATTTTGAATCCTTGTGTCAAAAAAACACCAAACTTTTTTTCCAATGTTCACCTGGAATTCAGCACTTTGTGTGTGTCTCAAATGTTGAAGGGATGGGCACCTCACAAAGAAAACAGCTGTAGCTGCTGTGTTTTAAATTGCTGCTGTGTTTTAAATTGCTGCTGCTGCCCTCTCTATCCTCCTTAAAGAGCCACCCAACTGATAAGACCTGTGGGTTCAGCATCTCTCAACAGGAGAACATGCTTCACTCTGTCTCCAGCAGCTGGAACCACAGGAGATGTTGGGAGACTCACTGGCACATCCTTTCTTGTAAAGCAAGGATTTACGGGGTAATCCAGCTGGCTAGCATAAAGGCAGACAGGAATTGACACTACATGACTAAGGCATGAGCGGTGAATACCTGAGATCTAATCCATGATTTTAAAGTTGTATATTGTCCTTCAAACAATGTAAAATGAAAAAAACCCAAAATGTTCTTACAGGTACCAGAGTCCATATGTCCACTGGTCTGTGTGTTTCAGGAGAAGACAAATGACTCCTAAAGCCTTGCCTGAGGTGACTGAGACCTTGGCAGACCATGGCCTCCCTCTCATATATCAGTTTCTATTCTCTCCCTACCCAAAGTGACATCTGTTTAGGATCCTACTCAGAGCTTCTCAAGGGTCCAAGCACTTCACCTGGGGCTACCTTTTGCTTAGTCCTTTCTATTTTGTATTTGTTAACTGTGAACCTCTTACAGGACCATTAGCTTCTGTAGGAGCCTGGAGTTGAACTCACATCCCTAATCTGGGATGAGTAGCCTAGTATCCAAAAATACTGTTTGTTCATCTTACTCTCTATAGAATTGATTCTTTTTTTTTTTTTTTTCAAGATCTGTTTATTACCATGTCTTCTTTTACAGAAACACATTTCCCCCCCTTCCTTTGATTTGCCTACTGGCTGTTTGTGTTTCAGTCTTTCTAACTGTTGGCCAGATACTGTTTGCTTGTACAAAATCCTTTTATTCAATACCCAGTTCCAGTGGAACCAGGAAATTTCCTCAGTAATACTAAATATAACCCCTGGTTCCTTGCTTGTGAAATTGGACAAGGAACAGTTTGCTACTCCACAGAAATTTTGGGAAGATTAATGAATAAATACTGGGAAAAACTCAAAGTTAGTGGGATAATACTAAATAAATAACACTGAAATTATTAAAAGCTTTATATACACCAGTCTGAAGGCTGAAACAAATACAGGGAGAAGAGTGTTGTGACAAGGCTACAGCATGGGGCAGAAAAGCAGCTGAGAGCAATACAGAACCATATTGAAATATTTTTGGAAGGGTATCTCGTCCCATGAATTGACAAAAGTCTTGCCATGTGAAAATCAGCAAGGTTTTGCTTTTTTGTCAGCTGCAAGAGGGATGAGGTAGGGAAGCTCCATACAGTGATTAACTGCTTCTGCCTAGTTTTGGTTTTCATAGATGCTGGGGAGGGAGGAGGGAGGGCTGAAATGGAGGGCAGTGATCTAAAATACAAACAACCAGCACAATTAGCCAGCTTTATAAGGTTAACCTAGCTCTGCCTTCAGACAGAAGGGAGGCAAAAGAGCTTTATTGCCTTAGATTGCTTCTGTCTATAAATCTTAAGCACATTTAACTCCACCCTGTCTTCTAGGCAATAAGTTACTGTATTAAGTACATACATTTAAAGCTTAAATTAAGATAGGCCCAGAAATCATCCATTGGTTAATTGCTCTTGTGCATTATTGTGAAGCAGACTTGCTCCTAAAAAACCTTAAGGTCTTGTTTTTCAGGGATTTGCAGTGGGGAGTGGTTTTAGTTTTGGTTTGTTTTTTACTTTTTACAGTAAGTATTTTTTGCACATTCTAACCTGACAAGAAACATGTCTCAATAGTGAGGTTAAACAGGTACAGCTGTGACACCAACAAAAGAGCTGCTGGTGCTTCTTCAAGCTGCTGCCGAAATATTGTTTTAAATTCTCTGAAAGCAGATACTTTAGTTTACCATGTCCAAGTAAACTAAAATTTTTATGGCCAACATTTTCCTATGCCAGTAGAAATACAAATATATCTAAATAAAGATGGCTTGAGTAGAAAGGCATGGTTGCTAGGTAGCCACTGTCATGATAGTGAAGGTACCAGTAAAGCACAGAGAGGTGAGTCCCTTGTAATTGCTAAGATCCATTTTTCATTCTCCTAGAAAATGAGTCTTTTTTTTTTTTTCCTGTACAGATTCACCACCTGAGCAGGAAGAAGTCTGCAGAAAAATAAAAGCATGAGGCTGTACTGTGTCTCCCTGTGGAGACACAAGGATTTTTCAGGTGTATCCTAGAAGTTGGGGGAAATCGGTGAAGGAGCCCATTCACTTTAGTTATGGGGGAATGGTTAGATGTGATAACAGGTGGCAAACAAGTACTGGTTCCAAATTCCAGTGTTTCATGATTGCCAGTACAAAGTGAAAGAGCAAGGATAGGAAGTCACCAGAGCATAAATCTGGCTGTTCTTGTTTTAAGAGCTATTGGAAGCAGCTATGGCCTATGGCCTGTCGCTATAGGACACGTGAGAGCACAACGCGAGCCACTGCTGTTTGCAAGGTAAAGAAGAAGGTTTATTTTCTGACTCCAACTTTTATACTTTTCCAAAGGTGGCATTGGATTGGAGAGTGAATGCACCACCTCTCCAAAGACATTGGACAAACCACTAATACATAGAGTTTCTCCACCCCCACGAAGGAATGCAAAACAATATGTTGTTTATAGAAAATTGTGTGAGAATTTTTTCTAACAGAATGTAAACTCAGAAGGCTTTAGAAAATCTTAAGAATCAGGATGACAGTGGCCCTCATTTTAATCCTGACTTCTGAGGTTCTCCTTTGCTCCTCTGGGCAGTGACAGTGTTCAAAGAGGGTGGTATACCTGGCTGTGAGAAGAAATGCTGCTAATCAAGTCACACCTTAGCTTAAGCCCTTTCTGGCATCTTTGTTGTAAATGGGTAACAGCTAAACCACAGGTTAGCTAGAAATTAATTCCCTTTTTAAAAATCACATTAAGCACATGGGGCTGGTAATACATGAAATTACTTCAAGCTATTTACTTTGATCCTGCTAAAGTCCTCCTTAGGACAGGGGGTAAGGGCTTGGGTGTTCTGGGGCTCTATTAGGCTACAGAACTCATCTGGACAGTGGAGATAACTTTGCTCATTGCACTAAAAGGGAAATGAGATATAGGGAAGATTAATTGGTTTGCTTATAGATGCACAGAAAGTTTGCAACTGTATGAGGAACTGAAACCAATCCCAGATGGATCTTGTAGCACAAGCAATTATTTCTATTTATTTACAGTTTGTGTGCAAGTCACATTTTATGGTATGGTCTTAAGAGACGGCTGCTTTTTTAAACATTTACCAACTGAAACAATAAACCATAATTGCTCTGGTACATAACTCCTTACTTTGCAACTCATTTTAAAAAAATCCTACCCTGTCTCCTGGGGTGTGAAAGACTCAGTAAGATTTCCCTCACCGCAAAGATTATAACAATGTATGAATAACAAGTGCAAGGACTCAGGGATCCCTTTGCAGAGTATGTTTTGCACAGGCACACTGTAAATGTTATTATGTAGTCCAAGGACAAGTTGTTGATGGATAGGATGGAGCTATCAAATATTTTTTCTCTGCACCTGATGACTTAATACAAGCAAGACTGCTGTAATACATACAAGGTATTCTTAAATCTGCTGGTGAGGAGAAAAAGGGCCATATTTTAAGCAGCAACATTTGTACTTTGCAGGTTTGCGGGCCTGTGTGGAACTCTGGATGAGCAGTTGGAGAAGCTGAAATTTGTTATTCATCGCCATCCAAGCTTCAGCAGATTACATGGCAAAGATTGGATGTTTTGCGCAGGGACACTTCAATCCTGGGATTCAACTGGTCTTTCAAAGCACTGTAGTACTGTTTTGTTGGATTTTTTATGTTATCCTGGCATTGTACCTCCATCCTACCTGAAAAGACAACTCTTGGGTCAGAGGAGTGTGTCCATTCAGCTCATGGTTTTCTGAAAGGACAGCAAACAAGCCTGACAATTATATCTGAGTCAACCGTAAGAGAACAAACCTCAAACTCACCCAACCCTAAAGGTTCAATGGGATTTGCTTGAGAGCAAATGGGTTTCAATAAGGTTCTTTCGGGCTCTTTAGGAAGCAATGTCTCCATGCCATCAGTGTAGTGGCTGCGTGCAACATCTGGAGGACACAAAAGGCGTAAGTTCCACATTTTCACTCTGGGCACATCCAGAAAAATCTTGAGGACTAGCACAACTCCTCTGGGTGAAGATAACTGTGTCCTGACCACTGTGGTGCTCCATACATGTTGTGGTTGAACTGTGTTTTTCTTGGTGTGAAGGAGAAAAGAGGAGACAAAAAAGAAGACAAATAAGAAAGTGCGGTCTCATGGACTGTAAAATGGTTGTTCAAGATGCCTGAAGGGATACACACAGCTGTGGTGAAGGTTGGCTGCAGATGCCTACAGGGCTAGTTGAAACAGATGGATGTCAGGCTTTAAGCTGTCACAGTGGGACATTTACTCAACAAACACCTGGGAACAGCTGTAAAGGTCTGCCCAGCACTTCAGGGGGGCTTAATTTCTCCTCAGCTTGTTAAACTCCCTGATTTACTGGCATGTAGGGAGTTAATGAAGTTACTGCTCAGTTAGCTTAGTAGCTTTATCAGCTTAGTGTCAATCCTTAGTTGAGACAATGGTTAACCACTTATCTCACTAGAAGTGTGAGGTGTGGCCTCTCAGGCAGTTATTTTCACAGGAAATACTATCCAGAGCAAATACATTGATTATGCAGCTCCAGCAGATGATTCAGCAAACACAGATAAACTTCTTACTCTGGTGAAGGCATGATGGAGAGGAGACCTCACAGCTTCTCCCTGGTGTGTGTTGGTCCAACCTATGACTTTATGGGCAGGCAACCCCAGTTTATCAGTGTTGTTCATCTCTAGCACAGCATTAAAGCAGTAATTCAGGGAATACTGAGTTTTCAAAGCACTGTAACACACTCATAAAATAATGCTCACAACATGACTAAGAGATAAATATGCCCTATCAGTATTTTATGGTTGGTGAAAATAAGCATAAGAGGAAGAGAATAATGCAGCTCAACACCTTGGGACCAGGAAAGAGGAGGTCTCCAGTCCCACCCAGCTCAGTGCTCACCATCTCTGGAATGTCCTGCCAGTGTGGGATTGCCCTCTGCCCTTTGCCTCTTGGTTGTGAGCCTGAGATAAAAGAAATAAATAGACAAAAATGGTCTCAACTGTGTCAGCAACACTTTGACACCAGTCCTGCTGTGGATGCCAGGCACCCTTCTTTCCTCTCTGAACCAAGGGCACTGCCTTCATCCCAGGGCTTGCTTCTAATACCATGGTACCCCTGTGTCCTGATGGTGCCATGTGTGGAAATTCACACTTCTGGCACTGCAAAAGCTGACTGGAATGTGTCTCAGTGGGGCCACAGCTTTTCTCCTTCATTCTGATGCTGCCAGCAGATCAATCTCATTTCCAGAGCTCTGTGAAGTATAATATCAGCATCTGAGGAAAAGGCAAGCAGATGCCGGTAGCTGAGGATCGCATATGTGGTTGGTGGCTTTGTGGTCTTCTCATGGGTAGGAAAAGATGTGATTTCCTATGGGATCACCTCCTGCACAGCAGTGCTGAGCACTTCCAGAAGGAGATGCCCCAGCTGCAGAGGTGCTCTCTGCCAGAGCCACTGGCTGTCTCTCGTTCCCCCTCCAGGGGAGGCAATGGATTACCCTGTGACATCTGGGAAACTCTCTCCACCTAAGCGCACGTTTTGTAGCGAGTATCTGATCAAACAGTGCCTCCTCAGATTACTGTCAATCAGAATGAGCTTTCTCTGCATGAGCCTGATGCTGCCTGACAGAGAGTGATCAGATTTCTCCCAAACTGCTTGGACAAAGTGGAAAAGCATTGTGGGATTTGACAGCAGCCTCAGAAACAAACAGCTCATTTTATAGGGACTTGTTAACCATGAGAAATCTTTGCTGAGCACATGCATAGGTGACCAGATGCATGTCAGGCTCCCAGTGGAGTAATTTTAGGTGAAGTATGAAGATTTCTACTTAAGGAGCAATATATATTCTTGGTATTTTGCATGTTCTAGCCTCAGAAACAATTATAAAATGTAACAGCAACATTTGTCAGGACTTGCTAACAAACAAAGTAGGATAAATTCTGTGAGTCTGAATTCATAGGAAAGATTATAGAAAAAAACTGCTGCTAGTTAAGATGAAAAATCTGTCCTCGATCACCAAGACATTAGTGATTACTAAGGCTGAAATCTGAAATCAATGCAATGTGTCTTAATGGAGTGTCTCTAACTAGAGGTATTTATTTTCTATTTACCTGCTTCCATCACAGCCTTTCACAACATTGGGAAATGCACTACCAAGGCAAAACTTTCAACCAAAACAGGAGATCTGTGAACACTAGGGATGGAGCTTTCTCAGCAGCAAGATGCAGACCATGAAACTCAACTCACAGCAGGTAACAGTGATTGTTAAACTCACCATATTTAGAATTAATAAGCATCTTCTTGCTATGATTTAGCTTTTAATAGAAAAATTTGTTCACAGGCACAAATAAGAATGACAGAAGACAGCTAGTAATTATTACCAACACTAGGGAGAAACAGTTAGGGAGAAAGGAAGAGATTCTCATTGATACTTGCATGTAATTCTGGCAATTAGACACCATGTCACTAATTATCTACCTTTATAGGATTTTAGAACAATTTTCTAATCTCTCCCCATCCCACATCTTAATTAGCTCCTACTTTCCTGTCATTGACTCCCAACTGTAAGAAGCGGCTTAGGCGAGGACAGCCAAGTTTCAGACTGCTTCTTCTAGCAGCCTGTCATAAGGGCTTGTATTAATGTCACATTTTGCTGCATCCATCAACATTATGCAGATGTTAGCCACCAGGTACTAGCCAGCTCTCCACACTACCAAGCGTCCTGCCGCTAGTTCTAGGCCACATTTATAGAATACATTTTCCTCTGCCATCGCAGTGTAACAAAGAGTAATGAGTGTAGACTTTCAAAATTAAATCCTTCCAACAGGAAACTTCTTGTCAGACAACCCTGTGTGAAAAAAATTAATGAAATTTGAGATTTTCAAACCTTCCACAAATGGTGAGTGAGGATGGTCATAATCCTGCAGTTTTAAAGCTTGCTGATTTTTGTGTAGAAAACACTCATGCCTCACTTTTAAAATGAGGCAACCAGCAATGACTGAGGGTCAGAGAGTTTGTGGGAATGCCTGACAAAAACTTTTTTTTTTGATCATTGATGCATCACTTTGAAATAAATGTGAGTTAAAAAAAGGCACAGGTTTTGGAAATGAGTTGCTAAGGTTTGCTTAAATTACAATAAAAAGAAAATGAAAGAGAAGGTCTCAGCAGAATTGCCAGCCTCCAGAATACTAATTTAGCATTATTATATGAGTGAATTGTGAAGGTCGCAAGGCACTGAGTGAGTGTAGTGGGTGAGTTGTACCTCCCAGTAATGAGGAAGCCCAAGTCAGACAACCAGTGATTATGAAAGTGTTTCGTACACTCTAGAAACTGAACACAGAATAAACCAAATGTGCAAGAACGACTTCTGTACTTTCAGTATTAGCCATACACTCTTAGATATGAATGCGAAAATGAGTCATCGCGCTTGAACATCTTTCCTCCTCTTAAAGCAATTTACATACATTGATAAAAGATGCCTATTTTTAATAGCAGAAACTCATACTTTTTTTTTTTTAATATAGGTATGGCAATTCCACTGTGTGAGTTGATGGTGCAGATGGCAGTCCTGCATCCTCCCAGTGTACTTGCAGTCTCTGGGAGCTTCTCCCTGACTTCTCCATGCCTTTCCTTGAAGCATCTGCCCACTGCAGCAGCACAGTGATGGTGTTTGCTCTTGGATATATTTTGGCTGTCATAGCTGCATGCTATGGGATTTAGTGACACAGATCTCTTTGCAAAGGTGCTCAACAGCAGCTCAGCTAAGCCATCCTGGCTTCCCTCCATAGTGCCTTCGGCAGGAGGGAAGTTACATGGCCTTACATGGGAATGTTACACAATGCCCAAGTCAAATGGTGATGCTCCTCCTGAAGTCAGCTGTCATTGCAGGCTCCCTTTTTTAGCTTGAAACTTTCTAAGTAGACAGCTGGAGGTTGCCTGGGAGGTTCTGTCATATTTTGGGCAATGTGTACACGCACATAGAAAAGCCAGTTCTCAGTCACACTTAAATTCCCATGATTTTGGTAGTAGTTCCAACACTGAACTACTGTGACTAAGATGAGATCCTGGTGCCCAATTGCACTGCACCAGTGTTTGGAAGCCTGCCTTTGGTTTCAGTGTGGCTTTTATTGTTTCACCCACTTCTTTGCCTTTCCCTGATGTCCTAGAGAGACTGATGCACAGCATGAAGTATAGCAGACCTTTGCCAATGGCCCTAAGTAGTCCAAGCAAGTCCACTCTTCTATACCAAGATCCCCGACAAACCCCTCAAGAGAAGGCACGTGGGACACCCTCCCATGGTACTTCTTCATGGAACAGGTTGCCCAGTGAATGCCTTATCCCTGGAAATCTTCAATTGGATGGGGCCCTGATTGTGGTTGTGTGTTTGTGGACAGCAACCCTACCCTTTCTGGGGGGGTCTAACCAGATGATCTTTAATGTCCCTTCCAACTCAAAGCATTCTAGGCTTCAGTGATCTTGTGCTTGTGGGGCTCAGGTACACGTGAGAAGCTGGATTTCTAGAATTTCTTTGGCACTGAGAGCCCCGGCCAGATATTCAGACAAGTTCAGTTGCTTGCAAATTTTCTTTTCCAACTAAGAAAAAAAACCAGTCTGACTAGGACCACAATGGGAATTACATGTCGAGGGCTTTACGGAGAATTGCCCACTTAGTGCCTCAGCAAGAGGTGGGCTCATCTGAAAATTCATCTCCAGATGTTGGGCTGAATACTTGAAAATTTAACCCGGATCTCCTTTGAAAATCTGGTTCTGTGTGAGAACATCTGTCACTGAAATGGTAATCAGACTATTATCCATGTACAATTTTACCATTTACATATTTTAATGACTCTTGACTCTTTCAAGCAACTTTGAGAACCGATTTTCTTCAAGTGCAAGGGATATATTTTGCAGCTCACACGTTAAAGTTTGTAAAATCTGTCCCCTAGACCACTGCAAACTGATCAGGAGCTGTTACCTGGGGCCCCTCTTCTCTTGTGAATGGGGATGGTGGAAGTGGGAGGGAGCACAAGGAATGTCTCTGGCACTATCCAGTAAGGAAGCTCCCGGATTCCTGATTTCCCATCAGCTGACTCATCTACCCTGTGGGGACCAGGGGTAGGGCTCCTACCAAAGCCTGCAGGGATCATCCCTGAATTCTGCTGGCTGCCTTGTGGGAAGGTGCTGATGCCTGCTTGTGCCAGGGAGGAGTCCATCTACCACTTCAGTGACTGCAAAGGGAATGGAGGAGATTAGCCTTACTCCTCCGGTTTTTGTGAATCCCTCCCCACTTGCATCTGGCAGAATATCAGGCAACAAAGAGAATAAACTAATTCCTGGAAACTCCTCCCTGTACATTTTCTCTGAATGGGGCTTTATATGGCCAGGGGCAGGCTGAGCCTTGTTCTGGTAATAAAGGAGGGAAGCCACAGCAGTGCCTTCTTGAGCCACTGACTGCAAGCAACAAGCAGGATTGTCTTTGCTGTTGTATTCTGCAAACTGCTGACAAATACACAGGCTTTTTGCTGCATGAGAAGGATTTACATACATGTTTATTTGTTTAGCTGACATCTCCTTTGTTTGCACAAAAGAAAATGTGCATATTCAAGTCCCTCATTGAACACACACCTTTATCCAAATTGTAGCATGCAAATTGTAACATAGCAGGCATTGAAGATCTACCACATAACTTTTATTATTGAACAGATCAGACACAGACATGCCCAGATCTCAGAGTCCAACTTATGCTTGCTGCGCTGACAGTTCAGAAGGAGAGTATTTTTTTATAAACAGTAAAGAGTATTATACCTGGAAGTAAATGAAATATAAATTTTAAGCAGTCTAATACATTTTACAGACACTTTTAACCACACTTTACATGAAATAATAAGCCTTGCCTTGCTTAGCTGTAAAATAAAAACCAAATATGAACATACGCCAATTGTATAAGCTTCCTATTAGCCTACTTAGTTGCTGCATTAATACTCCTTTAAGCATGACATTTCACTCATTTTATTGCTTCTTTCACAGTTTATGGTCAAATAAACACCATTCATATTCACATAAACCTTAGTTTGTCTCATGTATTTGCATACATTTACCTGCATTTGACCTTGACCTGACAATCAGGTGCACAAATCTTCATCTCAGCACTCGTATGAAGCTTTGTTGCCTCCAGGGGTGTGCTGTGCCAGCACATCAGCATCTCCTCATGCAAATCCACATTTTTCCAGTTTAGAGACAAGGGTGCTGTGTCAAATGCTTTGCACAAGTCCAGGTAGATAACAATAATCACTCTTCATTCCTCCACCAATGCTGTAGCCCCATCATAGAAAGCTATCCAATTTGTCAGGCGTGATTTGCCTTTGATGAAGTCATGTTTGCTGTCACCAATGACCTCCTTATTTTCCATGTGTTTCACCATCTTGCCAGGCACAGAGGTGAGTATGGCCAGTCTGTAGTCCCCCAGGTTTTCCTTTTTTATCTTTTATAAAAATGTGGGGCTACATTTCCCCTTTTTCAGTCAGTAGGAACTTCACTGGACTGCCACATCTTCTCAGTCATGATGGACAGTGGCTTTGCCATCTGTAACTTAAATGGTGTAGCTGGAGCACTTACAGGTAAAGACTGAGGCAGGAACATCATGGAGTATGTCAGCCTTCTCCATGTCCTAAATAACCACTTTCCTTCCAGTAAGTAACATGCTTCCTTCCAGAGGGGGCTCACATTTTCCTCAGGCTTCCTTTTGTCACCAGGGTTGCTTAGGCACTTGGGATGGTGGCAGGTGGCAAAGCACCTGACATCAACATTATGTTACAGCACCAATCTCTTCCATCACTTTAGCCCAAAATGTGTGTTTACTCCTGTGCACCACAGCTTATTTTAAACTGATTTCTGAATGTGCTGGAACTTACAATAAATGGGTTTATCAGTGTGCTCATTAAGCTCTCAGCTGAAGATTAAAAAAGAGGTAAAAATAACAGCATACTTGTGTGGTATGAGGAAAGAAAATAGAAGATGATAACTGAAACACAGATCTATATAGGGAGTAAAAAAAGCAAAAGGCATTTACAGACAGTCTTCGAAATGCATTAATAGTGAGCATCTCATTGATTTCAAGTTTTGGCAGGTCCAAATATCTTAAAGATGACATTCAGATTTGTACTGAAGCACTGCTACTATCCAGTGATGTCTATTATTGGCAAACAAGCCAGCCCTGACATTAGACACAGAATCAGTGTGCAACTACTTTAGAAAAAAAGTCTTCCAGGTAAACTGCCTGCAAAAATCAGGACCTGTTCCTTTTTTCCTTGGATGGGGGGAGCCCTAGCACTCACATTTTGTTTTGGTATGACACGACCTACTGCTCTGCTTGCTGCTTCCACCTGAGCAGCATTCACTGTGTGGTTTGAATAATGCAACTTGCTCAGTTATGCTGGCAGCATGTCAGAGAATATTGGAAAAACTGATGCCTTTTGATAACATTTTAGAGAGAGGACTGGCCAACACAGACACTGGGGATAAAGCAATATTTTGAAGTTAATGAGAAAGCACAAGAGGAAAGAGTTACAGTTCAATTGCAGGAAGAAACTCACAGTTTGCTGGGTGGTTTGAAGGCTCCCCAGGGCCCAGCTAATATAAGATTTGCACAAATTATAATGTTTGCATAAACTTCAACCTGTAGTTTCTAATGAGGAGTTCAGACTTCAGAAAAGAAATCAGCACAAAGTTGAAGCCATTAAGAAAGATGACAGCATGCCAGTGTTTTTAAAGTAATACAGGTTAGCTTAGAGATTCTGGGTTGAAAACCTGGTGGAAGTAAACATGTGAGGCAGGACTTGCATTTAACTGAAATCTTGGAATTTCTGTACGTGTGATTGCAGCTGTAACAAATGCAGTAAAATCAGAGAGAATGAGGCATAAAAGTTATGTGACCAGCAAGTGCTAGAGGCAGGACTCCAAACTAGGAGACACACATTGATGAAAAGAAAAATATCCATCTTTTTCTTGGTGTAAATTTAGAGACAATTAAGGTAGAAAGTGAAGTAACAAAATCTATAAAACTGCTTTTTGGGGAAAAGAATAAGCCAAAAAAGTGAGTATGCTCAAGAGGATGATTACAGAAAGTGAAGATAGAGCTGATACTTGAGTTGGTTGAAAACTTTTCCGTCAGCCATTAAAAAAAAAAAAAACAAAACCCAGAAGAAATAAAAGTATTTTTCTAATTATATTATATATTATATTATGTACATTTTCCTAGAGACGTTTATTTTAATAACACTTCCTTAATTAAGAACATGCTCTGTCTTCTCCCAGCCAAAATGAAAAACATTTTTTAGAAGCTAATTATTCCTTTGAGGTGGAGTGTAAAGGAATGGGGAAAGTCTGTAAGAAGCATGGTATGATAGGAAATACCTTTGCAGAATTTTTTTTTCTTACATTGTTGAAGGTCCCTGGTAAAAACAAAAACCCAAAAAACCCCAAGAAAAACCCCATGAAATCAGAAGTTATTTTGCAATTTTTAGCTGTTTTGGGACTGAAGGAAATATATTAAGCAAAAAAAATAATTATTGAAACTCTTTAAAGACAGAATCTTTTATGAGTCACTAACACGAGTGAAGGCAGACATGCTTCCAGAGTAACGTTTTCTGTGTTACATGCACGCTTTGCATACAACACACAGAGGGAGTGTGAGCTCTTTTATATCCACTTTTCTAAGTACATGGACAAGAGGAAAAAAAAGAGGAGGATCAGACTTGAGTGCTACTCGCATTTATTCTCATTTAGGTCAGTAAGGCAATTCCGATACACATTCCCTACTGCTAAAGCTGTGTAATGGCAAAATGATTTCTGTTTGACTGGTGATGGAGAGCACCACAATAACTTATTTATCTGCTCTGCACACAAGTGGGAACCAAAATGTTGCTATCTGAGGCCATAAAGGGTTCTCAGACTTCAGCAAATTTGGCACTCGGTGACGGTGCTTCAGTGGCTCTTGCGGCTCAATGGCTGCACAAATAGCCCAAATGCAAACACGTTACCTAATCAGGTATCTGTGTACTCAGAGATATCACAGCCTACAAATATATGCTTTGATAAAGGAGAGTTCATGGTCCAGATATTCATTCTTATAGAAATGGATTACATAAAGTTGAAAATGAGGAAATAAGGACGTGACTGTGCAGCATATCAGCGAATTGCTGCCAACGTGGCCTTGACTATACAAAGATGTGTGAACACGTATTTCTTCCATAACAAGTTTCTGTCCATGCTTTAAAAGAGGAACAGTCCAAAGAAGGAGAGAAAGATATCTTCAGAGATAAACAAGCAGGTTTTTACACCACCAAAATATTTGTACCTATGTAGAAGCACGACAAAGAGGATGGGGCCACATTCTAGAGGAACCCCCCCCCCCCTACCGCCCCGCCAAAAAAAAAAAAAAAGTCATAGAAATGAATTAAAATTGTATTGGAGATCTGGTACTGAGGACCACAGAGCAACTTCTGCTGCTTTACAAAGCTTTGTTTGTGACACTTTCTGGTAAATTAGTGCCAAGTCTGTCTTTATTAATCTTTTGCTATCTTCAGGCTGAAGTTTAAGCAAAAGTGGAGGCCTATATTATGCTGCTTTTCCAACAAATAGAAGATTACACTGGCAGAAATACACAATCTCAGCACCTATTTTTGAATAACAAAGTAGGCATAATGCAGTTCCCTACATTGTTAGGTATCAATATTATTCACATCAGATTATTAAAGTGTCTCCTACAGATAAGCAGATTTAGAGTATTAAAAATGTGGAAGTTAAATACAAACATAAATAAAGAGAATGCCTGCATACAAGCAATCATTTCAAAGGTGAATTTTCTAAGAAGTGGGATTCATGGGCATTTTATTGATACTCAAGGAACACAAAGTTTATAAGAGGAACAGAGAAACTACTTAGATTGCATCCATTAGTACATGCAACACTGCAGCTGAAATCAGGATTTGGGCAGTTTGGTGGTTCCTGAATAACATGACCGTGATACAGTCAGCCTTTACATCAAAAAATGATCACTGACAAAGTAACCTGAAAAAACTGTTTCTCCAGCACCAGCCTGTAATGGGTGGCTGAAACAAACTCCCCACTGCTCCAGATTCCTTTTCTGTTAATATACAGAAATCTGTATGGCTATTTCTTTCCCAGACTGCCATATTTGACAACACAAAATAAGCACGAACAATATATTTTTTTCTTTCACACATTCAAAAAAATCCTTTCCCAGTTCACTGTAGCTCATATTTCTTCTCTCTTGAATAGCAGTGAGCTGAAGAAACCAAGACAGTATACTTTTTCCCCTTGTTTCTGCCTGGATTTTCTTTGGACCCAGTAAATCCATTTAATCCTTTTCTGGGCTCAAAGGCTTCTTTGGCTTTTTTTATCTCGGCTTCTGCCTCCAAGACAATTCGCCTCAGGGACACAGAGGAGGTTTTTCCACATTGCATGACCCTTTGCTTGCTCTTCTTTACAGCTGACAGCGCTGTGATTTTGGGGGAGAGATGCCAATTCAGAGCATCACCCCACCCAGCGCAAGCTGTCTGTGAGCCACCTCCAAGCTGGAGCCATCCCCAGGGCTGCTGGACTGCAGAAGCTGCCAGCAGGGAAGCCACTGAGCATCCCGGATGATGTGGCACCTCTGGTCCAGGGGATTTGGCCAGCCCATGTCCATCCTCTTGCCCTGCTGGGTGCAGGTCTGCTCTGTCCCAAGGAGAACTCTGCAAAGCAGATCAGTGACTTGCAGCAGATCGGGGCCGGAGCGGTGCCTTGGCCGGTCTTTCCTGGGCTGCTGACAGAGAAGTTATTCCAAGGACCTGATTGGAGTCATGTGTCTGGACATGCACCCCCACTGTGGATGCAGCTCATGGCAGGGTACCACAATCCCTTTGAAAGGCTCCATGGATAAAAGGCATGGCTGACGTCCTGCCCTGCTTTTCTGCCTGATCTGGCCACTTATTCTAAAGTCCTTGGTGCCAGTGAAGAAAAAGTCCTCTGATCCTGCTGCCAGTGCTCTTCTAGCTTTTTTTTTTTTTTTTTTTTTTTTAGTTTTCAGTCTACTTTTATCTTTTGAAATGAGGGGCTAAATGTTGATTGGGAGATTGCAAGCATTTTATTTACATTTCATTCCCAAATATTACAATTTTAGAAGTCAGTACCCCGAGGATAAATTAGCTGATTGCAAGCTTTGTTGACATGGGTGTGGGTTGCTCTAGTCAGCCTATGACACTAGATGAGCTGGAATGAAGAGGAAAAAAAAATCAATGTTAAATAGGTTCTACACTTGTCTAAATATTTATTTTTCATAAGGTATTTGTAATACTACTGGGAATTTTTTAGATGTGGGAGATTAAATATACTGGAGGCTTACAAACTCTGTTAAAGCACAAATTAAGGGCTTGATCCTGGAAGACTTGGTCTTGATGGCTTCAGTGGGGATTCTATCTACGAATAAGTTCATGAGAGCAAGCACAGTTTTAAAGCACCATTGGGTGAATACTGCCACCTTCACTTTCCTGAGCCTGTTACCAGGAACAATAGCACCATAATTGTACAGACAAATTATTATAAAACAATCAATTTTACATACATCTGTTTTATTTTCTAGACTCCACGTGTTTTGGATTTTTCCAGTGTCTATATATACGTACAAATGCATACTAATGGGCCAACTGTCTATTCTATTTACATTTTTGATACTGTGCAAAATGCCTTTCAGCTGGTTGATTTTACTAGACAGCATTAGTTTGAAATAGCATTGTTGGATTCTGGCTTGGTGCACTGAAATATTCTTGCTGCAGATAATCTTTTCAGTGAACTCCACTGGTCCTGCCAAACTCCAGTGCCTGGTACCAAAGGAAGGCATGGAAAATCACGCAACCTTGTCTTACCACGCACAAGGAGCTTCACCACCATGGGTTTTCCAGGCATTAAGCAGTGCCTGGCATTAGGCAGGGGATGAGGGGAGCAGAGGTACAGAGCCATGCTGCAGCTGATGGAATGCTCCTGGAAAAGATACCTTGCTTTCTCCTGCTTCAGGTCTACCCTTCCCTATCCTCAGGGAAGACAAAGACTCTCTGAAGAGTGGACTCTGGAGTTGTCCTCGACCAGAATGTAAGTCTGTATTTCATATGGTCTTTTGCATCCTCTTTTGCATTAATGATATTTCAAGGGCAGCTGGTCAAAACACCTAAAAATGTTGAATCTGCATCTTTACATCACAACTTTGGTTAATTTTCTCCATTTGCAGAAGAGCAGCCTTTTAATTAAAGAACTACATTGGACAGTTTGGTCCAACTGTTAATGCAACAGCATCCAGGTGGAGTTGCCATCATGGCCATTTTCTGGTAAGTAGACTATATGTTTACAAGTGGCTACCTGAAAACATTATATATTGCAGAAGCTGCTCTTATGTCTGAATCCATAGGATGCTGGTGTTCTCTCTGTGAGACTCTGTCCTGAAATATCTGTATTTACTCTTTCTAGTACATGGCAGTTCAATAAGGGTTGGGCACAGCAAGGCTCATTTGTGGTAAAAGAAGATGTGGGAGTAGCAAATCCTGAATGTGGGCATGGGGGAGAGGAGAGACACACATGACCTATCTCAGATACACAGCATTTGCAAATACCTTCTCTTAAAAGAGAGCAGTGTGCATTGTCATTCTAATTACAAGTCGATGGGAGCTTCATGGTTACCTTCCCTAAGGTAGGAAGAGTCTTTACGTAACATGCAGCTTCATCCTAAATCATCCTGTGGCCTTTTGATTCAAATAGACATCCTTTTTTAGGCAAACTCCTCACTTGAAAGCAATTAGAATGTTTCTGGAAAATAGAAGAGAGAACTTATTTTTGTGTGTTTACATATGATGAACCTCCAAGCTGATACAAAATAAATGTAATTAGGCCCAGGCAAGTTCTGAAACTATTATTAGGGTGCTTCTAAAGCTAAACTAAACTAAAATCAAGCTCCATACTGCCATTAAGGGTTTAATTAATTACTTTGGAAACATACCTGGGCTTATATGCCAGAGTGAAGGTGTCTGCCTTTTCATAGGTGGTGCTATAAGACTCTGGCTAATATTTTCACAGGAATAGGGGATGGCCAGCATCCATGTATATTTTCAATGATGGAGGTGTTGCCTACTGTCAAATGACATTTCTTGCTGATAGTTACCAGCATATGTCTAATATCTACTAGAATAGATAATATTATTAGTTTTGAATAATGAATTAAGGTTTAACAGGTTTCTATGATTTTTTAAAAAGTTTCTATAAATATATTTTACTCACCCCTTTCATTTGTCAGGGTCAAATGCCAAAACATGACATAAATAATTCATCATAGGTTTCTATTAATCTATTATTTATTCACTTAAGTGGGGCTATAGTGTAGCAATTTCCTTTGTTATGTTTATGGGAGGGGACCTCTCTTAGGTCTTATTGCAAACAGTCAAAAAAATTTGAAGGGCTCCCCATAAAAAAAAAATTCTCAGATGTGCCACTAGTTCTTGGCTCTGCTGCTGGGGGAAGGGAGTGCATGCAATAGCCAAAGTAAGCAATTCATTTCATATCCTCTTCTAAAAGGAGTAAGATTGTGTCAGCCCTTTTTGAGGAGCCCTTTTGAAATCCTTCACAATATTACACAGATGTTGTTTCCATACTTAATTCCTGTAAGCAGTAAGGGAACTTAAAGTATTAAGAAAAAAGGTCTTAATATATTTTCCAGATTCTATACTAATTTTTTTTTTCTTAAAACCCTACTCTGTGGCAAATTCTTTGGTGGATATTTGAATACTCAAACAAGATGTTAAGTTAAGCAAATTACGTAAATGTAATTACGCAAGTTCTGTAGGGTACCTGTGCTGGGATCAATCAGTGTGTCAAAAAAAGGGAAGTTATGGTTGCACATAATTTCAGTGCCCTTAACTTTAACAGTGCTTTCTCTTAGTGTGAATGCTGATCAGAGAGGCACATGTGGTAATCCAGCCCTTTACCTGTCTGGAAAATCCCTCAGCTCCTCTTGAAACAAAGGTAAAGTGACCATTATTAGCAGCGTGCTCTATTTCCTAAGAGAACAGTTAAATACCTCAGCTTGTTGGTATACCCAGAAATTAATTGACTTGTTCTTTGGATGGAGTTCATAAAATGACCAATGTCTGCTTCTGTCACTTTTAAGCAAACCAAAGACCAGAGCAATGTGCCATCCCCAACCCCTCAGCTGTGCCCTGGGCTTGGTATGTGAACCAGTGATTTAGTGGAAATAAGTGCAGCTGCCTCTGAAGACTGAACTCAGCCCTAGCTGAAGTCACTTCTCACCAAGACTGAATTTGTACCAGGGCAGAGTTACAGGGAAAGGAAGAAGTGATCAATCATATTTTCAGCATGAATGTTACTCGCCTGCTTCTGGCGATTCTTTCACACTAACACAGCCCTGCTGGCAGCTGTTGAGTTGCTCTTTGTAGTTTCACCCCCATAAAAATGTTATCAAGATGGAGTTTTGGCTGCAGCCTCTCACAATGCCTCCTTCAACTTGTACCTCCTGGGATGTGTGAGAATAAAACCCCAAACAAACATTAGAAAACCAGGAAACACTCCATTAAGGTCTCCCCACAAACCGCAGGGTTAGGAGAGTGGCAGCAAGACGCGGTGCTGCGCAAGTTCTTGTTTTCACTCACCAGGCAGAGGCAAAAGCCATGAATTTCAGTCTCAGATGTTTTGAGAGTAGCTTAGTGTCTACAGGATCCTTCAGAAAAGCTGCTGTGTGCCATTGAGCTCCTGGCTGTGCAGCTGGAGCCTGGGAGAGGCAGTGTGCTAACTGCAGTGTGGCCAGGGAGTTAGCAGCAGATGCTACTTGTAAGAAATGCTCAGAAACAAGAGAGAGAAGTTGCTGCACCTCTTTCTTATTCCTGTTTGTTTTGTTTCTAATGAGTAAAGTAAGACCTATACATGCTGGTTTTTATCTGTTTTGCATCCAGCACTAGTTGGCTCCACTAAGACAAGCTAAAACCTGACTTTGAGGGGATAAGTCCCAAGGTCTGATACTGAGGTCTGACAATTTTTGTCCTTGCTTCAAGCTTCCTGCAAATCTGGAGGAGAGACCACCTTGACCTTTCATTTCTTTCTGCACTGAAGTTAAATTTGGGAAAAAATGCATTGCATGGAATAATGTATATTGAATACCTCCAGGAAATACTCCTAAAAGTGAACTCCACTGTTTAGTTACCATGCTATTTTCCTGACACAAGGCAAAGACAAGACCCTGGCAAGCTACAAAATAAGTGATGAGGCATTGTGTGCCATCTTTCTTCTCCAGCTTATTGACAGGGATAACAACAGGCTTTATGAGTATTTGTAGAAACAACAGCATGATGCTGCAGGAGGGAGATTTTATTGCTGCCAGCACAGCCAAATTGGGGATTGTGAGCAGACCCAGGGAAACTACTAGAAGTGAGAAACTAAGGCAGCAGTCAGGAAAGCTGGTGCTCAGCCTCCTAGTAAGAGCAGGGCACTGTCAAGGTTCCTGCAATTTCAGACCCCACTTCCAAAAACCAGCTAGCAGCCAGAACAGGACAGAAGGCAGCCACCTCCTGGTACTGTGTGAAAGGCAAATCAGGGGAAGATAAAATTTCCATCCTGAGCCTGCAAAATGCTGTGATTCTGTAAAAATGTTTGGGTCTACTGCCAGCAACACTGGAAATGCTCAGACGGGCCATTCCTCAAGCAGAGGCAAATGAACGTGCAGATTAGCAACTGGAAGAGGAGCAAGTGCAAAAATGTTCTTCCTGGCAGACACATCTGCTGTATAAACACTGACCTCCCACAGGAAGAAAATAAGAATGTGGTATGGTCTTAGATCTGTGAAAAGTGTCTTATTCTCATCCTAAGTAGTGCTTATATTTTTGAGCTCTTCACATATTTCTGCCATTCCACAGTTGCTTGTATCCAAATCTCTGCTGATGGCTTTTGGGAAGAACATCAGAGATCTTTTTCTCTAGAGTGTGATCATGCTCCTACAAGGTGCTCTGCTATCGACAAAGGAGGAGGAACAGGGTACTGTTTTGTGTTTGGCTTATCTTCATCCATTCAGAAATTAATATCATTGTGCCTTTCTGAGCTGTGTAAATGGGAAAATATAAACACTTGCTTTCAAAATTACAGAAGAAAATATATTCTGCCTTTAATACACAGAAAACTTCTAGTGTAAGTTATAGATTTTTATTTTAACGTTTTGAATCCATAGAAAAAGCATTTAAATCCATACTTGGATTACACTATCAGTTGAGTCTAAAAAGAGAAACTTCACAAAGAGTCCAGCTGTGTTATTTTAGAATAAAAGTGCAGTAAGTCGTGGGAGAATCAAGTTGATGGAATATAAGTAACTCTTTACACCCTTCTTTACTGCATTAGCAGCGTATGAGTCAGGCTGGTACTGATTATTTTGCTTCTCATATTGATCAGTCCTTCTTTTTTTAAAATTTCTTGGAAAAAAAATACTCAAAGCTTTGTTCCAATTCCAATACTGTGACGTGAGGCTGGACTAAAAATTTTAAACGGCTCTGGTGTCACAGATATTGATGTCTCTGACTGAAAAGCTAATGATAATTATTCTGTTTCAGAGTGGAGAACTATGACCCCAAATAATTTTGGGTTTGTGCCTGTTCTTCTGTTAGATAATGCATTTCAAACCCAAGAATAATAGTGCTGCATTACCTGAGTGTGTTTCCGGTCCATGATTTGGTGTTATGGCTTTCTGTCCCAGCTGAGCAGCCCGTGTTCTGAGTGCTGCAGAGGAGACAGAGTGCTGAGGAGTTGGGAAATGTTGCACAGCTCCAGCAGTGCTCCACTGCAGTGCTCCCAGTGAGCCATGAAAGCTCACGTCCCCCTGACTTAACTGGAGTCAGAAACAGGGCATAAGGGTGGAACCCAGGAATCGACTTCAGGGATTGCTGAGTTTCTCCAGGTGTTTCTGAATAGCACATCACTGCAAATTAAACTGAGTAGCACACCACTGTAAATTATCCTTTGGAAATACAGTAACCTAGAATAATGGTTTCATGAATTGGTTATTTTCTTCCTGTAAATAAAAATATCCACTGGTATACAACAATGAATGAATTGATAGAAGATTTGTTTTGCACCAAAGCTGTGCTACACATGCACAAATACAAGATAAGTCTTTTGTTCTATCACAAGATAATTATTTGCATGAAAAAAGATGAAGAAAAGTTCACATGGGTTTTGCTGACAAGAATGGCAAAAGAAAATATTTAATTACAGATACACAGAAAAATTCTATGGATATTTTTTTACATTTTTGGAAGAAACAGACAGTTTTCACATTGGAAAGGAATTAGCATAATGACCTCAGCTTAAGGAACCTGAGTGACCGTGGATGAGGCCTTCTGACACAAGAAGGTGGATTAACATCACAACAGAGTGTGTGGTCCCTTCATCATGGTGAAATATTACTGATGAGATGTACGGTCAGTGCAGCTGGAACACATTTTTCTGGACAAAGCCCATACAAGCCACTAGGAAAGAGACAATCCAATCTATACAGCCTGTTGGTTCATAAACAGTCGAAAATGTATGAAGCTGGTTTTCATAAGTGTGAGGAATCTTTTTTCTTTTATCTGATTGCATTCATGAAAATATTTAGTCTGAAATATATATATGCAGGCATATCTAATATTTCAGGAATCTTTTGGATCATCTTGCATTATCTTGGCTGTTTGCAGCTGAACTGAGATTGCCAGAAATCCATCTGGGCTTGATATGGCTTGGAAAGAAACTGACCTTACAGTAAAGTCAGCAATTCAGACACAGATAACTTTTTTTTCCCCTCTATTTTATGATTTGTCTTTGACAAAAAATGAATTAAAAAAACCGTACAGAAGGTAAAGCTAAAAAGAATAGAGAACAAGTAGATATTAAACTTAACCTTCTACCTTAAAATGGTGCTGATCTTGATTAAGTTTGGCATTCTCACAGGTGATTAAAATCTTTTACAGAGTAGTGTCCTTGAGATACATATACATGCACGTAAAGGTAAACCATGGCATGTTTGTAAAAAGCTTGTAGAAAAATGTCTATTTCTGTTAAACTTCACAAAAATTTTATGGGGGAACATGCATTTCTGCCTGCTCTGTGTTCTATTTCTTTCCTAGTAAATACATTTATGGGTTATAAACCTACTAGTCTCCACTAGGAGAGAATCCAGGCTGTTTATGGTAGAATTGCCAGGCGAATGATATGTTTTAGTTCCACTGTAAATTAGCTTGATGGAGCAGTAATTGCTTGCATCAGTTAGGAACGTGGGTTTATATGTTTTATGGTATATTAAGACAGTGACTGCACTTGTGTAATGCAATATGAGATCTTCCCTCAGATGAAGTCTGCCTGGCCTTTTCTGTGCTTGCTGTTGTCTATAACTAAACCATTGTTACTAAGAATTTCATGCCATTCAGGTCCCATGTGAGCAAAATTTGGCTCCAATAGCTTTCATGTGTCATGTATTTAATGTATCCATATTTTGTATTTACCATTTAGCTCTGAAAATCTACGCGGCTTGCCAGGTGAGGAACATCAGTGGCAGAAATCTCTTTAGTTGTAAGGAGCTGAGGGTCATTCTGCTCATCTCAGGGTTTTTCCAGCCTACCACAAAATATGGAAGCAAGTCCTTTGTGCTGCTCACAGTGGGCAGTGTGCCCCATGTTGCCTCCCAGGTGGTGCCTTTTGATCTGTCAGGTGCACAGCACACTGGAAACAGATTTATTTCTGCTCCATCCTGAAACTGTGCTATGGAGCAAAGGGTGGGGTGCTCAGTGCAGCTCTGGCAGCTGAGAAAAGATTTGGTCACAGCCTAAGCAGGCTGCTGGGAGGCTGCCCCTTGTTCAGGACATCCTATTTGCTTTGTGCCTCTCTCATTGCTGTGCCAGGTTGACTGGTATCACAACAGAAACCATAATGTAGTCAGCCAGTATCTCACACCTTCCCATTCCCGATTTTCTTCCATTACATGCAAGTTCCATATCAGGAGAATGCACAACTTTTCGATTTTTGTCTCATCTGACCACTGTTAGTGCACGTGGTTGTAAAAATTCAATCTTGCAGATCATATACATCCCTCTCTAGAGTGGATGAGGATACCTTTTGAATTAAATTCTGGTGCTGGTACCTATATTTCCAAATGAAAAATTCATTACCCATATATATTCTCTAATACTTGCTTGAAATTTGCTGTTTCTACAAGCGTTCTTGCCAGTAAATGCAATAGCTAGAACATGCACAGTAAGCAAACACAAAGAGGGCATTGAAACAGTTGAAGAGAATATGTTTATAAACTGAAATGAATATTCATTGGAAACTTTTTTAACAGTGCTCACCAGTTCTATATTGGAATACTGTGTAAAGTTTACACTCCATATAAAGAGTTACACTGTTCCCTTGTGAAATCCGTCTTCTCCACTACCTCCATATTGGATATTTGCATTTTTAGAAATACCATCTGCCAAACCCCACACAGACTGCAAGTGATTTCCTGGTTATATATTTTGGATATTCTGTGGTTAGAAAACTATGGAGCCATATTACATGTCCTAGCCTCCAGAACATCTGTGAGACTGAAACCACATGAATATAAGCAAGTCAGCAGGATAAAAATGGAGATTTTTAGTTATATTGTATAGGCAAGCTTGCAAAATTTTTTCCGTTTTATAAATTTATCTCTGTATATGTGTTATTTTGTTATTGTCTTGGCAAATAAATTTTAAGTATTAATTACTGCATTGGATCAAATTAGCTTCAAACTCTCTCCCCCAAAAATCTTCACTGTCTCTTTTCCCTCTGCATCCCAGGCCCTTTTGGCAGCATCCATCAGGAAGGGCACACAAAATTTAGTAGCTTGACTATTCATAAAGCAAAAATTGGCTTCACTTTCACTTCTGTGTTTCTTTTCTCCACTTGCAGTCAAAAAGTAAAAGGCATAAGGGTGACTGGAACTCAGCTTTTGGCAGACCTGGCTTACAATGGAAGGTGACCAAGGAGTATAAATGCATTAAATATAATAGGCATATAGGCATATAAATATATTATCTTTAAACAGAGCTTTAATGTGAATGGGGCAAGAAGCTGAAAACTGCCTGTGGAGAGCTACTGAGCTTCTGGTCTGGTAAAAGGTATGACTAACTTTGATGCCCACTTTCCCCCGCCCTGAAAAATGGAGATTTTGGGCATAGTTTTGGTTCTTTTGTGGCATTGCCAGGTATTCACAGAATCACAGAATGATTTGGGTTTGAAGGAACTTGAAAGATCATCAAAGGCGCTTTTTAATACCCCTGCCATGGGCAGGGAGATCTTCCACTAGACCAGGCTGTCCAGAGCCCCACCCAAAATGGCCTTGAACACTTCCAGGGACGGGGCAGCCACAACTGCTCCAGGCAATCTGTACCAGTGCCTCATCACATTCATAGTGAAGAATTTCTTCCTAATATCTAACATAAACCTACCCTCCTTAACTTGGAAGCCATTACTCCTTCTCCATGCCCTTGTAAGTAGTTCCTCTACAGATCTCTTGCAGGCCCCGTTTAGGTACTAGAAAATGCTGTCCCTGGATTTGCTCCAGCCATTCCACATTTTTCCTGTGTTGGGGACCCAAGGCTGGGTACAATACTCGAGGTGGGGGGGTCTCATGACAGTAGAACAGAGAAGGGGAATCACCACCTATGCCCTGCTGGCCATGCTGCTTTTGATTTATCCTTAGTAAAGCCTTGTTGTCTGTGTCTGGTCTCATCATCATTTTCCATGTGCCTTAGCATGGTTTCCAGGAGGATCAGTTCCATGATCTTACTGGGCACTGAGGTAAGATTAATCAGCCTATAGTTCCCTGGGTCTTCTTTATTTCCTCTTTTCAAAGGAGGGTTATCTTTGTCCTGTTCCAGTCAGCAGGAACTTCACTGGACTGCCATAACTTCTCAAACATGATGTATCATAGCTTAGCCACTTCTTCAGTTCCCTCAGGACCTCTGTATGCTTCTCATCAGGTCCCATGAACTTGTGAACTTTTAGGTTCCTTAAATGATCTCAAACCTGATCTTCTCCTACAGTGAGAAGTTCTTCATTCTCCCAGTGCTCTCTGGTGACTACTGAGGCAAGAATGTTATAGAGCATCATGGTTTTCTCCATGTCCCAGATAACCAGGTGTCATGTTTCCTAGTGGCGTAGACACACTTTCACTGGGAAAATTTAATTCTACCAGGCTTTAGCTTTCCTAACCTGATCCCTGGCTGCTCTGATAATGTCTTTGTACTCCAATTGGACTACCTGCCCCTGTTTGCACCCTCTGTAGGCTTCCTTTTTGTGTTTGAGTTTGCCCAAGATCTCTTTGTTCATCCATGCAGTCCTCCTGGCATTTTTGCCTGATGTTCACTTGGCTAGGAAGCATCACTCCTGATCTGAGAGGTGGTGATTCTTGAATATCAACCAGCTTTTTTGGGGCCTTCTTTCCTCCAGGGCTTTGTCCCGTGGTGTTGCACCAAGCAGGCCCCTGAAGAAGCCAAAGTCTGCCCTCCTGATATCCCTCCTCGCTGCCCTAAGGATCTTGTACTTCATTTGTCAAGTATTTGCTGCTTGACTTCCTCATTTGTGAGACTTGGATCTTGCAAATCTGCTGGGACAGCCATATTTTATGTCTTAGGTACTTTTGGGGAAATGGTTGTTAAGCTGCTGTGTCAGTGGATCATGTTTTTCACTGCTTTGGAGATTACAAATTGGTAAGACAATTGAGAACCTGGAAAAAGGTAAGTGCATATAAGGAGTCCCATCCTGCTTAAATAACTTAGAGCAAAATCACTACAAAAATCCAACGGATATATGTCTACTTAAAGAATGAAGGAGCAATCCAGGGAAAGTACAAAATATCTAAATATTAAGAACAGGTTTGATTCTCTCATTTGTTTCTGGGAGCATTTCAGAAAATGCCATTGGGAGGCAAATCACAGAGGCTTTAAAGAAGGCTGCTGTAATTCATTAGAACAAAGGATCTGCACCTACAAACATGAATATTAGTCATTGTACTAATGTGATGTGAGTCTCTGGAATTTATGGTGGCTTTACAGGGGACCTTAAACTATAATTTTGTAATGACTACTTTGCATGGTCATGTGTCTGACCACAGAATTGTTCATAAAGCTACTATGGTCTCTCAGTTTCATAAAAAATATTCCAGACAAGTTGCCTTATTTAGGACTTTTTTTTTTTACGTTACTGTCACATCTATATGTTCATATATACACAGGTGTATATATAGGAGAGTGAAAACGATTCAGGTTTTTCACTTATATATATATAATGACTATAAATACATTTACATGCTATCTTTTAAAAGTATTTTATTTTAAATTTCTCTGAGGAAGATGACAATTTATTATAAAACAATGTAACTATAAAAAGAAAGATAACAGCATGCGTAACTGGATTTTAATTAAATGTATTTGTTTCTTCAAAGAGGTTTAATGTAAACTGTATTTATGCATCTTTTATATTCACATATGTTTGTGCATCCACACAAATATTTAAATATATAAATCTAATTGCTTGAAGTGGGAATGCTATAGCATAGAAGATTAAACTTAGTTTAATTAAGAAATTAAGTACCTCCAGTATATATAGAGGTTTCAAAACCAAATTACTTCTGTTAGTTTGTTGCCTTTATCGAAAAGAAGTGTGTGAAATATGTCCCTACTAAAGTCCATGACAAATCTCCCACTGTCTTCAAAGGGATCTGTATTTCACCCTGTGTATTTTCTCAAAGAGACCTGCCAATAACATCTGCCAGCTGGAGATCCATCGAGATGTGGGTTAAGACAGAAAAAATTTGTGTCAGCATTTCATTGCATGACAAAGGGTGAAGGCTTTGGAAGTCTGCTGTGGCAGATTAGCACACAAAATGTACTTTTTCCTTTAAAACAAAACAGGGGGAAACACTTGTCTGATATTTCTGGTTTGGTGCATCTTTGTAGGCAGGACCACGTAAGGCACAGCTGTGACATGAGGGTCCCTCACCTCAGCTGCCAGGTTTTAGAATGTTCGTGGTCCTGTTTGCCTTGAAACCTCAGCCTTGCCCCCTTTGGAGGTTATGTGCCTACTTTTCT
This sequence comes from Lonchura striata, assembly GCF_050655825.1. Taxonomy (NCBI): domain Eukaryota; kingdom Metazoa; phylum Chordata; class Aves; order Passeriformes; family Estrildidae; genus Lonchura; species Lonchura striata. The sequence goes on from NC_140706.1 coordinate 61,607,337, forward strand.
GTTTTGTACTCGAATATTCCAGGGTATGGCCCTGCTTCCTTCAGCTTGATAACGTGGATCATCAAGTGAGGCAGTTTGTAATCCACAACCTCTTCAAAACCACTCCATGGACTTGTGGAAAATCAGCCTTACCTTGGAGAAGTCTCTCTCCTGGTCCTGTTGAAGTGCTGTTACTTCACTTATCTCCAACATTATTCTTTAAGGAAAGAAAATAGCATATAACCTTAAGTTGGAGAAGCTGGCACTGCAGTAAATGTGCTCTATCTAGAAAGGGCAACCTGTGACACCCAGGTTGGATGTCTGGATTTGCAAGGTCCCTCCTGTGTGTTCATGGACAATACTGATGTTGGTTTCTGAATATTTTCACTTCAATGTCTTTTAAATTCTACACATGGATAATAATAGCTTTATAATATTATTTTTCTGATTAGCAAGCAGCACATGGGTAGGAAAAATCGGAAAGTGTAAAGTCTATATTCCTATGGGCCATGAATTAAAAATGAAAACCACAGGTGGTTTGGGTTTTCTGCTTCTAAATCAAAACATGATGACTGGGGCTTAGCCAAAACCAAAATATGGCTGCCCATGACCATTTTTTAATAAAAGTCCCTCAGCTTTGTTATACATTCCACTGAAAACCTTTATTGTTAGCATGTTAGTCACCACAAGTGTCTTGCCCAGAATGAAGTTTTTCATTTTACTGGTTTTAAACATTTCTTTTTTTTTTTTTTTTTTTTTGCTTAATATTCCTAGAATTTTGCAAACACAGTGCTTTCTTTTTCAATTGGATATAACTCTGAGATTGTCTTCTGTATTACATCCCAATATTCCTTTAAGAGAGAAATCTTTGTTTTGGCTTCTAATAAACATTATATTATGATAGCCTAAGAACCTTGAAGTCATGCAGCTAAAGCATTACAATGATAAGAATTCATTCTTTTTATCTTCTCTTTATGCTAAAAGATGTTTTGCTTAGTTCATTCTGTCAAACATTTAATAGGATTAATAATTTTCTGACCCTGGAAACTCAAGCACTTCAGTACATTAAAAAAATGATCAGGCATATAAATGGAAAAGATTTACATTGTTTTTTGTGTCCAAGAAGATAGAGATCTATGCAGCAACAAATATTCAAGCTATTGCTCATCATTATGAATAGTAAACTGTAGGCCTTAGAGGGTCAGACAAAGGCAAGTGTTCACTTATTTAATCATATTCCAACATAAAAAAGTAATCAAGAATTAGCTAAGTAATAATCCTGCTTAAGCTAGTTAAAAAGAAATTAAAATCACTAGGGCTATTGGAACAGTTCCCTGCAGGAAAAAAGCTTTGTGCATATTCCCCACTCTCACTTCATAATTTCACTTATTTATTTTATTAACACATTATTTAAAAACTCCTAGGAACAGGACTCTGGAAATTTCTTTTTGAAGTTTTCTCAAGAATCATTAAGTGTCTAAAAATTGCCGAAGAAAGTAAATGACATCCAAACCATAAATGAACGAGAAACCTGCAAGTTGGAAGCTGGCAGCATTTACAAGATGACTGCCTTTTTTACATCTATTCAGTAATAGAAACTGAGTAAGAAATATATAAGCATCTTTCATCAGAGGAGTGCCAAACACCCATCCCTCGGAGCAGTGAAGATAAGTGCTCAGGGTACTTACCCCCGATCACAAATGTGGGCTTTGACATTAGACATACAGTCTTGTTTTATTTTGGTTATAATATTATTTACCTAAATGCTATTAGAAGGTGACCACTTTCCTAGATGCTAAATTTCTTAAGGGCAAATTTTACCTGGACAATTCAAAAGCATTTGGATCCCTGTGTCTGTTTGAATGTTTGAGGCTGTCCTAAAGCTTCCCCCACTGATCTCATATCCCTGCTGATTACACTGTATTTTCCAGCAGTTCTAATTACTGGTAAATCAATCACTCTAAGACAACCTCAGGTATACCAATAATACAAAAACACTCCTGCATGCCATAATTTCTAAATTTTTCAACCACCTTCTTTGCCTTGGTGATCAGTGACAGGGCTACCAATCCAACCAATTTCCAAAATATATTCCTTTAGCTTTGGCTTAAACTCTGAACAGAGCCATCTCAAAACCATGAGCTATATATCAATGTTGTTCCACTGTCTGACAACAAATTTAAAAAAATCAGTGTCTGCTATTTTTGTAGTGAGTGTAAGTCCTGGTTTTTACACACAGGTGCTGCTTTGGGGCTTCTTAGATGTTTCATAGGAGAGAGGAAATCAGGGAAAAGTTCTAATTGCTCATTGTTATACCTTCCTACAGCAATGCAAAAGAGGTGTTGGCCTTCTGCTTGCACCGAAAGTTCTGACCTCAGCCATCAGTGAGGAAGTTTCAAGACTTGTAGTAAGAAAGGAAACATTTTACCTGTGGTGGAAGCAATGACAAAATATTTTTAAAATTCTTTTCATGCTTTAAAATCAATAATTTCTGCCAAACTTGAGCCTTCAAGTCTCCTTTGCTTTTTAAAAATTAAAGGAGCTTCCAGCAGGAAAAGGTAGGCTTAGAAAACTGACTTTACTTTCTAATAAATAATTTAAAAAATCAGCTAAAATACCCTAACATTTTTTTAGATTTTATTTTAAACCACAATAATTTGCAAGGAAATGTGTCTAAAGAAAAAATGATTCAGCATTTTCATGTGGATTAATGATAAACGCCACTGTTAGAGTAAGGAGTGAGATTTTCAAAATACTGAGTTGAGTTATTTTTATTTATTTCTGGTAATTGAATGCTTAGGTATCAAAACTGACATCAAGTGTTTCTCTCTAGGAAAAAGACAAAAGCCCTTGTTTTTAAAAAGTTGTAGTTTCATGAGCTGAGACATTAGAAACCAGCCACTAATGAGAATTACTGACATCATGGGAAGTGGCAACACTGTACACTTTGATTTAAAAACATCCTGTCACGAATATAATGAAATTTTCAAACAATTTGAAAGTTCTGTAACTTTTTATCTTGTGTCTGTTAGAGAATAAGAAAATTTTCTTTTCTTTAGGATTTGATTGACTGAGTGTGTTGATAGATGATGTTGTGGGTTTATGTGACTATATGTGGATTGTATAATTTTGTGTTTTAACTATACTGTATATCTACTAACATATGTATTTTTATGTAGTGAGTAATACTGTAACATATGTTCATGTTTCAGTACTTTGGAGACAGTTAAAGTGAAAAGGAAATGGGATTTTATATCTCCTGGATGTTTATTTTGACCTCTACATGTTTTTCAACAAACCTGAGAGGTTGTAGCTAGTGGGCAGAAGCAGTTGTGTGAGTGATGAACTGTCTTGTTTCCATATCCTACAATAATCAGGATTTAGTTTCCAGTGTAATGGTGTGATAGGCAATTATCCTGATATCCTGTATATGCTGATGTTGGCTGGACTTGGTTAAAACCTGGCACACACCCATTCCCACACTACCTTTGGCTACAGAGCAGGTTCAGGGACTTGCTCCCGGGGCAGGACCAGCAGGGGAACCAGTCTATCTGTCATGAATAACAGGCCAAGAAGTTTTAAAGCCTCTTCTTCATCCTCATGGTGTCAGACAAGAGACCCAGTGTCCTATTCCTCATCTGAGCTCCAAAGACCCCCAGCTCTAGGAGCTTGCCATCTCTGGTACTTCAGTAGAGGAAACACAGGTCGAGTGGGCTATGACATCAGTAAACCTCTTTCCCTGGGAATTTTTGATGGCAGTGATAAGAGTAAAGGAAGATCTTCCTTGAAAGGCACATTAGAAGATTAAAACCACAGCAATCTATGCTATAAATAAACCATCAGGTTTTCCTTGCAGTCAGTGGTGCAAGAGTTCCATTGTAGGGACAGCTCTGCCTTGGCAATGAAGGAAGAATGTCCTTTCAATGCTTTCTCTGGCTGCTGCCAGCTTCCTCCCTTGTCTTATACCCAGCATCTCAAAGCTTATAGCTGTGCAAAGAAATGTTTGATGCTGTCAAGTAAATATCACCAGCACAGGAGGTGCACTAAAGTTATTGTGTTTCCTTATCCTTTTTGAGCAATCCATGATATCCTCCATCACGGTGCCTTAAATTTGTCATAAATTTCCTTTCCTTTTAGGCCTTCCCTTTTGATTTAACCCAATGCAGCATGTACATGTACACATATTTGTTATGAAACAATGCAGGTTAAAATGGGTTAATGTTTGTTTTATGGGTTAATGTAATGTTTATTTTAATGTTATTTTAATGTTTTAAATATTCTTTTATATGTAACATTATTTTATTAATGTTATTTTAATGTTTATGGGTTAATGTAATGTTTATTTTTTATATATGTATGTTCCATTGACTCCCTGCAGCCTTCAGTGTGCAATTTGATTGACATTCACTTTTACAGTCAATTGAGCTGTACTGTTTTCCATTTGCAAAGTAAACATCTGCCATTGTTATCTAGTTCAGGCTTTGGACAAACATTCTAGGACATAAATAATTTTTGATTCATTTTGTACTTCAGCTTGAACTTTTAATTAATTTCATCACATATTTGATGGGAAAGACAACAGCCTTAAAAAACCCAAACCAAATAACAACATAATTAAATACTCAGTTATTGATCTCATTGAACAAATTTCTATAAATGTTCAACTCAGAAAAGTGTGATTTTTACATCTCTTGTTCTGGTTATTAATGGCATTGCTAATACTCTCCTGATTTTTGATTTCTCTAGCATGAAGGGAATATACAAGGCAGTGGTAGTACAAGGCAATGTCTCACATAGCACAATGAGAAAGGGTTTATCCCAGGAAAACAGAAGACTTGCTGCTCCTTCAAAGTTCAGATCAATCTGTTTAATCATTTTCTATACTGTGGAAGCAGCAATGCTGATTAATCAATTACTCATTGCACATATTCCTATCTGACTTGGATTTCCACAGCTGAGTCCCCCAGAATAACTAAGATAGGGAGTACGTGGGGGACCATTCTCCTCCTGTGGAAATCATCTTCTCACATGCATTAGGAGCTGCAGTTTAGCAAACACAGCAACATTTTTGCTTTTGGCCTAGAGTTCTCTGTATTTCTACCACATATTAAGGATGGATTAAAGCACTTCTTTAGATCCTGTAATTAAAATAAAGCTTGTTGGCTGGTTTTAACTTAGTTTTATGAGGCTTTTCTGCTTAATGCTGGTGTGGTTCATAGGAAAGAAATTACCCACAAATAGCAATGTAACCGTATCTACAGTACCAGTGTTTTCCAGCATATCTGTAGCAGCCTAGGCCAGGAGGAGGGGCTGAATGATGTATCTGTATCTGAAAAAGCCCTTCTGCATCTGAATTTGTTGTAGGAAAGTTCAAAACCTATTGATTCTATTTTTCAGGGTGGGTAGGAAGAAGTTGTCCCTGCAAACATTAATTGTATTATTGCAAATAGTATCCACCTTGTATCACATAGTAATACAAACCTGAATATTCTATTCTCAACCTGGCCTTAGGGAAACAAAAAGAACAAATGAGAAGTTGTGATGCAGTGGAAAAAACAAGGGAATAGCTATCTGAAGTAATCCTTATTTCAATTGTCCCGTCCCCCATTTAATCTTTGATTTACCACTAGTCACCACTACGAGCAATCCAACTCTTCTTCTTCTGTTGAAGTTCTACTTCTGCTTTGTGATCTGGAAGCTGTGCAGTTCATTATCTGCCAAAATACAGGAAACAACAAAATGGATGAGGGAAAAAAGCAAATGTGGGCTTTCTTCCGACACTCTACTCAAAATGATACAGTACTGTAGGGTTCTGTCCATGACAACAAATACAGAATTAGCAGAAATCAACAGAATTTATGATATTTGTTAATTCTTTCCTTCTTCCATCCAAGGGAACTTCCTTTATAGATCTCAGTATCTAGTGCCATGAGAAATTCAAACATTTTCCTTCCCTATGCTACACTAAGGACTTCAATTCAAGCAGTATAAACCAAGAGAAATTCCCTTGAAGAGAAATTATCTGTAAAAGATTTCTTAAAGACATCAGCCTGTGAGGAGATTTGCTTTCTCAGGTGTAGGTTATGATGCTCAGGAGCCATGATCCCTGGGCCCTGTGTGAAGGTGGGAAGCCCTCTCTAACTTGCTCACAGGTTGTCCTTGACTGCTTTTTGGGCATGCAATCGTCCTGTCCTCACATCCTTTTCACTGTGAGGAGAAAAGCTTCACAGTCTGCATTACAAAAATATGGTGCCCTATTAGTGTTACTATTTTCCCACCCATGCATCTCTTGTTTTATTTGCTGTAGGTAATCCAAAAATAATCCTGGGCTCGTGACAGCTCTTGTCTTCACCTGTCCACCTCAGCCTCTTCTCTAACACACAGTCTGGACTCTGGTCTCAGTTTCCAGGGCAACCACTAAATCTTCTGTCTATCCTTCAGATTTATCATCTAGGTTCATTGCTTCCAGGATCACTTCAGGGAAGGACTGAAGGTCTAGTAAGTCCCCAGTGCTGCCTGGTCCTTGCAGACTATGGGGAAAGAGGATCATTCCTCAAAGCCTTGGGACACGCCAGTGCTGTGACAGAGAAATCTCTTACTGTGCCTGAGCACCAGCTCACTGTGCCTTTTGTCACTAAGCAAGCACCAATGGGATAAGCACAGGCTGGAGGTGGTCCCAGTGACACCCCTGCAGTGTCAGTATTTGCTAGACCCAGTCTGGCACTGTCCTTATGAAATACTTGTGGAGGACAAGAGAAAGCACAGCTAAGCACTAAGCCAGCAGTATGATATGCAGTATTATAAAGTTAAACAGCAAATGCATCACTGAAGTCTTCCAGAGGTTTGCAGCATTTTCAATTTCTCTTTCTTTAACTCCTTGTCTTTCCTAGCATGGGTGTGTTTTGCACTTGGATCGAATTGATCCTGCCTGAAGGCTGGGCAGAGCTCACTCACTGCCTGAGAGATGATGTGACAATAGTAGAGAAATGAACAATTTCTTTGCTCCCTACCAGAGGGGAATATTTATTTTCTCATGCCTTAGTGTGCAAAAGATATGATCAAGAAAGCATGGGTTAAGGATTGGGCAGCTTTGGGAGAGTAATTTTGTGGAGAAGCACTGAATCATAAATGTCAAAATCACACTTACAGGAAGATGATAGGTCAAAAAACCTTAATTAAAAACTTGTTGTCTCACAGGAGATGCTGCACAAAGAACTGGGATTACTATCAATGAGTATCCCCATCAGGACTTGCTCAGGTGGGTGGGCATGAGAGCTGGTGATCCCTGTTTCTGTCTCCACATCCCCACTAGAAAGAATCTAAGTGTGTTATGGCCAAGACCAAGACCATCCATGACCGCCTATCATCATGTTGTATTGTACACCATCCAATATAGGGGAGAAAAAAAGCCTGAAAATATGGGTTTTTCTCAGTACCAGAGCTATATGAGATCTTTCATAAAGTAGAAATACGTAAGAGTTAAAATAAAAGTAAAGGTTCCTGACTTGAAGCATCAGTGATGTGAGGCCCAGTCTTGCACTGGAAGGCAGCCTCCATGTGTGAGGTGCCCACCTATCCCCTCTATAGGAGTCAGAAACCAAAACAACACTCAAAGCAAGTACCAAAGCTTGTAAGAAGTTGCTTTGAAGCAGAAGTAATCAGGGACACCATTAGAAAACAGGCAAGATTTGTTTTCCTCTGCAGGAGATGGCAGAAACAGCAGAGCTATGTGATTTCCTAGTGCTCTCCCTGAGTGACAATAACTGCAATTAATGGGCAGGATGCTGCCTGTGTGGGTGACACTGTGCTGTAGTGCTGGGGAGGAGGATGCTCTCACCTTTCAAACAATTCTTTGTAGGAATGGAAAGCAATTAAGTGTCTCACAGTGAAGGAAGCTAAGTGACAGCAATGTGTATAGCTAGGAAGCTGCTTCTTAAAAAAGAAAAGCAAGTTTAACAACCAGTGACCTGGCATCAGGATTTTGAGCTGTCTGCTCCTGTGACCAATGACCTTTCCAAGATGATCATCTCTTAGAAGTAGAATGGTGGTAGGGCTGGAGATCTCCTCACTGCCAGAGCTGAGGGTGGGTGGAGCATCTTTGGAAGTCAAGGGCACTGCCTGCAGGGGCTGGGGGAGGTCATGGCACAGCACTGCTCCCCTGCTACCACTGCAGTACTCTTCAAAACTATCCGAGGTGACTGAGACAATTCTGCAGCCCTGGGTGATCTCAGAGTACAACCCACTCTTGAGGGCTACATTCACAGTCAGCCTCAGGTGTGAATCTCTTTCAAAAGGATTAAAGATGTTAATTAATGTAATTATCCCTTTTAATGTAGGCAGACATGGATACAGACTCCTCTGAGCCAGAAATACTGTCATGGAAGGCGTCTCTTTGCTCAGTGGTGGATTTTTGATGTAACATTTGTGAACTTTCCCTTCCCAGCAACATGACTGTCAGCATGGTGACCATGCTCTCCAGACCACAGAGCTCAGTGGTGCAAAGGCAGCAGGAATGTCTGAGTCTGATCTCCTGTATATTATCACAAACAAATGGCTTCTTTTGCCATTTCCTGGAGAAAACAATCAGTCTAGCAGATGTTAATGGAAGCTCTAGCAAGGAGACTTAGGGAAGAAAAATCTATTTTTTGTATTGGTATCTGTAAACTTGTGTAGCTGGAGTATGTAGGTCACCAGAAGCTGAGCTTCCATAAAAGGAACAAAGCATTAGATATAAGTATATAATTTTAAGAAAAAAATTCTTTTAAGTAGGTAGACCATAAGATCCTCCATCCTGGCTCAAAGCAAAGGTCAATCTATCTCCAGTCTTGTAGGGATGTTGGCACACACAGAGGTTGCTTTAAGTGATAATTTCCACACTATGGTTTGCAATTTAGTTGAATTTGTCCCTTCAGCTTTTTCAGGATGAGTACCATTTTTCTTAATAGAACACTTTTCACTTTCTCCAAATTAAAAAAGTCTTCTTCTACAGATGCTGTAGGAGTCAGGTCCTTCAATTCATTTCTCCCAGAGTTCAGCTTTGGTTTGGGAGCCTGTGTGACTGACTCTGCAAAGACAAGTTTCAAATAAAAATAATTCATGTAACATTTCTGAGAGTTTTATTGTCATCAAGAACTTTTCTTCTCTCAGATCTGGTATTCACCCCACTGACTTTCTGACAGATTTCCTGCTCCTGAAACATTTGAAAAAGGTTTTATTATTAACTTTTATTCCTTTAATGAGTTCCTTTAATAAGTTTCTCCTCACTAAATTGGCAGGCCTTATTGAGGTTTAACATTTAACCTGCCAGGATTTATGCGCCTCTCCATTTGAGATGTGATTTGTCTTTACTGAGGCCATTTTTACCTGTAGCCACCTTTCCTCTTCCAGTGGCAGACCATGAGTCCAGGTGTATCTTGGGTACACCAACATCAGGAGTAACATCCTCACCAAGCAGCCACTATTCCCTCACCCTACCTGAAATTCTTCTCATCTCATGTATCATTCAAAAAACTGAAAAATAGCTAAACATGTCTAGATATTTAAAAAAAAAATTCATTTTAATTTATTTGTTAATAATATGATCATGATAAAAAAAATGTTCCAGGCTGGGATTGGATTTTGCATGCTAAGTTTCAGTGTAGAGTGAGTTTTTATGACTGAGTTTTAAACCCCCTAAAATATGGTTTTATAATGGAAATGCTGATACAGCCCTAGCCATAATTTTAGATGATGTAAAATACCTTATATAGAAAGCCAAGATAAGTGGATATCTGCTATAAAGAGTGAGGAGAAGATGAGAAGTACACCTTTTACCTAAGTATTTTCATTCTTTGTTTTAATTTTGACCAAAGAACAAATCATATATCTAGAAGAGCAGGTTTTTATAGTCATACTTCATGTTTGTATAAGACTAAATTATGTTTTTAATTTTTCTAGCTACCTAAAGTAATTCTTCCAGGAATATCACTGTTTCCCAAGGCAAAAATCAGACTTATGCCTGCTATTGATAAATAGGCATTTTCAAAGGAGTTTTATTAAAAAACTGGAGGATATCACTGGAAATACAAAGAAGAGTTTTCAAATAATACAGCACTCAGAGGAAAGTGTTTTAGATGTAACAGACTGGATATAATTGAAACTGACCTCATAAAATCTACAATGTATTTTTGTGATGCTTCTTTTCAAGGTCATTTCAGGACAAGTGAGGATCTGGGAAATAATGATACTCGTCACCAAACAACACTCAGAGTTTATTTCAGCCATAGATCCAAAACTCTGGATATTTACTTAATGGTTATGTGCAATATCAGAATCCCTTCAGTTGGAAAATCACCATGATAACAACAGAAAATATTAGAACAGGTTACTCTTGTGATTTTCTGTACTTCATTCTTATTTCAAAGTAGATTTTTTTTCTAAAAGCAATGTTTAAGTTAAATATTTCAGTTTATTTTCTTCTTCACATAATATTTTATTTAAATTCATAAGGACAGGAAAGGCAAAAGGGAAATTTTTAGGTTTTTGGTAATGTAATGTGCAAGTTAAATTTCAGACCTTGGATTGCATTGTACTTCTACATTTACCATCATCTCAATTTTGGGGGCTGTTCAAGAACACACTGAAAAAAAATATCTCTTTTCACTTAAAACCATTTCATTTCAAACGTATAAAATATTTTAATAGCAACCTATAAATCTATTTACTTGGTCATATTTGTGCCTCAGTGACCTTTTCAAGAGTGCAGCTTTTCACTGATATTTGAGAGCAGAACGAGCTGTGAAATATTGACTGTCCTTATCTTCCTGACACCACGGTTTCTGTCATCAGCTGGGTGGAATTCACATCCTCTGCATCACAGAAGAGTCTGGGCTGCTGATCCAGCCTCCAGCCTCCACTGGCCGGGAGGTTTGCAGAGCATTTTGCACTCTGCCTCCAAGGGTCTTGCTGAAATAAAGGAGGGACTTCAAACTTGAGGCAGCTGAGTATTTGTTTGCCTTGGGCTGAGCAGGTCTTCCCCTGACAAAAACAGTGATAAAAGCACAGGCAGGTTTCAGAGAGGAAGAAATGGAGGCACAGGGAGATTATGTCACTGCCTCCAGATTGTGCAGGAAATCTGTGGTGGAGCCAAGAATAGGACTGAGGTGCTCGACTTCTGCACCTCAACCACAAGACCTTTTCTTTCTTCCTCACACTTATTGTCACTAATGATGTCACTGCCTCAGTGGCTAGGGAAGAAGATGTTGCACTGTGCTGATTAGCTGCTCTCTGGTGCAGACTGGAAACCAAATACTTCACAAAAGTTCATCCAACCTCTGAAAATTTAATTGAGGACTGTGTGTGTTGACTGCAACCATGACTGTTTGCTTAAAGAAAGATACATAAAAGAAAATGTTTATTCAGATTAGAACAAACTATTTCTTCTTTAAATGAAATTTCATTTCTTAGGTTTTGGAGCAAATAGATACTAATACAAAAGTAGAGTATTTTCCTTGGTTTCAGCATACACTTTTGTCATGGGTTAACACAAGCCCTTAAAAGGCTGGTAAAATAAACCCTTGAAAACACGTTTCCCACAGCCCTCCCTCCTTCCCAGCTCCACCTCCTACTCCAGTGGCACAAGGAGGCAGGGGTTAGGGTCTGGTTATGGTCTGGGAAAATCCGAGGCTTTTCTCACTGCTCAGGGAGAGGAATCATTTCCCTGCTGCACCGTGGGGTCCCTTTCAAGGGAGACAGTGCTCCATAAACTTCTCCAATGAGAGTCTATCTCACAAGAGACAGCTCTCTGCAAATGGCTGCAACGTGAGTCCCTCCCACGGGCAGCCAGTCCTCCCAAACCTGCTGTGACATGTGTCACTCTTCCACAGGTGCAGTCCTCCAAGGCCAGGCTGCTCCAGCCTGGATGCAGGGCTCTCTCCCCACCGGGTCTCTCCTGGCCCAGAGCCTCCTCCAGGCTCTCCCGCTCTGCCGAGGGCACCTCCCGCACGGGCTGGGGTGGATCTCTGCATTCCCCGTGGGTCCCCATGGGCTGCAGGGGCTCAGCTGCTTCACCGTGGGCTCACCATGGCCTGCAGAGGCATCTCGGCTCCGGTGCCTGGGGCGCCTCCTTCCCTTCCTTCTCCCCTGACCTTGGGGTCTCCGTGTTGTTCTCTCTCCGCTCTTCTCTGACTGGAATTACAACTGCACCATGACCTTTGGTTTGAATTCTTCTTAAATGAGTTGTCACAGAGGCATTACCACCAGCTTTAATTGGCCCAGCCTTGGCCAGCAGCATGTCAATCTTCAAAGTCACCAGGGACTGGCTCTGCTGGCCATGGTGGAAGCTTCTGGCAACTTCTCACAGAAGACATCTCTTTTAGTACCAGAAACTAGGCCATGCAAAACTAATACAACTTTCAAATGCTAATTTATTTTGTCTCAGAGTTTGAGTTAATCATAAAACATTCTCATAATGAACAAATGTTCCTGTACAGAAGGGTGCTGCAGTTATAGCAGAGCCCATGCCCTCGGCTGGCTGTGCTGAAGATGCACATCTGACTCTGGTCCCTCCTGAAACTGCAGCACCATCAGCACTCCCTGGCTGCTCTGCTGCTTGCCAGCACACTTGTGGAGATGGGGGAACAGCACTGGGGCAAGCTGGAGTTTGTGAATATGACTGAAACCTGCAAGGGCCACCAGAGGTGAAATTACTTTGAAGCAGTGTAAGTTGGAGTGAAACTCAAAAGCTGATGAAGTCCTTTTGGGCAGTTCTATGTGAAATTCTGTGCGAGGTCATGAAAACTGACTATACATTTTTATTCAGCTGAAGACAGAGAGAGCTGTCAGGTTGCTTCTCCTGAAACATCCAGGTGTGAGGTGAGAGCTACTGTCAAAGTGTTTACATAGAGCACCAAAAAAAGGAGTAATTATGAAAAGCATTCAAAAATCCTTTGAGGGTTGCACCCCTCACAAAGAAAGTAAGAACCTAGGCTCATATGAGCACTGAAGCATTTGGTAATACTTTGAGATTCTAAAAAAATGTACAATTGGCTGACACTACATATTCAGGGAAGTGTTATCCAAAAAAAAAGATTACATAAAAAGGTGAAACTGTTAAGAGCTCTGGGTTATGTGCTAATGGTGCAGGTTTTGCAGAAGACAGATTATAGATATTTCTGACAAAACTAGATTACTTTTCTACCAATGAACATGCATTCATTTGCTGAACCAGCAGAGCAGGGAATGAGCGCGCCCTGTTAGCCGCAGCCCCGTGCTCTGCTCCGCTGGAGCCAGCAGCGATGGACACGCACGGCGCTGACACTGTGCAGCTCTGCAGTGTAGGAGAGAAACTCACCTCTCTCTGCTGCTCACAGAGGCTAAGGAGAAAGGGTTCTGCTAAAACTACTGCCTTCTGTCTGAGTCAAATGTGCCAGCACAGTTTATTCTGGGGCAGGTACAGATTTCATCTGACTAACGTGATAGAGGCACTTGCCACATTGAGCAGGGCCAATGCAGGAAAGCGAGTTTCCATTTTTCATCTTCATATAGTCTCATATTTCATGGAAAATACAATGATTTGTATTTTAGGTGAGGAATCAGCTTCAGAAAGAGTTGAAATCTATTGGTGCCAATCCTGAAATACAAAAAGCTGTTTTATCTTTACATAGAATAATGATTTGTATTAATTGTATTGACTTTTTGAAAAATTGCTTAAGCAATTTTGTCAACATTAAAAAAATGAGCAAAAGTCTTTTCTAGTTTTGTAGAAACGAAAGATGCTTTCTGAGGGTCCTCCTAGAAACAGTATGAAAAGGTTCCAAACTTTTGAATTGCATTAGGTTAAGGTTAGTTACTTGAGGCAAAGAGCTGTGTATGGCCTTCATGTGGATTGCATAGCTGTACTGCTTGAATATTCAATCATCTTCACTGTCCATAATTGCATAGTTATTAAAATTAATTTATTTTAAGAACAGAGGTGCATTTTTCAGTCTAGAAGATTTTGATTCTGAAGGAATTATGGTGAAAGTAGTACAGGAGGAAAGCCTGTACAAACTTCTTGTTCTACTCAAACTGTTTCTAAGTAAGAAAACAAGAAGTTTTAGGCAGAAATGGCTACAAATAATGCAGTCAACCTTTGGTCAACAGTATTTCAGCCTCTTGGTGACCATAACAGTGGCATATTTTCTTTCTGCATTACACAAAACTGCAGGTGGATGTGTATTTGTTGTTCTCTACTGGTTAAATTATCTTTAAAACCATTGATAACATAAATATGATTCTTTTTTTAAAGAAAATAAAGGTTTTGTTCAGCAATGGGATAAAAGGAGAATTTTACAGTCTTTGGTGCTCTGCAAAACACAGCCAGGAGTCGGGGCAGATTCTTGGATACTGATGAGTGTATTCCAGGACTGCAATAGAAGTGAAGCATTCAGTAGCTCCCAAGAACAGACTTGATCCTGAAGTCACTATTTATGCATCACTCTTATTCCAATCTGTGGGAGTTTTGCATGACTTAAGTGTCAGTCACTTTGACATTTAGCCCAGCTGGTTGAATGATCTACCATGACTACATGGAACATTGTAATCTGAATTTTCTTCTCCATGCAGTATTTCATCTCTTGTTTTGCTACCTGTCCTCTAAGTATTTTGTGAGTGCCAAAGGCATAATTTGACATATCTGGATTAGAAAACAGCCTTGGAAGGAGTTTGCTGGCAAGGAATGACTGGTAGGTGGGTAACAGCTGGAGGGGAAGTCAGCTGGAAAAAGAGACAGGGATTTCAGCTTTACCTCTGAGGTACATGTGAGTGCACCCAAGCTTGGCATGATTCAGCTCCCTGACAGCACAAACAAGGACAGAGACAGTGGGGTTTACCTTTGCTCAGAGGAATGTGGGGGCTCAACTGGAATACCCAGAACAAACCACATTAGTAGCAGAAACTATAAACGGACGGAAGTGTTTCCTGTGAGATGCTGCTTGACAAATCCATTCAGTTTCCTTTCTGTAAAGTGAACATAACAGCTTGCAAATCACAAGTGTATTTACTACAATTTTTTTTATTTGCCTCATTACTTATCATTTGAGGGTTTTTTTTTCTTTTTTTTTTCTTTTTGATCCTCTGGCAGGGGATCTCAGGTTCTTGGTTAATTTGAGACATCTTGTTATATTTGGGATCCACAGATCCTATGGTATTGCAGCTCATTGGTGAGGTGAATGTAGTTCATTTGATGATGCACCTTTAAGGAAAATCTCATAAAGCTTAGTGAAAATGCCTCTTCAGCGAATGCTCTTTTCTGTTTGCTGAGAACTTTCTCCACCTGAATGAGAATTAGCTAAAAACTTCTCAAATTTTCCTTCCCAGAAAAGAGTTTCAGGTTGCTTCCCCATGCTTATTCCTGCTGATTGATTGAAATGTCTTGATTTTACCTTCTTGCATTGGTTTTTCCTCTTATTCTACATTTCCGTGAATGTGTCTTTCTTGTCTCTGTACTATACCTATATTCTTTGGCTTCAGCTTATTGTAGCATTTAAGAATACATTTATCTTGGAGCACACATGCAGCCCTGTTTCTCTGTAGTGGGATTAATTATATACTCAAGGGCTTTGTTTAACCAAAATTTTGCTTTCACTCTGCTATTCTATTTGAGAACTGAAATAGTGGGCAATTTTCATCCAAGTTACATCACCATCATGTTTTTTGCATTGGAGATGTGAGAATGTCATGGGGCAAGCTTGACAAGCAATTAAATGTCAAGTGTCAAAACATTGCAATTTGTTTTTAGATGTAGTCTACTTCTGTCAAATTTTGGGTAATATGTCCAAAGGTGTTTAAAAAAAAGAAAAGGATAATATTACTTATAGAAAAAAAAAAAAAACAACCAAAACTTGTAGGTGATCCAGACGACTATTCAACTATTCAGGACTCAAATATAGACACTCATTGTCATTTTCTACATCCTCTGTGTTTGACAGGTGCATGTAGATCTGGCAGATGTGACAAAAGACCTATAGGTGACACATTCAATAAAGCATCTTGCTGGGCAATTATAATGGCAATAAACAGACGTGTTTAAGTATTTGCATTCCACCCCATATCTGTCTTTTAGCTCTCTAGAGCATTTTTGTAATGGAAATTGTTCAGTTGGAGAAAATACTTATCGTCTTTATTTATTAGGATCATAAAACATAGGCAACGACCAAAAAATTATAAAGACAGTCAAAAAACTCAACACAAAAGTAAGTATCATTTTGTTGTAAATGTATTTAAATATGCCTGCACTGTTATTTGGGCCCAAATTCATGATTTTGCACTCCAAATCAGTGAGTGCAAATTTTAAGTTGTAAATCATAGCTTGACCACTAGGTTTCTCTTGGGCTAGTGAAACACTTTGGTACCATGTACTCAAGGGTACCTAAAAAGTGAAAATCTGACCTCCTTAATGTGTTTGTCCCCTCCTACTAGTTTGTGATTTAGCATGGGCTTAACAGACCTACCACCTTCTTGCTTTGTAGGAGTTATGAATCCTGTGAAGTCTGTCTTGAGACTCTAAATCAATCTACCCTTCAGCAGCCATCAGTTTTAGTGTTCAAGCTGAATATGTCTTTTGCAGAGCAGCACTGACAAATACATAAAAGGGGATCAGATGTCATGGCAAAAATCCTGGTGTGCAAGCCCTGCAAGTCAGTGTAGCAAATCTAAACGAATCTTCATTTTCCCTCAAATAGAAAACATTCTGCTCTTATATTTATTCCATGACCTTAACCTTGTTACTACGGTAGAGCAGCATGTAACTAGCAAGTCAGAAAGAAAAACCAATGTGACCTTCCATCTCTGAAGCAATCTCTTAGTAAAATGAACAGACCACTGTTCAAACAGACCACTGTGAAAACAAGACAGCTTGGTAAAAACAAGGTTATTTGAAGATTTGCATTAGAACTCTTCACCTCCAAGGAGCCCACCACAAGCTTAATATTTAAGGACTCAGGCAGCAGAGGAGAAATCACATTGTTTTACAGCTTTCACATACTTATACACATTTGTTTACATACATATCTGTACACACACATATATACAAATATGCATGTGATATAAGAACATAATTGTTTTCAGCAGGGATATACAAAGCACATACCCTTCCTAATCAGATGATTGCCATTTAACAAGAAAAATTAGGATGGAGATCTTTATTCAGAAATTGTAGCAGAACTCCAGGCTGACTTCTTCAACAATTTTCTTCCTTTCTGGACACCTTTTGGGGCACTGTTATTATTCCCATATTGAAAAGGATGGAATATTGTGATTAAATGGGATACTTTTATTGATTAAATAAGTCCTCAGAGGCTACAGAAGTGAGAAATAAAAGCAACCTCTGCATTAAGTCAAATGTGTTGACTTCCTTTTTTTCATCTTTCCATTTATTTTCCCAGCAGACACATAAAGCACTGTACCATTGTACAATCTTTAGCAATCTGTAGATCTTGTTTAGCATATATCTCATCACCAAAAAGTTAAGTCATAAGAGGTTCAATACTTGTGGTTTAAAATAGCTATTTGATTACTAAATTAGCTAGCTAATTTCTGCTGCCTCACAAAATACCTCATGTGCTGCTTTGCTCTGTCCCATTTCATGCACCCAAGCAAGAAAATGTCAGGTGGGAAAGCAAGTGCCATCTGGAATATTTATCTGCACTGGCTGCTCAGGCCTCTTCAGAGGAGAACTTGTGCTGATACATGGCAATTATATTATAAACAAAGATATTCTACAGACCACAGATCCCTGCAAATCTCCATTAAAGCTCACATAAGCAAAATAGAGATGGAGGGCTATATAGATGACTAGGTACTGCAATGACTTCCTTCAGCATATAAATGGTCTCATACAGTTTGAGAAGGCCAATTAGGAGCTGAGGTCTCAATTTAAGACACAGTTTTTCTCCACTAACACTTAAACTTTATTAAATATAAATACTTCATTCTTATTAGTGGCTGAAAGGAGATTTTATTTTCCAATAAAACAACACAGAAGTCATGAAATCTCAAAATTATGCAGCCTCAATATCTCTAGTAGATATTGCAAAGGTGTATTTTTTCAGAACACAATCCTTGAAAGTACTCTGAACCTTAAGTGGAGGAGTGCATTTAATACTCTAGTATTCATCCCACAAGGTGCCCAGTTCTAATTAACAGTACCACAATCAGGGTTCTGCAGCCCACTGTGGGACACCTCTCCCCTGCCCTGGCCCATTGCCTTCTTATTTGTTTCAACACACTGCTGGAGTTTTGTCTTTTGTTCCTTGCTCAGCTATATATTTTTAATTTTTTTTTAATGGTAGTCTATCACCATTCCTGTCACTTTTTCTTCCTTTTTTTCCCATTTTACCAGGTGTAGCTTGGCATGTTCAATAGCTGTAAGTGGGCCTAGATCAGTCTTGATATCTGCAAGCACAGCTCAACTGACACCAGAGTTATGGATACTATAACAGGGTGCATTTGGCAATGGGGATGCACTGCACCTCCCAAGACTTTGTTATCTCCTTTATTTGTTTCCCACACAGCTACTGCGTCTAAACCCAACAGTAAAATCATGTTTAGATCTTATAAAAATGAAAATTTCCTGTAGCTCATTCCACATGGCTCTGCTGCTGGAATGGCTTCAGATTCCTGCTCCTCCTGGTGGTGTACCCATGGTCTCACTGCAAAAGCATCCGGAGCTGAGGCAGTTTGATCCGTGTCCTGATACTCACCTGCACCCTCTCAGCAGAAAAAGACTGTCTTCCTCACACTCTCCCCACCAATTTCTCCCTTTCTCCTTCCAGTTTTAGGGATCTGGAGAAGTAGAAAGGCTAGGTTGCTCCTCAGGAGAAACCATGTGTATTTTCTGTATTGAATAGAGAGGAGATACCAAAGAAAATTTTTTGTAAGACTTCCACTTGCAGAATAGAGGATAATCTCTCTTCATTTTGAAAATATTTCAGCATTGAATTTACCAGGGTCACACGAAACTGGGAGGTTGCCAGGTGCAGGGGTTCTGACATTCTTTCTGCTGTAAACTCAACTCAGCAGCAACCAGAGGAATAAATTTATGTGATAAGTAAATTAAAATAATAAACACATGATATCTCACATTAGCTTGTGACATTAAAGTGTGAAACCAGGCACCAAGGAGTGGAAAACAAGAAGAAAAATCTGCAGATTTTACAAGAGGTGGGGACAGAAAAGGGAGAACAGGAAATTGTGCAAACTTTTATCTCAAGTACTTATGACTTGCTGTGGGGATTGCATTTCTCTATAGTCTTTCTCTACCTTGGCTGACACCCCCTATAAACATTTTATGAGACATGTTAAGTATTTTATGCAAAAAGTGAGTAGTATTGCATTGCACTGTAGGTCAAGGTGAGGAGGACACATTGCCAGGATACTTAGTTAATCTCTTTCATCTTTCCCATGCTGTCATTAATGCTTATCTGTTCCCACAGGTATTGCAATGCCATCCGTTTTCTCCAGTGATGCAGTACAATAGTAAAATCCTTTGATTTCATATGCTAACTGCTTTTGATGCTGGTTTTGTTCATGTTAATTTTGAGATCAGGTTTGTGTTTTCTTGTGTGTGATGTTTCTATCATGCTCTCATGCTTTTCTTTTCTGGGAGTTCAGGAGTTTATCTTAACATTTTTGTTATCCCCCTGTGTATAAGTGGTTTCATGTTGATGTGTATGTGGCAACAGCACTTGCTTTAGGTTATAGTATTCAAAGACCCTATGAATTAATTAACTGAGTCTGTCTGTGGGGCTTGCATTCCAGTTGTTGTCTGAAAATCTGTCTTTTGCAATCAAAACCTGCCTAGAGCTTCCCTATTCTCATTATGCTAAAGTGGCAACTCACCAGCAGCTCTTCTGTCCTGTTCTGATGTCAGAAGTGATCTTTCTTGATTCATAAGGAGTCCTTGACCAGCTTTGTCAGCATTCTTGACAGGGAATATCTTGTTTGGGATAGTAAAAGGTTTATCAAAAATTATTTAAGGTAAATTAAGATGAAGATAGCTAAGGTCATTAGCAGAAACTGTTCCTTAGCAAAATGTTCATATGCCTCTCACTTCAGGATGTGTAGCTTCAGGAGAAGACTATGCCCTGCATTCTATTGTTTTTGAAAAATCCTCCTAAATATTATCATTAATAAGTCTGGGAAGCAGACATTATACACATAATTTACTTGTCCAGTTGCTTTCTTATCTTGAAAGTTGAGACCAAGGATTGGGATGGCCCAGCCATGAGGAATGTTATGTGCACCCCCAGACTACAGACAAATATATATATTCACAGGCAAAATAGGCAGCTTGCCTCTCCAGAGGTGAACAGGAGATAAGTAGATGTTGGTAAAGGAAGATGCCATGAGTGTGTGAACTTATTATACTGCCAAATTAATGAGAAAGTAATTTGATCTTAAAATTCAAGTCTGAGTTTTAATAACTCCACTAATTCTTAGCAAACAGAACAAATTAAGGTAAATTAAAACTAATTTCATACTAAAGAATAAACGCCTGTGAGAGGGAGCTTTTGCCCCTGCCTTGTTTGTTGACTTGCAAAGGAAAATTGCATATTTCAGCATATTTTAGTAAAATCTATAATTTTAAAGCACAAGAAAACTTATTTTCTCTTCCTCAGAACTTTGATCCTTTAATTTACCATAAGTAATTTAAAAGCCGTGTCAGCATGAATTTCAATGTGAGCACCCAGTGAAAATTTTTCCAGTCTGTACAATGGAATCTAAATATCTTTTTTTTTCTTTAATATTGCAAAAGATAATTTTACCCACATGACTCAGAAGAACATTTCTGTATTTTTTCCTTCTTTCCAAACTCATCTATGTGTGGCTACTGTTTTTCCATTACTATCAGAGACACATAGCAGAACTGGTCATTGCTTCTATTTCTGATTACAGTTTTGGAAGCTGAGGTTTAATATGTAATAAAAAAAGCAGACATGGGAATGATTTTTTTCTTTATGCTGAAATGGCTGCGAGAACTTATGTCGGAGCCCACAACTTATGTCAAGAGCACATCAAAATGAATTTTGCTGCTTTGGTTAGGCTTTCACACAGAAGTTTCCTTTGAGGTAACTTGGTGGAGGAGACATTTCCCAGAGTGACGGGAAAATGAGACCTTATGGCACGACTCCTCCAAAGGACACAAAAGTAGGCAATGAACAAGTCCACCAAACATTGCTGGATTTGTTTAATACAGTGTATAATAGCCTATTTGTACTAGATAGAGCAATATTTTCAGGCTTCCCTGGGAGGGGCAAAACACCCTCTTTAAAAGTCAGCATGAACATCTGAGAAGACTGCAGTAGTACTTTCATAAATTCAGAACTGGCTTGTTTTCTTATACATGTCCTAATATATCATATTTTAGTATACCTTTTATAAAAACATCTTGCTGTTTTTTGTGGTGTCAACTCAACAGGTTGGGCTTCATTCCTGTTAGTGAAAATTACTTATTTTCTGTGACCTCTGCTCAGTTGTAATTTTAAGGTATTTTAGAAATTTAAATTTGGTGGTTTTTTTTTTTTTTTTTTGGTTGATGGTTTTGGTTGGTTTTTATGTTTTAATCTCCAGTGAAAGTTTTGTTACTCTTCTTTGCTTATTTTTTTGGGTTTTTTTAATGTAAATGAAGAAGAAACATAGCTATTGATAGCATGGAGGGCAGCTACATTTCATAGAGCAAAATTTTTCCAAGCAAGCAATAGTACTGTTGCTTTCAGGAGCCAGAGACCTTAGGAGTCACTTCTCTCAAAATCAATAGTGATTTTGATTTTCTAAAAAACTTACTGATCAAAGTAATTGATTGTTACATTACTGATCAAAGTAATTTAACGTCCCATTTACAGGGATAATTATCATAATTATGTGTAAAACCTGCATTAGTTAACCTGCTTGTTTTGTGTGTCTAGTTTAGCTCTGGTCGTGAAATGAAATTGTGTGGTTGTTCACTACAGAGGGTTTCTCTGTAAATGAACACTTGAGAACTGTGCTCCAAATGTGGGAGGAAAAAAACATCACAGAGCCCCACAAGCTGGAAGAATAATTGCAAAGGGCTCATAATTTACCCTTATGGAACAATGAGTAGATATTCATAAGAATGGTCTATATTTAAAGAAAAAAGACATTTAAAGTAACTGGAACTCTGCTGAGTTGTTGTATGTTATGAATTCGCTCCTTGGCCAAAACCCCCTTGATTGCCATTATATCCACAGGTTCATGATGATGAATCATATCAGGCAAAGGCTATTTAATCTTTGACTCTAGGGCTGCGTTCAACCTTGAACAAGTCCATGACTGTCAGTAATATTCATAATTTGCTTTCTTAAATACTGATATATTTGATGAAATTAGCTAATAACAAATGCTTCCCATTAACTACTTAGTCCTGTTCCTATTTCTGCTCATGCACATTTGAAATGCCTGCTGGTACTAAGCACTGAACAAAACAGCCTGAAATATGCAGGGCAGAGTTACATGCAGGAATTATGATCAAACAGTGTTAAACAGTATTTGGGATGTTGCTGGAAAACAGTCTCCACACAGAGACCGGGGGAAAAAAATTGGAGGGACTTAAGTATGTTCTTTATATCGGCTTGTGTCAACTCTTTGCCTACTTTCTTTGCAGTTTCTCTCACCACTTTGCCATGTCCTTTCTGTAAATACTGAGCAACAGAAGTTTTATGATCAAATTCAGGTTATTTTCCCCCTGACAACCTTCCTCTTTCCAGTCTGAATTCTGTGTTTCACACTGAGTTTTCTGGAAGATAGAAGCAATCTCATATGCAACGTTCCACATATGTAAATCCAGCAAGGACTGAATTCTTTGGATGGAAAACACACAGCAAGTCTTTTAAGGACTTAGTACACTATGCAAGTTCTCTTATGGACCCCTAAAGTGAAAATATCCTTCTGTCTTTGATAGCTTTGACTTATAGCTTATTGCTTTGACTTGGTAGCTTTCTTTTATTTATTCAGGTAGTCCAGTGAACTATTGTACTGTTGATAAGGCTGTTACAGGAGTGCAAACAGCAGTTAAAGTGCATCACTTGATGAGTCAGTTTGTTTCAAGCAACAGACCAGCCACAGAGTTGTAGAGCTCATTGTAAAATTGCATCAGGTCAAGAAAAAAATTGCAAAGTAAGAAAACTAGATCAGAGGGTGATATTTGTTACTTGTTCAATAGAATAGGGTTTTTTCCCAGGCCTGAAATCTGTCCCTTCCACAAATCCCTGGATGGCCTCTTTTCTCTACCTCACAGAAAGTATCTTGGATACACTGCAGTCTTTGCAGCCCATTTGATTTATTCCTGCCTTGAATTGTGATTTTCACGTGTTAATACTTTGCTCCAGTTCTTCTCTGTATTGCAGCATGTGGCCATTATCACTCCCCTCCCCCAGGCCCATTTCCCTTGTTATATATCTGCTTCATTCTCTTAGTTAAGTTGAATGTGAACTTGGGGTCAAGAACAGACGAGTCATGTGATGGGACTAAGGTATAACTGCATTTTCCAGTTTTTTTCCATTGCATTGTCTGAGGGCTTGGAAGCACAATCTCACAGACAGTGCACAAAACCACAAGTTCACAGTTCAGCTGTCAGTTATGAAGCAGATTGATGAATTAATGTCCTTAAGGAAGCCTGGGCTGGAAAGCTACTCTCCTTAAGGAGTACTTGCTGACATATGCAGCCTCCTTTTGAAAAGAGCACTGATTGCAATCCTTCCATCAAATCTAAGTTCTGGAGGGCTAGGGCCCTACCACGAGTCCATCCTGGAATTAATGGCCACTGCTTTTGAGTCAGTTTTCCAGTCTCTAGAAAAACACCATCATGCCCTTGATGTACGGAGGGAATCTGAACCTCATACTTGTGGCAAGATGTGACAAATAGGAGCAGACAAACCAAACAACAGACCTGGTGTGTTACTGAGGCTCTGAGTGGGGCTGTCCAGGGTGGGCTCCATGAATGCATCACAATACTGAGGATTTTTTGGACTAGCCTGCTATTATGCTGCCATTTTGCCTTTACTAAGTAATAATGGGTCACATTAATGTTAAGCTTAACAAAACATATTTAGAATGCAAGAACAGTAATTAAAGGCTTGTAATAAAATAATGTAGCATTTACCTAAATGACAGCATTGCTGTTGATAACCCGAACAGCAATGACATTTAAGTTTTCCTGAGACATTTTTCATTCAAATTATGTCACTAGTTCTGAGGCTCCCTTTTGTAAGTCTTCCTGCCAGGTAGCTCTATAGTTATTATCCCTCACTGTCAATATAGCCAGTCATTTCTTCTCCACATCATTTTTGATTGAGTTCTCCCAGTTTTCCCACACACCTATCTGTGTATAAACCTTTGTGAGTGATTGATATGGATTCATGCTTTTATTCTAACTTATCAATTTTTTTCTTTTTTTTTTTCCTTTCTGAAGCAACTACCAACATTCTGTCTGTATAGTGTGCAAATCCAGCCAAACCTAGAATTAAAAAGCTGCAGGCTGAGTATGGGTTTAATACCTTGTTGTCATGTATTTTGAAAGGCAATACATTTCTGGGGCACATTGTTGGTATTCTGTCAGTCAGGTATCCCCACTGCTGAAATTCACATGACCTTGACCAGAGTAAATTCTTTGCTAAAGCAGAAAGGGGAGGAGCAGCCCTCCAAAAAACCAAAATATTGGATCCTAAATTTCTTTGACAACATTGCACAATATAGCAAAGCTTCACAGCATCTCTCCAGCATGGAGGGCATTGCTGAAGAATGAGAGGCACAAGGAGGCAAAAGAACTTGAGGACAAAAGCAAGTCTTTGTTCAGGCAGGTTACCTGGGGGGGAATACAGTACATGATGTACCGTGTGACACATCAGTCATGCAAGCTATTTCTCAGAGGTTTTACTTACTGGAGATCTGTTTTTCATTTAGAGAGGAATTCCTCCCTGGGCAGGGTGCTTGGAAAAGGCCAGTGTGACTCTGAGTCTCACTGAAGCCGTATTCTGGCATGGAAGGCACACAGCCTCATAGAATACTCCTGCACATAGATGAATTTTTCCTGTGCTGAACTGACAGTCTCACTTTCATCAGATCTAAAATAATGCAGAGGATTTATATAGACATTAGACTCTGCTCAGCTTTGCACAAAGAGCATCAGTCAGGCCTTCCTCCCCAACTCTTCCCGTGCCAGAATGGAATGATTTTGTCCTGCCAGGTCGCTCTGCAGAGCTGACATTTCTCAGGCTCTGCTGGGCACCTGTTGGTGCAGTACAGGAAGCTCTCCAGCTGACTGGTCCTACCATGTGTGGCTGCAAAGCTCAGAGAGCTTGTGCACAGCCAACAGGGGCATTAAGGGAGTTGCTGATTTGCCAGCTGCCGTGTTCTGCTGGCCAGATGATGGCATGTAGCTGCACACTGGTGTGTAAGGGCAAGCTTGAGGGCAGGATGTGCCTCTGTGCTCCAGTGTGCTTTATTAACGTGGCTGACAACCAGGCAAGGGGCGTGGCAGGAGAGGCTGAGCTGGAGTGTTGCACGTCACCAGAAGCCCGTGATGCCTACTGGATGCTGCAATGAAGATCTCCTGTTATTTTTCAGCTGGGTTAAAAACACAGCCTTTCTCTTACCTCTGCTGCAAACCAACTTTCAGCTGCTCTGCAGGAATACAAGATTTTAAATTCATCCTGATAGTCAGGAAACACCCTTTACAGGGGTAATTACATCATCAGGTTGGTGACAGACCTAGAACAGACTTAGATCATGAATTCACTCACACAGTTGCTGCTGCTCCTGTTTTTATTGATGTGCAGTTCTTGAACCGCAGGTCAATGTACCACTTGACTTTGCCTGGTCAAACCAATTGTTATGACTGGAATGTTGATTCAGCTATAAGCCATGAATATTCTAAGAGAAATACTATTTATGCATAACAATCTTAGCCTGTACCACTAGTTCCTACCATTCCTCCAAATGCATTTTGAATATTTACTTTAGTAGCTGCCTCCTCTAGATTAAAATCACAAAGCCTTATACTTACTACTTAATTCAGCATCTGTACAAACCAGTAAGCAGACATTTCTATTTTCAGGGGCCCTTGAAAGGTAAAGAAGTGAATATGGTGATGTATAGCAACATACAATCTCTCTCCAGATTAGAGATATGCAAGAAAATGCAAGCACTGCTCTGCGATCAGAGCTCCCTTTTCCTCTCTTCTCCCTTGGGTATGATGAGAGGATGACACTGGCTCATTGTTTAGAGGATGAAAACTAAAGCTGGGTGCGGCTTTGTGATCTGGAATTTTAAAGCTGCCTTTGTTTTAGAGTGCTAGAGTGAAGTGTTCATCATTTACATTAGTGGCAAATCTGGATTTTCTGCCTTAACTCTATTGTTTCTCTCTGAGTTATGCAGGTTCTACTGTGCACTTCTGGGTGAACTTTAAATGGTGCATCAACACATAAAGGTGACTTCCCACATATCAGAAAACCCTACTACCTGCAGGGGGCTTGAACTGAATTTCTGAGGAACTGGTGCGAATATCCAGGATCTGGCACAAACAATGTACAAAATTAATTTCCTAGTGTACCTAGTTGCTCTGAAATCTTCATTGTGAGATATGAGTTCTCTAATTCATCAGACCCATCGTGCAGTTCAAAAGAAGTCTTAATGAGAGCTTTAGACAACCTGAGGCTGCTGAGGTGGGAAGTGATGAGCTAAGACCCTCCTACTTCTCAGTTATGATGATAATGAAGATTTTCCAGCCATTTTTAATTTAAATTCTTAGTCTAGATTTCACCAACCATTAAACTTTTGACACTTTAGCCAATGCCTTCAAGGGCTGGCATTTTCACACGGTGTCATTTTAGCACAGGTTAGGGCAGGATTACCAGAGCTGCTGCCATCAGCCTAATTTTGATAAACCTTATTGTCTCGTAATGCCAATGAATACAGGACTGGAGGCTGTTGAACCTGATCCAGGAGGGCCAGTCTGCCTTGATGGACAGCTTGCACAGGAGCAGCTTCTGGTGCTGTTCATCTGGGGGATTTCTTGGCTACTGTTAAGGGGGAAACAAGCAATTATGGAGTAGTCTGTTAAGGAAATTATATCAGGATTGGTTTAGAATAATTTCTGGCCAAAGTCTGTAAGTCCCATTTTTTTTAATATGGTTGCACACAACTCTGATGAATTCAGAACCTTCCAGGAAAGCAAGACATGCTCAACTTGCCCCCAGGTCAGCACTTTGCATATAATCTTGTCCCTCCCACTATTGCTATCAGGAACAAGTCCTTCTTTAGTGATCCCTAGATGCTTGGAGGTTACCTCTCCTCTCCAACTTTCAATTCTCAGAAGCCTCTTGGAGAATTAATAATTTATCAGCAGCAACTTGAAGTCATGCAGCTCACCCACCTCCTCTTGGCAAGATTGTTCACACTCTTGTTGCTGCTGAAAGAAAGTGTGGAAAGAACCTGATTGTCACTCAGAAGACCTCATGGTTAGTTTAACTAATTATGCTTGACATGTTGTACCTACAAGAGCAACTTCTGCGTGGGGAGAAATCCAAGTGACATGAAACAACTGAATGGCCTCCTGGGCCAGCCCAAAGCTTGTAGGCAAAACTGCTCAAAGGTTCTCCTTTAATTAAAGATGCAGTTGTTGGAGAACCCTCTGTGCAGGCCAGGAGAAGACTGAGAGATTACACACCGATGTGACTCTGCCAGTGCAAAAACACATATTTCTAGCCCAGTATCCCTTGTGCAGCTCCCACTTGGTGTCTGAAAGGGACGTTGAGCCCAAGTGCTCAACAGCTCTCTGAAATCTCTGCTTTTTGGAGTGAGCTTGCATCCTGCTCAACCTATTCAGAGCAAGAATCTGTTTATACTGTACTCCTAATGAAGCCTCTGTTTCAGTTTTGGTAATGTCTGTCCCTTCCTTGTTTTGGATAAATGATTGAACTATCCCTGTGTAAAAGAATAACATCCTGCTCAGGACCAGAAGCTCTCCTTAATTGTGTGCCTATACTATTCCACTGCCCTTGACTCATAGAGAGAGAGAAGAGGATGTGAACACAGAGAAGGCTTGCTTGGGGCTTTGCAGGTCAGTGCTACCTGCAAATCAGCTGGCAACCAAGAGGCTTCCTTCAGCCAAACAGTGCACGTCACCTGGCTCCAGAGCAATGACATCAGCGAGACATCAGCGCTCACCCACTGTAAGCACGTGGGTGAAAAGGGATTTTCATTTGCTGATGCTCTAAGGAGACTTATGCATCAGGGTGCTCAGAGGATGATTAGCTCAACATCCTGTTCACATCTTGGATCCCAGTTTCAAGGATAGGAGTGTGTTTCCTGCCTCCCTGCGGGGAGGAGATGAGAAGCAGCAAAGCACTGATTAATGTGGTGAGTCAGCGCGCAGCGGATGGACTTGTCCCACACACTAACCAGCAGGAGCAAGAACAGCAGCCTCTGTGGCACAGGGACACCAAACACAAGAAAGCACCTAAGACATGCCCTAGGACATGTCAGCCCCTGAGCCAGCTGGAACATGGGCTCACCTAAGAGCTCCACCCTGGAGATCAGAGCTTTTGTCAATTATTGTGAAGTGTCAGTGCAGCTTCAGCTTCAGCAAGTATTTGGATAGCATGCTGCAGGGGTTCTGATTCACCTGGAGGTTAATGGCTGGCATTTATAAAAATGGACAAAACCCCATGGATTGCCATGGATTCTCCCTTGCATGAGAATGTGGCCATGGGCAATGAGCCCAAGGTAGCCCCAGGATGGCTTCGAACTCAGGCTCCAGGTTCTGCCTCTCACTGTGCACAGTACATGAAAAAGACCTGCTGCCTTTTCATTTTACAGTCACCAGTCTGAAATTTTTTTATTGCTAGGACTGTTTTTCAAACTCTCCTAACACTTCAATCTTTTTTTATAACTTGTCATCACTATTTTTTGCAGGACATTTGCCATATGACTGGAGGTTTAGGGTTTCTTTAGTCAAAAGCAGGAATGCCCACAGGGCTGGAGAGAAGCTGACCTGTTTATTGACTTTCATTTTATTGTCTGCTGCTTGGTTCATATTTAAAAAAAAAGAAAAAGAGATCAAAGATCAATTGAGAAACAGAGCGTTAGTTAGAAAGAACTATTTTTTTCTGTCACCTTTGAGAGTTTGTGACAGTCAGCAAAAGCAAATTTTAAAACAGTAAAAATATTGAAACAGAAATCTTCCTTTTCATATTTCACTAGTTTGAAGATACATACAGAGTTGTGAGGAATGATGTTATTCCATATCAAAAATAAATCAAATTTGGCTTTAAATTTCTCTTTCTTCATGTCAATCCTTTTTTTTTTTTTTTAAATAAATTCCAGCCCTTTTAATTTCTACTTAGAATTCAATTAATAAGAAATAAACAAAGGAAACCCTGTGGGTATTTTTATCTCCCCATGGATGTAACAATTTCAATTTAAGCTAAGATCATTTCCCATAGGCTTCATATACATAAATTTCCATAAGAGAGGTTGATAGGTAAATATTTGACTCTGTGTAGGGCCATTCAGGCTACCAGTAGGCTGCAGGTTTTTCAATGTCCTTTTTGACTCCTGCCTGATGCATTTCAAGCAAGTTCACATTATTTGTTGTTAGCACATGTATTCTATTTTCATTTTTATTAAGTTTTATTGAATTGGGACATAATTTTGATGTTTTTTCATCATTTAATTATAAGCAAACATCTTGTCTAACTCGTTTCTCTGAAATATAATCGTTCACAAGATCTGGTAATTAATAAAAAAGGAACTAGGAATATTTTTTTAAAAAACACATTTAGAATTGTAATTTGATTGCATCCTGTTTTAGTTCTGTCATGCCTGTGCATGAAGAATGACTTTTTGTCTGGCTCCTTCCCCACCATCAGAATAGACCATTATGTAGCTTTTGGTATTTTCTTCATTCTGTCTTTTGAAGAAGAGGAGGGACTTTTTATCAGCCCCCTTTTTTAATATTCTAAGTCAAACTTGTTGTCTTGATTACTTGTGCTTTATGCAACTGTTGTTAAAAAGGAATGACAAATCAGATATACAGTTCAGTTTTGCAACAAGCCTGAGACTGTGTTCTTTGCTCATCTTAGTCCTTCCATTCTTTTAAGGTGATTTGTATACACTTAACAATTTGCATTCCCTGGCTTTTAAAACATAAGTTCAGTTTTAAAAGTTTACAAATTAATTATATGGTTAAGCAAGACTCTATCAACTAGAAAATTATATTTCTTATTGCAAAAATGTGAACCTACAATTGATTAATGCAATTCTGAAAATTAATGCAAGATGAACAACACTGTGAAAAGGTTATTTTGGAACTCATATTCCAGTGTATATTCTTTTCATGCATTTGGCAATTTATTTATTTTTTATGTGTATTCCTGAGTTGTCATCTCCTGCTTCAAAATTTACTAAATTTGATTACAAAAATCATAGATCAGACCCTTATTTTTTTCTGGCTGAAAAAATGATGTGATTAAACAAAAGAGGTTTAAACCCAAAATCTAGTATATGCTGTTTACAATCTGTCTAAAGCATAATTAAAACACAACACAAAACCAAGCGAGGAATTGGCCATTTTTTGAAAGTTTAAGTTGCCTGTATCACTTTAATTCCAAACTCAGACAGAAGCAGACTTAACATAGAACACTTTTTCTTAAGGAGTGCAAGTCAAATCCTTAATGCTAATGTAGGAGGGTTTTTTGTATTTAATTTGACTTACATTTTGTTATCGCTTGGCTCACTGCCTCAGGAGCCTGAGCCAAAGCTGTTATACTGTAATATCCATGAGGTTCAGTTTTCTCTTTCACCTGCAATACTGTACTCTCAGTGTAATGCTAATGTGACTCCTGCAGTATAACAAAGAACCCATAATGACAGCAGCAGAGGGGCCCGAATGTCATTTACACCTATTTGCTACATCCAAGGTCAGCAAGAATGCACCTGCAAAACACTCACACTGCACCCAGACTGGCTACAGGAAAACTGTCTACTGAGATGAGGTTATTTTGAATAACAGATGTTTTTTTCTCTTAAACTCCTGAAGGTCTTTGTGCAGAAGTTCATAATGAGTTATTCAAGGTAAGCATGTGCATTTCTGAAGAAACAATGAAGGAGACTGCTTTTGAAACAATGCTAAAGAATCAGAAAAAAAGGTTCTGAGGATGCACTTGGCATATTTATAAATATATTTCCAGGCATATTGTTTCCCCATAGCATATTTTATACTCTGCCTGTTAATGGAGGATTAAACCAACCTATTACTTTAGAACTGCTGTAGTAGAAGCAAGAAAACTGATCACTGCCTTCATTGCAAATGTTGTAGCAAGTTCTTAAGCTGTGAAAGGAATGAAAAGCAAAGCATGGTCTTCTGATGCAGAATCTTTATTATACTATGCTGAAGGAGATAATAAATATTTTTAAAATCAATACATTACATTCCTTTCTTTTCATTCTCTGTACCAGTCCAGGAGGACCAACAGAAACAACAGAGACACAATCAGTTTCAAACACAGCGATTTTTAGTGCAGTTGAACAGTAAAAGAGTGAATCCCCACAGCAAAATGCAGGGCAGGGGCAGACGTTTGTACCTCCTTGTTGCAGTAATGGGATCTGTGCATAAGGTGAAGCTTGTCTGAGCCCAGGGATGTGAAGCACAGCCATGCAGATACCACAGAGAGGATCCCCCAGGCCCCCAAACTGCTGGGGCAGCAGCCAGGCACCATCTCCAAAGCTCCTGCTGGAGCTTCCCATATCGCTGCAGCTCTCCACCATCTTGCTGATGAAAGATGTCACCTCCTCCTCCTCTGCCACTGCTCAAGGGTTAAACTGGTGGCCTTCAGCAACCTGTGGTGCCTCGTCTGGAACAGATCATGCTCCCACATGCACAGCTATGTCCATCACTCTTTGCTGGACCCACATCTATCTCAACTCACATATGGCTGGAAATGAGGAGAACTTTTGGATTAGAGTCTGTACAGGTTTTGGCTGGGATAGAGTTAATTTTTTTTGGCCAGTATGGAGCTGGAAACAGTAGTGACTATACAGACGTGAT
The DNA here is from genome assembly GCF_050655825.1 of Lonchura striata. NCBI lineage: Eukaryota > Metazoa > Chordata > Aves > Passeriformes > Estrildidae > Lonchura > Lonchura striata. The sequence continues at coordinate 61,639,396 of NC_140706.1, forward strand.
TTTGGTATTGCTGAGCAGGGCTTGCAACAACAAATGTCAAGACCTTTTCTGCCTCTTGCAGCACCCTGACACATCCAGGACAGCTGACCCCAGCTGATCAAAGGGACATTCCTGACCATGTGCAGTCATGCCCAGCATATGAAGCTGGGAGGAGAGAGAAGAGGGGGGTGTTGAGAATTACGGTATTTGTCTTCCAAGTCACTTACATGTGATGCAGCCCAGTTTTCCTGGAGATGCCTGAACACCTGCCTGTCCTTGGGAAGTGGTGAGTGAATTCCTTGTTTTGCTTTGCTTGTGTGTGTGGCTTTTGCTTTCCCCATTAAACTGTTTTTATCTCAATCCACAGGTTTTCTCACTTTTACTCTTCCTATTCTCTCCCCTGTGCCACCAAGGGGATTAAGGGAGCTCCTCTGTGTAACTTACTTGCCAGCTGGGGTTAAACCATGGCAGAGTCATAGGGGAATTCAGTATGTCCAAGGATACATTGGCGTCTCCCTGTCTGCTGGAGCTCCAGAAGAAAGGCTGGGGAGTCTAGACTAAGATTTCAAAATTTAGATCTAGCCTTAGGTAATAACTACAGCTAAGAAATAATTTATAGTCAGAAAAGTTACAAGAGGAAGGTTTTACTAATAATATACACTGCTTCTGAAAGGAGAGGTCCCAGAGCAGGGGATGAAGATTTTCACCTGGCCTTTGGCTAAGCAGAGCTGACAGTGGTATCTGGGTGCCAGCATTACCACCATCTAGTGACTCCCCAAAATACTGCACCCCCACCTACCTCCAGCCCCTGCTCTCCTCACTGCCAAATTGCTGGGGCCAAATTGTCATGGCTTCAGGAGATCAGTGCCTGCCTGAGAGAGCAAATCCCTCTGAAATTAGAAGTCAGGTGGGTTTTAGACAGTGCTCTGCTAATATTTCAGTGCACTACATTTTGACTTTCAGTAGGAACATTTAATGTCGACTTCAGAGCAAATATTCATATATTCAAGCCTTAAGGTGGTTTCAGAGTACAAGCAACACTAAATGGTAACAGATATTTCCTGAATCTTTCCATTTCTCTGTGGACTGTACCAGAAAAATTCAGACAGAGGGAAATGTTATCTAATCTGAAGATAAAGATTCATGAAAGTTAATCTGAAGTACATAGATTGCAATAAGGTACTAATTTAAATTTTAAAATATTCTTCTACTCCCAGTCCAAAGAAAATTCCCAGTAGGAAGTTTAATGTTGGTATTTTAAGATAATGTATAAAGACTGACAAATATATGAATTCATTTGTGTACAATTAAGAAGAGTATATTTTGAGGCTACTTTCATATTTTACATACAGTAAAAAAACCTACATGAACTTTCAGTTATCATGGACTAACCAGTCTTTCATGTATATCATCCAGTTCATTATCCATCACTGCCTGGTTTGGAACTAGCACAGATTTGAGGAAGAATTCTTGTCTGGAAATACAATGTTCAGAGAATTTTTTTCGATTAACACTCCGATAAAATATTTAGAAAAGAACATCACTGATGATGTGGCTTAAATGAAATCCTTAGTTATACTGCATTTATCACCTGCCTCAAGTGGCTTCTCTGTATGATTATGCCTGGCCACAGTCAGTTTCAGGTGCCAGCAGTTGGCATATCCATCCCTGAATCTGAGTTTCTCTTCATTGCTGTGCCTTCACTGCTCTATTTCCCTAGTCATAAGATTATTATCTAGAGGCTGGACATTGCCTTGCCAAATTGAGTAAGGTTTTAGACAAATACAGGCATAATTTTGCTGATGGAAGTGCAGCTTAAATGTCCTCTTTGTTGCACATCACATTTTCCTGAAAATTTGGGATTTGTATCAATAACTGACTGTACTCTTGGACCTATTATTCCCAAGACTTTATGTAAACAAGTTCAGTATTTATCCATCATAAAATAAGCTTATATTTGTGGTTTCTGGTTTCACTTACATCAGGGTACAATCCTGCTGCTGGATTTTTGTTTAGTAATGCCAGTGAGAGCTGTAATGTATGGCTCAGCTGGTGCTTGTGGATAATCCAAGAGCTTTAAAGAGCTCAGCCTGGTTAAATTATCCTAAAGAAAAATGTTTACTGTATGTTCTTGGTGGGAGATGGGGATACTGAGCACACTTTTCCTCATTGGAGGAAAACTACCAAGAGTCTTTGGAAAGAAAGAGCTGGCTTTGCCACAGCTGAGTGTCTGAGACACAGTGTCCTCTGCAGAGTGCACAGCAGACAGGAAATTTATAGACTCAGGGCAGACAAGCAATAAGATTTAAAAGCGTGTAATACACAGAACAATAAACTAGAGGTGTATTTACATCCATCATCTGAAATATTTAGCACAGCCTAAATTGCATATATAAATGTATATTCAATCAGGTGCAGTCATTTAGACATATTCTTGATTAAGGATTTAGATGCAGTTAGAACTCTCCCATGAATGACTTTTCCTGGTTTTGGCATGGACCTTTTGTATGTTTTTTACTCTCAACAAGTCTTGCTGGCCTATCTGCCTTAGTGCAAGAGAGATATTTCTTTGGTGCTAATAGTGGAGGATTCACTTTAATCTTGTATTCCCCAGGAAACCACTGGGCTTTATGAAATGAATCTCTGTATCCTTCCATTACATCTTCTGGCTTAATGCTGGTAGCACTGGAAGTCAGATAGTTCCCAGTCTTAATATCTACACGATCAATTTAAGATTCAGGCATGGTTTGAAAGCAGGCAGTAGTGGGACATTGTATCTGCAATTTAGAATTGTAAATATTTTATCTGCTTTAATGCATACATACAGCTTGTAGATTCGTGACTAATCTGCAAAATAGGGCTGGTTTTTAGGCAATGACTGTGATAAGCTTGAATAGTTTTACCTGTTCAAATATCTTCATGGATATTAAAACACTATGAGCACTAAATATCAACTAATATTTTTCCTGGTGCCATTTCTCTATGCTGCTAACCTTTGTGACTATGATGTGCTGCTTCATATTTCTGTTATTTCTATTTCATGCAGCACTGTGTGTCCACTGCACCTTCTTTCTGTTGTGTGACCCTGAGTTCTCCACGCTGGCTCTCAGATCTGCACATTTCCAACATGCCAGTCCTTTTTTAGACATTCCTCTGTGTTTTGTATTTCCATATACTTCCCCCTCCTCTTTGTTTTCAGATTCATTTGCTGCTCACTTTTGGAATAGATTTTTTTTTCTCAATCTACATAAACACTCTGAAAAGCATTGTCTTCTGTTTAGACTTAGATTTTCACTGGAATTCTACATGTTTTAACAGTGGCACATTTAAATCTGTTGCATTTGAACCTTGATTTACTTTGAATGCAATGTAGTTCACGATTGACTCATAAATTTCTAAGGAACTTGTCTTCTGTGAACAGTATTTCAGATACATCAATAAATACACCTGACCTTGAAACTTTAATTATCTCCTGAACTATTTTGTAGGGGCACTCAAATGTTACAGTCTTACAGACTCCTTTGTTCTTGAACACTGGGATTACTTTTGGGATGACAAGAAGATACAATCAGAGAATGGTTTGAGTTGGAAGGAATCCTAGAGATCATTTCATTCCAAACCCAACGCCATGGCCTGTATTAAGCCTATCAATAACACACCATCATTAAGGGGCCTGTTATGGTATGTCACTGGCTACTTTTTCCTCTTCAACTATAATACACGTCTTTCCATACTTCAGAAAAGATTAACCAGTACCATTTGCCCTTTTCACTTTTGAATCCAGAAGTCTCTAAGAGCATCAGTCTTCAAACCTCCAGAACCTCTCATTTTCAGAGGAAAGTGCTGTATTCCCAGAGTCCTTAATTTTCAGACCCATCTCTCCTGTAGAGGGTGGTTCCCTAGTGGTACTTCCAGCATCATACACAGGTATGGTCCCTGTCAGGGTCTGTTTTTTCTTCTTGTCCTAAACACCCCCAACCCCGAGCAATTGAGGAAGAGGGGTAGAACTGCTCAGAATCAGAGTTTTCTGATGGTATCTCATTTCACTTTCTGGTGGACATGAACAGCTCATGGAACCCAGAAGAAATGTGTACAACTAAGAGAAGGAATGTAGTAAGGCAGATCTTGATGGGCAGGAAAGAGGGAGTGGAACAAGAGAGGTGGGAAAATATTCTACAAAATCACCACAGAGGCCCAGATAACCACAGACAGTAAATCACATTTTTCCTTAAAAGAAAATAAAAATGTGAGCATGGCTAGTTGTGGTTGTGGTGGCAGCAGCAAATCATTCTGGTTAGAATACAACAGCTTTTGGTCTACTTCAATAATGAACCAAGAATCTGTGAACACTAAACATTTAAATTAATGATTGTGGAATCTCCATATGCAAAAAAGAATGACAACACATCATAATGACCTCACCCCTGCCTTGGAGGCATCCAGTTGTGGTTTGAAATTGAGGTGGGAGAGCCTTTGCATACATTCTTTGTCAGCTTCCAAGTGCAGGTAGGTGTTTATTGTTATTCTTTGCACCTTCCTGGAAGTAATAAAATGCAGACTCAAAATTCAGCACAATGTTGCATCTTCTAAAATCCACAAGGAGAAGAAACCTCTGAATGTTTCATTACATTTTTTTTATTTTATATTTTATAAGATGCTGCAAGGTATTAAAAAGAAATCATAAGTAAAGGTTTAAAATGGGGGAGGAAGGTGCACCATACCTCAAATAAAAAATAAGAAAAAATGTAGTGTCATTCATTACTGGAAAGAAAAAACTTGAAAATCCATTTAAATTATTAGCTGGGAAAATACAAACAGCAATTATATTCGATATTTAAGGGATGAAGACAGCAATGGCATCATATTTACTGTGCAGAAATTTGAGGGAAAGAGTTGGAACTGATATCTGAATAGAGCGAAAAGTGGTCTTGTTAAAGGACAGCTTTGAGATATGAGAGATATCCCTTGCCACATTCCGAGGGGCTTTTTTACACCTTATCTTGGCTGCATATCAAATCTCTTCACAGTTCTCTGTGTACATACATTCATTTATAAGGAGCAAAAGTAAAGAAAAAGAAGTATCTTTTCCTTCTCAGAGAGCACACAAAAATTGATGAGCACAGTAATTCCTTGACCTAATCTGTCTTTCCTGAATTTCTGCATAGTTTTACTTCATTTGCCTGCCCTTGACGGTGGAATAGAGACCCTGGAGGCCAGCAGGAGCAGCCCTTCTGGCAGTGCAGAGCTGCTGACATGCACACTGCAGCAGCTGAGGAGGCAGCCAGCCCCTCTCCCTGCAGGGACTGAGTTTTAGGCCATGGCTGCAGTGGGTGGAAGAAGCAACTCCTCTGTCTCTGCCAGTTCCACACCAGAAAGGGAGCCCAAGGTGCTGCTCCCAGCACTGGAGACACCAAAATAAGACCACTAATACTGAAGTTGTTAAGTGCCAGTGACACAGTAATGCCTCTATCAAAAACATCAACATCCAAATGGGTCTTCCCAAGCTTAATAATCCTATTTTTCTGCACTGAGACACATGTACCAAGGCACAGATAAAGCTGTCCTTTGCAGTCACACAATACCTTTCTGAGCCTCAAGCTCAGCCATGGTTTTCTCATCTCAATACGGCTGTCTTCAGTCCAGCAGAAAATACACTAAAAAGGGGCTTTTCACAATGGGAATGTCTCACATCTAACTGTCTTTAATATAAATCCATTTTTTTAAATGTGTGTTTTCTTATCACTGTGGCAGACTTGGAAATCACCAGAGAAGGAATGTTCCGCTGGGACTTTCTCACCTCTGACCCCACTGAACGGAGCTGCTCCGTTTGCATGAGAGTGGGACAACTTCTCAAAAGTGCTAAAGGATGCAGAAAGGTTGCTGGGAATAAAGAAACAAGAATCTGTGGTGTGTTAGTTGGTCTCTTGTCAGTGACTGTCCCCAAGGGAAGGGGAAACAAGTGCCAGTGTGAGGAGCAGCTATGGCACTGCCAGTGGGCTACGAATTCACCCCTGAGCTTCTCCTTGGAACCTGCTGGTGCTCCCAGGAAGCACAAGTCCAGTATGAAAACTTGACTTTCCTGTTAAGAAACACAACTTTGAAGGCACTAACATTTCTCAGGCGTTGTTGGTGATAGTATGTTTGTGTTCTTTCTAGTCCTAAGTGTTGCAGGCTGAGCAAGCAGGAACACAGCTCCAAGTGGGAGGCTGTAATGAAGAGAAGGGGAGGGGGCTATATCTTCCTCTGCTCTGCAGTAAATGCATTTTTGTACTAACATGAATATCGTGATTAATAATAATAGAGGCTTATGACTGTTTTGAAAAATAGCATTTGTAGAAAATTAATGTTTCCAAGTTGCTCAAAGGAATGAAGATTTAAGAGGAGGAAAAATAAGCACAGAACTGAATTTGAAACTATTTACAACTGTAATGCTGCCAATAATCAGGATGACTTGAGTATTTCAGTATTCTGTCCTTGTAGTACTTTACCCCCCTCTTCTGCTCTGCTAGGAAGAGTAGTGTTTTCTATCTTTGGCTAGGAAAATTTAGAAATTTCTATATGATGAATATGACATACTCATTATAGGGTGCCAACTGAAAAGGAACCAAATATGAAAATCTGTTGTGCATATCAGTATAAGCACACCAAATCTCTTATTAATACCACTGTGATGAAGAACTCTTCCTAGAGGTTTTCTTTAACTAGTTTTATGCAATTTGAGAATTACAAAACTGCAGACAGAAAAGATAAGGACATTTTGCAAAATGAGCTATTACAAGGAAAGTATTTTCTGCTTTTCAATCAATAACTTTAAACAGGGGAATGATCAGTACTCTTGGAGGAACCAAATCCTGTCTGACAAATGATGTCTTAATGTTTGATCAAGTTCAAGGCATTAATGGTATCATGCAGCATAATTTCTGCTTTCTTGAAAAACAATGGAGCTCATTTAGAAATTGGAATTCCCTGGAGAATGCCACAGGAATGCAGACTATTAATTACCCTGTTCTATTGTTATCTTTTGTTCAGAACAATTGTGCTTCTGAGGTCCCGTGGAATCTCTCTCCCCTGCAAGGTGTCAGGTTTTGATTAAGCATCATTTCATACAGTTCATTAACAATGTATCTTAAAATGAGCTTTTGATTGAACATTTTTATTGGGCATTTAATATAATTTATGGTTTCTGTTGAAATTCCACATACAACATTTGCCAAGCTAGTTATTATATATTTTTCATTAAACAATGATGTTTTACCTTTTCTGAAAGGTTCTATTTTTTTAAGCAGAAGTACAAATTATATAAAAATTGATTATGAATGCAATATATCATGAAAATAGCCCTCCTGACCATATTTTATTCTAGTGGAGCTATAGCACATAGATATACAAGCAGTCCATTTGCAAGCATTGTCATTTTGGACTACCAATCTCAAAGCCAACATTTAAGCTTAGTTTTCCTATCTAGAATGGTAGCATTTCAGTAAATCTGTCTGCTTTTACAAGAAGCTATAACCCAAAGTGAACAAATTCTTCTCATTAAGCTTCATCCAGTAACTCAGAGACATTTTAGCAAATGTAAAATAGCAGCATAAAAGAGGATGTTTTGTCACTCACCACCTATAAAAAGATTGCAAATACTCTTAGGAGTAGTGGCCAGTTAGGCTGAGCACCTAAATGTAAATACAGGGTAAATTACATTTTTAAAGTTTCACCAATCAGTTGGTGGCCTTGGCCTCCAGCAATCTGGGGGACACTGAAATCTGAGGTGTCAGGACTGTGAGCGCTCAGACAAAATAATTCTGTCTTCGTAGAGCAGCCCCATCAGAAACAACCTACACAGTGAATGCTGAGCAGGTTTTAGCTCAGCCAGCCAGATGTATATTTAGACCTTTTCAGGTAGAGAGGACTGTTTCAGATGGGAATCTGGGTCTTTTTTTTAACCTGGGAATCTAATTTCATTGTCAGTTTGCAAGATTAAATTAAAAAAAATCTTATATCACTGAAATGGCAGATTGGGGAGGGAGTGTGCACAAACATCATAGTTAGAAACAAACCATTAGCTGGAAATTGTGTCCAGGGAAATTACTGGAATTATTTACATGCACATGTGAATACAGAGGGAAGCGCTCCAACACTGACTGACTGTTACCAGAGTGTATGAGTCTGTTGGGAGGAAATAAGTTAAGTTTATACTCAAATACTCAGAGAAAAAGCCAGCAGAAACTTTTGCTAAGATTTGAGACTGTTCAGACAAAATATTCCATATTTTTGTCTTTTACCTGCAGTCTTCAGTGGGATGGAAATATTAGAATACTCAGTCCTCTATTTCCTTGACCTAGTAAGAATTAGAAAGCACCAGGATTTTTCAGGAAGTCCTGCTATAAATATTTCAAATTTAATTGGAAGTTCAGATCATTTGGATTTGGATGCCAGTCCAAACCAAACCAGAAAACCTTTTAAGAGATATGGGGCCCAGCCATAGCATTCAAATTCAGATTGATGTTCCTGAGAGTAGTAAAGGAGGATTTGGACCCAAAGTGTCCTCTTGTCTCAACAGAGGGGTCAGCTGTAATATTTGGAACTGGAATCTTGATTTATATAAAATGGACACTGTATTTCCCATGCTCATTTTAGGATAGGATCCCATCTCTGATGCTGTGGATGCTTCCCATCAGAAATGACCATAATTAAGAGCTGGTAATTTCTAGGGCAGCCTCAATTTTCCATTTGGTCTGTAGTTAGAGTAATAGCTGCTGCTCACTCTGGGACTGCTCACCTAGTCTTGCTCTAGAACCTGGTGACCCACACTGTGCTCTTCAATCAACCTAGCTAAATTTCAGAGAGTTCTTCAGAAAAGTGACCTTTTCTGACTGATTGGCAGCATTATGCTGTCTTTGAGTCAACTTCTTCTCCCAGAAGTTCAGGCCTAAAAGGGTCACTGTGATACTGAAACATATTTTTTTCCTTTTTTTTGCTGGTAATACTCTTAATACTACCGTAATTGACAGAAATGTGGAAATGTGTATGCTTATTCTAGGTTTTTAGTGCTGTGTACTTGATAGCACTTTACATTTCAATTTTCCTCTAATTAATAGTGCAGTCAGCTTTCCCTGTTCGTTTCAGATGATTCACTGCATAAAAGAAGAAGAGATGAAATCACTTAAAAATAGGAAAACATAACTCCTGGAAAAATATTATATTTCAAATTGACAGTGCTCTTCCTTCCTCAGCCTTCCATTAATAGATACAATAGATACATATATTCTGTGGAACTCTTCTTTGCCTGCTTTTCTGTCTGTGATCTATCATAAATTCAACCATGTTTCCTCCTCCACTCACAGCTTTCCTTACAGTGATCTATTTGTCACTTCACCTATAAACACTTGTGCCTTGCTTCCAGGGGCTGAGAATTATTTCCTTCACATGCGTATTTTTCCTGAGTGGTTACCTTGCCTTGAGTCAACCACTGCCTCATTCTCATTTAAGTAAGCTTATTTATTAGGTTTCTCGTGGAAATGCTAAGATAAGAACATTCCATAGCTGATCAGTGGCATCATCTTTTTTTGTAACCTTTGCCTCTCCTAACCCTGCCTTCTTCCAGTGATGCTTTGCCCTCCTGTGACACTTCAGTACAGGGAAAATGTCTTCACATGTGTTATTTAAAGTGACCAACACACTTTTCACTAGAACAAAAACAATAAGTAAGAGTTGATCAGTGCTTGCACCCTCAATTACTGACTATGTCAGCAAATTTCTGTGTTTAAAAAATGGCTGTGTCTTACAAAGAAATAAATTCAACTGGCAGGTTCCCCTGACTAGAAAGCTCATTACTGACCAACACCCTCCTGTGTCATTTGGGTGTGCCCATGTGAGTGTAAAGCCTTGAAAAATCCAAGGTAACTCAAAAAGCAAAACAGGTCGAGGGAACACTTCAAGAGCAGATCACAGGACTTGAAGAATGCAAGGCTAAAGGCAAAGTAAGTGCTGACTTTTTTCTTTAAAACAAACAAAATAAATGAAACAAGTCAAACAGGAAAGAAAAATAACATTTGATATGTCTTGTTTCAGTGAGGGAAAATTGAGACACAGAAATGAGAGGCTGGTCTAAGGTGATGTTGAGTTCTGCTTGTGTGCCCTTGGCTGGCAGAAGCTCTGTCATACTCATGGGGCATCCTGACCTCTGAAGCTGCCCCTGAGCCCCTGTCCCACTGCCAGCCTGGGAAGGCACAGCTTTCCAGAGTTCAGCTGTGCTTGCCCAGCAGAGCTGCTGTTCCCTGCGGGCCGGGGATGTGGGCAGCCCCCAGGCACTGCAGCTGCTGGGGAAGGAGCAGGTCCTGGGCTTTGCCCTGAGCTGGGCATGCAGTGAAGCAGCACCTTTTGCTTGGCTCTCCTCCTCCTCCTCCTCACACAGCCCTATCACTCAGTCTTGGGGTGCTTTTCAAAGCCTTACAGTTTTAGTCCAAGACACCGAGTGGCCACTCTTGTCTGGGGCACCCCAGAGGCTGTGGCAGAGCATGATATCCCTCTGGGCTAGCCAGAAGTCGGGAAGAAACCATGTTGGCTTTCAGCTTATCCAGCCTTGCAGAGTGAAGGAGAACTGAAGCTGCAGATTTTACTGTTCATAAAACTTCTTCAGTCTGAACTGGCTCCCTGGAAGTATTGATGTGCTCATCCTCACCTGCAGCGGTACCCGTGCTCCTGCAGTCCCTGTGCTCAGAGGTGTGGAGGTCCTTCTGCACCTCTCAGAATGTATCAGTGAAGGGCAAGGATGAATAAAGACCAGATCTGAATGAACAAAAAGACCAGATCTGTTGGAGCCTTTCTTTGCACCACCCCTTTCCTCCTTTCCTCACCCTCTCCAGCTGAGCTGTCAGGAAGGAAAGTGTGTCTGTATTCTCCTGTTGACAACCCCGCTCTTCAGCCTCTGCTTTCCAGGACATGAAGGAAGGGCTCTGCAATACTGCTTGGCATAAAAAGATAAAGAGGCAGTAAGAAGCAAACACTTTGTGTATATTAATATATATTTGCTTTTGTGCTTGCCTAACTGGTGCGTGTAGTACGTGCTTTTTTCACGCCTCTAAGGCAAAGAACAAAGGGATGGGGCTGATAGAATTTTTCTGTGTTCTTCCCAGGATAAAGTTTGTTTTTCCCTGTTTGACCTTCAGCTCCCTGAAGACCCAAGTTTAACTGCTTTGATTTACTTCCATAATAAAGTGATCGATTAATGTTAAAGGCAGGCTTTATGAGGCCTGTCCTCAAATGGTCTTGGAGCCTGCCATAGCGAGGATGTTATACTGCCATGCTCTGAGAAAGGTCACATGAAGGGAATCAAAGACAAGATAAATGATGGTTTACACATCAGAAAAGCTCTCTGTAGCACAGACAGGGAACGTGGAACATAATGTCTCTCTGGGCTCGGTGCAGATGGTATATAGTAAATATAGTCTGAACTGCCTCACCAGGATTTATTATTGTTCCGTTGTAGTTGTTTTGGGGCTGTGCTTTTAGACAAAGCTGTGCTCTCTTAAGTGTGTAACACATGGGCAGCCCTGGCTAAAACTGAGCAAATGAAGAGGTCTGATCAAGGGATCTCCACATGCTGGTTTTGAGGAGCTGGCTTTCAGAAGTTAAGGACTTGATTTCTTATGATTTTCTGTGCTTGGCTAAAATTCATAGTTAATTTCTTTTTTTTTTCCTAGCTAGATTTCACTGCAGGCATTTTTCCTTAAAAGGAACAGGTAAAATGAGAAAGCAAAAATAAAGATCAATCCAAAATTCAAGGCTTTAGATGTCCTAAAGGAGAATTTTTATGGAATCATATTGAACATCAAACTGTTCTGTTTTCCTTCATATTTTTATGAGAAATCATTTATTCTTGTTCCATTTGTGCCTCCACTGGACAAATTTCCTTTGACAGGCAGAGATACTCCTTATTTGAAGAATGCAAAGGGCAAAACTTAGTTGAAGAACAGATACAAAGAGGAACCTGTGCTTTATCTGTGGTCTTAAACATGAATAATACTGGCCAGGTAATAGTATAAAAATCCAGCTTCTGAGGGAAAGCACATTTTTTAGATGAACCCTCAGGCAACACTCACATATGCAACAACTCTCTGACTGGGAAGGGTTTTCAGGTGTTGGAAGAAATTTCAGAACTGCTCTGTGTCTGCTCTCTTAGTTTGTAGAAACAAAATAGTGAATTTAATGCCAGTTTAAAGTTCCTGTTGAAATCAGTGAAAGCTATGGAAATTTCCAGTTTCAAGTCCATGGGTGACAGATATTACCCGTCAAATCAGGCCGCGAACGGCTGAGGCACATAACTCAGGGCTGAGTGGTGCTATGAAAATTGCTCTTCAAGGACACAATGACTGCTTCTGGTGCTCAAGGAGGGGACACTGAGGCACCAAGATGCTACAGATGACTTGCCCTCAGTGCCCTCACCCTAGGAGCACACAGTGCCAAGGCAGGCAGTGGACCTCCTTGGGAAAGTAGTTCCCCAAATGACCACTTTAGGCTGCTGTGATTGTGCAAGGCTGTGATAAAACTTGTCATGGTAGAAGGAAACCAGTTGAGTAAGGAGCTTATTATTAAGGGCTTATAACTAATAAGACTTTTCACGTGATTCAGTTATGTGGTAAGACTAGGTCTGGCCAAAGCATTTGTATTTCCAGTTGTGTGGTATCCTTGGGAGGGGGGAAATGAAAGGGAGATATCTAAGGGGAAGGGCTCATCTCAAAATACACAGAGTGAAACAGTCTCTATGCAAAAGCGCAGATCACAGCAGCCTGCTCTGAAAAATATTTGGCAAATAGAACATAATGGGTTTTTCAGATTTCTAATGTTTCCTTTTTTTTTTTTTTTAATTTAGAGGACAATCAGGGTTTAAAGTAAAAAATCGTCTCCCTTAACAGCATTGTAATCACTTATAAATAGGAAAATTATTATTAAAAAAACAGAATTGTGGAAGGAAGTGATGAAAAACATCCTATCACTTAATCAATCCATCCTTAGCCAGTACAAGGTTAGTGCTTACATTCTACAAGCGCTTCCATGCAGTCAAGCTTTAAAGCAGACTTTCCTTCTTAAATCTCGGATTTTTCTGCTGCCATCCCAACCTTTCAGAGTTTTAACATCTTAATATTCTGCTTGGCCCATGGGGAGAGAGGAGCGTACTGAGGATCCAGATACAAAGCACATTTCTCCCTGCATTCCGTGTAACCTGACTAGACACTCCAGTTGGCAGACACCAGATGGTTGATTGGAGTCTCTAGTCAGTCTCTGCGATTGCCGAAGCCTTAAGGACAAAACAGCACCGGGGAGATGGGTTTGATATGATCATGAATCACTTCTTGGGGACCACGGCAGATAACTTAAGATAGGAGTCATGCAGGTCACCTTCTCCAAGCTCCTTCTGGTACTAAGTGCAAGCAGAGACAGGGGAAGATTGATATTGGAGAGGGTATGATGATGGATGTTGTTAGCAGGGCAGTAAGGTGTGTTTGGGATTTACTGAATATCTTCCCACAGTGTTTTGAGAGCTCTGACAAGCAGAAAGGGTTGGGCTTTTCAGAGTCAAAAAAGGCAAATCTTGTTGAGGTGAAAAAGAAGGAAAATGAATAGTTCTGCTTCATCTAAATGATACGGCAAGTGCTTCTGACAAAGTATCAGATGGGTATTCAGGAATACAGAATGAGCAATATGAAAATGTCCCCATTAAAACTAGGTGGTTATTATTAAAAAATCTTAAGCAGCTATTCAGATTATAAAATGAATTTCCTGCAGCTGTACTCACATCACTTTTTCCACATTTCAGAAATCCTTTCGTAACTGATTTATTTTTCTACACTCTAAAGTTTTTATGAAGAGGCGCAAGCGTTAGGCTTGCATGTTCTAGAGCCTTGTACATTTCCACTCAGAAGCATGCTATTTATGAGAGAAAATTGCAAACAGAAGGAAAAGGTTTCTAAAACCCTCAGCTAGAACTTAAAGCAGATCTCAGGGGATATTATACAACCTGGAAAGACTCTGCACCTTTTGCGTCCAGAACTTGCATCCAATTTTTTGATCATTTGAACAAAAGGAAAGTTACATTTATATTACAAATGCTGCCAAGAAATCCATAGTAACAAATTTTGCTTAGGATGTCTCAGACTTGGAGTCTTAGTTTTTAAATATCAAAGAATTGTTGGGTTTTTTAAAATAAACTACTTAGACACAAAACTGCTGTGTTTTGTTCAGTAGAATACATTATAGAAACACCTTTATAAAATTAAATTTTCTAGAAGAGCTGAAGAAAATTTTAAAGAATGTCCATGGTCCATTGGAAGAGCAGCAAAAAAGCATGTTGTACTGGGAGTTTAGAGGTTGGAACCCCTAAAGCATGACTTTACTATAAACAAAAGAATAACATACAACCTTTCCATTACTACTTGGGACTTCTATATTTCAAATGTTTTGTCACCCCTTGTGAAAATACTGCACCATAAATATATACTAGAGATAAGATAAAATAGAAGATATAAAATAAGGAAAATATAAGATAAAGTATATTCACATAAAGTACATTTCTACTGAAATGCTTTACATGCTTTTGAATAAGCTCTGCCCACAATGCCTAGTTTTCCAAATGCTGGGAAATGGTGTCTGGACTATCTGCGAGAAACACCTAAAACTCCTTCTTATTAACACCCCTAAAAATGATCTTAAAACCAAGCTGATTGTGAATCAGGCACAGCCAGTTCTGCCTTCAGATGTTGCAAGCCATGGTTTTTTATCTGAGATGTGTGTTGGAAAGGTCTCCCAAGAGAAGATTGGGTTGATGTTTTGTGCACCATCACTTCCTGGCATTTAGTTGTCAAATGCAGTACTACTTATTTGCCATTCACAATTTGAATGATTCTGTTTCAAAGGCTATGAAGCAAAGCTCCTCTAAAATCTTTCAGCCCTTGTGATGCTTATTGGGACTGTTGAGAGAGTGCAGCAAGGAGGGGAATATTCTGATAATGAGATAATCTTCCTTAAGCCCCTTGCAATTTATTGGTCTAGTTGACTCAAGTGCAGCCATGACTCACTCTCCAAAAATTGCTTGAATTTGTTTACTTTCCCTCACACAGTGCTGAGTGGTTGGACCCATCCTTAAGTTTCAATCATCTCTTGTTTTACTTTTGCCAGTGGTAGTTTGGTGTCTGCAGAATAGAAAGGAGGATTTCTTTAATTACTTTTCTGTACCTCACTGTCTTGGATTCTATCCCTGTAGAGTTGAACATGTTTCATGTAAAGTGTGCAAATATGTGTCTTTTTGCAGCTACTCTTTGACATTTTCAAAGATAGTTCCCCCTCTCATATCTATCTTGACAGTCAATCAAGCACAGAAGAACAAGGAGAAAAAGAGGATCAAGGAATGAAGAAAGGAAGACAGAAAGAGAATCCAAGAAAAAAGAAAAAAATGTAAAGAAAAAAATTAAAAATTATAAAACAGGACAACTTCTTGATATAAATTAATAAACTATCATTTAGTTAAAAAAAAAAAAAAAAGAAAAACAGGTGCTTTTCCCATCATCATCTATCTCCAGTTCTCTTCTTTCATTGCTGTCTCTCTGACATGCAGATTTTCCTGTTTTTTTGCCGTAGGCTTCACTTGCCTTTACCACAATGCATATTAATGTGTGGAGGGAGTTCAACGTGCACATTCACTACACAAAACTGGCTGAAATGAGCCGCAGGGTGACAATTCATATGGAGCACGAGAACCCTTCAGGAATTCTCTGCTGATCATTCCCTCCACTCCCCCATGGAGACTTTGCCATGGTTACTTGCTGCTTGCAGGTGTCACCAGGCTCCCTTGCTTTTCAGTCTCACTGAAGTCAGGGAGATCTGAATCCAAGAGCAGAAGTTGGCCTTTACGATTCACTTCCATGTAGCATATGTTACTATACTGTATACCAAGAAATGTAACTGAGAAGAGCCGTGGTATTTACAGTATGCTAAAATTTAACTGTTGCTGTAGCCTTCTGAAGCCTGTGGGCCACATTCCAAAGACTTTACTCATGTGTTACCTCACCTTTTGTGAGGTAGGACTCCAACTGGTGCGGGACAAATGACCAGTATGAATAAGGATTTGGGATCTGGCTCCATGCCCATTAGTCCAGTGGTGACTAACCCTCTCAATGAGTTGGGCAGGAGAGGTAGCATTGACTGGAGTGAGGGACACATCTAAATTTTTTAAGAGGCATTCAGCAAGTGGCAATGAGCTTTTCTTCTGAGACAGAGGGATGGGGCTGAAGGTGTTGTGGTGGTATGGCAGTTGGGTCTGTGCCTCTAAAAAAAATACTGCCCCTAAAATCAGTAACGCAGAGAACAGCATATGGTTCACCTGTTGAATTTTAAAGATCTGTAGTGTGCTGTTGGGTCAAGTATCTCCATCATTCCTACTTTTATGAGACCAGTGATCCCAAAAGCGTCAGGTAATCTTCATCCTACAGAAGAGGTGTGAAAGTCTGCTCACAGTGTGGTTGTGTGTTAGTGTCTGTGTTTCCAGGTGGGTGACACTGCCCACACCACCCTGTCCATACATCCCTCTGTCTGCAATGCTATTTTGCAGCAGGATTAAAGCAGATTGCTGGCATTATGGCAGCAAGGATATTGTTAGGAGTAACTTGGCAATGCTCATAGGTGTTCTGACACTGGTTCTTTGCTCAAGGGCAAGGATAGCAGAGGGGATTCTGGATACAAACCAGTGAGAGAAATAATGTCAGAAGGGTTCAGAAGATGAAAGCAATGACAGTAAATAAGTCTGAAATTATTTTAGGTTTACATACTTTAAGTCCTCAGTGACTGAAAACACAGCCAAGAATTGCTTCAGCAATATTCCTTCATAAATCTGCATAATAATCTCTCAGAGGGGCTTTGGTGAAATTACAAGTATTCATTTACTAAATTGGGTTCAGTGTCTGTATCATACGCTGTATGAATATTCAGTGCCATGAATTCATCCAAACTATATTGAAGTTAGTGTGTCCACAAAGTCTCTCTCAAATGATAACCCAGACAGTAAGCATGGGCAGAAAGGGCTTTTCTTGAAATTAACAAAAGCCAGCTTCCACTATAATCCAGTAAAGAAATATTTAGCGGCTGTGTTCCTGAGAATGGCAGAAATATATGCCTGTATTTTTTATGTGAAATTTCTGATCTTTATAGGTCTAAATACAGCAACAAATGTTTTCATGCAGCAATATTTTCAAGAAAGGAAACAAACAAAATGTAAAGGATTTATGAGTGGTTTATCAAATAATGCAAGAAGAGATGCCAGACAGATGAAAGAAAACTGACTGGGAGGCTAATGAAAATACTGAATATAAAATACAGTAACCTTCATACAAAGAAATGAGGTCTTAGAGGACAGAGAAAACTTTCCAGAGAGTCAAAGATTGGACTGTAAGATACAGTAAGTAGTACACCTGGATAATTTTCCAGTGTTTTGTACATAATGAATTAAACATATGAAAAAACCTGTCCCTTTTAAAGAAAATCTGGGGTCAGTGTCAGTGTCAGTAGCTGTGCAATAGATTCAATAGAGGTTATCAATATTCTGAGCATTTGTCCATGATCAGAATGTTCACTCTTGGTCTGGTCTTGCCAGGCTAACCAAAGCCAGCAGTTCTTTACCCCTAAGGCTGCTGGTTTGAACATAAGATGTTGCAGCAATTCAGCAATTACACACACACACACACACCAAAAAAAAAAAAAGAAAAAAAAAAAAAAGGTAACTCAAAATTTGGAGATTTCAGAAACTGTCTGTGGCATATTGAGAGAGACCCAAGAAGTCATTCATGCTACTTAGGAGAAGGTGGTGCACTTCAAAGGCAAATGTTCAGTGGGTGGTTTCTGTAGACCACATGGCAGCAAGTGAAATGCAGAGCAGAATGACAACTATGGGAAACTTCTCCAGAGGATGCTTTTGTGACTTATGTCAAATGGCATAGAAGTTGCAGCTTATTTCCACAGAAGGCATCACTATATGAGGTACTATTTTTTCAGTGGTCGTTGCAGACAGTGACAGGATGAGGGGGGTTTGTTTGTTTTTGTTCATTTCTCTGTTAATTCTTTTTCCTGCTTTTGTTAATTCCACCATCTCACATGAGGGTGTATTTTTTTTTTCTTTTTTTGTCCTAATTTTTTTTACCCAGTACCTAAAGAGAGTTAAATTCAATTCTCAGTTTACAAAACTCCAGTGCTTCTAGGAATTGTGCTCTGGTTCCTCTGACAGGCTAAGAAAGTTGGAGTTGTTCAGCCTGGAGGAGGCAAGGATCTGGAGAGACCTTTCAACACCTAAAGGAGGATGCAAGAGAACTGGAGAGGGCCCTTTACAATGCATGGAGTGACAAGGACGGGGGGAATGGCTTCACACTGAAAGAGGACAAGTGTAGAACAGATATTAGGAAGAAATTCTTTACTGTGAGGGTGGTGAGATTGCTGTAGGTTCCTCAGGAAGGTTGTGAATGCCCCATCCATAGAAGTGTTCAAGGTCAGACTGGATGGGGCTTTGAGCAGCCTGGTCTAGTGAAAAGTGTGCCTGTCCATGGCAGGGCAGATGGAATGAGATGATTTTTAAGGTACCTTCCAACCAAGCCATTCTATAGCTCTATGATTCCTTGTAAGGTAAATGATGTGAGTTAAATTCAGACTGTGCCTCTTGACATTTCTACTGGTTATTCTTAGCTCTCATTCATGGTATGATCTGTTTCCTCCATTTGGTCCAATATTGAGGCCAAATGAAGAGGTGTTTAAAGGGATTTTGCACTTCATTATTACAGGGCATTTAATCTTTACATCACTTGTTCTGTGGGTTAATGAAGAATTTTGGATTCCAGTCCTTCATTGGCAGGATTATTATTTCTGGTAATAAAATAATTTACAAAAAATCACGATATATACATAGTATGTTCCCTCCTGTACATTTTCTTATCTTCTTTTATGCCAGCAAAATGGAAAAATACCACAACAAGGACTGAACAATTCAAGCTGATAAAAAATGCGGAATTTGGTACAAACTAAAAAGAAAAATGCGCAGGATAGCACTAAGGTCATGTATGGTCCTGACCAAACTTGTGAAGTAAGGAAATTATTTCTGAGAGGCTGAGGGAGAGCTTCAGGAATGAGTGGCAAGAGGATCTGGGAAGCAGGATCAGCCTGAGGCTGTGATTTAGTACTCGTTAGTGGTGATAACAGGGCACAGAGCTTGGTGCAATTGCTCTTCTACTATTCCTAGGTGAAATGGCAGACTCCAAGCTTCAAGTCTGCTATATAACACTGGAGTTCATAACCTGGAGATTTTCTCAAACTCCTGCCAGATTAAACACAAAATAAAAGCCAACCTAACCCCCTGCCAAACAAATATTATTATTAATATAATAATAATAATAACAATAATGATAATAACAACAACAACAACAATAATAATAATAATAATAATAATAATAATAATAATAATAATAGTAATAATTTTACGTGCAGTCAGCAAGACAATGAGGTGACAGGCAGTCTGATTTTTTCCTGTACTTAAGAACAGTCACTGACTCCTAGGGAGAATGAAATTGGACCACTACCACCAAAGTTTCAGAGATTACATAGTCACAAGAGAAAAATGTTTATCAGGAAATAAAACATGCATGGATGATTATGAGAAAAATCATCCCTTCAGTTTTGATCTCTAAGAGATGTTACTGGCATTGTGCTCGTCTGTCATCACACAAGGTCAGTAGAGTCCTTTGAATTCAAGTTATTTGTAAAGCTGCTGAACAGCTGCTTCCAGGAGCTGTTTCAAAGAGGGACAAGTTTATGAGTCCAGAGCCTCCTCACCAGATCCTGGATCATAGTTCACCTTGAGCCCTCTCTCTCTCTCCTTCTTCTCCCTCTCCCTCTCCCTCTATTTTTTTTTTTTTTCCCTTTGGTGAAGAAAGGCAGCAACTTTAAAAAGCTGCAAAGGAAAACTGATGATTATTGTACTTTTCCTCCAAGCTTGTAAGATTTTAGGCTTTTGGATTATTTCACCTGAACATCCTCCACCTAAAGCTGGATCACTTTCTCAGTGTCAGGTTATCAAAAACTTTTGGTCTACTGCCTCCCTTTGCATTGGTCGTTCTCCATTTATGTATAAATTTGTGGTCTTTTGTCAAAGGCAGCTTATTCCATATACCATACAAGGTATAAAAGAGGCAGAAAGCATAATAATTATTTGGAGTCTACACTGTGACACTACTCTGTTGCTTATGCTCAAGAGAAGTTTGAGGAACAGCTTTCTTTAGTCTCAAATTTGCGACAGTTCCCCTTTGAGTTGGCAGTACATTAATGGAAATGGAAACTTGCCTCATTCTAAATGTCAGAATAATAGAGCACCAAAAACAATTCAGTCATGTCTTTCAAACCACGCACATATGGTTCAGCACCAAATGTCACTATTCTTCCCCACTTCCTCTCCATTTGTCACTATCTCTGTTGATTATCATTGTTTGGGTTAAAACTTTCCTGAAGGCTCAGTGCAAAACTCACCTTGACAGCAGCAGATTCCCGACATATCCTACACTTGGTATATGCCCAATACAGCCTTCCCAAATGCAATGGATTCCTCTTTGTTAAAATGATGGTTTATGGCTTAAAAGGGTGACTTAGGTTGGCCTTGTTTCACCTGCTGTGATACTGTTTTTATGCTGGTTGTCATCTAGACTTTTCCATAGACAAATTTCCTGCCCCAAAGGATTTCAGCCCTGTGGCAGATGTAAAGCAACAGCTGACAGGCAAAAGGTGTGGGAAAAGCAAAGGGTGGACAAAGCAGCATGCAGAAATGCGTCTTAAGGGATTGGTAAGTCTTCGAAAAATCAAATATTCCAGAGTTGCAAAATGTCCCAAATATGCAGCTTGTGACCACATGATTACATGTTATTTTTGCTTTTGCTTCCCAGAGGATGTTGGCCTCATTCAATGAGCAGAATGGGTGACATTCACTTAATGATTTTTCTGTGTCAGAGTGCTGTAACTTATAAAAATAAATGCCTCAATGAGGCTGGTTTTATTTGGGGGGGAGAAGGGGGAGCATTTTTTGTCTTCTGGACTCTTTTTGAGCAACAAATAAACTAAGCAAATTCAACTGCAAACACATATCTGGCTTTGGAAATTTATAAATGATTTATACTGAGAAAATAGAATTGTTCAGTAGTAATTGCTATTCTTCTTCCCCAAGTATCAATCACTATGGCTTTACCATGGGGTGGGAGATACCACTGTAGATTATTTCACTAATCCTTGTATTTTCTTCATTACATGTGCTTCTCTGTTGCAGGACAAGCATTCAGAAATGATTGCTAATTTTAACTGCTATGATCAAATGTGATAAACTTGATTACCATGCATTACAAGCCTAAGCTCAAAATTTGTCTTTTTTGAGTATCAAACACTTTTCCCTGAACTTGTATTGGGAGATTTTGTTTTTGTTTTCACTTTCACTCCACTCTTCTCCTCTTGGTCTAAAGCATGGCCTGATGAATGTGGTTTTGTTCTACTTTAAAGATGCATGAGAACTTGATTTCCCAACAACCATTTAAAATTACTAGTCACTTTTGTAAGCTGAAGTATTTTAATTTATTTCTTTGTGTCAAGAACTAACAGAACTAACTGTAAATAAAATTGAGAACATAGAGCTTAGTTTTTAGTAGATAACCAGTCTTTTGCAATTGAAGATTGTCTTTTTACAGCAAGTCTTTTACATAAATTTAAGACATCCGAAGAACCCATGTATTCATTTAAGGAGAAATAAAAATAAAGTTGAAATGCACATTAGGTTCTTTAAAATTCACTTGGAAGTCTATTTTGTTACGGGTAGAATGACTGTTGAACTGCAGCATGTACGTCAGAAAGCTTTTAAAGAAAACATCTTCCACTTCTCCAGGAAATAAATATCAGTCATACTTCAAAAATTATTTAGCAAAGATGTTTATGACCAGTGTATATCAGCATTTATTGCTGTGTAAATTAAAATAACTAACCAATTAATGCAGAAGTAATTTTATTACCAAATGGATAGAGGAGGTATGAAAAGCCCTAATTAAAAGCCTTGTCTGCTCTGTTTTACACTAATGATTCTCTAAGAACCAATGTTATTTGTGAATTAGCTTAATCACAAAGGAATTAAAGAGAACAAAATTATTTGTATGAAACTAGTTCTCTAAATTCATGGAGACTAGACAGAAAATGTGCCTGGAGTCCTTTCTATATCTGATCAACTGGCTTATCTAATCCATTTTACTGTGGATAGTTGGCCTGACATGACTTCAAATTAGTTTAATAGGGATTAAAGTGGCATGAAGTGAATAAATCTATGAATTTGCAAGTACAAATATGTTTGGGAATTCATTTATCTTTAGGGGCAGGAGGAGTGGAGAATGTTCAAAGTAAAATCTGGACATATTTGTAAACACAGATAATTTCATGGGAAATTTGGAAAACAACAGAAAACCATGCAATTCAAGCAGCAAATCCTGACAACTTTAGTAAGTTTCTTTGCACAAAATCAATTACTAAAGTCCAAGAAGAAAGTCTCCAAGATCTGGTACTATTAGAATTGATGTGGAAGTTTTTAGGTAAACCTACAGGTCCTCTTGATTACTGCCCAAATAAAGCAGACCTCTGGCATTCAGCTTTCTGAGCTGGCATGATCAGCACATAATGTCTTTGGAGCTATTGCTGCCAAGAAAAGGATCAGAGACAGCCAAATTATGATATCACACCAATAAAACCTCATCGTGGTGACATACATAAAACACTCTGTAAATTGCTTTTTGTAACTTCTAATTTATTAAGAGTTTTTGAACTATGTTTTCATTCTGTGACATGTTTTCATTTACCTCTCATATCCTTCATTAATTTATTTCCTGTTTGAGAAATAATACCACATTTTTTGGCAGTTTGAAACTTCTGAAAAAATATATTGTAATCTACATGATGTAGCTTGCCAGGGTATCAAGAGTGTGTGGTATTTTGAAATGCTAGGGTGAATTACAGTGAATTATTTAACTACTCAATTTACCTAGAATCAAATTTGAGTCATGAGAGCTGCCTGTCATGTAACTGTCTGCTCATCCCCAAGACCACATTCAGAAAAGCTTCTGATATCCCAGCTGATATGTGGGGACTTTGAGAATTTGGAGGTGCTGTATCCAAGCCCTGGGTGATGGGGTGTGGAGCTATTTGTGGAGTGGCTTCCTGTGTTAAATAAAACAGACCAGGCACAGTTTTCTCTGATCATTCTGGCTACGTCGGGGATGTAACATCAGCAGACCCAGCTCAAGGGTTCAAACCCTGGCGTCCTGCTCCCTTCCCAGCACTGCCTTCCTCTGACATAAGTCCATAAAGGTGATTCAGCCATTCTGGGAATGGGACCAAAGGCATAAATGGACAGACTAAAGGATTAAAATAACTCAATACCACATCATGTAGTGCTGACTGCTCAGGTATCCAACCATAAATCCATTCAAGAAGCATTTATGCCTCTCCCACAGCCTGCTCGGCACATTTTTCCAGCTACACCTGCACGAGCAACTGTTCAGCCATGAGATGTAAAGTTTCTGAAGAAAGCCTGAAAGTCTCCCAAAAGCTCTTCTTCACTCTCAAAACACTCTTGCCTAAACTGTGACTGGCTTTATTCTCTATTAGCTAAAAGGCAACTGTTTCAAAGCCTTAGGTCTCTAACTTTGAAGCGAAAAACAGTTAGATCTCGTTACAGGGGGAGTTTGCAACTATTGAAAATATATAGCACACATGGAACCCTACAGATATTAGACCCTTTCACTTTGCTAATACCAATCTCTTTGTGTTACCTGTGATCTAAGTCAGACAATTTCTTTGACTATTTTCAAGAAACTGGAATAACAATGAAATGTGGTTAAAAAGTAAGGAAATCAGGCACAAAGCTGAAGTTTCCTTTTCTTTCCAGTCTGCTGTATAGAACACCAGTCAAGAAGGGAGTTACAATACCTTTGAAGATGACCTTTCAAGGCCAGGCCATTCAGGTGATATTAATATTTTTTGCCAGCTCCTGAGCTAAAGGCCACAGGAGGGGAAGGGAATGTTTGAATAGAGGGACACTGAATCCAGAGCAGCTTTTGGAATGGGTTGATGGGAAGGGCTTAATCGCACTTGGGAAAGATTTCCCACAGTTCATGTGTCAGACAGGGAGGAAAGATCTTATAAAAGCAACAGGGGCCAAAGGTTTTGTGATGAAAAGTGGGGCAGAGAATAAAAAGCTTATTTTTGTTTCCTTCTGAGATATGACTGGATTTTGACATGAAAAATACCGGCTTCCTGCTGTGTAGGAAGCTCATACTGTGAGATCAAAGAATAGTGAGTGTCTAGCTGCTAGCTCACATAGGTTTTAAAAGCTGGGTATTTGGAATTAAGGAAGTCAAACCCTGGGGCAAACAAGAAATGAATGAACACTCAACACTCACTGTTGCTCTTCCTAAGAAAGAAAGCTGGAGACTGATTTCCCTACATTCAAGGGCAACCTTGGAGCATCCCAGGTCTTGCACTTTTGCCGTGGTGGGATCCATTCTGGGATGTGCTGGATGCTAGTTGAAACCCAGCTGTGGTAGGAGTCACTAGAGGGTACTGTAATACATGGTATTATCTCTTGTGCATGAGTGACATTCATTCTTCTTGTCAAAATTGAGGTGTGCTGTTTAGTTTGGTGAGGAGAGGCTGATTTAAACAGATATAATTTTATTATTTAATTTGTCTTCAGCTGTCTGGCTGGACTTGTTTGCCTGCGTATCAGTATGACTGTCTTCTATTCACCAACATTTTTACTGGAGGACCAGTGTGGTCATGGGAAATGAAACTGGAAGAAAACATGTATTTTCCCCTAACATTAATTTCACCTCCAATACAAACCAGCTTGCAGCACAGAGTTAGCTGCTCCCAAAAAGCACAGCTGATCTCATGCAGGTTAACAGTGCTGTATTGTGAGTTCAGAGACATTACGATCTACAGTGTAGTTGCATAATCAAAAATCAACCCCATGGGATTTTGGGTACTTCCCTAGAAACAGCTTGAAGATATTTGATGCTGAGGACTTTGCCATGCTGAGATGCAGAGCAGGTATTTTGCACAGTGCCATGTGCAGCCATTCAGAGTTGAGGCTGAGCCTTGAGTGGATGTCTCACCATGTGGCCTGCTCATCCCTGAGTCCATGTGGCCAAAGCAGGTGCTGCGGGAAAAGATGTGAAGAAAAGGTAACTCGCTCCCCCTCTCTTTCCTCTTATTTTAGACTTCCAGTAAAGATGAGATTTACAGACGCCTCCTGGGAGACATTTATTGCTAATGGTTAGTTGTAATGCATGAATATATTTTCTTTTCTGAGTGCCTTTCATATATATATAGATCTCTATGTATTTCACCATCTTTACATCTGCATTTTGTGAATGTTGTCGGAATGAATGATAAAATGTAGTATTTCTGTCTAGGAGGTTAGATATTTTCTTTCAGATAATTTGGGTAGCATATTAATATTTGTGCTCAGTCTAGAACATTATTAACTCAGTCTAGATAACTTGAACTGTTGTAAGATCTAGTAGACATTCTATAGTTTTAGCTATTACATACATTATCCTGGAAGCCTGAACATGGCGCTCTTGTTCTCACATTCTTTCATTTTCCTGTATGCTATTTGACCTTTGGTCTCATCTAGATATTAATTTTTCATCTCATACTTTACTATTTTGGGTCCCTTTTTGGCTGGCAAATTGTTATCAGAACTATTTTTGTTTTCTGCAGATATTGTAATTTTTTACTTGGTCTCTGACTACTTGCTAGTCATGATAGGGTTGCTTTGATTATTCATTATTTCTGCTTTGTTATTGATCACTGAAGCCATAATGGTTTCTAATCTTCATAGGACAAGTAAAACAGATACATAAGTTTCATATTTCTGACTTCACATTATTTAAATACATTTCCAGTATCATGTTCTATGTTCAAGAAAACCTCCAAAATACTCAGATCTTTCAAAATATTTCCAAATACTCTGTCAAATTACTCATATGCTGTTGTAGTCACAAGATTAGAGCTTTTCTTGCTGAGAATCATTTTTAATCTCAGTTGCCAGTTTCTATTTTACTTCTAAACACTTGAAAACATAAGCATTCAACTCACTTCAGTGAATTAAATACAAACAATATTAATTGCAGCAAGTAATAAACTATTACCAAGCACAAAGAAAAATTATGCGTGGTATACTAAAATAATTGAAAGTAAATTTTCAGAGCAGTTCCTAGAAATGGCTGTCTGTTTTCTGAACTCTTCTAAACACGTTGTCCCAGTAGAAGCTAGGATTTTACTTTCAGTCCACAGAGAGGACCCAGTTTTATTATGTAGAACAAGAGGGAGAAGGCAGAAGTCTTTTAATGTGAGTAGGATACAGGGGACTCAGAAAGGTGTAGCTCTGCTTTGAAAAGGCACTAGCCAGGATGGCAAGTTCTCCCCCACTTTTACTGCGTTCAGAGCTACATCTGATGACCTTGGCTATGGAAACAGTTTTGTTGATGTTTAAACTTACTAACCCTGATGAGTTATGCAAACCAAGAAGCTGAGCTTAGAAGGCTAATTGCTCCTAGGACAATCTGTCTGTCAGTCACCTTTGTAGCAGCAATCATGTACAGGAAGGTATAAACTCATTTTGTCTTTCATTTTTTAAATTCAGTTTGCCAGGCTGAGAGTTGAAAGCAAGTTTTCTGTGTTCCTTTTTTAATTTAACTTGTAAAATGATCATATTTTCTCTACAGCTCCTCAAACTGCGCTCTCATGTACAAACTATATGAACCCCTCGCTGCTGTCCAGTGCAGCCCTGTTTTACTCGTCCATTTAGAAGCTTGCTCTGCTTCAGGGTAAATGTAGATGCTGAAAAGTATCATGGGTGAGTCAACACTTTGGGCACAACAGAGCTTTCAAATAAACCCTTCTGAAAAGCAGAAACAGAAGTATTACTCATCTCCTTTTCTTCTTGCTGCCAAACTTGTTTCTCCTTGAAGATCACACTATTTATTTTTTTCCCCCTTCATTTGCAACCCTATTAGAAAAAAGCATGGAAATAAGCTGCCATGTAAGGACAAATACATTGTGTGTGAGAAAATGTTTGCTGCACTGTTTATGTATCTGTCTATCTATGGCTGTGTGTAAACAATAACAACTCACTGAGCTAAGCTAATTGTCTCCTCGTGGAGGGATTTTGTGATATCCTGGAACTGGAAGACTTAGGGATCTCCAAGCTTTCAATATAGAGAGTTCATTGTTCTTGCTCCAAAAAGTGGCTCATTGCTACTTCATATGACTCCTTCTCCTTGTAGTTTAAGAAGTCTGGTGGTTGCCCTAAATTGTATTAAAGGGCCATGGATCACCTCTGAGCTTTGCTGTGGTGCCTCCATCAATGCCAAGGCAGCGTCACCATCCTGAGTCATAGTCACTCTTTCTTCCATGCTCCTGGGGAGCAGAGGGCTCCCTGTGGGAATGCTGTACTTTGTACACAAAGACTGAAAAAAATTTATATATTCTTAAAAACTGAGTAAGATTTGAAACTGAGATACTTTGCTGCCCTTTTCCCTTAGAAGCCAGGAGATGAGGGGGTGGGATTGTACTTGGAACCATCCTTCCAAATGTTAGACTTCCATATGGCTAATGGTGCTGCTCGCTGTGGCATTGGCTGCAGCACTAGATCAAAGAGGCTTCCTTGGATCATCTGCTACCAAACTGTTATGTTGCACTGCCTTTGTCTTCCTGGTCATTGCTTCTTCATTATTGCTGAACCATTATTATTTAGCTTATTATATTTGTTACCTGAAAACTTTGATAAGTTTGGCCAAGAGTTTAACAGCCTTTGTGTCCCTTACTATTAACAGTGTGCCTGGGGATTTTATGAGCAGATTGGCCATGTATGTCTTCAGGAGGCAAGCCACAAGGAAGTATGACTAACTTACATGTCAGCTGCTTCTTCTCTTTGTACAGCTTTTTTTTTCTTCTTAACAAATGAGCACAATTTTTGCAGAAGAAGCAGATAGGCAGGATATTTAAATGGCACAGAAAAATGCTAATGATAATGATATAATTTGAAAGTATATAGGATGATCAGTTTTGACCACCAGATTGCTGTCAAGAAAATTGCCTTTCATGGGCAGTAAAAATAGCTAATGTTATCAGGATTTTGAACTGAAGAAACTAGAGTTATCATTTGAAACATGAAACAAAATTCCTGCAGAGTTGACTAAACAAGTGTTTTAGAAAGTAAAAATCACAGTAGGAACAACAGATACCCAATCCATTTGCTGAATTTAACAGAAGCATATTTTTTATAAATACTTGCTTATATGCATTCCACTGTACATGTGAAATTTCTTATTCCTTCTTCTGGCAAATTAAATTGAAATTGTTATTTTCTTAGCTGGATATAATTGAGCTGAATATAATTGATATAGGACATGAAGGTATTCCCAGTCAGGACTGGATATCTCAATAGTCCCACAGTTAAGGCAGCCAGAGTAGACTTATCTTAGACTCAGTAGAGACAAAAAGGTCATTTTTAGGTCACACACATCTGATCTACTTTAGGTAGCTGCTTTAGGATGAGATGAACGGTGCTCCAGACTCTTGTCTATATTGCCTAGATGCCATTTGACTGAGAGGGAGACAAGGGTAACTAGCTAGTCTATAGCTATGCTGATGAGTCCCTCTTCTTTTTTACTCTAAATAGCATAATTAGTTGATGCTTGTTAGATGCTTTCAACCTGAAAATGCTGTGTATGGGCTTGTTCTACTCCTCCCCTATGAAGATGCATGCAAAATATGTATGGATTTAACAATGATTTGTTTTGAGGGAACAATTAAGAAAAAACATATGGGATGTCCAATGCTCTGGAAGAAGCTGAGTTGAAGAAGTTTTAGAAAATTTTGTATATGCAATCTCCATATATGCATCGTCAACAGCTTATTACAGTTCTTCCATACCACGAGATCTAGGCTTTTTGCCAGAGCACTCTTTGGGCATGTTTAGTATGCAGCACCTGGAAGTACTTCCGAGATCACAGATCAAATTGTGTATCCCCATGCCACCCTCATTTTGTAGGATCAGGTTTGGAGATACACAGTGCTCCCTTCCTCAATTCCTTGTTTATTGGGGCAGGGAAATCAGCCACAGGAGATGTGGAGAAACTGTGATGGGCTGGGTAAGGACTGGACCCAGGTAATTTGGACTGGTGCGTGTATCAAGCAGCTTAGATATAAATGCTATGTGGTAAATTATATTTAAGTTGCATAGCACATGTCAGTGCAGCAGATCATCTTCTGCTTTTTTCTTACTGATCTTAATAGGGCTAAGTTTAAATAATAGGAACTGAATTCAAGTTGTCTCCCATTTTTCTGGCAATGACTTACAGGGAGATATCTGCCTGAAATTGTTCAGGCAACCCTTCCTTTGCTACTTGTAGTGCAAGCATGTGACATTACGACACAGGGCATTAAATGCAATTTCAATGGTCACATTTTTCCTATGTTCTCCTGAGAGTGCATTTCACAGGTTCTGCTTTTGCCTTTCATTTTGCAACTGATAAAGCAATGGGAAATGTTCAATTATTCTCCTGTGTTCAAGGCACAGTAGCAGTAAGAAGCAAAAGTCACTAGAAGCAACAGCAGGAGAGAGAGCTCCCCTGGGATCAGACTGGACATCAATGAAGGCATGGGAAGACTTTCCACTTACTTTAAATTGAACCATCCTAGTCTTTGAGGCAATAAATTACCTTATGTTTTCCTTAATCACTTGTATGTGAAATAATGGTATTTGGAGGGAACTGTGGCAACAGTTCTCAGCCGGCAAGGATCATCTAATATTTAGAGGGAATCTCAATGGAGATTTTAGGATGAACAAAGATGCTTCTAATAGACTCATGCTGTGACATGATGGAATCTGGACTCACTTTGCCATTGAGATGTAGGATTCAAACCCATGTCTTATTTCCTTGGGATACCTTCATCTTCCTCCCTTTCTTTGCAGTCTTTCTGAGTTAATTGCACTTCTGGGGCCCATGCCTAAAACTCTCTACAAAGGCTCTGTTGTTGTCCACTGAGGTCTGGGGCATCTGAAAGATTATAACACAAATAAGACATCTTTTACTATGGTCAGCCCTGCAACTTAGATGATGTTACATGCAAAACTGCATGTTGATTTCAGAAGCTGTAAGACAGATAGCAAAATATTGTGTGCAGAATCAATTTTCCCAACTGTTCTCAAATCCTGAACAGGCTCATTGCACAAGAAGCAGAAGGCATCACATTACTTTCAAATTATATGGCAACTTATTGTAAAATGTTATGCACCAAATCTCTGCATACCACTATTATTAAGCCAAGTGCTTCTGAAAATAATTATGTTTGTATTCCACTCATGGCAGAACATGCAAGTAACAAACCACACTGCCAAAATTCCTGAATGAAAAAGGTATTTCTTCTATGTGCTCTTACTCACAGGTAGCCGCTGTATAACCTTATTCTGTCATTATGCAATATCTCCCCATGTATTACTTATGTCTTCATGTAATAATCCTCTGCCTCATGCTTGCTTGCTTGCTTTATTTAGTGCTGAGTTTTTTCCTTGATGGATATTCCAAGAACTGGAAAATCAACATTTAAATGGTATCACATGGCTTACAGGGTTTTGTTTTGCTCTCACGCTACAGTCTGGTCTAAAAGCAGATAAGGAAGTCCAGGGGCCTTGCCTAGGATCACAAGATCACAGGAGGTATGAAAATAATGTAGCCATATCCAGTGCCTACATGCTCTTACCTCACCTGCACTGCCTCTGGGATTTCTTTCTCCATGGAGAGGCAGGAATGGGGCGCTTGGCAGTGCTGCCCATGGATGCCAGACTACAGCTTCTGAACTCACGGCACCTAGGGGAGGGTACTTGCATGTAGCAGCTCTGTTAACAAAAAATAAGAGCTAGAGTACTGCTTGCCAGTTGCAAACCCCCAGGAGCTGCCCTTGGAGGATGAGGAAGCTGCACTTGCACGCCTGGAGGCATGGAGAGACTTTCTGTTTTGAAGGACTTCAAGGCATGGTGGTATCTGCACCCGAGGCTCAACTAAAGGGTCTGCCAATTGTCAGGACAGATCAATAAGATGCAAGCCATTTGTTCTGGCAATTTAGAACAAATTTAGGCAGTGCTCTCTAAAGCAGCTCGGGATGGTCCAGTCAATTATATTGCAGAATGTCAGATTTCTAGGCTATCATTTTTCTAGTCATGTTTTTCATTACTTATTGGGGATATTGGCTGTAGCATCTAGGTCCCAACTTGGAAATGCTCTGCATGTTCTGAAATACCATTTTCTTCCAGTGACGTCTCCGGAGATGACCAGATTTTATGGATGCCAAAGGAATCACCATGTCATGGCAACTGATTTAAAGATAAGCATCAGATACAAGTCGTGTAAGTTTTATTATTAATCATATTTCCACTTTTTGCCTTGAAAGCAAAAAAACCCATGAATGTAAATCACCTTTTCTCTTTGTAGGTTTTCCACAGAAGGACATGTACTTCCTCACTTCCAGTAGTACCTTTGACCACATGACAGTCTTCAGATGAAGCTATGTCTGGAGTGAGCAGCTGGTGAGGTAGAGCGTGGTGAGCCCAGGGAGCACTGTGAGGGGAAATGTGTTGGAATGGATTGGTAAATCAGTGGCTTATCCCAGACAGACATTGCTGGCTGCTTTATGGAGAGCTGCAACTGAAACCGGCTGCAATAATCCGCAATGGTATTTTGTTTGTAATCAAAGTCTTGCAAGGTGTGGTTCATCTGGGCTCTGTCCTCTCTTTTCCTTATTTTGGCTGGGTTACTCTTTCTTTTGGGTGTTTTAAAAAATTTAAAAACCTCTTACTGACATGGTTTGATTTGACAGCTGCTTCCAGAATATACATTCAGCCACTGTCATGTAATTTCAGCTGTACTCACAGTGATGTTTCCAGCACAAAACCAAAGTTTTTTTTGTGAACACCAATGTCCACATAAATTAAGCAGTTATACAACTGTGATATGCGGGCCCCTCCACTCTGTTATATTCACAGAGATGCTTTCATTTGGTGACTTATATATGTGCTTGTTCTTCATGCTAATTTCTGTTGATATGTACAACTTTTCAAATGATGAATTGAAGTAATCACAAATATGACCCTTTAATGCAGTGCTGGTTGTTTGGGGTTTTTAAACCACATGGAATTGTACAGATGGAGATGAGCTGTTCAAAGTAATTATGAAAAAAATCTTCTACATAATGTGTTCATGCTTCCCCTTTATTAAATGCTGATTTTACTTAAATTAACTCCTTACCTAAGAAAAAGAAATTGATTTTGTGATTCAGATATTGACAATAAAATCATTACTAGTGAGATCTGATGTTGATTAAGATCGAATGTACAGCTACAGGCCATTAGTTGTCAACTAATGGACAATCAGAAGAGCAGGGTTTAACAAAATAATAATTAAAACATTATACATTTATCTGAAAATTGTGTTACTATGATTTTTGCAATAATTATTAATATTCTACTACAACATAGGATGTAGCAAGGACATTTTTTATTAATAGATCGGTCAATTCATTGCTAATAATAACAAAAAATTGGGATCACAGCTAAGATCCTGAAATGATGGTTAAATACACCCACAAAATTTTATATGGAATAAACAAAAACATATGAAAAAAACTGTGTTTCCTTACTGAACTGTTTTTTTCATGTGTCAGTCAAAGTCAGACTTGAAAAAAGTAAAAGATGGCCAGTCAGGAGCTTGGCACTTTTTGAGACTTGATCGTTGTTTTCAGGATGTAATCTGAAATAAATTAAAGAGGCTTCACTTCCAACAAAGTCTAAGCACTTAAAAATAGGAACAGCAGCTGGCATCTAAATATTGGCCTTCAGAATTTTTCTGGAAGACTTTAACCTATGTATTATCAGTCTATTAGAATTGTCCTGTATAGTAAATGGCATTACATATATAGGATAATAAAAAACTGAAGCAAATTTACACTGCATTTCACTTCAGGATAGATATGACATAGTCTGCTGAGGGATTTAGATTGTTTTAGGTTTGTCAGGGTTTTACATGCTTGTGTTTCTGGATATCCCTTTTCAGAACTGCTCCTGTCCCACCTACTGACCAGGTAAACTCAAGCACAGGGCTGCCACACACAGAGCCGTGGCTACGACTCATCCTGCTAGACTTCATTAGTCTTGTATATTTTTCTAGGAAAAATTTACCAGTGTTTTGATTTACTGCAGAAAGATCATAGAATGGGATAGGTGAGAAATGACCTTTAAGATCATCAAGTCAGACCATTAATGAATAGTCCAGATGAATAGTTTAAGTCTATACATACTTCATTGTGTTTTCATAAAAGAAATCAACCTTTATTTTGTTTGCTTGTTTTCTCATAGGTACTCCTGTCTCACTTCAGTACAGACATTAGGTTGAACTTTTTGTACTACATATGAGACAGGTGGAGTTCTTAGATTAAGAACAAATTAGCAAACCCTTAGCAAATCCAAAATTTGCTAGGATATTGCTTAGTTTGCTTGCAATGGGGCTTATGGCACAGACTAAAAGGAATGTCTTTCAGCATCATAGGTTTGATTTCTGACCAAACTGGTCAGTTGTCATCCTCATTAGGGAAAACTTGCAAAAGGATTAGGGCTCCATGGATATAAGGAAACAAATCTATGAAAAGTGCCACCAAAACTTGTTTGATTTTGTTAGCAAGTAGCCAATAAAATTAATTTCATGTAAAATACAAAGATGTTCTGGCGAAGTCCAAGAAATTAAAAAAAGTAAAAAAGGAGTTCATCTGTTAAAGTTTGTAATTTGATCTAACACACTGGCTTTAAATGTCTTTCATGATGTGGAAATCACTGAGGTTTGATTTCTGTTTAGGCAGCTGGAGTTTGGTTGGCTATTGCAGGCTTCATCATCCTGATGATATTCTATTCCAAGCCATTTCATACTGGATTTCTTTCACTGTCTGCCCAGCTTAAAGAGCCATTGTTAAAGGGCTTGTCAGTGCATTTCTCCATTGCCTGATACACCCTCCTGTTGATACACTCGGGCTGACCTTTGAAAGCCTTCAATCACAGCACAAGCTACAACAAGGAAACTACATTAATAAAAATAGCACTTTTATGCTAATTGACTCCAGACAGTACAACAGCTCCTACTGCAAATAAGGAGCAAGGAGTGTGCTGGCAAAGAGGAAGTTTAGAGCAGGAAACTACAGTAGCTAAGTTAATCCAGGAAACACAAGGCAATCAGAACTCTGTGAATTTTTTTCTACCTTCCAAATCTCCCACCAGTGTCACACAATTGCACAATTGTCTTTTGATTTCCCCATGGAATGGTTCTTTCTCTCATAAAGCTGAGACCTCTACAATGTCACCAAGGCCTTGACAAAGTCACAATGGCAACTGGGGATGCTCAGGGAATCCTTCCTGATGAGATGGTGTGGAGACCTCCACGCCTCTCACACCTGCTGTTTTCATTCCTCAGTTTCCATCCTCGAGGAAGAGCCAGGAACCACCAAGTTAGCTGCAGGGAAGCAAATGGAAGCATTCCCAGCCTCACGCTGCTGTGCTAGGAAATGTTTGCAATGGAGGGTATTGATGATATCGTAGGAAGAGATTAGAGCAGGGCTGAGGTGCAGTAAATCTGTCCCACTATCTGTTGATCATATTTATAGTGCAGAACGAGTCTTGCAACTCTTTCAAGGACAAGCAAGACTTGCCTAGGGGAAGCCACGTTGTTGACAAAGCAGACAGAAAGGAATTTCAGTGCAAGGAGACACCTTGTGCAGCTGCATGTTTTTGCAAGTCTGAGGCCAGCCTTTATGGCTCTGGAAAGTGTGACTGAGTAGTGACCAAATGCTGTGATGATGATAATTCAGATGTTTTTTTAACACAATCTACATCATCTGGTTTTGTAATCTGATACTTGATCTGTGTTTGTAATACAGGAATATCCCAGTAAATTAATTAAATTGAAGGAGTGTTGCCCAGAGTATGCAAATATAGGTTGGAAAGTTCAACCTTTAATTCAGGTGCTCTAATTTTTCCCAGGATTTTAGTTTTAAGTCATTGCAATAGAGGCAGAAAATAGACTATTTTTTCCAGGAAAACCACTTATTTACATGATATTAACAATCACAATGTGATTGTGATAACAATGTGCTGGGTGCTCTGTGTTTTTGTAAAGCTTATATCTGTAAAACTCTTCATATACAAAGATATATGTTTGTATATAAAATTTCTTCCAAACCTAATAGCATTTCATATAATAGGTATATTCAAGAAAAATACCTGGAAAATTCACAAGTTTAAAAAAAATGTATAAACTCATTAAAGATGCATGGTTTTAATTATTATTTTCATTTTTTGTATTATCAGCAAGGTCCAGAGACAGCCGGATTTTTCTGCAATGTGTCATCTATGGTATTAAATTTGTTTATATTTTCTTACATTTTTTCTTCCTGTACTTTCCTTTTGAGTTTAAAATTATCACTTCATTTCTAAGGGAAGCTGACAAACATTTTGTTCTCCAAAGAATATCTCTTTCACCAATGGGTGAAAGCATAAGATCCCTCTCCAAAAAAGTTTGCTGTTTTCTATTTACAGGTACAAGTGGTCAGCTTTTAAACTACTCGTATATTTGTTGTTTTGTATCTTTCTTTTCAGATAAAAATATATCTGCTGCACTTTAGGACTGGGTGATATTAAAAAAATATCAACATATTTGGCCTCCATATTTTTCTAAATGAGAAGACATCTGTCCTGTTCAAAAATCCAATATTCAGTCTTTACATCTATGACTGCACTCAGGGTCTGTTCTTCATTTGGCTTCATTAGGAATTGTGTTTTTATAAATACCCTATCTATTTATGGAAATAGAAGGGTGGGCTCCATGTTTTAGATTGGAACTCAAACACTAAGACATGCCTGAAGGTGTCTCTGATTAATATTTGCCCCTTGAACCTTCCTGACTCCAATTGGAGATGCTATCCTGCCACTGCTCTCCAGATCCCTGTTCCTGCTCTCTTTAGGGCATGTTTAAGGTTAAGCTGGTTTGCAGCTTGAGAGAAGAGATTGAAAGTGGGAGGTAAGGCTCAAGCTCATGCTTTTCTTGTGATAAAGGCAGGAGCAGTCTGAAATAGCACAACTCCCTCAGTGTTGCTCTCTGCTTGGTCTTCTTGGCCTGCTCTTGTTGGCCTCATCTGAGAACATGACTGTAGTACAGTAATTGCATCTGCCTCTTGTGATGAAGAGGAGCCTTCGGATAATGCCTTTCATGCTACAAAAACATGGGGTCAGTTTTTAAAGACATTTAGAAATGCCAAGATGTGGACAGGCAGAAATGAGATTTTAAAAATTCATATATACCTCATTTAGCTATTTAGAAGCATTTGAAAAGGCCACTTTATGGTTTCTCTGCCCAAACACACCTCAAAAGTCAGGTTTTTAGGGCAGGACAGACTACTCTTTGCAAACACTTGGTTTCTCAAATGCTAATTTTTTCCTTCCATTTGTAAGTCATCCAGAAATAGGGCCCTTTCTAACAATAGCAATAAAGTAATAAAATTATTTAAAATAGGTTGGTGATCTGTTTTGTGGACATTTCTGAGCTATGCATTGCCATTTGTCAGCTGTTTGCAGTAAACATTTTGTTGACTCTTTGATGTAGGGTTTGTGTTTGGCTTCCTAAATCACAAGTTCTGCATTATTTTCCCAGAATAGATGATGTAACTTTATAAATGACTTCTGTTTCTTTCCATAATACATTTTCAGCATATAATACATATTGTTTGGTTTGTTTAAAAGGACTTCAGTGAGGGGGCTTAAATTAGCTGTTTGGGATCAGTTGTACAGAGAGCACTTTAGTTGTTCAAACACTACTAAAACCTCGTTAGCAAAGGCACAGGCACAAAGTGATTTTAAAGCTTCTCCTCCTTTTTTTTTTTTTTTGCTTTGCATTTTCTTGCTTATGACGGCCTTTATTAGTTCTGTACAAACATTAACTAATTAATGTCCAGAGATTGCTGAGCAACCAGCAAGCCTGTTGTTCATCCTTTGGTTTTACAGTGGGGAAACAGCTGGGCAAAGGCACACAGAGGTCCCACAGCGAGGGAGCTGCAGGGACAGGCTGAACCTGCAGTAAATAATGCCACACCTGCTCAGACCAGGCTGCTGTGTTGTGCTGTGGTGCAGCAGGTGATGCTGTGAGGTCTCTGATAATGTACAGTCATGCAGAAATGTTCTGCTCAGAGTCTTTAAATTTTCATCTCAGCACATTAACTTCCCACACTTCTGGAAACTGGTCAGGAGACAGTAATTCTCATTCTTAAAAACTAAAGATGTTTCATTATTTTAAAAATAGTATGTAATACATCAGAAAGCATAACCTCTTTTTACATGGCACGTAGAGAAGATAAATCATCGGATGCCTTAATTTGTAAGTACCCATTATATTCCAGCTTCATTGCCAGTATCTATTTACACATTTCCCACAAAGAAATTAAAATAGAAGAACATATTGTTCCCCAGACTTGTTGATTGACTTACTGATTTATGAGCTTGGTTTCTGAGACTCAACCAGAGCCTTTCCCATTGAACCACACTAAAAGTCATGAAAATAATGGAACAGAAATACCACATGGCAAAGTCATGCATGCTTTCTGTTTAATCAACATTAGACTGACCTTGAAATATTTGATTCTCCAAACCTTGAAATCTCCATCAAACCACACAGGAAATACTTGCTCTACACCAACCAAGACACAGAAGAAAACTGGTGTTAAAAGAAGCCATCCATTTAGTTTTCTTCCAGCATTAGCAATTAAATTACCTTAAACATAGTAAATCATCAACAAAATGTATGCTGACATTGAGTGTTTTGAATTCAAATGTCATGGTAAAGCAATCTTCAGGACCTACTCTTTTTTCAGACCTGTTGGGTTCCCTGTGCAATCCATCCTGTTTCCTTTGTCTATAGCAAACAAACGCCATTCCTGGCTATGTCTCTGTCTTTTTTTTTTTTTTCCTATGTACTTAGCAGTGTGTACCTTTAGTATATAGGTTTTCCTGCAGGTAATGCCTGTTTATTTTTAGCACAGCTAATGGTGTGCTTGCTTACAACATAGCAGCCCTGCCTTCTGAGTAAGGGAAATGACTCACATTCATTAAAATGAATCTTGATACATTTGGCTACTCATACAAAACAGAGGTGCATAATGTGAGGGAATTAGAGGACACAGAATTCATTAATCCATGAGGTGGCAGTGATGCCAAGCAGAGACAGGCATAAATTTCTCATATGTGTCTTGGTGACAAAGTGATTGTTTTTGGGAAAAAGCAAAAGAGCCTGGAATTATGATCATTTAGCTCTTGGAGAGGGATGTTCCACAGGTTGAAAAGAAAAATGAATTGTAAAAATCAAACTGATAGAGTCTTTTAAGAAGAACCTTTATGTAAACATCTTAGTATTTTTCATTTCAATTTGAATTTTGGTAGTCCTTCAGACTGTTTTGATTCATTAATTTTGTTCTTTTGGAACGATTTTACATAGCAAAATTAAAAAAAATAAAAAAGGAAAAATTGTACTGGTGTACAGACTGAGAACAAGATCCATTATGTGAGTAGCAGCAAGAGGTGACATCAGCTTTATGCTACATGGTGATTCTGATTGTGTGTGGGCTGCATGCAAGTCAGTCCCTTCTGTTTAAAATAATGGTGTGGCCAATACAAATAGTTGCTGCTGTTGATACTTAGGAAAAGCAGAGGAAAGCAGAGAGAGAGTGAGTTCTCTATGCAACTTTTATCTAAGAAAAACACAGCTCCCAACACAGCTTTTCCTTTAGGACCAGCCACCCACTGACTTCAAGAGGAGCTTGCAGTGTGCAAGGG
Source organism: Lonchura striata (assembly GCF_050655825.1). Lineage (NCBI taxonomy): Eukaryota > Metazoa > Chordata > Aves > Passeriformes > Estrildidae > Lonchura > Lonchura striata. The sequence goes on from NC_140706.1 coordinate 61,678,397, forward strand.
AGATGAAAGTGGTCCAGCATTTTGAAACTGGGATCCTTTCCATAATGCCAGTCCTTCAAGGCTGTGTTAGTGTGGGAGAGGGTCATCCACGCACTAGTGGTTGTGTGACATTGACTGAAACAGAATGTTTGCCTCAGTTAACGTTCATGCCAAACACATGCTATTTTATAATGCCTGTGTAGCCCTCTCACGTCCTCCAGTAGCTACGACAATATGTTCAGTGTTGATGTGTTTTAATATAGACAAAATAATACATAATCACTAATACTTTGCATATAAGTAACACTTTTTATGCAGTGTCTATTAGGCATATTACTGACTTGAATTGACTGGGTTTACCAAGATTTTTCTGAGGCAAGTAAGTGAAAGCTGACATTTACAAAGTTAGACAACTAAATCTGTACCTAAGGCTTAGAAAGAGCTTTTACTTATTTCTGAGTTCCTACAATTTCCAATACCTACAGGATTATGCAAGTCATACAGCAAGTCAATGGCACAGAAGGAAAAAGTATTGAGGGGATAAGCCCCTGGGCTCATACCCGTCATCCACATGCATATCCATGAAGCATGGATTAAAATAATTATAACTTAAGGTTGGATACGTCACAGATCTTGGTGGTTTCCTTTTGACTTCACTGCTGCTATCCCAGACCTGCTACAAGGATCACAAACACTGTGTCCTAAAGCATTCAAATGGTTTGTGGAAGAAATTTTCTAGTCTGAGATTTTGAGATGTAGTAACAATTTTGGGATTCTTAATTCAAACTTTGTGTCCAATTGCATCTGCAGACTCAGGCTTGTTGCGGTGCCTATGCAGGAAAATTGTATCCATTGTGGATAAAGCCCAGCTCTGCTCCTCTGTACTTCCCTTCACTACAGAATAATGCAAAGCTGCAGATAAACAGGCTGAGTGTGAGCTCTGCAGCAGTGTGGTGACACCGGTGGCAAGCTGTGGAAGTCACTTCTGCTGTCCTTAAGGCTGAAACCAACTCTTGCAACTTTCCTATTGCTGCACAGAATTCACCTCTGGAGCTTTCATTTTACTCAGCTCCAAATGTTAGGTGCTTCTATCCTAACAAATACATAGGCAGCGACCTGTAACTCAGCACCTTCAAAGTCTCCTTTATCCTGAAGGATAATTGTTTTTATTATTTTAAATTATGTAATGATGCCAAGACACTGCAGTAATGGATATCCTAAAACACACACACTATAATAATGATTCCCCTTTTATTATGTCTCTCTAGGATGCTTAAACTAATAATCTTTGGAAAGCTTTCCCTGCACCAGATGCAGCTAGCGAATGGTTTTATTGTTATTCCCACACTACCAGCATCTAATCCATGAAGCCAGGAAAGATTTCCAGAGAAGCAGCAAATCAGCATTGATCACTGAGGGACTAATTTCCAGCAGAGTGAATAAATCCCTGCTATTTCTCCTAATGTTCTTCCTGGCCCAAGGCACCCTGACAAACCACTGACCTTCTTCCAACCCACTGCAAAAGGAAGTCAGAATCACAGTGAGATGATTCAAGGGAATAGTCTCATCCATTGCACCCAGACTGCTTAATTTTATTGAGAAGCCCAGCACCAGCTCCCACTGCCAAATCTGTCTTGCTGAGATGTACAAGAGCAGAAGTTTAGTCTGATTGCATGTCAAGGACAGCAGAAAATCTGTTTCAACCAAAATGGTGAAATATCAGGAGCTGGCTGGGAGTGGAGTTAGGTCCAACCTTCCCTTCCTGATGAGCTTACACCAAGAGCAGGGCTTTTCCTTTTGGTGTTAGCCTCTGTGGCAGACATGATGCCTATGCCAAAAATTTATCTTGATAAAGATAACAGACCAATTTTCCTCCAAAATATGAGCAGGTGATAGTTCCAGCTTGAGAAAACATTTCCTCTGTTCTTCCAGATCCACCCACAGGGGCTGAGCTAGGGGCCCTGCTCATGGGTGAGGGTGGCTGCTGTGGAGGAAGCTTTCCATGGCACTGCTGACACGGTGCTGCAGAACACTGAGTGCACCCCACTCAGGCTCTTCAAATGCTCTTCATCAGGACTAATGCTCAGGGAGACCATGTTATGGATCCATGTCATCCCCAGGAGCCCATTTTTCCTTTTCATCCCAGAACTGTAATGTGCAATGGGCCAACTAGGGATTTCCAGGAAATGACATGCTAGAAACCCTTCGTCTTTGCATATGAAATCGAGAACAAGCTTTCTATAACGGGACGAAATCCTTTCTTAGAAGTAAAGCTAGAACATCCTGCAGTGTAACTTACTTCATTTCAATAAATTTGTGCTACTTTTGTGAATCTCTGTTAGACCCTTCCTTTTTCTTTTCAGGTTTGGCTCTACTTCTTTAGAAGATTTGAGAGTCTAAGGCTTTCCTTTTGCTTTTCTTTTTTTCCTCTTTTTTTTTTCTTTTTCTTTTTTTTTTTTTTTTCTAGAGAAGCATGTAAGAATCAGTACCTAACTAATGGATAATTTTGAAAAATAAAATATGGATGAATTTTCTGACCTTTATATTGTAAAGCAGAAAGTCCCCTGAACAATGTGCTTTGCCTAAAAGACATATATTTTAGTGAAACTGAAAGAGAGCTACTCACTTATAAATGTAGCAGCAAGCGTTGTCATGCTGGCAAGAATTACATTATAAGGTCATCAGTCCACAAGCTATGAGGCCTGCACAGAAGACTGTACCATTCCTAACTCTCTTATCAAAGCCACTACATAATAGAATAGAAATTTATGATATGATATATAGACTACATAAAAACACATGGACAGAGACATTTGAATTAAACTGCAGCTTTTACCTGGCCACCATTGAGTCTTTCTCATTGAGAAAATGCCATTTCTGTTGTGATAGTTGGAATTTCCTACCCTAATAATAATAAAAAAACCCCCACACAAGCTAGAAACACAAGGGGGCCAGAACCTTTTTCAAATTGCTCTAGCATATGTTAAGAAATATGGTTAGTCTTTCAATGTTGAAATTGGAGGCTGTCAAGAAAATCACAGACCCTGCCTCCTGGTAGTTAACAGCTGCAAGCGAGCTAAGTCAGAGAAGCACAGAGGAGCCTTTGTGAGGGAAATGTTTGGCTCGGACATGCCACAGGCTCTCAGGCCAGTTACTCCCATTACGCCTAAAAGCGTGGATGCCTTTTCCTCCTCCCACAGGCACACTGACATTGCTAAAAATATGAGTTTAGCCCAGTTGCTGATGCTAATTTTTCCCTGCTTAAGTCACTCTGGACCATTAGGTCTGTTTTGCAGTTAACAGTTGTTGCTCTTTGAGGCTCAGAAGTAGTAAGGGGTAATTGGGCAAATGTGTTAAACTGGCCCTATTATGACTGGTCTATTATGACTTTATGCTTGTGTTTACCCTGGGATGCTCTTAGCTCCAGAGGGCTCCGCTGATCGCCCGACAGCCCAGTGATGGATTTTGCCTACCCCAGACAGTAAGGCAGTGTGCTGCTTTTATTTTCAGCTAACTGTCTTAAAACAATAGCTCACCCATTGTTTGGAGGGACTGCAGCTCATGTACAAACAGGGTGGCATGACAGCGAGAGGCCAAAGGGACAGCCTGCTCTCTGTAAGTTCATTGGGACTGGTAAACACAAGAGAGGGAGAAAAGCTATTTAAGCTCCAGAACAATGTTGGCACAAGAACAAATGGGTCTGAATTGGCCATGAATAAATGTAAGCTGGAAATTAGAAGAATATTTCTAACCCTCAGCACAGTGAGTCTTGGGAACAGCCTTCTCATTGGAGGCAAGAAGCCTAACTGGGTTTAAGATGGAACTTGATAAATTTATGAAAAGGATTATATGTTGTGGTTGCCTAAGACAGCAGGGGATTGGACACAGTGACGCAGGATGCCTTTTCCAAGCCAATGTTCCTCACAGCAAAAGCAACAATTACTCTTTCATATGTGTGTTTTTCAGGGCCTTCTTTTCCACTCTAGGGTTGGACTTCTATTCATAACCACGTTGAAGGAATTTAGGTTCAAAAGTCAACCTGGCAGCTTTCTCCTGCCAGACCATGGTGCTGGCCTGTGACCATGCTGAAAGCCAAGCTGGGAAGGAAACCCAGCCTTGATTTTCTTTGGGAATTATATTATTTGCTGCAACTGAAAAATGACAGAGTCTTAATTTTTACAGTGCTCTTATTGATGAACAGACTGCTAAGCAAATTTGGCACAGTTTACTGTTTCTCATCAACAAAAGCCTAAGACTGGAATAATAAGTAAGTTCCTGATCAGGGTAAAGGTACACTGGCAAAACTGTTTGGGGCAGTGTAAACAGTTTATCACACACTGTATACCTGGAGGATGTGATAAATATAGTTGCTCAGGCTCAGAATTTAAAATTGTTGCATAGCAATGTGAAAGACTTCTGTATTAACCAACTGAAATTTAACAGAAGTATATAAATAAGGATTTTTGTGTATGAAATGTAAGAAAAGCTCATTATAATGTTTTTGCTGCAGGAAACAGTGGTGATATCTTTACAATATATATTATTTTGTTTCAAGAAAGGCAGCTATTACATTATTTTCACGCTTAATTATTGCTAGAGATAGCAAAGACCTTTCCTTAATCCTATCAGCCTTCCTCCAAATTATGCCTGTGTAAAACACAGTCAAAGTCACAACCACCTGAAAGTCAGGAATTGTGCAACCGTGCATTCCTATAAACACTTGAGCTGTTGGGTTGGGTAGAGCTTCAGTTCATTAAGAAGGAAGATGATGAATCCTTAGAGGAACTTCTAATTACACATTTGTTATTACCCAAACAAGCTACTTAGAATGCCAGAAGGGTCACTGCAGCCTCTGTAGGCTAGAGCTGTTCCTCTGCACTCTCATAGCATTCAGCAGGCACAGTTGGCTGCAGATGAATTTCTCACAGCACAAAACCCTGCCTGCCTCAGTGTCCTGCTCTGGATGAGAACAGGAAAATACTTTTTATAATAGCAGAGGCCTTTCTTTCTGGTGGCTTCCTCTGTGAGTAATTCAGTGCAGCAAATCTGTGTCACATATACTTCAGTAACAACCTCAGATATTTGAGATGGTTGCATGATACAGTTATCCACCATGCTCTGGTTGAGCTGTGTTGGATGTCAGGGCTTAGCTGCTATTTTTGTGTGATCTGGTTTGGGAAGTTTATAAAAGCTTCATGAAAATTTGGAAGGTGGTTGGTCTTACTTCTCTGCCAGTTGCACCTTAGTGATAATGATATTTACCTCCTTTGTGAAGTACTTTGAGGTATAGCAAATGAAAAGCAGCAAATAAAATAGATCATGATTAGGTGTTACTTTATGTGATAAATAGAATTGTTTATTTCAGAGCTGCATTAACTTGAATTTGGAGTTCTATAAAATTTTATTAAATCAAGAAGGAGGGTAATCATTTTACAAACACTATCTTCTACAAGTCTATGCTCACTCTTTACACAGATGAATTCCAGATGCTTATCCAAAAGAGCTATATTGTGCTTTATCACACAGAAACTGGTGTTCAAAATACCAAAAGAAAAATGTCTACAAAATAAAAAGGGCCAAGAAAGTAAAGATATATTTTGGATAATGGCAGTTCTGTATGGATGAATTCCAAAGGAGGTGTCTCAAAAATGAATGGACTACACCATATCGATGAGCCATTTCTGTCTGGAAGACCACTTACAAGCAGCAGTGATGGTAGCCAAAGAGAAAATGTTCAAATGCCACAAGTTGGTTTGTGCATTTGAGATTAATTCACAGAATCATCAGCTTATTAAGAAAGTAGGCTTGAGTGTAAATTGTTGTATATATAGCATTACAGTATGCAGAGTAGCTGTGTATGACTAATTTCGATACCAGAGTGCAAAGCATTCTCTTATGATTTTCAGAAACAACTTTTAAAGTCCTAGGCATTAGCAAAACCTTTCTGGTTGGCTCAGTGGTGCTGTGTCTGATTTCTTTGCTACAAGATGAGTACTGAGATCTATGCATTGCAAATCAATTTTTCTATGAACTTAGCTAGTGTTACTGTATTTATATTTGGTTTGGTTTCTGATTGCAAACTGCCCACAGTTATGATGTCTATCAACAAATCAGATACTCTCAGGCCATGAAAGCGTCAGAAATATGATGAGAGTAACATCACTAGTTTCAGTTTCTGGCTGGCACTAGAGCCTTCATCAGCTTTTGCACTGCTACAAAAGCACACTTATGGAGTAGGGATGTGGGATTTACCATGGTAGATTGTTTAAGAGGTGCTTCACCTTCAGGATGGACAATGGTGGAGTCACAATGCGGCGACTGGGACCTGGGTCCCGCTGGGAACGCCACAGAGGGTAGGGTCTGCCGGAGCCGGGTAGCGATAGCGAGGCTTCCACTGAGGTGGGATGATGCTCAGGCTGCTGTAGTTTCCAGAGGGTTTTATTGAGGGGAAGACAAGTCGGCGGTGTGGGGAAACAACCACTCAGGAAGGGAGCGGGCTCTGAGCGCGCGGTCCCCAGGGCGGGGTAAGGTAAATATCAGAAACGGGATCGGAGGGTCGGGGTACAAACCAGCCAGTAATGGACTGATACAGGGGAGGAGTAGGGATGACCAACAGGGTAAGCACTGATGGGATCAGGGGGGAAGGGGTGGCTAACAAGAGGGAACCAATGAAAGCATAAAGAACAAGGAACATTCCAGAACAAAGGGATAGCTCAAACGATGATGGACATGAACAGGGATAACAAATGATTGGCATCGGGGGAGGCGGGAAATTACACAGAAGTGGTCTCCCAGGACTGTCGCCAGGACCCCCTCCCACACCAAAATATTACCCTCATTACTTAGAAGAAGATGAGGTTTGATCCTGCTTTTAATGGAATAAAGGGTGAAATGCCATGAGACAGCCAAAATATAATTCACTCCGTGAACTGTGCCATGCCAGAGTAGGATCTCAGCACTGTCATAAGATCATCCAGCTATTTAAAAAAAAAAACCAAAAACCTAACCCTAGAGATAGTGTTTAGCTCTGACCTTCAGCAGCATCAAATTGCAGAGACAGGAGGAGGAAGTGAACATATTTTTGCTGGTAGATTTTCCTTGAATTTGAGGCCACTGTTGTTTTTCCATATTTGCGGCTGGAGGTTTAAAAGCAGAATGTGCACCACTGAGAAACAAGCAAGGGACATGTGCAAAGTTCTCTGCCTTGCATGCTGACTGTTGAATTTGTAAAGAAATCTCATGCACATTCAAGCTTAATTTATATACAGTTTAGGATTGTATTCTCATAGAAGGAAAAGATGAAATCAATGGGATATACAGAAACTATTTGGACAGGCTCTATCAGCTTTTGGAATTTATGTGGTATTAGCAAACAGTCATCAGCCAGAGGCTTTTGACTTTAAGTGACATCTAGTGCCACATAACTCAGAAAGTATTAAACTGGTCTAATAAGGTGAATTTGTTGTAATAAAAAAGGCTCTTTTATTAATTTTTATTGTTATTTTTCAACATCCTGTATTTATTAGTAAGGACATTGCCTGGTGACAGATCTGAGCTGCAGATTTCTTGAGGTGATACTGTTGCTTGTTTTCAAAACAGCAATTGAACAGACAAGAGAACAAATGCTTTCTCTGTACTTTGAACTGTGTTACCCCAGCAAATTTCACAGTAGCATAATTTCTATCTGTGTGTCTGTTTAGCAGAAGCAACATACTTTTTAATATAGCTTAACACTTGTCACTTGGCTGATAATTTGCATTCTTAATGTTTCGACTTGCAGTCATCATCATTGAGCTGGCCCTTCACAATCTTAGGGCACTGATGTGATTTGAAGTATTTAACCTCTTGGATCAAGGGAACTGAAGCTCTGAATTTAAAGCAGGAAAAAGAAGCCTTGCTAAGATTAAGCAGGATGGGGGATGTGTGCTGCTAAAGTATTTGTATTAAGTGCTAGTTTCTTTCCATTAAAGAGGCACACTGGGAATGGCTTTCTCGGCTGGAAGTATTGTTATGTGTACATAGCACACATCCCCAGGGAAAGATGCTATGTATTATTTACTTCTAGTTTTACAGTTAGACTTACCCAGTATAGATTGTGAAGCTGCTTCCAACCTCAGAGCCACATAACAGTTGACCAGAGCAGAGTTGCTTCAGAGCAGGACCCAATCCTGTTTTGGCTCATCACAGCCTCTAACTGCATGTCTGATGTACTTTTCATAGACCTAAGATAAACAGTGTTTCCTTCCCAAAATGCATCCCAGTTTCAGAGTATTGTTATGTTCAGAAATAATTTTTATGACTCTTCTATTTAAGCTAAGATATTGTGGTTGGGATAAGCAGAGAGGATACATGTGCCTACCTAGTAAAGCAGCTTTAAGAGGAAAACTACTCACTGGCAGTAGATGAAATGTTACATTGTTTTTTTTAATTTAAAAAATGTTGTCGATTGAAAAGACATTGGAGCCACATCTTAATGGAGCTCCATGAATCATTTTAACCTTGGCAGAGCAGTGTCAGCTGGCATTAGGCTTTATCACAGTGATAACACAGTGTGGAAGAAGTCACCTCACCTGTCCCTGCAGTGCCTGTTACGTAAGAGGCTGTCTGCCCTCCAGAGCAGTTTGGGCTTTTTCCCCAGTGAAGAGCGACAAGTCCCAGCTCAGGTGACACTGGGGGCAATGTGGTGGGCAGGCTAAGGGTCGCAGAATCATAGAATGGGTTGGGTTGGGTTGGGTTGGGTTGGGTTTGAAGGGATATTAAGATCATCTGGTTCCAACCCCCTGCCAGGCCAGGGACACCTTCCACTAGAAGTCATGCTTGGATGTACATCAAACCCCAAACCAGGTATTACAGGAGTGTGAGGGGAGTGGTCACAGGGCTCTCCCTCTTTGCTGAGGAAGACATTTATAGTAACTGGAAAAATTACTGCATAAATTTTGCATCACTAGTGGGACTTCCCCCCACCACACAAATGGCTGAAGGTCACCCTGAGAAGCCCAGAGAGTTGCAGTCTGCGGATGTTCCCAAGGGAGATGTTTCCCTTTGATGAAGTTTCCTGATCACCAGCAGTGTTTTCCCTGGGAGGCAGTTTCTCCAGATTCCTGCCTAGCCCCTGGCTCTTGGCAGTGACTTCATTTTTTTGAAGCTGAGTGTTAATAATTATTCCCCAAGTGAAGTCCAGCTACACGTACTATCCATCTTATCTAAGTGACTATATTCTACCAGACCTAGAAGGCGTGGAGAAAACTTTCAATAACCTACTTCAAAAATGGCACTAAAAAGTATTTATTAATACTCAAATCACACAGTTCAGCTCAAATTATGGTTTTAGCTTCAAAAAATTTGAAAAACTCCTCATTCACCTGCATGCCAGCCTCCCAGATGTGTTGTCCACAGTTTTTCCAGACTGCTACTGTCTTCACTTCAGACTGGTTTTATTTCAGACTGGTTTTACCTGGGAAATCTATGAAGAGTCTGTCCCATGACTACTTCCAGCAAAAGCCCCAGAAGGTCTACGGTAGCCTCTGCCTTTGCTGCAGCTTCTCTCAGCTGAAAGTCTAGGCTAACCAATGTATGATTTTATATGTTATAGTCCTGCAACCTCTACTGTGTTTTACTTAACCATTGAATCAGGCAATTAGAGAACCACAGAATGGTTTGTGTTGCAAGAGACCTTAAAAATCATCTTTTTCCAACCTCCCAGTCATGGGCAGGGACACCTTCCACTAGACCAGATTGCTCAAAGCCCCATCAAACTTGGCCTTGAACTCTGCCAGGGATGGGGCATCCACAGTTTCTCTGGGCAACCTCTTTCTGAGACAAACTATTGGCTAAAAGGTTTTTTTTTTATATTGCATTATTCATATGAGTCAATTAGCCCAAACTAAAACTTGTATGATCCCAGGATGGAAAAGAACAAAGAGTTTCAAGTGAGTTATTTGATATCATTCATTAAAATAGCAGAAAAAATATACCAAACTTAGTTCTTCAGTTCTGCACTTTTTCTTCTAAACCTCATCAGCTCTAGGCTCAGGTGGGTTTCAGCTGGGACATGCTTGTCAATCTATGTCCCATCCTAACTTCACAGTCCAGAAATAGCTATTAACAAACAAACAATATGCTTTTTCAGGAAAATAGCACTAAGTGTTATTCCTATGACATGTCTGTCACAGGACTTTCATAGACAATAAGAAGCCTTCAAAAACTCTCATTTTTGACAAAGCATTTTTAAGTCATATCAGAGTGGAAACTGAATGCTCTTTCAAAGTAATTTATAATTAGCTATTTTTACAAAACTTAACCTGAAATGTTGGAATCCTTTCTGAAGTTGCTGTTCTCAAATACAAAGATGTCCCAAAGCTGATTTCATGGCCTCTTTGCAGCTGTTGCTAACATCCAAAGAAAAGACAGCATGCACTGTAGTGGTAGGATGAAAAATCTGCTTTCTCTTAAACTAACAGCATCAGGTAGGCCACTGACTATCCACAATGCTGGTACTGCTAGTCAGAACAGATGTTGTCAGGATTTAAGGTGTTGGACTCATGGCCTCAACAATTCTGGTCATGTCCCGTTGCTGGTGAAGGAAAGCTACCTCTGTGATTAGTTACACTCACATAATGTGCTGTCTAATTGCTAGTCCCTGTCTTCCTTTGCATCTCTGAAGGCTTGTTTTGACTCCTAATGTTCTATAAATTATCTTCCCTCTAAGATCACCAAGGAGAACAAGAGACAAAGGGAAATGTCCTGGTTAAGGTGACATAATTGCTTTCTCCCCAGACTGAGATTTAACAGAGCTGCACAGGCACAGGTTTTATTTAAAATTTGTTATGAGCGTTCCCACTGTCAACAGAGAGAGAGAGAAAATTATTATTTGTGAACTTGGATATTTTTAAATAAAGAAAGGTAATAAAATAGACAAGACGGTAAAAGCCTATTGGTCTTTTTGATGGATCACCAAGGACTTGCTGAAACATCAATTGACAGACATTATATAAAATCTAAAATCATCAAATAAGTGAAGATCAAGCCGAGAATCTATAACACTGAAATCAGCAGAAAAGACCCATTGACTTAAATGGAAGGAAAATTCAGCCATTAAACAGCAACTTGCTGCAATCATAATATAAAACCTAGTCATGAAATCACAAGGCCTCTTGCATTTTATTGCTCCTATATTTCTGTCTCCTTCATTGACCCACAAATGTGACAAGGAAATATTTCTATTCCTAAAGCAGTCCTTGTCGATAATGGAGTTGATGTAAGTTATCAAACTGGGCCCAATGACATAATTATGAACGAAAACATTTTTATTCTTCTTTACCATTCTCACCCCTCATCCCCACTGCCATCCATCTGTGTGTCCCCACCAGCATGGGATTAGTCTGGAATTGCTGCAAATGCAACGTGCTTATTGAAGGGACAGAAGGCTTGGTCAGAAACAAACACCTGGTTGGAATTTTTTTGGAAATGCCCCTTGCACAGAGAGGAAAAAATGCTCTTTCTGCAATTTTGTGAAAAGAGACAATAATTAAAATACAAATAAAGTTCTCTTAACTTGAAAAAGAAGAGGGACAGAGACATATGTATGTATTATGCTGCTATATGACCCCCCGAAGAGTTGTGTCTTTTTCCAGACCCAAATGCAGGGGAAACTTGTGCAAGTTCAATGCTGCTTAGTGAAGATCTGCAGCTCGCTGAGGAAACAGACCTGTAACAATATGTGTAGATTTTAGTCCTTGGCCTGGTGAAGACACAAGACATCACTCTCTACGGATGCCTTCTCTGAAGAATGGAGAGGCCACACCACAGGAACATTTATGATGTTGCAAAAATATACTGGAAATACATATTTCTATTTTTCCTACAGTTTGAAGATAAGAGGATTAGGTCTTTCTGTATTATTAGTTTATGCTGCTGCATTATGTGAAAATTAGCAAAAGGAAAAAAAGTGATATAGAGTAATGTATTCCTGTGCCATTTTTCTTGTTGCTATTTCTAACATTTCTAACAGGTCCACAAAGCTACGCAGAGAGTAACTGCATCTTGTCTAATATCGCAAACAGTATTATAATTTTAAATTCATGATTGCTTATCTTTTCAAATTTTATAATCACATCATCAGTAGAAACACACTGCTTATACCCCAAAGATAAAGATAACCTTCCCACCCAAGATGGCATGATTATCAATTTATGACAGGAACAGAAGGCTTTGTCTATGTAACTTCCACTGCTTTTGCTATTTTTCATCTTGAGAACATGTCATTGTCTTGTGTCAGGCTGGATTTTCTTCCATCCATTTATGTCTTCAGCAAAGCAACCATCTGAAATGCAAAGTAATTTTGTTTGTAGCCTACTTCCATCCCTCTTTCAGCTGGCATTGGAAAAGAAGTAAATGGTTTCCTGTAAAGATATGAATATCTGTATTTCTGTGACTTCTGAACATGCTAATGGTATTTAAATGTAAACTCAAGAAGAAAACTTGATTTTTGGTCTTTCAGACCTGAGAAGGTTGTATAGCATATTTTAATTCCTTGAAGCATTTAATATTTTGCACAATCTTGAAAGCTGCTGCTGCAATATAAAACTAGATTAAAATAACTATTAAAAGGTTTTAAGTTCAGAAGAAAAGCACCTAAATCCTACCACCTTAGAGGTTAAAGAATTTTCAAACAACCAAGTCTGTTTAAGAGTGCTACAAATAGCAAAGAGCAGGAATATCTCAGTTATTGTCTTACTAATCCTGTTTTTTTATAGTGAGGTGAAAAGATAGGCATACACATATGTTTGTGCAAATTTTTGTTGAAGTTGTAATGCTGTAAAGCCTCTGGAGCGAGGATAGATCAGTCTTAAGGTAAGTATGCTATTACATTCAGACACGGAGCACAAATGTGCTTTTACTTAGAGTAAGTTCATGCTGAGAGTTGTGGTGCTTCAGCCATTCTGGTCTTGTTAAATCTGTTGGGTAGATAAGTCATCCTGTGAACCACACTTTGCACTTTATTCAGGTACACAGCTCTGTTAGAGGGTTTTATTTGCCACTGCTATGCCTTGTGCTGGAATTCTTCTCATGCTTCAGAGTACAAAATTTTTGATGAAAATGCATGAAGTAGTATTTTATAACCACATTTAATATCCTCTGCCCACACGCACAACAGACTGGCCAAAAAGAAGCAAAAAAAATAAACTCACTCACATTACCTAGATAAATTGAAACAAAATATGTATGAATGAATAAGTTTATAAATCTAGTAGATCCCTATCAGAAATAAGTGTCCTATCCCTATTCTCTTTCAAAAAGTGTTCCTGTTGTACTAACCAGACATTCTGCAATGTCTAGATGATGTCTAGAAGATGTCTAGAAGAGCCAGCCCTTTGTCTATGTCCAGCATGAGTGTTTCAAAAGTCATTTTAGAGAATCAGGAGACCATCTATTTAAGAAAGTCCTCTCAAAAAAAACTTAGTAGTTAGAAAACTCTACAATTACTCCTCATGTCCCAGTTTAACTTGTTGGATCTCGGGGATAAGCAGAGCCTGGAAAATTCATGCACTCAGCTCTACACTTCCATCCTACATATAAGTCAATTGTCAAAATGGATTTTCCATTGATTATCATCAATGGACCATCTACTCATTTTTTCAGTGTTTCCTGAATTTCAGATATTCCTGTTTTCCTTCATTTGCTCCCGTCGTTTCACTCCATCTTCTACTTGTACAGTCAGTGAGATAATCATTCACACACATGATCTTTTATCCTTGTGGTCACATTAAGGCAGTATGCTCTTTTATTCATGCTTAACCATATTGAATCAGTCACTCAGTCATCTCACATCACGTTCAGGTGGGCAGCCAGCCATGTTTATCTCCAGACTCTACGTACAGTCATGTTTCCTACCTGCTCACTTGCACTCATTCATTACTTCTAAGCCCTGAACAGCAGCACTGGCTCAGAACACATTCATAGAAATGCTTCACCAAACTCTCTTTTACACTTATTCCTCAGGCAGTTCTTAACTACAAGTTGCTTTTTTTTTTTTTTTTTTCTATCTCTTTGAAGTGAACAAACAAAGGAATCCAGTTATGTGGATGCCTCCTGTGCTCGAGCATGTTAATTTGAGCATGTTAATGAGACCACAGGATTTGTCTTTTTGTGGCTGTACCTAGATCTGCACTCCCTTCCCAGACAGGACAACTGGGACAGACGGACTGCAGTTCTGAGGATGGGATACAATGCATAATATGTGCACATACACTTGTAATTAATAGTGTCCAAATGAGAACTCTGGGTTTCTCTCTTTATTCCTCACAGCTAGACAAGACAGCCAAGCTTTGGCCACAGAGATAACCCAGCTGATTTGATCAGCTGACATAACTGGAGACAAACTGACACTTTCTGTGCCACTGAAGCCCATTTGCCATTCCATTGAGTTGCCACTTCTTTCTCTCCTTTTCTCTGTAAACTTCTAAGTAATCATATATGGGCTCATACCAGCAGAGTATGATTATTCACCCAGTGAGCAGCACAGAGAGAACAGTGTACATGCAGTTTTGTGAGGAATGTAGAGATTCAGGGCAGAAGATTGTTACCTATTTCCTTGTGCAAAAAAGGCCGGTGTTTTATGAATGATTCCATGGAGAATATTTCAAAACAGGAATTAATTCATTAGTTCACTGCTATGCTACAGCAATAGCAGCTACACTAGAAGCCCAGCAGCAATTCTCTTTGCAAAACTCTGCCACAAAATATTCTCAATAGTGCTAATGAGAGCACATTTCTTTTTTACACAGAAGTTCTGTCTGATATTGCAAATGAACTGGAAATATAAAACTTTGATTATGGATAGCACAGATAGCAACATATTAATAGCAGCAGCTGCTGATACAAGGCAACTGATGGAGTAGGACAGCCACTGCCATTTTTCTCTGCCTTGTACTTTGCTCATATATCTTGTCCAGGTAAATGCTGTGATCACATCCATTTGCCATCTCTTGGCAACCTCCATTTCTCTTCTACACCCACAACTGATATTCTGTGACTTAATTTTGTCCACTGCATGTCCTGGTTTTGAGCTAGCTGTCCTACTCAGTGGCAATTACATCCCCATGTATCACTGATGAATGATTTCCTAGATGGATGTTTGTTATAAATCCATTCATTGATCTTCCTGACTTGCCCTGAAATATTTAGCACCTTATATATTTCTCTGTGCTAAAAAAAAAAATAATAATTCTGTAGAGACCTTTTATTTCTGCTCTATACATCATTGTAAGCAGGATGCATTTTTTAAATACTTGCAGAGACAGATGAGCTGATTCTTCAGAAAGTTGCAGAAGTTATGAGACCCAGCTTTATTGTCCAGTCCCTCTTCTTTCAGGATTTGTGCTCTGAAGACCTGAACTGTATTTATGCCTGGTTTTGGCAGAATTTCTTATTCAACACAAAACAGCATTTCCAATGAGATGTTATCTACATTCTCCAAGTTTGCTTCACCCTCAAACTTTAGTTTTAGCACAAACATCAACCTCCCATACTTATCTCCTTAGATATAGACATAGAGGGAACTGTAAATGTAAATGGTTCTACCATTGTCATGCTTATGGACCACTTATGGAAAGCTTCTTTCAGACAGGCTGTCGCCAATGCAGGTGGCATTAATGGCTTTCTCAAGCTCCTGTTTCCACTTCAACTTCCTTGGATGCTCCTGCCTTCCCTTGCTGTCATTACTGGGACAATTCCTGCCTAATACAACATCAGGAACTTTCTAACCCCAGACTTAACTGTGAAGTTATGAGCACAAGATCAGGGAATCAGATCCAATATGCAGGCAGAGAGGCTGCAGTTAAACTGTGTTATTGTGGCCACTGTGGGTAAAATTCACCCTGGCTTCTTCACTACGATAGGAAGCAAATTGGAAGAGCTCTTGTTATATGCTGCCACCACTTGCAGTAGTAATATGAGGTGTGGGAAGCTTTTGTGCAGCTAATTCCCTGAGAGGAGCTGGAAGGGGAAGGCCAAATGAAAGGCCTTGCAAGCAGACATTCTCCTCCCCAGAACACACACTATGAGGGTTGCTGCGTTGCAGTAAATCTAAAACTGGGATATTGGCAGTGCCTGATCATCTAAGTCAGTTCTGATCTACACCTGTAATTTCCATTCCCCAAATTCAATCCTACTGCAAAGAGATTATGGGCTTGTGACCAACAGCTGATTTCAAGGACATCACTGAATCCTTTATCAGTTAATTTAAAATGTTTTGTTCAAGTTGGGACCATGATTGATGTAGTTGAATTCAGCAATTTTTTCACCTTTTTGCAATGAAGCTTCCTATTTTTTTTCCAAGTTCTTCCACTGAAGAAATATTAAAAAAAAAAATATTCCTGTAGTGTGACCTAATATGTCACATGTGACATGAAGTCAGATGGCTCACAGTCTAGAGGAGTGACTAACACACTGTTCAATAGTTGAATAATCTTCTTAAGTAGCACTGATTACTCTTCTGCACTTGGAGGAACAGAAACTCAAGACTGTCATTGTCCATCTCCTCCTCTTTCTTCTCCTATTTATTCTGCAAAAGCTAAAATCCCTCCATAGCCTAATTAAGAAAATGGTAGTTCTGTGGATTTTACAATAGTTTGGGTTCAACGAAAAAAAATCTTTCCTACGTAACACTGCAGTATAGACTGTTATGCCCCAGATAGCAAAAACAGTGGTAGAAGTTGAAATTAATATACTTCATAATCAGCATAATAGGGACATATTCAGATGAGTAAGACAATTCTGATGATGATGAATGGTCAACAGAAAGTTTTTCCCAAAATCAGGGGTTTGATATCAAGGATACAATTTAAACTTCCTTGCCCTTGTGGTTTTGGGCAAAGAACAAATTTGGTCTCCCATACATTATTGTTTTCTTCATTCTCCTGGGTTCTATTCTGCTCCAGGCCAAGACCCGTTACTGCTCATTGCTCTGTAAAATTCCAAGCACATTCCTAGGTCTTGTAATAAATAATAAAAACCAGTCCTAAACCCAGAGAAATAGAGTTGCTTTAGAATGAGGATTTTTATAGGTTGTGCAGCACCAGCTTCCATGTATTTCTCCAAGTATTCCTTGTGAATTTAGTTGATTCTGACAATTACACTGTAGAAAAAGGCAATATTATTAATCTGTCTACTGTGCATTTGTAAGCTAACTTAATAACTGCAGTCTTTCTCCTATGCACATAACTTTTTACAGCATACTTCAGTTTATATGCAATCACTGTTCTTCTATCCTGAGCTAAATTAACATTGAATAATTGCAGTGCAAGGTCAAAAATCAATTAAATGGAAATTACAGTTATTTGTTTGAAAAGCTCAAGTCATATTTTATATCACAAGTCCCTGAGGTGACAGGTCAAATGGGTTAATCAGCAACCAGTTTTCTGTGCAATCCTGACTCAAATCTGCCTGTAGCAAGGGAGGTGGAAGAAGAGTCCTGCATATCTACTTATGGTCAGCAGGAAAAACTTTGTGAAAGTTTTGACTCTGCTTTTCTACTAAAGTGTCATACTACACTTCCATAACATGGATTTTAAACTGTGGAGAACTAAACTGTGTGCCTCTGAATGAACTCAGGCAGCTTTCCTATTAATTCAGAACTGAAATGTCTCAGGTATGTTGCACCGTCTTCTGGGATCCAGATTTTTCATTTAAACCTCAAATTTTCCATGTAGCCCTAGCCTGTCAGCCAAACAATGTCTCTATTTCTAAGTCTCTCCTCTTCCCCCTTCCCCAGATTTGTTTGTTCGTTGTTTGTTTTTTTTTTTTTCCCAGTTACTCCTCATTTCCTGCAATCATCAAAATTGTAAAGCAGTTATTGTAGTAGCACAAGAAAAGTTCCACATCTTTAATTGTAAAATATGATATTCATTTATCCATGAGACCTGCATTGAGAAAGTATTTGGCAAACTCAGTGGTTTGGCTTAAAAAGTGATTTTAACTGATCCAGAACTCATTAGGGAAATGTGAAAACTCATTAAGAAAATGTAAAAAAAGGATTTTTTTTTTTTTATCTTAGGTGTTTTCCTAAGAGAAAAAAAAAACAAACAACAAAATATTAATTTATAAAAACCAAATTTAACAAGCACAACTAAACCTGTTCACAAAAAATTAAAAGATTGTTTCAGAATAGTGTACATGCATTTAATCTTCTCATTTGTAACTGCCTTCTTTAAAAGAATAACCCCCAGAAGGCAAACCAACACACACATAGTAAATTCTGGCCCCCAGGAGCAACCTCCAGCAGCTGAAATAGAAATTTCAAAGTAGCAAAGGGTTGTCTAGATGACAGACAAACATTTTCCACATGATTCTTGAAGATGTGATTGTGGAGGTTTGATTATGCTAAATTGCTTACTGGGTATTATTCACTGACTTGGTATATATTGTTGTTGAAATGCAATTTGCAGCTCCAGACCTAATTACCAATGTCATTATATCTTTTTATATTCAGATAATTTTCTTTAAAGAAATAAAACATAGCATTCTTTGCTGTATTATTTTAATATGATGGTGACTTCAGCAAGGTGGGATGGTCTTAGTTTGATTAAAAACACAGATAGACGTTTAAGACACACAAAAGGATGGATCAGGTTCCAGAGGGATCTCATGGATAAGCAAGTCCAGATCACTTAGGCTTCCATGCTCTCAAAAATACCTGCTCCATCTCAAAACTGGAGCGACTTCTTTTCTTTTCTGCAGCTAATGGAGTGCTGCTCCAGAATCTGACACAGGGATGCTGTTCCAGTGGTTGGAAAACTTATACTGGTTTTGGTTATATTTCTTTTGGCACATTTTGCCTTAAATTGTGTTTATCCAACTTACACTTCGACAAAGAAAAGAATTTCTACTATACGTTACTGATCCTACCTGCCCATTCAAGCTGGGCAGACAAATTTCTTTTTAGGTTTCTTACTGTTCACTTTACTTGAGACTGTGGGTATGGAAATATGGTTAAAAAAAAAAAAAAGGAGGGGGAAAGAGCTAAATTCCTTGTTATAATTTCAAAGATAATGGACTGATGGCCAACTCCTCCACCTGCAGCCCAAACTGTAGTTGCTTTACTACACTCACCCCTTTAATAATTTAGCTTGTTTATGTAGCACCAAGAATAGGCTTAAAATATGAAACCTGCATCAGTCCTTAGGGTTTTCAGTCATTGTTTCCTATAAAGGGAGGAAATAGTTATGTGTAATGCAAATGGGTAACTATTTGTAAGATTCACACATGAGATGATAAAATAATTTAGTTAGTTATTTAAATATTGATACCTAGGCTGTTCTGGGGTTACTTTTTTCCAATCTTCTTAGTTTTGCTCCCCCTTCCTTTGTTAAATATGAATCCTTTTCCTTTACTCTTCTTTCTTCTTCCTACTTTTCAATTCCCTTTGCTTTGATGCCTTTACTTTTTTCACAAGACAATACCTGGGCTCTCATTTGTATGTTCCTTTCACTAAAAATATGTTCCTATTTACTTCCTATTCGTAGCTGGACAGCAGGAGAAAAACCACATGGAGTGGTGAAAAGGAAGAGCAACAACATCCTCTCTGAGTGTTGCTAGCAAGGCATCTGCAATTTTAGATTGGCCCAAGAACGTAGAAACCACAAAGCACCAAATTCCTTGCTTTTTTCTATCTTTCAGCTGCCTACATGTTTTTTTCCTCCTTTTTCCTGAATACCCAAACAAATAACTATGTCAACTGCTTTTTTTAAAGTGTTTTCACTGAGCTGCTGTTTAACAATAGGGCATTCCATTTCTTATCATTTGATCAGTTTTCTACATGGTACCTTACATCCTTAAGTGCCGAGTAAAATTAACAAACTCCTCAGATAATATAATTACTTATGGTTTCTTAGATTTTCATGCATTAAATTAACTGAGACTATATAATTGCTGTCATTAATACCTCCTGTCTCTTTAATGAAGCAAAAGGTAGAGGCACAAGCTTATCCATCATGTTTCCATAGAAGTGTCAGGACTTGGTAGATGGATTGGCTCTTAGTTCCAGGGATGCCCCCTCAAACTCATCAGGTCTCACTGGTTTTGCTGCACTTAAAAAACAAAGATCTTAATCCCTTTAGAGTGGTTCCCATGTGAGTGGTGTGTTGCTAAAGACACAACTGCTGTGGTGCAGCTAATAGCCACGCAGGGTGTCAGAGGATGTCAAACAGGGAGATTTTCTGCTTGCAGTAATCCCAATAAGTAAAGCAGAGCAGAATTAAACATGTGCTGCCTCCACTTAGAGGCACTTTCTGTGCATCAGATCATAGAGATAAGTACAGTAAGACCTTTTTACATGAATTCTCAATAAAATAATAGACTTAAAGAGGTAAGTTTTTTGAGGACACTAACAGGTGAAATGATATAATGAGCCCACTTAAAGGAACACCTGAAAAATAAGTTCTGCATTGCAAACTGGCATGAATTTCACACAGCAGCAGGGAACATCAATGAATATTAGTCTTGTGCAACATGCTTATGTGTGTAAAATGGGTTTCTACTATACTTTGGCTTTAAAAACATTATTCACTGTTTTCTAGTACAAAGCCCCAGCAGGCATGCACTTGGCTAGCTAGTGAAGAACTCTGCCCCAGTTTTCCATAATGCATTCATGAAGGGATTTGTAACAACCAGTGGTTACTGCAGCAGAAAGACTAAAATGTTATACTGTGGCACTTTTGAAACAAACACGAAAAGTTCAAACACTACAGCTCTTGCAGGCTAATGATGTGCTATAAACAGTGGCATATTGCTACCCATGTATAATCCATACTCAAAGCAGCCATTCATTAAGACTTGTAATTTCCTTTCTGTATACTCTGCTCTTCAGGTTAAAGCTACGGATTTCAAAAGCCTCTGTTGGCGACTCAGCCACACTGTGGTAAATACCTGCACCCTGCAGGGCTCCATTCCCCCAGCACCTTAGAGAGTGTCCCAGCATATCCTAGTGCAGCTCCCTGCATCTCTCAGCTCTCTTTCGTGCAGACCAGCTGCTGTCTCAGCATCTGTGATGAGAGCAGGAAGGTCAAAGGGCTCATCAGCACATCCACAAAATATAAAGCCTGGGGCTGCAGCAAACATGCCCAGAGAATGAGCAGCAAACTGCAGTCAACACGGACTCAGAGCTGGGCTGGAGTGCTGCAACTGCAAAGAAGAATAATTAGGTCATTAAAGACAAGCCAGACTTAGTCTAAAGTAAAGAACATCATCTCCTCAGAAAAAAACCAAACTTTTCTTATCTGAATTTGTGTCCTCCTCAACCCTCCTTTCTTTCTCCCTCACTTTAACCCTACTCAGATCTTGCTTCTCTTTCTGTTCTGACCAGTTTGCTTCCAGCAATTCAAAAACCTCTACTCCTTAGTTTCATGATTGCCCTTTTTCCTTTCTTGATTTTTCCCCCTATTATTCTAAAGCTCTCAAAGTTAGATAAAGATGTGGTTTCAAGATGTATGAAGAAGAGTGTGGGGAAAAAGTTCCAAAAAACTTTGTCATAAGATTTATTCAACGTTTATATAGGAAGGTAAATTCAGCCACAGAGAAATAGATGCCATTTATAGGCATCTCTGTCTTCATGCAGCTTAGACCTCCCTTTGAACCTGACATCATCAAAAATAGAGCTTAGAAATCTGCTAAGATGTTACAGCACTCGTTAAGAGGAGAACGTGTCTTATGAGTGACAGCATTGACAAGCTCTGTTGATGCAACTCAAATAGCTGGTAAAATGCAAAATGAGGTGGCATGGCTGCTCTTCTGGGACTTCTGCCCTTGTCCCCCAGAAAAAGAGCACAGGCAACGCCCATCTCAGGAGGATTCTGGACAAACTCCAGTTTGAGGGAGTTTTGTTCCTAAAAGGGGAACCAACCTTAGCCATTGTCCAATGCAACTACTGTGGGATACATACGTTATGTTATAACAAAGAACTTTGTAATGACAGGTGATGCAGTTTGAAAGGTTTCACCATGAAAGAAGAAAATTCAGACATTTTTGCATTTGCAAGACTGGACTTAGTCTGTAATGACTGTACTTTTATTTGTTTTCAAGCCTTGCAAACACTGGAAAACAGCTTCCCTCTGTGCTGTTTGGCGGAATTGACCCATCCTACCTTCCTAAAATGTTCAATAATCAAATGAAGAGTTAAAAAATCTGAAATTGGTAAAAGAACTGAGAACTTCCAGGTGTGTGTATACATTGACACTGCCATTAGTGCAGCCAGTCTTTCTGGAACCTGGAGAAAGGAGGTTTGAATTAGAGGGAAAGTGCCTGTAAGGAAAGCATTTTGCTCTTGAATCTGTAAGAGGAGAATTTTCCCTTTGGGAATGAGACAAAGCATGTGTTGCAGGTCGCATGTGGCAGCTATAGCAGATATCAAGCTTCTTAATGTAGAAATCTTAGGAAGTCATGCTTTCTTCCTGAGCCAATCTCAAATTAACACTTTCATACCCTGAAATTTGCACATAAAAGTAGTTTTAAGTGTACTGTGTGTGCTATTTGACTCTACCATCCTTCTGTTGTTTCTGCACAAGAAGTGTGTACAGTTTCTCTGTACAGAAATTATTTTT
This sequence comes from Lonchura striata, assembly GCF_050655825.1. Classification (NCBI taxonomy): domain Eukaryota; kingdom Metazoa; phylum Chordata; class Aves; order Passeriformes; family Estrildidae; genus Lonchura; species Lonchura striata. The sequence continues at coordinate 61,700,971 of NC_140706.1, forward strand.
GTGGCAGGATTAGAATATGACAGTCATGTTTTGGGATAATATGTACAACATGCTCAACTCTGAGTCATATAACTTATGGAGCAGAAATAGAAATACGAGGGACACGAGTGGAATTTGGGGAACTAGGGGACAGATTCAATCCAGAAATTTTAGCTGAGCCTTTTAAAACTACAGTTATATTGATAAATCCTAAACCCAGCAAATATTAACTGGTTGTTAACTAGAGAAATCATTGTCATTCATTTTTTCTGCAGGCCAAGGCACTTAGTTTGATTTAAAGTCAAATCTCAAGTAGAGCTGGATGATTGGGTCCAAAGGTATTTACCATCACATACAACATGGGACACAGGGCTCAGGAAATGTGGAGACCCAATAGTGTGCACACCCTGTGGGGACTTCAAGGTACAGTATTGAAGGTATTTAAGAGTCACCTTGCATAAATATCCAGGCTGCACAGGTGCCTCTCTGCCCTGAGCCCCTGAGACTTGTATTTTTTTCCCTTGTCATAATAAATTAACTTTGATGTGATAACTGTGCAGGGTGAAGTCCATCTCCAAGGCTTAGAAAAGAGTGATAAAACAGAAGAAAAGGCTTCTGGAGAAAGACAGCTTGCAGGAGTCTGATTACATTTTCCAAATTTTTTTGCAGCTTGTTTAATTATGCAGTTTTGTTCCTCCCATGCTGGAACTGAACTCTGCTGACTGAAACTCAAAATTTGTCCTCCCAAATGGTGAAATGAACCCACACACACTGAAGCTCAACAAAACCAGCAAAAACCTACAACTGGATTTTCTTTCCCTAAAATTACTCCTTACCTTTTATTACTCCTACACAAATTACTGTGATATTGTAAATATGATAAAACCCTTAATGTGAGGTGAATAAATTGATTAGGAGAAAAATAGTCTTATGGGCTGGTCTAGATTTGTCTTATTAAGGATTCAATATCCAATTGCTTGCATATTGGGATGAAAAAGAAAGAAGAAATAAATCCAGAGAGAAATACATGTTTGTTTGTTGAATGGTCCATGGGCTGATGGCCAGTGCAGGCTGAAAAAGACTGCAGGAGTTTTGGATACAGTGAGAACCTATTACTGCTGGTTGGCACGGAGCAAAATTCAAAGGAAGACATCCACAGACTGCAGTGCCTGGAACAATATATCTGAGGTTCAAGGGTTTCTCTTTTATGGCCTGATTACAAATGCAATATAATTAACAGTGCCCTGTACTTGCAAAGCTCCTTTAAGCAATGATCTCAAAGAACTTTGCAGAGCAGGATTAAGTGAGGACATGTATTTCACCTGGGAGCAAAGCTTGGAGATGCACCTCCCAGCTTCCCACCCTTTCCTGTCTTTGTCAGGTACATCTCTGTTTACTGAATTGTGAAGAGTAGAGCTTGGAGGCAGAGCTAATTGATAATAAAACACATGGTTGTGGGAGGTTAGGGGGCAGGAGCATGTGCTTTTGAGTGGTAGTCTGAATGACAGAAGGTATCGAGCAAGAATAAAGAATCAAGTCAGCATAAAAGGTAGCTGGGGGTAGAAAAGGAGCAGAATGGTTCATATTAGCGAAGGAAGTAAGGAGAGATGTGACATTGCTGGCAAGAGTGTTGCCCATCAAGGTGGGTTTTATAGCATTCTTTGTCCACAGCAGCTGAGAAGAAAACCCATCCCCTTTAATAGTAAACTTCTTTGGAATTTCTTCCTTCTAAATAAGGGCTTGGGCATAACTCTACTCCTCACCACCCAATGCAAAGCAAAAATCTACAGCTTTGGAGAGAAAAAGGAAACTCTTTAAATCCTCTTCCTACTCTTCATTTCCAGCAACTTTTTCAGCAACAAGCAAAGGGCCATGCGCAATGTGCAGAGTGAAAAAGATTAATTAGCTCCCACCAGATCTGCAGTTCCCTGGCCATGCAAAGCCTTCTGTTGAAAAGAAGTGCCCAGTCATTTTCTTTGCCCAAGCAAGAGGAAATGGGAACAGCTCAACACCTTCCAGATTTTAGACAAAAGTGAATAAAGCAGAAGTGAGCTGGACTCCCAACAAATGAAGAGGGAATTTAAAAGTAACACAGTAGTAGTTGAGAAAACAAAAAAATATATTTGAAAAAACTTAAGTGGCCAGTATCCACCAGATAAAGTAAAATCCTAGACCTGGATGATTTATGGTTTTATGCAGGAGCAGCAATTGTTTTTGTCCCAGAACAGCTGAAGAAACTGTGAAAAACTATCCAACTGGCTGCTCTGATGAGACAGGCCACAGGTCAGGGAGCTGTTCATGTCACTGAAAGTCAAACAAAAATAAGTAGCCTTTTTCTAAAATGGGTGTTCCGGGACTCTTGGTTGTATGGTTTCTACAGCAAACTGTACCAGTGAGGCAAAGCGGGGTTTAAGCAGCATAAATGTGTCCATAATACAGTTAAAAATAGGAAATAAATTATCAGGCTAAAGGTACCACTGAAAACTTGGAGGAACATAAACTTAAAAGGTATAGACAAATGCTGTTGTTAATTTTTGAAACTATAAATGGAACTGTAGAAAAGAGGCCTGACTCACAGAAACCTTAGGACACGACTGCATACAATACCTCGAGTTCTGAACAGAGCAGTAAATCCCACCATGTGGCCAGCAGAGCTGCAGGCAGCAGGGACACACACATGCCTGTCTGGAGCCCCTCCCCAGCTTTCCCAGAAGGTATTTTCTGTGGCAGGAAGAGAAGAGCCACTCCACAGAGATGGACAGTGATGCTCAGCTCATGAATGCTCACAACAGGATTACAGATCCTTCATAAAAGGAGCAATGCTATACATATGTGAAGGGTTATTGTTACTCCTGTTACACAGGTTTATTAAATGTAATGAGGACATTCAGCGATTCCATTAATCCCAACTGCAATGGCAGTCTCTCACCATTTTCCTGATTAAGCCACTGAAAATATAACAGCTCTGAATGCCTTGAGTTTTTACACTGTGAGATTATTAAGTGCACTCTACACACAACAGCATTTACTCATTACATCTGAATTCTATTCCAGCTCCTACTTTATCTGCTCTGCTTCTTCCACAGTGCAAAAATGTGATCCTATGTAAAGTCCACAAATGCATTTTTCCCATAACACTTTGCAATAAGCTAACATCAATTCTTGCTAAATTGGAATGGAGCTTCCACAGAATTACGTGTTACAACTACAGGAGTATCCAGGGAGCAGCTTGACTAATATAATTATCACCATGAATAGCAGAAGAATTAATGTGATTTGCTGCTAACTGTAATGGAGAAGCATTCAAATTTTACTTTTGGAAGACATCTTCCTTATTTTCCTACACAAAGTCTTTCCAGCTTGCAGGTAGAAGTGAAAGTCAGCTGAGTAAGGCCTTTAAGAAGTAGAGATGTTGGATTTTTACTTCCTCTTAGGCCTTGCTATTTTTTTAAGTCTTGCTATGAATACATTTATGTCTTACATCTATAATTTTTTCTATAATTTGAAATACATTTTATAATTAAGTTTGCATCAGCTTACAGTGAATTTGAAAAAACCTCCAATACACTTGGAAGTAGTGCAGGTACTGACTTCTTTCCCTGTTATTAAAAAGTTAAAAAAAAAATGGAAAAAAGATAAAATGAGATACAGTCCTGAAGTCATAAATAAAAAATAACCATAAAAAAATTCTTAGTAACCAACCAGCAGAAGCACCTTCTAGTAAAATACACAGTTACTTGTATTATTTATTGCTGAACTTTTCTGTTCCAGGGATACTTTTTCAAATTAAATACATGAGACCCATAAAAATTTAGGAGGAAGGAATACAAATGAAAATAAATTTTTAATAAACTAGTTGCTTGAAATGCCTTTTAATGGACAAAGAGCTTCCTGTAATGTCATTAAACTAGTGAAATTTTAAGAATTTGGAGAAAATTAGCTTCAGTGCACAAAGATATTGGCTTACACAGCTTCAGGGCAAAGATATTGGCTCTGAGATACTTGGTACTCTTTCCAGATACATATAACCAATGAAACAAATGCAAAGGGTAGAGAGAAAATTGTGCAATTATTGAAACTAGGGATTGCAAATACAAACTCAGGCTGTTCAAAATGCTTCCAAATTTAATGACGGTCATAAAATTCAGAACCCGCAAATCTAATATGCAGAAGCTGAGCTTCCATTTCTTTTTTCTGTGGTGGCCCCAATAGTAATGTGCTTTTACTCAGACTAGAGAACTGTCTTACAAGAGAGAGCAGTTTTCTTCATATCATAGACTATCAAACAGGAGTTTTATGCACCAATAAGTTGTGCTACATTCCTTTATTATTATATGCTTTATATATCTTGCCAGAGAAAAATTAACCAAGTATTTTTGAAGCACTTGAGTTTTTTAAGAGCTAACATGATAAAAAATCCTAACAGTGCCTTCTTCTCTCCTGTCCTCTCTCTACACACATCAAGAGTTGGGCACATGAACACAGGAGATGCCATTGGGTGTGGTGATAACAAGAGAAACTGAGAACAGGCCAAATTAAAGTGGAATTTCAGGAAACAGCCTGGTTTATTCAGCAAGTTTCCCAAAACTGAAGACAAAATTGTTTCAAAATTTTAGGCTGCATTTGGGCAATAAACTACAAAACAAAATGTAATAAGCTATTCTCTCTTCACAGGGAAAAAGGAAGGAAGATCTGCTGTATTTTACTGATTCTCAGCTTTTCTGACAGCAGGTTTACTTGCAGTAAGTTTTGTGGGGAGGACATGTAATTAGTTCACAGAGAATCTTCAACTCAATGAGCTTTAGATAAAGCTTTTGAATACTGGGGACATGGGTGGTTAATCAGTTCACAGTGTTAGGGTGTTTGCATCATCCAGCACAGAAAAAACAGAGTAACTATCCTGTGTGTATATTTTTAAATATGAAATTTTATGATTATACAGACCTACACTTCTCCAGTACAATGAAGATTGCTGGCCCTATTTGTTTCTACTGAACATGAATATTTAGTCTTAACACGGGGGTCACAAAGCCTTAGCAGAGGGGCCAGTGGGGATCCCTGCCAAAAGGCTGGCCCCTCCATGAAAGCCTGGCAGCCCCAGGACCAGCCTGTTCCATTCTCAGACTTGTTGAGGCTCCTGGTGGGGCTTCTCTGCTGCCCAAGCCAGAAAGAAAAAGGATCCCTATTTAATGCACCAAAGCTTGAACAGTCTGTCTTTGTCATGATTTTATGAACACTCTTATTAAAAACTTGAAATTAGGTAGTTCAGTGATGTGAAATATTCCCTGCACAGCAACAGATTGTGCAACAATTGAGTTTCCTTTCAGCTTTTACTTTTATAAAGATGGATTCTGAGACAAAAATGGGATTCTAAGGGAATGAAAAGGCCTTTCTTAGTGTTTTTAGAAAAAGCATGTCCTTTGGTAGAGCCATTCTCATGTATTTATGCAGCAAATGGGTTTTCATGTACATTTTTCTGATGGGCACTGTTGTTCAGAAAAATGAACAATTGGAAACATCGTAAAGAGGCACCTAGAAACAAAAGCCTAAAGCTGAGAATATAAGTTACCTTCCCAAGGCAAAGTTGTTAACTGGAAAATAACTGTACGGTTCCAAATATAAAAAATATGATCTACTGCCACTTCCCTCTTTTGGACTGCTGTTTGTATTGACAATAGGACAGATCCCTGTTTAGCAATTTGGTGTCATCATTTAAATTCCAAGTGAGGGAGACAGCTTCTTGACCATGAATAAATACAAATGCTGATTCCCATCTACCAGCATGTAGACATTCATTATCTCCCACCTTTACCAGATCACACATGCCAGGATCACTGCCACAAGTAGGAATTACTAATGCACAGCAGGCTCTGAAAGACCTAAAAAGTTTGCTAGTTACCATGAGAAATATCGCCCCCAGGAAATGCATGATTCAAAACCAGTTTGTACATGGTGAATGCCTACCCATAACCATGCATAATTCAAGTATTTCATGAACCATAGGAGCCTCACTTAGTACTCCTGAGACAACCAACAAATGTCATGGTATGAATAATAGAAGAACACATATATTTGTATAGCACATTGAATTATCTACTGTAACTCCTCAGCTCATTCCAGCTACTGGCAATTATCTCTGTGTTAGCAGGCACTGAATAAGCAGAATATTTACCCCATGAGCTTTAAAATTCTGAAACTGCTTGTCCTGACAGCCTCTGTTGCTTTACCCTGCATAGGGGGCTTGTCAAGTGCTGTGTAATGCTGAGTGTTCATGTTGCAGCTTGCAGCTCATAATCCAGTAATCAGTTCCTTTTCCAGTGGGCTATTTTAACTTTGCAACTTGTGGGTGTAAATAAAATTCAGCTGACATTGTTAGGATACAGTCACCATCATTTAATTCCAGAACTTAGTAAGCTAATGGAGCAGACTGCATCATTTGTCAGGCTGTCTACCAGGAGTACCTTCACATCTTGTTTCCTTTCTCATAAAAATGTTGATCTAAAATGGTGTCTTTACCAAAACTGGAAAACATTTTTAGCCAATCTATCCTTTTCCAAGGGTGAATCATCTGATGCTTTAAAACAAGAATAGTAGAACAGATATTTGCCAGAAAAATAAATGAAAAATCTTAAGCACTTGTAGAAACCTGTATTTTTGCTGCTTAATAAGATGCAAAAGCTTGTCACTTGGCCAGATATTTCCAAGCACATCTGGACTTTTCTCTGTAAATCCCAGGTGGATTTGACAAGATACAGAAGGGTTTTGTTCTTGTTGTCTTTGTGTTTTTTAAACTGATCAATAAATGTATATGAACAGCCTGCCTGGGAATGCGAGTGAACCATATTCCCTTGACATTTTTCAACCTTCCAAAAATAATCCCAAGTTAAAAAAGAAAAGTTGATCTAAAGCAGGCCAGCAGCACTTGATGTATTCAAAATACAGAAAAATTGCAGCAAGTTAAGTCTTGGGCACAAACGTTGCACAGAGTGGAGAGATGAACCAAGGCTTCAACCCTATATAAGTTGATTATTCCTATTTAAGTGGAATACTTACAGTTCATTTCCATTCATATATTTCTTACCTATTTAAGATAATTTACTAATTTGACAAAACCATTTAATTCCTAATCCTATCCACTGGAGTATTTACTCCCTTTTGTACTGTCTGAAAATTTAATAATGTATTTTGCTACACAAGCTATAATTGAAAACATTTTCCAGTATCAGATGCTGGACAGGTCTGCATAGAGCCTGATGTGATACATGTTCCATGACAAGCCACGTTCAACTCCTTGTTGTCTAAAGTTTTCGAAATGCTGCTTTTATTTCACAGTAGTTCCAACAAGATCATTCTTGTCCGGCTTTCCTAAGAATGTTGTCAGATGCTGTCAAGTTACAGCTGGCTATAGGAGGCAACCTGATGATTCTGAAACTGAAAAGAAAGGTTTATTATGGTATTCTAGAGTAGTTTTCTTTGCTGTTCCTCTCGGCACTGAAAACTTTCCAAGAAGATTTTTCTTCTGCTTAGATATGGGAGGCCTGGCCTAAGACTGCTGCTTTCATGTTTGCCGTGTGTTTTTAAACTGATTTAAAAATAAAGGCAGGAAATCTACTTTTCAGCAAGGTTTTCTTTGCATATATAAAACCAGAATTCTAATGATGGTATACTCAACAAACTCCTTTTGCTAAGGTTTGAGATATATTGCTTTGCTTTCCTTTTAACCTGCAGTTAGTTAGGACTTCATCTAAATTTTTCTATCCTGGTCTGGCCCTATTTTGTTAGTTAGTATTATAAATCTCTGTGTACACAAGACAGGTGATTTGGGTTGGCTGTGCAGTTCCTGGCACAGAGGTCAGCAATGTTGGCTGAGGTGTGTAAATGTTAGTGGAGTGCTGAATGGATAATAATCCACCATACTCTATATTTTCCTGTTTTGCTAGGTCCTATTAAGCGAGTCATGTATCATGGTTTTCACAGCTTTTCTTAAGATGTTGCTTAAATAATCAGACTTTCTTGTCTGAAAGATTTCCTGTATATTTAATGAGCACAAAGGATGTTCCTGTGGACCAAGCAGATTACAGGTTTGTGGCCAGGTGAAATTCTGACAGTAGGTACTTGTTTGTTAGTCAAGATTTGTTCTTTGTGAAATCATTTCCCTTAGGATTCATGTTTCCACTACCCTCCAGTTGCCTACTTTCTCATTATCAAATATTTCATTTCCATATTTGCTACTTCATTTTAAGAGGGGGAAAAAATCATTTTAAGAGACTTGTGTACACAAATAATTAAAATAATTTTCAAGTGAATAATTTAGTTTTTCTTAGAAAAGGAGTAACTGAAGAAGAAAATTAACTAACACTGTGCAGTTTATTTCATATGATAGTACTTTTAAATGATAGTTTTGGATTTGCATGTTTTTCTGCTTTATTTTGGATAAGCTAATTAACTTTAAAAATAGTCTCCATAAGATGCAAAACATGGGAGAAAAGATGGTGGAAGCCAAAAGGTTGACTACAGCAAAAGGGGTGTTGAATTAAATTAAACTCCAGCACAGAACAAACTCTGTGGAGTGCAGGAGGACAGTCTAATTTAAAAGGGTGTGCCTTGCTGTGCAGTCTCTTTAAGTGTGATCTGCTTTTGGCCTAATTTTCTGTGACAGTGTATTTAATAACAGTGGTCCCTTACTGAGAATCCTTCTGCCTGGTCTGTCACTGTAGAAATTTTGGCTCTGTAATAGGTACATCTTTGTCAATCCAACACTTAATTTCCTTAAGGGAATTAAGAAATCCTAATGGTTAGTCACACAGCTCCAGGTGAAGAAATTTTTGCTGTTATAAAGCACCCCAAATGTTAGATATTCTGCATTTGTTGGCCCTCTACCTTTTAGCTACCTATTAAAAAAATTAATGAGGCTGCCTCGTAAGACTCATTATTTAAACTCCTAGGAAGGACTCTCAAGGGCAGATCAGGACTTTCACAACAATATGTGATTTTTTTCTGTGTGTGTGCTAAAAATAGATGGGCACCACTGTTTGACAAGCATTTCATGGGGAATATGCATTTTTCATTTATGAACATTCATCATTAAGTGGCTTTATTTTTAAAATGTTACCTAATGGAGCTGCATGGAGTCAAGAGCCAACATGCAGATGTACTTCAGAACTACTTGGTTTCCAAAGCAGCAGTCCTATTTAAATGTGTACATGCCTTCTGTGACCTATCATATTAGAAGGTCTGAATTTAATTTCATTTAAATGTACAATTTTCTTTTTTTTCCTCCACTGCAATTATGCAGTGTAGGAAGTATACAGAGCAAGCCTAGGAACATGCTCTGTCTGAAGAGCTAAGCACACATGCTGAAGGATCATTCTTCTCTCTCCTTACCATTACACAAATAGCTGCAGGATTAAAAATCAAAAGAATCTCTAATAATATCTAAAGCTCTTGCATTTTGATCTTTCAGACTTCAGACAGACACATCAGAGTAAAAGCAATGCTGGAATTCAGTCAAACTGCTTATCTCAAGGAGTTCTGCCTGCTGGATCCAATACAGCTTTATGGATCAGGAGCGTGTCACCATCTTTGCCACTGGAGACGTGACAAACCCAGCTCCCAGCTAGCAGCAGGCGTGCAAGGTTTCCTGTCTGCTGCTGTAGGAGCATCCCTGGTAACAGCAGTGCTGAGACAAGGAAATGTTGCACTCATGGGACAGCCTCCATCTGCAAAGTCCTCCAAGGCAATGTGGGATCTCGTCAATCAAAACTGAGAAATATGCTGCTTCATTTCTCCATTTTCACTTTTCATTCCCTGCTCACAAGAAAGGAGGCCATAATAAACCATGTCTTGGCTTAGATTGTAGGAAAAGAAAACAAATTCCATCACAATCCCATTTTGTCAAAGGGAATTTCAGTTCCTGCACTCTGAAGGCTTGTGTTTCTGTTGTAGAACAAAACTGTGGAACAATATGGACATCTTCAATTTATCTTTCCCTGTCCTCTATCACAGTCCACTGTCACAGAAGGTGATATGGAGACAATTGGCAGCAATCCCACAAGCAAAGGTAACAGGTAGAAAGCACAGGACAGAGGATGTCAAAAGGAGGTCTACTTCTAAGATTCATTATGCTGCTACATCTCAAATAATAGTATTTGGGAGGAGTTGAAGTTGTACACAATGAACTACTTCACATTCTGAAACCACTTACTAATTTAAGCCAGACACATGAAAGCTATATGTATCTTTTTATGAAGCATGCATCTTGTCCAAATTATCTCTTTATTACTCTTGCTAAGAAGTATATGTAAGCAGCTCAGTGAAGAACATGCACATAGCCAACAAAAATGGAAAAAAGAATTATTCAGTGGGATACTTTGTCATTTTCTTTGTTCTTCATGCATGGGATACATTTAGCACGTCCTGCATCACGTATGTCCCAGGGTAAAATAATCAAGGTGAGTTCAAAGGTGCATGCATCCACCTTCAGCACCACTATTTACTGGTAAGTTTCACTCAATCATTTATATATCTTTTCCAAAATGGAGTGCAATCACTTCTGGCTGGAAAAGAAAAACCTGATCACTCCGAGCTGTCACCAATCATCTCTCAACTGAGAAGAGTATTTCTGTTATCTCTCCCACAGTGAGTGCTGACTGTATAATGACAGTCATAGCTTGCATTACATTTACTTAGTGATTCATTTGTATGACTGGAATAATGGCACTTGTCTCCCTTGTCCACTTTGCCCCTATATCCTAATATTAATGAAACCATGTCTTTATGCACGCTTTTCTCAAGTCCTGATAGTCTGCCATAGACACCAGTACTCTCTGCTGTGTTTAAAAGTAATGATAAAACTCACAGGAGTAAATTGATGTGAAAAGGCACCAAAGTCAAATGAAGCCATTTCTAATTTTATCTTGCTGTCATCCTATGGTGCATTCCCAGTCATGCAATAAGGAGAAAGGAGGGAAGGCTGAGACTGATGAGAATAATAAATTGTTTTTTGACAACTGGCTCCTATCTTTAGGTTTCACACACGCCCCTTCCTCAGCCTTTCAAAAGTGTGGTTACTGAATTCAGCACAAGAAAATATAGGAAGCCAAGGCAATCATTTTCTGAAGCAGAATGAGAAACAAAGAAGCTGCACACAGAGACACAGCCAATGGAAAGACCAATAGGAATTTTCAGCTCCTGCATTTTTAAGTGTTGTCTTCTTGTTTAGGGGTGCTTTATTAGTCAATTGCTTCTCCTCATTAACTTATAGCTTGGCACTCATTGCTCTGTAAACTGCCCTAACAGCCCCCATGAGCACTGCTCTAGTGAAGGATCTGGTTGTGTTTCCATTACAAACCTAGTTTCAGAGATATTTATAACTCAGCTATTTGAATTTTCATCAAGCTTTGGGGAACTTGGCTCACAGGTCAAAGAGTGAAACAATTTTCAGCTTATGAATTTGAAAAGAAAAAATTTTAGCCAAGAGCAGTTTCCAGCACAGAAAATTTCATCATGATTTAGAAGCTTCCAGAATAAGAAAATTTATATTATCTCATGCAATAATTATGTAATGTGAATTATGTATGCAACATTTGTTTATAAATTCAGATTAATAAACCACACTGGATTAATTGCTTAAGATGTTTTTATTTCAGCATCAAAATATGATGTTTTTGCAAATTATCTAAAAGGTAAAAGCATGGACAGAACAATTTAATTTTCAGTTTTTGAAAATTTGTGAAAGATTTTGGTTTTATAACTGTTTCATAAAATATAGAACAGGAAAATATTGATGAGGATAACTAAAAAAGCAAAAACAAATCCTGTGAGTGTATCTATTTAATTAGTTCATATATTCTAATTGTAACCTAATGTATTTGTACAAAAAAGTTATGACATTTTGGTTTCTTCCCTTAAATCTGTCTTGAATGTATTCAGTACCATATACAAACTCTATCTTGTTAACAAGGAAATGAAAGCTGCTTAACTCTCTTAAATTTTGGGCTGGCTGATAGTTACCTTTATAGTTGGAGTGCTTTACTAGTGCAGATATATTTACATAAATATATTTCTGACATGCATTCAAAGATTTGCTTGAATATTCAGTAATATTTGTCTTCTGGCAAATATTATTCTAACTTATATTTATGGTAATTTTCTCAGTTATTTCACTTTAGAATCTAATAAACAAAATTTATATTCTAGATTACTTCATTGAGATCCTTCTCTTTATTAATGTTTTCTATCGCACATCTGCTGGATGTGTGTATTTCATTTCTGTCGCTAATAGTCTCAGCTCTGCTTTAAACCTTGGGTTCCAGCCTAAGTCAATTTTCACTTGATAACTCTGGTCTCTCACTCTGGCTCTACTCTGTCTCCAAGTTGCATTACCTCTTCTAGGTCATCAATATAAAAAACTGAACAGACTCATCCTTAATGATTACCTTTGTAGAAGTCCATTAGTTGCATTCCTCTTTTTGAAGTTCAAAATTGCCCTGTATTTGATGTTTAAGACTACTTTTGTGTCTGTTCAAATGCCTTATCCTTTTCACTGTAATTCCTGACCTTGTAATTCCTTAGCTTTTTGCCCACTTTGTGTTGTACATAAGCTGCCTTCATGTCCATGTAAATTGTGCTGATGGTTTCCATTTTCTTTTGACTTTATCTGCCTTTAATTTCTCCTCTGTCTTTACCTGCTCCACTACACACCTTTTTAATACAGTCTCAATGTGCAATCAGAGTAATTTTCTGCTTGATATGGACTCATCTTTATTGTTGAGTCCCCATTTATTACTGCCCACTCTGTCCTAAATCTTGACCTAGCTCTGAAACAAACTTTTGTCCAATTTTAGATATGCTCTCTTTGAAGTAAAACACTATACCCTAACTACGTCTGGATGAGTGTAGAAAAATAAGTATATTGTTAGTATTGCCATTCCCAGCATAGCTTGGAAATTGTGTGTATACACAATTTATATAATTTACATAATGTATTTTATATATACATATATGTAATTATACATATATATAGAATTTATATAAATTGTGTATACAGAATTTATAACTATTTTTACCTGGTCTCTTTTTGATTTTTACTATGAAAATTTTCAATTCAGCAATGGTTGTATTAAATACACTATTATCCATATTGACCAGTTTTCAGTAATCGCATCTTAAATATATAAATAAATATGAATTATTTCCCTGAATAATTAAAATCTGTTCAACTGTCTAAAATAAATTTCTCACTGAGGAATAATGAGCAGAAAGCTGCTATATCTGTTTTATCCACAGCATTTCTGTTCAGGTTTCTGTGTGCCTAAGCTTGTGGGTAATGGTTGATGTGGTGAATGTTTGGTCTATATACAATTGTAAAACTGTGCCAAAAAATATTGTTTTCATTTCAGATGAATGAGTGTTTTACATTTCTGTAACTAATTTTTAAATATCTGCAAACAAATATATAATCAAGATCATGAGTTTGCCCATCACATATTGGGTACTTGTGTATTCCAATTTTAACATATGCAATGGCATTTACAGAACCAGGATCAACATTCAGAAAACCTGATACCATAATCACCTTTGCTAAAATCTCAAATCTTCCAGCATCTGAAAGTCTTTTTTAAAAAATGCTTTATTCCCTGTATGGGGATATAATACCATCTGACAGCTGCAAAAGTCAAAACATGCTCTTCAACCATACCAAACCAACACAGTCAACCTTATCAAGACAAATTTGGCATAGCTATAATATTTGATTTATGGCCATACTGCTCTGAGACCTTTAAAGGAAAGCCTCTGTATAAGTGAAAGCATGTAGCTACCACTGCAAGGAGTGTTATAGTTCCTTTGATTATTTTATATTGGTTTTGAACATCTAGGGTTTTTTGTCCCCTCCATGAAATTCCAGACTGGTTTTTCAAATGAAATTGTGGGAAAGACTTTATCTTAAATATGTTTGAAGCAAGTACTCATTTAAAACTCTATATAGCATCTTCCCAGGCACGATCAGTGACAAAAAAAGCCTCATTATTTTCACTCTACATCCAGTCCTCTTGTAACTTTCATTTCCAATGAGGATTGAAACTCTTTTTCCATGCCTCTTCCTGCTGAATTATAATTGAGCTTCAAAAGGACTGCAGAACTCACCTCCTTAGAAAGCCCTAAAACAATGACATTGAATATTGCAGGATTTCTTAGGTTTTCTCTTCTACAGCATCTTCTTAATAATTCCCGCAGCTGTGCAAAAGCATCGGTGAGATAAAAGAGCCAATGATTTATTATTTTAAAGTTTGCTTTTCATTTTTTTTTTCTCTTTTCTTCCATGACCATTCTTCAGGAATATGCTGTCCTTCACTCTACAATAAATAATGCTTCAGTCAATAAGATTTGTGCGTAATGAATGAGTGGATTGTATTATATTTTGACACCATAGTAAAATTTGTCTCCAAGAAGATCAAAAAAGACAATAGGGAAGAAATGCCTAATGTATATATTTGAAGATGCTGTGAAAAATAGGGAATGTAAATAGCAATGGAAAAATACTGTATTCTATCTTCACTAAATGTCAAGGGTCTTTGAGCTGCAGACCACCCAAGAACAAGTAACACATACCATGTTCTTTGTCTTATGTATTCCATCAAGTCCTTAGCATGAGGATATATTTACCAGACAAAAACTTAGCCACAGGAAAGGCTGTTCATATATTAATTTACCATCTTATGCATGTATGTTGGAATAATTAGTCATGTTCTAAATACTGTAAGCTAGAAAAGAAATGTTCAGTTGCAGTTATCTACAACCTAATAGCTAGTAAAATAAACAACAGCTAGATATCTTGAATAAGTATTTAATTATAGGTAAGTGTCTGGATCTTTTCAATACCAGATTAAGTTAAAACAAAATCAAATTCAAATAAGATAGCATTTTAAAATGTATGGGATCAAAGATTAACAATGTTTTTCTTCAAAGGTTTAATAACCTGTTGATTCTATTAAATTATGTTTTTGTTACATTTACAATAACACACAACTATTTGAGAGAGAATGCATTTAAAAACCAAGTCACTGAGATGTAAAATGAAGTCTCAAAAGTAGCTGAAGAAAAAAAATAGCATTTCTTAGAATCTGTGAGTTAACCTTGCAGACTCTTCTTTCACACCATGGGCTACAGAAAGAAGAGTCAAGCCCTGGAGAAGGTTGTGCTCTAGCAAGGTGACACAAATACTGCATTGTGAACCAAACTCATCAAGAACTTGAACCTACCAAAAATCCCATATGTTTAGCATTCTTTCCCAAATGAATTGAAAACAGAATTGCAAATAAATGAAGTTCTCTTAACTGGTAAACAGAGGGGAGAACATGCTGACCGTCACCCACAGGCCTTTTCTGTGACTGAGACACGTATGGATAAACAGAAAATCCGTATTGCTACACTTAAACCGCGTAACGTCTTCCCAGTTTGAAACATCAACTTAGCAGAACTGAGTGACCTTCCTTTTGCAGATGCACCACTCAGAAGCTCTCCTCCTTTCTACAGGTGTCAGATAACTGATGTTCTTAGGGAGAGTGCTGGTGTGAGTTTTTGCAACCACTTCACTCTCATTGCAGACTCCCATTTCCTTTTGCACAGTCCATAGAACTGCTTGCTGGAGGTCTGTATGCATTTAGACACAAGAGCACTACAAAGAGACACAAACCATGAGCATTGTTTGTATTTTCTGTGATATTTGCATGAACTTGCCAAACCAGCCATGTCCCATTTCCATTCATTGAATCATTTGCTCCCTCTCTGTACTTCATTGTGTTTACATGGGATTACTCGCCAGTTTATTAATTTTTTTTTTTTCATTTTTTCTTTTTTTTTTTTAATTCTTGGTTTGGTTATTCTCAAATTTTTTTTCCACTGCTATTTTTTCCAGAGCTTCACAGCACCTTGTCTAGGAGCTTATGACTAAACCCACGTTGAGAGAAAGACTGAAGGGAGCTTTACCTGATTATGATGGCACCTGGGACGCACTCTCTGCTGAGTATCCTATAGCTCCTTGGATCTGCTAGCATGATTTCTCCTTGGAATCTCCTAGGAATCCAGGGTCTTACACTCCACAGCACCCAAAAAAAGTCCTGTGTAAAAATGCCCAAGTGCTATACAGATCTTAACACTGTCCAGATTTCTAGCAGGTCTCCTGGAGATTTGGTGCTTCACCAAAGTTGATTTCTAATTGTAGAGATTCCTTCCTTAAGGTACCCTACAGTGAGGATGCTGTACAAATAATCCTGCCCCACATTCCCACTGTTGGAAGAATCTTCTTTCCTTATATTTTGTTCTGTGTAGCAAATAAATCTTATTTATATGCTAAGCACCACATAAAACTGAAGTGTGCATTAGTCCAAGCAAGATAATGAAAACTGCAATCCTTCAGTGTCCTTGCTCTCTTCATTTTTCAGTACATTTTCAAAAAACTTCACCTGTCTTTTTCTTCAAGTTCCAGTTTATGTCTGTTTTCTCTTTGCACATCTTGACTGTCTCTACAGAAAAGATCATACTAAGGAATCCTATTAAGTGTAAGACATATCCTGTCTGTATAATGAGAGATTTTTTTTACTTTTTTGTGGCTACAAATTTTTAAAAAAGTACTACAAAAATTGAGATTGTTTCTATTCCCCAGAGTTAGTATACTGCTTACACATTTTCAAACCAGTTTTTTTACTCTCACTTACAAATATGTTATTCCCCAGGGATAGGAAAAAGTCTCATTTTTGTGCATACATATGCAAGGTAACATATAAATCAGTTACAAATTAATGTAGTTTTTTGTAATAAAACCAAAAAATGTTTGTCCTACCTACAAGTAGGACAGAACTTTTAAATCACAAATTTCAGATATGTATGTGAAACTATTTCTAGTAAATCCAAGAAGATACTTCATAAATATGTTCATGTGCTGAGATGATTTGAAAAAAACATTTTCTTTGGTGGTAGGTACTGTCTCCAACTCAGATGAGCTCTGAGATTCCAGGTTGATATTAATTCTTCAGTCCAAATTAAATATATTCTCTTAAAGGTCTTAATGATCTGAGTTGGGAGGGAAGACTGGATCTAAACCTCAAAGGACATATGGACAAGGACAGCCCAATAAGCCAGCAGTGGAGAAATCCTAAAAGAACCTTTCCTGATTTATATCCTCCAGCTTAGCAGTAGTATTAGACCTGGAGGAAGACTATTCTGTATTCCTGGTTCCATAGGAAGGTAACCATGGAAACTTTACTTCTGGGTACCAAAAAACTCTGTTATCTTCTCTTTGCTACCACAGGGGTCCAGTTAATTCCTTATCTTACATATCCTTGGTCCTTTAAGATGCCTTCTTCTGTACCGGTTGTTACATTCCATTCCTCCAAAATATCGAGCAGACCCTCAGCCATTACTGGGAAGCATGAGGGTCACATTTGTCCTCCCCTGGCCTGCCCCAACTGTGCATCATATGGCACTGAAGGCTACTTTACTTCTGCTCACAAAACCTCCTATGAGCCAAAAGAGCAGATGAAAAAGAGCAGGCAGAGATGGGTCCTTGCTCTCCCCTTTCTACTTTACGTATAGACATAAATTAGCAGCAGAAGATGTGCTATAGAAGAAGCTGAACTGGTTCTAATTTTGTACCATGGTGGTCTTTTTCCATGGTTAGTCAAGAAGGCATTTCCCCACCATATGGTTGTACAGAGTCTTAGAAATAAGGCTTCAGACAGAAAACTATCGAGGCTGTTTCTCCCTTTTCCCTGCCAACAGCCTTCTTTAGCCCTTGCTTCTAAGACTCCTGGGAAGGCAGGAGTCTTCCAGGGTACTCAGCTTGGTCAAATATTTTACTTGTGCTGCCAGGTAGAATTGTTCCCAATATCCTCTACCCTTTTATCCTAGCCTTTCTTTAGTGTGAAATTAACTGGCTTTCTCCTTGCCTGTCCTCTACTATGTACTTCCAATGTCATGTCTATTTTATAGAATGCCCTTTTCAGGCCATTTTTATTCTCTATACTTCTCCTTGCTTGTGTTCAGATTCAATAATAAAAAGTAAATAATAAAAATAAATTGTAATTAATGAGAGATGGTTTCAAAATTGAAAGCTCTGTGATCTCAAATTTCTCCCAATTTGGGACTGTGTGGCTCTGGGGTTTTGGCAAGTGTCCATATCTAATAATAATAATGCTCAATGACACAATGACTTTTAAAAATGAGGCTTAAGAAAAATATTTTTAAGCCAGTAGCTGCATTTTTCACCCAAAATCCCCAGTACTACAGAGAAGATGGATTATCATGAGAAGAAGTAATCCTATCAGTCTGTCTGCTAATTCTATTAAAATTATGCAAGTGACAAGTACTCTCTTAAGCACAGAATAACCCTTTTAGAAGTGCCTCTATCAGTCAGAGAATGTTGATTTTCACATATCAGTAGAGAATACATTACTTTATATGTAGGTATGTGCTTATTTCTCAGTGTCCTAGGGTGATGTTATGGTGCTTGTATCCCAAATTTTTGGTGCTGGGGAGTGTTTTTCTGTTAAATAAACAGATTTTTTTCCACTTGTCTCTGAGGAAATTCTTCCTGTTCAAGGTAGGGGGGAGGGGCCCTGGGGGTTTGCTTTCTGGGGGCTCCTTCTGGAGGTTTTCTCACAAATTTGCCATAAACCAGGACACTCAGACAACAAAAAAAGTTTTTCCTTCACTGTTAGCATGTCATGGTCTATTGAATTGTTTAAACTTAATGGCTGGGTGTGTTTTTTTCACTCCTACAATCAATAGATGTGTATCCCATACTGGCAAAGAGCACAGCACTGCTTATAATGTCTATAGGAAAAGCTGAAGAATATTCTGCAGTTTATATTAATCCCAGGAATTTTCCATGTGATTGTGTGATTTTATTTTATTTTAACATTTTGAATTCTGTTTTATGCATAGTGCTTTAATTAACTTGATAAAATTTTATCACATTCCTATGGTCATGAGGAATAGAGGAATATCCAACCCTGAATGCAAAACCCTTCAAATGCTGATCTTCAAAAAGCCTCTTTTGTCATTGCATTGACATTTCAATGATGCGACGTTATTAAAATGGGTGCAAAGCCTTACTAGCCCCAAAGCAATTAGAGTTTCCCTATCCCATCTAACTCCCATTGCTGCCAGTGGAAGTGCAGAGAGCCCTCAGACCACAGTGTACTGAAAGCCTGTTATGATCTAGATGTGAGTGCGACCTTGAGAGGTGATATTTGGAGAATATGCATTTCAATAAGTACTTCTGATCAAAAGCTGTAGTGTGCTGAGCTTGCATAATTTCAAAATAATTGGAAAAGGTGATTTATCTCCTGCCAATTTTTAAAGGAACTTTCTAAAAGCATGCAGCATGTCTCAAAGTGTTAAACTGTGTCCTAAGGCTGTTAGATTTTACACATTTGCATGACTTCTTAAATCAGTCCTAAAGCTGTTGCTTTCAGTTATTTTTAATGCAGTCCGCAGAACAGATACTGTTCCATTTTTATCATTTTCTTTGGTATCTACACAATGACAAGAATTGTATTTTTGACCTTTAATCTAAAGAGCATTCAGACAACACTGAGAAAGTGCACATTTGGAAATATTGCCTTCAGAGATAGGGGAGAGGGGAAAAAAAAAAGAAAAGATATTTGTGTGAGGAGAAGAAAAAGAGGGACTGAGAAAGAAAGCAAACAATAAAGCACCTCTTTCAGTCTTGGTCTCCAGAGTCTGCATTCAAAGAATTCAAGTGTGCAAGTGGTCTCAAGCAAACATGAAAACACAGCAGACTTCATAAAAAGGAATCTATAAAAATAATTTGAAAATGTCGTTAACCTCCAGCACAAGGAAATTGATATTTCTAGTCTAAGCTCTCAATTAAGAACAGTAATTATGTCTTTTTCGCAAGTTGAGAGTTTTGAGTTAGTTTTTGCCACTGTAATCCTTCCTGCATCAGCACCTCCACACTCTCTCTCTTTCCATGCATTTCAGGCTTGAAGTGGAAGTATGGAAAGTCTCCTGAACGAGCTCTGCTCCTGTTCTTTCAACTTTGCCTCATTTATTTGGCTCCAGCTGCACACATCTGTTTCACCAGCTCTTTCTCTGGTGCCCTCTTTAACTGATACCCCCTGTCTGAAATTTCCTTCCCAACCTAACCTAGTCTGCCTCCACCCATTATTCTTGAAAATATCTTCTCAAAATACTTGTCTCATAAAATTGATTAGTCCCAGTGCTTCCCTTGAGTCCATAAAAAAAACAGATAAAAAAACCCCCAAACAACCCTGCAGACCTACTAAGGTATGAAAATTAGCTGAATACCAGTGCTCAATCACTCTACCTTTTTAAGCTTTATTCCCTTCCTGTTTGACTTGTTCTATCTGTCTAGACTGATTGTTAATTGTCCTTCTGCAATTTTATACCTAGGCTGTGAGTTTCCCAGAGCAAAGCCTTCCTTTTAATAGATGGAGTCCATAAGAGATAATACCTCCTCTTGGCACAGACAGAATTTGTATTCAAACATTCTCTGACCAACTACTCAATATCAAAAATTATTGAAAAAGCTCACAAAGGGCTATCACCACAAAATTACTATCACAATTTATTTAGCTGAGAAATGCAGATAATCATCTGGGTTTTCAGATGCTTTCTGAGACAAAGAACTGTATTCATCAGAAGCTTGGAGACGCAAAGCAATCATAAACCCAACATTTTTGGCCAGGGAAACAGTTTTACAGCTGTTTTCTATTGTCAGAGTGACTCAAACCATATGGGTGAATCTAGTCTCAAGTCATCTGAGATCCACCAATCACTTGCTTTCACCTAGACAGCTGCAGATTTAATCAGCTGCACTCTGACTTCTGAAAATTTAAAACCACTATTTAGATCTAGCAAGGCTTAGCCTGAACCACCTCATTTTTTCTCTCCCCTCATTCAGGATAGCATTCACTTCTGTAAGTCAGGCATAGGGCTGATTCACAAAGGCTGCCCTGCTTACACACTTCAAGTTTCAGTAGGACAGCAGAGAGGGAAAAGCCTTCTGCTGGCCATTTGCAAGGTAGGAAGTTCACTCTTTGTTAGACCAGAATCTGGTTCCCAATATATTCAGAATGAAAGCTGGAGTC
The DNA here is from genome assembly GCF_050655825.1 of Lonchura striata. Lineage (NCBI taxonomy): Eukaryota > Metazoa > Chordata > Aves > Passeriformes > Estrildidae > Lonchura > Lonchura striata. Next base: position 61,722,084 of record NC_140706.1, read on the forward strand.
AGACCAAGGTCATTGCACTGGGATTTTGTTTGAAGGTGGATTTTACTTTATGATTTTGAAGAGCTTTGTGCCTTCTGCGCTTGAGGCAGCTGGATTTCTCTGTGGTTTTATGTTGCAGTTTGAAAATCAATGTGTCTGTTGTTCACTTTTAAAAACATAATGGAGGAAGATAATTTTCATGATCCTGAAATTAAGCATAAGAGGGTTGTTGTTAATAAATATTTTCATGATCTATGTTATAAAGATACAGGATCACTAACACACTTCAAAAAGTGAGTTTTAAAAGCCAGTAGACTATGTCATACATCCCCCAGGCCATCTTGGGAGAAAAAAAAATAGATTTTAGTTGAAAAAATGTTTTTCTCTGGTAATGTGTCAAAACAGGTAGATCTGAGACTAGAGCTAAAAAAATCTACAATCAAAGATGGGTCTGCTTGCAAAATGCCATCAGATATATGAAGGGAAATAAAAAAGAATAATTTTCTTAGCCATTTCATTAATTCCTCTCTTCTAAGTTCCACTGGAATTTGTCTTCTGTAGTAATGTGATGCACAAAGTGTTCAGAGCAAATCCTGATTTTTTAAACTGATGAAGACTTTGTGCTAAGTGCTTAATTATTGTTCTGAGGGTCTCATGTACAAATATGAAGCAGCAGAGAGCTCTCAGCAGCATGGTCCATGTTGATCTCTTTATAAAAATCTCCTCCTTTGGTTGAAGTTCAGCTATTTGTACTGGCAACTCCAAAGCCTGGTGGACCTGGTACCTCCCCCAAGGAAAGTGCAGCCACAGCTAATGCTCATCTCACCAGCTGCAGGTCTGAGCAAGACAGGCAAGCAAAATGTTTCTCTCTGTTTTGCACCAGGAAAGATCAACATTCAAAAAAGGAGTCTGATTTAAAACACGTTTTGCTATCTTTCTCCTTCTTCTTTGCTCAGTCCTCTTTTAAAAATTATCTCAGCCTACTTTTCACAGGGACACTAAAGGGAAAATGTAAATAATTATAGAATGTAACATGCAATTAAAATGTGGCTCTTGACCAGATTAGATTGGCATATGCTAGGGGAAGACATGGGGAAGACAGACAAAGTGAAGCTATCACAGCTCCAGTTTAGTGCTGATATTTGGCCAAACATTTTGCAGGCAAATTTGGACATTGCCCAGAAGGCCAAGTTTCTTATATAACAGAGCAATTTGTCTGCCCAGCCTGAGGGCTGTCACTCTGTCACCTCTATCTTTAGAAAGTGATGAATTTATTCAGTAATTCAAGACACCAGTTTCAAGGGGAGGTGGCTCATGACTGTGGGCCAGCTGCTGCAGCCCATTGACCAGCCAGGCCACACCGAGCCCGAATCAGTGCTCTGCAAATCTGGATTTCAGAGGAATTTTTTGCAAGTCGAAGGAAATGGAAAAATAGGAGCAGCAAACATCTTGTGCAACCGATCTGTTGGTCCATATTCCACAAAGTGGAAAAAAGGAAACCACTGTTCTGTTAAAATAGAGCACGCAAAAAAAGATTCAAGGTCTCATATTCCCATGAAAAGTTTGTTTTACTTAACTTTGCATAGAGTATTGTGTCTTCATCCCTTCCATTGTGTTCCATTTCCATATCTTTAAAAGCCCCTGATGATCAGGTTCATTTTAGTTAGAACAAAAACCTTAAGACAAATTCTTTGTTTTCTTTCGGCTTGCAATGATGTCATTGATCACTTTGTGCAGCCAAATAGATTTTAGGTAAGTGCTGTATGTGAGCCCAAAGGGGTACATTTTTTTAGGGTCTGCTAGTTCACTGGAAGTGGGTAACTTGCTTCTTTTTTCTTGGCTAAATAAGTCTGTTTCCTTGCACAGGGAGAATGTGAAGATTCTGATTATCTAAGACTTCCCAGAGAGGAAGCTCTGGACCAGGTGCTGCAATTTCTAAAGTGAAAAAAGCCCTTAAGCTCTCGATCTTCAGTGGAGATTCCTGCAGCATGTTCCCAAGCAATTCTGGAAAATTTACCCTGCAATTTCAAGACTGTGTAGGGAAAACAGAAATTTAAATTCTTAACCAAAACTATTTTGTAGTTCTACCTATTTGCCTTACTTTTCCATTATATTGTCTCAAGTGCTCCTATTTTTTCAATTCTTTTTTTCCATAAATTTCCTACTGTCCAGAGAGCAAATATACAGCTCATATAAGTCTTACATCTCTTTGACAAGGCAATGACTTTATTTCCACTCCTGCTTTCAAATCCTAGCTACAATAACATCAATGGTGCTGTGAACTTTCCTCAAGTTTCACTGTTGTGAGATTAGTAGCAGGGCTATTCTTTTATTTGACCACATTTTGCCTAATTATCCCTAGCTTGGAGCAGAAATAGAACTGGTGGTAAAGTAGCTTTTCAGTCTGTGCAAAAGAAAATCTTTTCAAATTTTCACTTTAATCAAAATTGAACCAGAACCTAAAAGATTTCACAATTTCCTATGAAGTAGAAATTCTGAGAATTCTTTTTTTCCAGGCTTAAGACATATGATACTTCCCAGATTAAATATCTTCCCCAGAGCCTACATGAACTCAAAAATAAAAAGCCATTTCCCTCATTTTCATTGATGCAAAGTAATTTCTGTTGAACAGCTGCCTAAAAATCCAAGGTTTGTGGCCTACTTAATAGCCAAGGCTTCCTGGGCTTTTCTGCTCCCTGTGCCAAGCAGGAAACAGCTAGCTCATGCTGACCTGATGACCTTGGGCTCCTAAGATCACAAGTTTAGGAGCAGGCTGCCCCCAAATTCAAAATTCCAAACTGAATTCTGATCTGCAGTTGGCAAATATCTTGTGACAGAAATCTTTCAGGCTGAACACAGACATGGATTTATTGGAAAATGTTATTCATAACACTAACTGGGAACAGCATGGGGTTGTCCTACTCCAGGGGAAATTCTGGGAGTTCAGAAGAAATCCCTGTAAATAGGTTACAGAGAAGAGCAAATACTTCTGTATCTGTGCCAGTGAAACTGTCAGGATCACGCCCAGGGCACATACTAAAAGAGAGACTGTCTGTGGAATGATGATATGAGCCTATTTTCTGGCATCTATCATATGTCATGATCAGACCTATAAAAACGACACACAGAACACATGGCAAGTTTCCACAGTTGCTGGAGCCAGGCACTGCTGTTACATATCTCATTTCCTCCCTGTCCTTTTCATCGATGGTAGGACTCAGCCACAGCTGTGGCAGCCCTCTCTGCAGAATTTTCACTGTGAAAGGTGAAGTTTTCCACTTTTCCCTTTTGAGGATTACCCACACAATAGATGGGCTTGACAGGCTCCCTGATCTTTAAACATCTAAGAAATGCAAAGATGTTGCTGATGGATGGTACGGTTATACATCAGTTTTAGAATTCATTATTCTTCTTTTCTGACCGTGGTTCTCTGTTAGATCTGGCCTGAATGTGATAAGGAAGTGGTCAAAACCAAGACAGCCAGAGTAGTGTGACCCTTGGAAAGAAGAAAGTCAAATTTTCAAGGGATAGTTTATTTTGTTTTGCAAATGCAATTTGTGCTTACAGTTTTGAACTGCTTTTGAACAAATGGGGAAAAGCATGAATTTTCCCATGCATCTATCTCAGAAGCTCCATGCTCAGTAATTGGTCCTTCTGGAGGTACAGACTTTTCACTTTGATCTAAGAATTAAAAAAGAAGGGTGCCTCAGTCTGTAGGTACCACACCTCTCTCTCACAGCTGATATGCAGTCTATCCCAAAACAGAAAAAGTAAATACTTAAATAGAAGGAACCTCGTCCCTCCCACATTAGCTGCTGTATTATACTTTGAAGCCAATGCAAATCCTGTTAGTAGTTTCGAAGTCCAGACAGTGCACAGTACAGCATGAAAAAAAATTGCAAACAGCCAGGCAGTAACCACATTGAACTTTACTTTTCACTTAATGAGGATGTAAGGATGAATAGATTTTATAGGAAAAATTATGTCATAGGAATAATTATGTCCTTAATATTAATTGTTATAAAGTTCTGGTTTGTATATTCATATTTTAATGATGCCCTATAGTACTATTCAGCTTTATTCTGTTCTATTTTATCTTATTCTGCTCATGAGGCTTGTAGAGAAAGAGATCAGGAGGATGTTTTGATCTTGGTGGATCATGGACTTGTCAGAGAAGGTCCAAGGCTGATCATGGTCACAAAGCTGATCAGAGGGCTGAAGCACCTCTCCTACAAAGTCGGGCTGAGAGAGCTGGCGTTGTTCAGCCTGCATAAGAGAAAGCTCCCTCAGGGAGACCTCACTGTGCCTTTCCAGCCCCTTAAGGGGGCTTATAAAAAGGATTATCCTTGTGGGCCCCTTCCAGCTGAGCAGATTCTGTGACTCTGTGATTCCTATCCCAGTGCTGGGGGTGAGGGTCAGTGTTGCTTATGTGCTGTGAGCCCAGCTCTGTTTACACAACTCCAACAGTCATGGCATGCAGGGAAAAAAATCCTATGGTATTTGAGACTCACATTTCCCTGAATAGGAGAATATTCAAGTAGAAGAGTGAAGTTTGGGTCAACAGAAAGGAAAGACAGCAGCTACAAGGTGTGGGGACCAGGGGAAAAGCTGAAGAAGACTGACAAAGTCTAAGAAAAGAATAAGAAGATCCTATGTAAACGAAATAAATAAAAATAATGAAATAAGATCCTTTGTAAAGAGCACATCTCCTCACAGAATATACAAAGAGCTCATAACCGTGTTAACATTTAGAATTATTATTGCTACTTATGTTCATTGCTATATTAATAATAATTATCATCATGTTAGTGGTAAGATTATTATTGACACGGTGCTAATAGCTATGCTAATAAGTCCATTGATAAAGCAGATGTGCTATTGTCCTGAGCTATGACATTTTCATACTATTCATCCTTGTGGGTCCCTTCTAAACCAAAGTCCAGGAAATCACAATTAAACTGTTTTGTCTCTGCTTGCCTTTAGGGCCAGCAAATATCAGTCCATCACATCACTCTTCTACTTGAATATTCTCCTATTCAGGGAAATGTGAGTCTCAAATACCATAGGATTTTTTTCCCTGCATGCCATGACTGTTGGAGTTGTGTAAACAGAGCTGGGCTCACAGCACATAGCCCTGTGTAGAGAAGCCAGAAAACACAACTCTGCTGTTAAACTGCTTTGTATCATACGTTGAAATTTCAGGCTAGGGAGCTCTTCATTTCAAACTCTCCAGGTATTTAGGATCCAGCTTTTGAAAATAAGATGCTGAGAGATAGTTAGGCTTGCAAAATGCTTTTAGAAGTGCCTAAATGGGCAGAATTGTGGGCGTTGCTGCCTATCTTAGACACCTGAAGGAAACTTGCATCCAAGGTGATGCTGAGCATTCTCCTAGAGGAAGGCTGTTCATCAGGAAGCTCCCTGTGGTATGTCATGAATTCTGCAGTCCATGCAGGGCACTAAGAGTAGGAGGTGAAGATGGGCACAAATACAAGGATGTATTTCAGGATCTACTCTTCTGCATTTTTTTACGAAGAGAGTCCCGAATCTGTTAACAATTTGATAGGAAAAAAAAAATAGTCTTAAACATTCAGTAACATTTGCTTTTTAAAGATAGAGCAGCAGCAAGGAAATTAAAATTTCCTGCAAATTCTCTGGGATTCACTAAAGAAGGAAACTAGAACAGCAGAGAGGTGGATCCTGCAAAATCTCTGCAACCACTACATCTGGGTGCCGGATTTTCTCAGTGGCAGAGGCAAAAGGGAAAAATGAGGAGGAAAAAATATGCATTTTGACTTCATCCTAAAACTGAGCTGATAAAACATTGAGGGACCCCTCCTTCTGTTACCGCCAGAGGTAGCAAAACCCTTCCTTGTCAGTGATGTAGAGTCTCGGTGTAGGTTGAAAGGGAAAGGAAGGAGGATAACAGAAGGGCTTGCAGAGGGACATTCCAGAATGTCTTAAAAGATGCAGAAAAGTGAAGAGTTCTTTTCTTTGCTGATCATGTTAACATTATTTTTAACCTCACTTTTTCATAATGACCCCTTTGGAAGAGTGAAACATGCATTCTTACTATCTTCTTTTAGTTAACTTAAAACATGAGTGCTGAGTTGTTGTTGGCTTTTACACTTGTGAAGAAAAAAAGGAGTAGGATGTTAGGGGAAAATGTATTTCTGAGGCATTATTTGCTAAAATGTCTGCAAAGAATTTCATGGCCTTCACAAGTAGATAAAAGGAAGACAGCTCACTGTTTGACCTTCCAACCTTTCCTGAGGCCTCAGTAGGTGATTCTGCAAAACCTGGAGCTGGCTCTGGCTGAAGCTGCACTGTCGTAGATTTGCAGTGAAATTTGCCTTCCTGCTGCCCCTCATACAAATGCTGGGTTGCCCACAGTCTCAGTGAGTCCATCAAGGATCATTTTTGACAGGACAGCCCTTGTAAAGTCCATCACCTCTGGATCTTGCACAAAAAAAAAAACCCCAAAATACCAAAATCAAAACAAACAAAAAAAATTTAAAAATTGAAAAAAACCAAACAGATTATAAAAACAACAAAAAGCCCAACCAAACAAAAAACTCACCACACACAAAAAAAGCCTCCAAGCCCCCCAAAAATAGTCAGCAATGAGAACAGGCTATAAAACTGGGGTTCCTGCAGCAATCTGAGTGGAGAAGATGGTGACAACATATTGGCAGATTTGTGAGATGTGAACTGAAAAAGAAACAGAACCCTTCCCGCCCACTCCAATCCCATAAGCAAGCAGAAAACACAGGCGGGTTAGTGCTCATTCCTGAACAGCTGAAGACATTGTCAGACATATTCTGCACTCGCACATGAGTGGAGACATAAAACTGGGTGGTATTAATGGAGCAATTTTCATACCTACACCCACACTTTAAAGAACTGTGTTTTGATGATCTTGGCAGGCCCTTGATGCTTGCAGGGCTTTGACAGAGAAGAGCTGGGTCTACTTTCATGATTATCCCTGGGAGTCTAGACACTCAGGGATGTCTTAGATCCAGATTGTTTTTAAAAAGAAATGAATTCTAAAGAAAGGCACACTTCTGATCCAGCAGGTCTGTATAGAAAACCTAGTCTGGTATGTGCCTGTATTGATGAGAACAGAAAAAAACAGAGGGAAAATATCTACACAAATGACATACAAAGCCTTGAAGACTTGCCACAGCACTAGGTTTAAATATCAGTGAACAGAGCTATTTCTCAAAAAGCTGGAAATTGAAGATCATTCAGGCAAAGTTATAATTTTATTTTCTAGAAATTCAGATAATATCCCTGAAGATATTTTATTAGTGTGGAATGTACAAAGTTTTTCCTCATGAATCCATGAGGAAATGTATTAATAATAATTACTGTAGTCAGAAATTTAGACTCGGGAAACCTGTTCAGCTAAAATCAGAGACAGTTATAAAGGGGACAAAATAAGAATAAAATTTTGTGTGTTTTATTCAGCCACTAAGTGCAAAGAGAAAATTGAGAAAACTCCAGGTGCAAGCTCAGCTTCCCCTTATTCCATTTTAAGAGGAGGGTATTAAATAGGCATCACAAGTACCTGAGCAAAATCCATATGTAGATCAATAGTCTTACTGCTTCAGTAACACTGTATTTGATGAGTGTGTAGTGTAGCTAATGGACAAATTTCATAACCATAAAATCTCCACGTCTCTTGTCTGTATATGTATCTATTAATTACAGGCAATTAACATGCCAATGAACCTCTTAGAATTCAGTGATAGTCAGCATTCTTTGAAATTTACATAATTTGTGATTATTTCTTTTACAGAAGACAGAAAAAACCCTGAAACTGTAGTATCTCATTGCTGGTCTGACTTTAAGGTTTAGGGCAAGGTCTGGTATTTTATTTTCTTCCCTACCAAGGCCCAAGAAAGAAAGGACAGTTTACAGAGACCAGGGTGATCACACAACTCCTTTCATGTTTATTGCTGCTGAAGGTGAGAGGGTCAAGTGTGTGTTTCAGCCAGTCCAGTTGATTCTCTTTGGATTACATCCTAGGGAATAAAAACACATGGGATTTGACTTGCAATCCCTTTATGAAATTTAGTGGGATTTGAGGTGGAAAGGAAAAACACAAATGATTACAGAGTCTGGTGTTTGAGCCCAGGAATGGTTCTGGCCTGTGTTCCATAGGCACTGACTGCTAACCAGTCCTACTAACTAGCCCTACTGTGGCTTTTAGAACATCAGAATTTCCTCTGAGTGTATTATTGAATGTATGTCTTGCCTACCTCTCTTTCACCTGTCCAGCAGCGCAGTCCCCTCTGTCAGCCTTGCATGGAAGGTGCAAGTCCATGCTCAGACCCTATGCTTTCCTTGATGATTTTCCACAATATGGTATAATTCCACCCAGAGCTGCTCAGAACAGATTTCGAGTGTGCCCCTAATTTGGAGAACTTCCAGTCTGAGTAAGAGAGAGACAAGCCATGAAGGCAGAGAAAGAATACCAGAGCAAGGCAGGAAGCACAGGGGAGGGCTGATAAAAAGGACTTTTAGCTGGAGGTGGCAAAGTTGCAGGTAATCAGTTACTGCATCCTTGGATCACAGAATGTGCCAGGTGGCCACAAACCCTGAGGGTTTGGCTTGGCCACTGCAGAGATAAGGCCAGCTGCAGAGTTTGGATCCTGATCAAATGTTTGCAATCCAAACACCCTGCTAGTTGGGGCTATTTGGCACGGACCCATGTCTAGTTTATATTAATGTTTATTGCCCATTGGACATTTGGAAACTATCTTTCACAATTCACACCTCAGCAACACATGTTTGGCCACCCTGGTGGCAGGCTACAAATCTGACTCCTCAGTTGAGCAGCACTCCTTTCAGCTGTGTGGAGCTGCCTTGCATGTGGCTTAAATATTACAGCTGACAGGGGCTGAATGACAACTTCGTGGCTCACTGTTAGAAGTTCAGCCAAAAAAGCAGAAAGGCATTTCTCCTGCTAGGGCTTTCATCTTCCACATCCACTCAACACTTTGGGTGAGCAGATCAGTGTCCTCTTTGCCTGTTTCTCTCCAGAAATTTCGTGTGGCAGGACTGTCACCTACAGTTGTCTCATTGCCTTCTTGGTGACTTAGAGGTTTAAGTAGGCTCTGAACTGACCTCTCTGCTCTTTAATATTTCAAATTTTAACTTAATATTACTTAAAGGTTAGCATAAATTCACCATCAGTCTCATCCTGGTAAAAGAACAAGATGGAACAATCTGGACTCCCTCTCTTTGGAGCAAGGAGAGAAACAAATCATTATGATGAATAAACTTGTCTTGTACTTCAAAAGTTAAACAGTTCAGCGCAAGATCCTCCTGTTTCATTTCAATATTTCAAGTATATTTTATTAACCACTCTCCTACGTTTAAGTCTGCTCTGTCTTTTCAAGCTGAGAGAAAAAAATATCAGCAAAAGATGTATTTCAGAGTCTATTTCTGGGAGCATGTTGGATACTTAACAAGTTCATCTTTCATGAGCAGCCAATTCATGTATCAGCCCATAATGATTGCTTGGGTTCAGACTGCAGCACACATTTGCAGTCTCTTCCCTTTCCTTGATGCAGGAGAGCTGAAGTATGTGTTGTCTTCATAATGCTTTCTTCCTCTTTTTGCTTGTAGTCTGTTTTGAGCATTTCCATGTTTTTCCTCCCCCTATTTATAATCTGTTTTATGAGCACTGATGGGCACCTTCACAGACAAACAAAAAGTGAAGCAGGCAGTAACACTGAAGTACTCTGTTCTCTAGAGCTTCTAAATCATCTCCGGAGATCACTTTCCTGCTAAAAAAACAAGGTTTAGTAGCCTGGGCAGTGCAAGAAAAAGTTCCCTTAGTAGCTCTTCTATATTATATAATGGGGCTAAAACTTGGTCTGTTTCTGGTCTCAAAATCTATCCTAAACAGCATAGCCCCCAATCCTAAACACTGTGTGAGGCACTCACCATCCAAATTGTTACCCAGACATTATCAATCTTTCTTTAAACAAAAAAAAAAACAACCAAAACTCAACCAAGCCCAGTCCAGAAGAACTGACATTACAGTAACAAAGTGTTTTCTAGTTATAAATGCCAATACTTTTTTGGTTATAAAAGGCAATTTCATCTCAGACTCCAGAGCAGAGCATCTAAATAACATTTTTATTGCCCTCTTGACTTTTGCTGTCAGGAAAAAGCACTTGCCCTGGTTGGGGAACTGCTCAATTGATATAATTTATTGAGTATTTTTCCTCTTTTTAAAAAAAGAAAATCATTTGTTGCTCCCTGCATGGCTGCCCACCCTGAGCACAGGTGGCACAGAGCAGGCTGATGGAGGCACTTGTGTCTTGCACACAATCATCAGTACAAAAACAACCACACATAGTTAAAAACAATTTTCCACTCATGGAAACAAACCAGAGGGTAAAAGGAACAGCTCAACATTCATGACCAATCCCAGCTGAACATTCCTGAGTGAAATATTTGCTTATTTTTTTTTTTTTAATTCTGAAGCCACAATCCCAAAGCAGCCCAGACTTGTTTTTTGCAGTAGCCACCGGTTCCCCAGCCCTCTGTCTGTATGGTCTTTCCCAGTGCAGCTGAGGGAAATGTCACTCTGAGATATTTTCCTACTCTTATTTCTCCAGCTCTTGCCTGACTATGGGCCAGAAGAGACTCTGCCATGATTTAGGGTTGTATTAAAATACTCAATGAGGGGACTTGTGTTTCTAGTTGGGGGAGATAGAGACAAAAGTACACTATTCATAGCAGACCTTAAAAGGCAAAATACATAGTATTAATACATATTAAAGAAAATCCGTGTCAAGGATCTTGCAAACTGGAGTTGATTTGCTATAATAATGCCAAAACATCTAAGAGGACGCTTTCAACGAACTTGACAAGAAATTTGCATTTTAATATTTATTTCATCAAAGCAATTCTTTACAATCTTGTGGAATGTACAGGCCTTAGGGCCTTCTTTCATAAGATGCTAAGAAAGAGTTACAATTTTCCTGATCATGTTGCAATGTACATCTCCCTAAGTTTACATATAAAAGATGTTGCACTGCATAGGAGGATCGAGTCCTGCAGTAAAGCAGACTCTCTGGGTACCCATTAAAAACATTAAAACCAATTAATACTAAATTGAATTGTTGCTTTATCATCAGACCAACCTCATAATCTCAAAGCCTCTTTATTTGTATGTGACCTCATAATCTCTCTCAGCATATATGAATTAAAGATGCATATTTCCTAACCAGTGTTTTAGCAGATTTTTCTCAGTTTAGGATTTTTTTAAACAGTGTTTATTATTGTTGTAACTATATATACTAGTAGTGTGAGATTTTATTTGCTTGCTTTATCTCTCTAAATCAATAATATACTTACATATAAAGGTCTAAAACAATCGTCAGTGACATCAGTGGCAAAATTTACTCTGATGTTGATAAGGCACCACAGTGTGCAAGAAGAAAAATTACCCTGATTAGCAGGAGCCACAGAGGAAGAAAATATTTTCACCATTAAGAAATTAGAGAGCAAGAAAGGAGAAAGAAAATGAAATAAAAAGTCTTGCATGGCTGAACCCATGTACTCATGAGTCAGCTATGTTACTCACACATATAAAAGCTCAGTGAGATTTCTAAGTTCAAGCAAACCTGTAGATCTCTGCATGAACACTCAAGCCCACAGAAGGCAGACAAGCTGCAAATAATATCTATTTCAGATTAAGAATTCCCCTCCTTTGCCCTTGCTGATAATCTTTATATCCATTGTGTATTCACAAACAAGTAGATTAGGTTCCTTAGTCCTCTAACACATCACATATCAACCTTCAGCAAGGCTGGTTTAATTAATCATTTTCTCTCTTGATCATAACTTCCAGTATAAAAAGCCTGTCTTCACTTTTTTCCATAGACAAAATGAGACAAAGTCTTAGTAACAATTGCTTTTTCTCCAAGACTCTCTGCATTGTAAATAGTACAGATTCTATGGCTGTAGAAGCTAAAAATGAGTGAATGAGCCTATGTCTCCCATTAAAAGCTCTTGTGGAAACACAAGTTCTCAGCTTTTTTTGAATTTTTCGGGTATCAGTGATGCTCTGGATAACAATGTAACCAGGACTATAAGAATTGCCAAAGAGAAGGGCAAGCACAACATTCCAGCTATTTTGGATGCACTAATGCATTGCCAGTCTTTTACATAGACTTCCTTTCCAATACTTCTTTATTCATTTTACTAGGGGATTTTTCCCTTGAAATTAATAGTGCCTGCCCATGTTCTATGACAGGAGGGAACTTTGATGTAACGTTCCTAATTTTGGTGTTAAGAGGTCCACCACCCTGCCCCAGTGTTTTGTGTTTCTTTTCTTTTTCATTTTATTTTGTAAAGTGAAAAGCATTTTCTTAATCATTGTGTCTGCAGTGGGTGAATTAATTTCATATGAAACTTCCCCACTCTCTGTACATGGCTGAGACATGTCTATTGGTGATTACAACCCAAGACAATATTTTAAATTATCAGTTTTTAACAAGGATAGTAGAAAAGGGCTCTTGAATCTCCAGAGCATCTCATCTTGGCACCATTTTAGTGAAGTGATTCACCATGGCCATATTTATTGCAGGTCTCATTCAAATAAGACCCATTTTCTGCTCAGCGGATTATGAAGCTCTCACATAGAGCAGAAAGAGATGCAGCAGTTCTTAAAACATTGGCAATAGTGAGCAGGGCAGGGGAACACGGGTGAAAAGGTCCTAGGTGGACATCTCTGTGTGACTGTGCACAGCCTGGTGACATCCTGCCAAGCTGAAGCCTCCATGGTTCCTCAGGAAGTCCAGAAAGGTACAAAGAAGTTTTGCTCTCAGCCTCTCCTGGTGAGAGTGCCTTCCTCCTTATCAGTTATAACTCAGCCTTACATCCTCCACCCCACTTTTTTGTGCTTTGTGTCAGAATAGCTCCTGGTCAGTGAGTTCATTACATCACCAAAACAGTGGGAGCCAGGAAGGATGCACAAGCGAAAATCAGAGAAACTGAACGAAAGCCCTAAGTTTGCAAAAAAATTGGCATCAATCACAGACTGTGTGGGTGGACAGTATCTCTCTTTATACACCAGGAACATGGAGTAATGATTAAGCTTCTGTTTTCTCCACTTGCTTATGCTGGTTTGTGGGTACTGAACATGTGCTAAAATACTACAGTGATTTGCATGTAGTCGTGTCATGGCACAGAGAGCAGGTAACCTGAAATCATCCACTCCTAGTGCACAACCAGCTGAACTAAAACAGAGACTTAAAGGAGAAAGTTTTCTCTTTCTTCCTTTAGCAGAAATATTGGAAATAGCCCAGAATATTGAAGATATGGTTGATACTATGAAAACAACAGTGTTTTCTTGGTAATAAATTCTGCATAAGCCATCCAGAAAAGTCTTTTATTTTAAAATGTTTCTTCAAAAAGAGCTGGGATAGAGAAGGAAGTTTGACTCTACTCACTCCCTTGAACTTTGGGCTGAGCCACAGGTCTAAACCATTCCCCAGATTATGGGCTAGAGAGCCAAGTGTCTATTTTCTAACCACCACTCCTCTGGACTGTGGCTAAAATCTCACAAAACCCATCCTAAGTTTTCAGCATAGCAGAAATCTAGGAGCAAGTGTGATAAGCTTCAGAACCCCAAGAAGGGGTTTGCAAATGACCTTCCTGGCATCTTCGAAATTTTCAGATAATCTGTTTGATGCGGGAATTTACTGTATTCCTAAAGCTGACCAGAAACACCTGACACTGGGCCTCAGATGCATCACATTCCATGCACAGCTGGAATGTTTGGTCACAGCAGGACTCTCCTGCCTTATTTTTCCCTGTGTAATTTTCATTCAGTGTTATTCCAGGACGTCATGAGAGCTGAATATTTAACAAAGGGGTTGACTTAAAATATTCAGAGTTCTTGATTGTGCTAGTTTCAGACATTTTTCCCCCTTCATCTGGGGGAACTGTTGCATCTCCGTAACAGATAGGGCATCACTGTGCCCTGTGATATGGCCAATTCTCCTAATTCCTCAGCTGGACTCCACTCTCTGTTCTTAAGTCCTGCACACTAAACATATGCAGCTTTGCATCCAATTCTTCTTACAGGTACGGTTTTGTTGGCAATGTTGTAGCTGTGCCCATTTTTCTAAATGTTTGAAGTACAGATCTTGCTGCAGGTAAAGTGGTTATGAGGGGAAAAAAATAATTGGCATATTTCCTGTTTAAATCACCTCATCATCCCTGCTTACAGGTAGATAATAGCATTCTTAAAAATGTCAACATTTGAGCCCAAGGAACATTTTGAGGGGGCTTCTGTCTGAAAACCAATAGCTAGCTGTGCACAGAAGGAATTAATCCTGCTTTCTTTGGAACTTTGTCTTACAAGTGGTTGGCTCTGGCATGTATGAAATACAAACCCAGCTGAAGCAAGCTCTGTGTTTGGGGAATTTACAGGGGCCCTTTTCTCATGTGGTTGTTCTAGTGCCTGATGATGCGGGATACCACTCAGCAGCTTTTCCCACAGTAAGGGCATTTACAGCATCTGTATCCTCTACCCATTTGTCTATTTTCATGGCATTTGTTAATTATCTGGGAGAACTTCAACCCTCTGTCACATTTGGTTGAAATCTGCCACTGGCTCAAAAAAAAAAAAAAAAGATACAAGAAACAGACATCCAGGCAAACCCCATGCCCCTACCCATACACTATATCATTTATTCCCTTAAGAGAAAAACCTGGAAAACAGCAGCAATGCTGCCAGCAGCAGCAAAACCATGCAATGACAAAATTCACATGCTTTGAAAAGCAATCCCCATGATTCTTGAGGAAGCAAAGGGCAAGACTTGATGTTGAAATGCCAGGCACAAGGGACCAGGGCAACTGGCCTGGGAAGTGCATGGGAGGGTACCTGGTCTGGGGAGTGCATGAGAGCAGCTCCATGGGACTGGTCAGCCCTGGGCTTTGGAAGGTGAGAAATTTCAACTTCCCTCTCCTCTGGAAATTTCAACCCCCTCTCCAGGCTTACACAAACTGTAGGTCCAGGCTTTCCCTGCCTCCAAACCCAGGGCCCTGCCACTCACTGAAGTTTACCAAGGGCATTCTGCTCTCCCCATGTGCCAAGGGCTGAAGGGGAAGGTCTTGTGCCGGATCAGGCTTTCCCTTATCAGCCCCTTTCCAGCCACCTTTCATCCACAGCAGTTCCAGTGCCCTGCAGGAGAAGACACTGGGATGGTGGCTCTCATGGATATCTCCAGAGCTTGTGGGAGAGTACCACATGCATATGCTGCGAAATCTATAGGTTACCTAATTTTCTAAGATGTTGCTTATCTACTGAGAATCCCTTCCCTCTTCTCAGGCTAGGTTCTGAGCAGAAAAATTCCTTTTTATTTATTAATTCTTTAAAAATTTGCACCAATGGCTGCTTAGCTAAGATGAGGCTGAGAGTTGTTGCAGGGGATTGAGACCAGATGATCCCCAATTATGTCTTCCAAAGTCAGCCATTCTGTGGATCAGTGAAAATGCTTATTAGCTACTTTAATCTGCCTGATAGGAGAGATATTAGTCCAACATCTATTTTTCTGTTATTTTAGAAAAAATATTCTGTATATATTTTCTCTTTCCTTTTGTGCCTTTCACCCATGCAGAGCAACTGTTGTCTGCAGCTTTCCTGTCACAGGAAGTGAGATCCTTATATTAGAAAAGAAAAAGAAAACCACCTCCCACCAGCTACAGCAGAAGTGTAAATTACCATGTGGATAGTTGGGAACTCAACATTTATGCCTATTAAAATATTAATGAAGAGTTCTATCTGATTTTTCTATATTAAAAAGGAGGAAATTCTGGAGTACATGATTATTGTATAATATAAAATTCTAAAAGATCTGTTACTTGTTTTGTGCTCTACATCACATACCTTTGAATATTAGTTTGGGTTTTACCCCTTGATCTCTCTGAACAAAAGATAAAAGCATAGGAAATAAAGAGTGCAAGGCAGTCCAGGTTCCCTGAAGTGATGGATTGAGTGGTTGGTAGCTATTTGTCAAAGAAGTTCATCTGGTAAATTCCCAACTGACTCCATGTCAAAGGGAATAATTGAATTCCAGCTCCATGTTAGCCAGGCAGGTTAGCATTTCAGAGATAACTGGACTGCAGTAGTATTTCACAGCACCCATACTTTCCTACATGGGAGAATTATTCCAAAGAGCTCACCTGCCTGCAAACACATTAGCTGGGCTGGAAGGGAAACAGGAAGGAAATAATGACAAAGGATTTTATAGGCTGGTTTTGTTTTGAAGGGTTTTTGTTTCTAAAATGCAATCAAGACAATGAGAAATATTTTCACTGTTTCTCCACATTTACCCATTTCCAGTTTGAGCTGATAACAGCAGGTATGCAAACCTTCCTTCTTCAGATGGTGATTTTCTCTCTGATCAATAGTAAGTGCTGAGGTGTTATTGATGTGCCCTGAATGGTGCCTCCCTACTCTGCCAGGACTCTGCAGAATGAGGCACATCAAACTGCCACGTTAACTGCCACGTGACAGAGTTTTTTTGGTTGCAGAAAGACTTTTTTATTCTTTTATTCAGATTGTTAGCTCTCAACACAAACTACTGCATCCTACACAGGCATGCCTTTGAGTATTGTGAGAAAAGGAGACAACTGCCAGGTGTGTGTAGGGGTGCTTCAGACCTCTGGCTGCAAGGACAGCCACTAAATGCTTGGTGCTGGATGGTCATCTTGAAATAATTCTTCATTGAAGTTAGGTGAAAGTTCAAAGCAGATTACTTAGACTCACAAAATCCAAACCAGAAACCCAATTGCAATGACACAGATTACATAGATGTAGATGGCAGAAATAAAAGCAAGCTGCACTTAATCATTTTGCACTAAGGATAAACTTTAAAGACTGCTCTTTACTCCTTCCTATCCATCTGACAGGCTACAGATGCTTACCTATCCCATTTGCTAAGGAAACACATCCTCTTGCATACCTACATCTTGCACTGCAGCCTCAGAGTTCATGCTCACTTGGCACCACGTGATGGATTGGATTTTGGGCTACTGCCTTGGTGTCCCAGCCTCCTCCACAGACTGCACACTGATTCTCCTGTCAACACGGAAAATCACAGTTATGCTCAGTATAAACACTGAGAATCACTGCAGGCAGCATATTTCTGTTTCTTCACTGAAACTGTAGGCATGGATTTTACAGTGACACTGGATCTGGGGTGATGAAATCCTACTCCTCCCTGTAAGTGAAACCATGATAATGATGGACTAAAAAATCCAGCTTTGGTCTCTTAGAAATGTCTTTATTTAGATGGTACCAATGTTTGCAAACAAACCAATGTGTGTGCAAAAAAACCCTGTACCTGGAAAAAACCCAAATATTCTGCTGCTAAGAAATATGGATTTTTGGCTACAAAATTCACAGGAACTATTGGAGAAGTAAGTTTAAAATTTATCCATGATTAACTAAAGCCTGCCTTTGGCATATAGCAAGAAGTGAAATCAAATCAGGGGGAATGGAAAAAAAAAAAGGAAAGAAAAATGTAAAACAGCAATTTAGAAAATCAGAATATACAAAGCAAACAGCTAAGACAGCAACAGTTACAGTGGCAGAATTATCAGCAAATTGAAAGGCAATCTGTGAGTTATATTTATATCATAAACAACTCCAGTTATATGGCCTTGAAAATGCAAGACTGGATCTGCAGTTCTCTACTTAGAAACCAGCTTATTAACCTCACTGGAGATCATCTCACACCAACTCAGGGTTTGCCCATATAAGTAATGAAAGAAAAAAAAAAGGGTTAATGTAGTGAAATGCAGCTTTCAGCATGAAACAAGTGATTGATTCTTGTACTTTGGTGTAGGGTACAGAAATACTCTAATTAAAGGAAGGGGGAAAAAGGGAAGAAATAGGTGGCTTGATTTTGAGAAAAAGCTGTTCTTAAGGGCTTTTTCCATAAATGTATCATGTTCTTTCAATGAAATTGAAAAATGTATTTTAAATTAAAATCAAATGGACTAATTATTTAAAAATACTGCAGGAACACAGGATGCCATTTTGCCTGTCTGCTCCTTTTGTGGGTTAATCATGTGAAAAATGACTGCTTCTTGGAAAATTTTGAAGCCTTGAGTTCAAACAGACCAACTGGGGAAGAAGCTATCTAGTAAATGAAAACCATACTAAAGATGGAGATTTTACATAATTGCTTTCAGGAACTTTTACTTATTAAAAACCTAGACTTTTAGGCTAACATTGTTAGACATAAATAAGTTTCCATCTTTTTCCTAGTAGATACAAACCCAACCTTTAATACAACTATGAGATTTTAGCTCATCTGTGGGCTGCCAGTGCATGTTCCCTCACTGAAGACCATATGTGTGTGAGCAATTCTTACTTGTAAATGTATTTTCATTGACTTCAAGTAACAATGTGTGTCTTAGCCTATGCTGAAGGGATTCGTTTTAGGAATATGTTCCCAAGTGTTGGTTCATCATACTGCAAATGCCCTCATTGATTTATTTTATCCAACAACATGAAGACAGTTTGGGTGGCATTAATGAAATATTTGTTTATTTTTAATGGTTCTCATGCACATCTACATTCTTTAGGAGTCCACATTTTCTAAACATGGGACAAATTAACTCAAACATAACAAACAGCTCAAAAAAAAAGGCATAAGAAGCCTGCAGGTCTACACAAAAATCTTTTCCCCAGCTGTTTCCTCTGGGATACAAAGAAAAAAACCAAATACACAAACAAAACCCTCAAATAAATCCAAACAAAAACGCATCAACAAACCAGACCCACCAATAAGCCTCCCTGGCTGTTGCATGCAGTGCTTGAAAGAGGTGCTGCCACATATATATATACAAGCACTCAATAAAATCCATCCACAGGGAAAGCACAGAGCAGCTGGAAACCCTTTCTGTGTGCCCAGATTAGCCACAAAACTGTGTAGCAGAGGGCTAAGCTGGCAAAAGGATTCTAGTCCCAAAGACTATTTTATTCCCACGTCACTTTCTTTCAGTAACAGAGATCATTCATTTCACTCTTCTATATAGAGAAGTATATATTCTTTTCAAATGGCAATACTCAGCATTTAATTACACAGCAACATTCTGGTCCACACACCTTCAGTGTCATGATATTTTTGTGATTGATATCAAAGGGGGTCAATGTCACCCCAAAAAAAGAATAACTGTCTCTTCTCCCTCCTTGCTCTCTACTCCATCCTCTCCTCTTACAACTCACAATCCCCCTGGACATCTCAACCACAGTTCAATACAGTTTGGCTGCAGTTAAAGGTCAATGAGGAATGATGAATGAGGGAGCTGCAGTAGCTCTAATTCCTGTCACAGTCATTCGGGTAAAATGGTCATCTGGTGAAGCTACTGAAATGGAGGCATGTGTCTAAGTGGCCAATTCACTTAGTCCTTGAACCATTAATAAAACTTTTGGGCTATTAGATCAAATAGTAGTGGCATGAAACGACAATATGATCTGAATCCCAGACAGATACATGAGCAGACGTTTGGAAGAGGCAATTACATGAAATACAGAAAAATTAATATTATATGATTAGACTAATTATTGAATTTAGTTGTATCCAGAATCTATCTGTTCTTTGGCTTCATCCTTCATTGCTTTTGTTTACATCTGGATGTTGGGGGATGGAGGAGGGAAGCACCTAGAGTATATTGTCCCCAACCTGTTATTTCACAGATGCTGGATGTAAATTAGATCTTTGCCTTTTTTTCCCTGGATGGCTGTCACAGGACTTTTTAGGATTACTCAAAAAGGGGGTTGCCATCATTCTCCTTTTATGAGACCATTAAAAGAGCATTTTTCAGTCCCCAAAAGATATCGGGGCACAGGGAGGGAATGAGAAGAAGATTCTTCAGCTTCACTCTTGCAGTCTCACTGCAGGACTTGGAAAAATATACCTTATGTGTATGCTTTTTCTGCCTTACTTTTTCCTTCACTTTTCTGTCTGAGTAACCATTAGTAACCACTAAATCTCCATGATACTGACCCCAAGTGTGTAATAAAGGCAAAATCTTGACTAAATATGACTCACTTGGTGGGATGGCAGCCAAGAAGAGAATTTAGCAGTAGTCCTACTAATCACACCTTGTGTATTGGAGACCCATTTTTCTATTGGTATACAAAGACAGCATTTATCTCATAGGGATAAGCAATTCTTATTTTGAAGATAAGTTTTTCAGGTTTTTAAACTCAGAATTAAAAGCAGATGAGGACAAACCAAGTCTCATTAGGGAAATAGGAAAATGTAAGATAACCTGGTTTGGCTTTTTGTGTTTAACATGTATTAAAACAACATTATTTTAGAAGATTAAAGGCCAAGCAGGGATTTTGCTTTCAGCTTGCATATTTCTCCTTTTCTTATCTTTTTTCATATATTTGATATATTGATATATTTTCATATATTTGAACATATTTTCTACCTTTTCCAAAGGACAACACATGTTCCATATACAATAGAAAAGATACTCTGTCTAAATATGCACCAGGGTAATGTTATGAATTCACTAGTGCAGTTTGAACTAAATGATTACTTTTGTGTAAAGGTATTTCCATATATAAATTTTTGTAGCATCAATCTACATAATTCCAGCTAATAAGCTAAAAAAGAAAATTTACTCAATCATAAACAATGGAGACATTCTATGATTCCAGAATTTTGTGACATTCACTACTTAAAAGCAATAAATTACTTCTTCCTCTTTGAATGAATGTAGTTTGGTTTTTTGGGTTTTTTGTTTGTTTGTTCCTTTGTTTTTATATTGCACTTTATTCTTTACTGTATTCTATGCTCTTAGCATGATGTACCTCTACATGCATAACTTATATGCACAAATTTATGTAGAAACATAGTGGTATATGCCTGATGCAGGAAAAAAAACAAAACAATCTTTTGTTTGTGACTACCAAGAGATTATTGATAAAGGAGAAAGAAGAATTAGACAAATGCCAATTGAAAAACTGACTGATAAAAAGAAGGGCAGCATATTTATAACTACTTGATTTGTAATGAAACAGCCACTATTAATTTTACATCTGAAATTACATCGGCTTTGTATATATTTTGCCTTTTGAATTAATTAAAACAATTTGAAAGGTTATACATTTATAAGTCACTTCGTATATATATATATATATATATATATATATATATATATATATATATATATACACATAAATATATATGTGTATGTATTTGTATTTTATTCTGCATATGGTAAAAGTGAGTAACCATGGCTAAGTTCTGACTCCATTCATTTCAAGAATGACTAAAAATCATGGTCCTAAACACTCTTACTCGGCTTTTTCCCCAATGCTGTGAATGCCCATACTGGAGTTTTCACTCAAATGTGCCCAGGGTACCTCTGGTAGCTCCTCTGAGCATCCTGCCCTTGCCAGCGTACCTCCCTCTGATCCAAGCCCCCATGGTTCACACTTTCATGCATCCTATTGGCATACTGCAGATAGGTCCTCAGGCTGCCAGTGTTGGGGGGTCACACTCTGTAGCCCTCTGCTAGGCCTGAGCTTCAGGGTCCTGATTCCAGTCAGTGGAAAAAAACTAGATGTATAAATCAGAACACATCTCCTCTCTGTGTATTCTTTAAACTCCATGCTATGCTCCTTTTAGAAGCTTCATACGTAACCAGTTTGATGTAATACCCACAGAAACCATTAATTGTCCATTGGGCTCATTGGGCAACTAATGGCTTCTGTGAGGCTATATGAAGATGAACAAAGTGAACTATTATTTGTTCAAGAAGTTCCCAATTTAGCAAGCAAAAATTGAGTAAATGGCCCCAAAAGTGCAAGTCCAATAAGGCAGAAAGGTAACCAT
The DNA here is from genome assembly GCF_050655825.1 of Lonchura striata. Classification (NCBI taxonomy): domain Eukaryota; kingdom Metazoa; phylum Chordata; class Aves; order Passeriformes; family Estrildidae; genus Lonchura; species Lonchura striata. The sequence goes on from NC_140706.1 coordinate 61,743,959, forward strand.
CATGTCTGAGGTGTTCTGAAAAGAAGGCAACTACTGATCCTAAATTACTCACCATCAATATTTACATGATAATATATACACTTGGTAATGTGTGACACACCCCAAAAAACACACAGGGAGCATTTTCATAGTCAATGAGGTATGCAACTATTCCTATGTGATTAAATACCCAATCATAGCATTCAGTCATGTTACTTAATTATTATGCCCAAATCTTTGCCTTTTAGAGGCACATATGACCCGTGATTTATGTAGAGAAAATTGCTAGCAGTATACAAGAATTGATTTTCTTCACACATCTTCCACCCTTCTGTCTCAGTAGAAAAATTAGGTGGGACTTCAGAGGGAAAACTAAAGAAATGAGGCTATTACCAAACAAAGGAAGAAAATACCTAAACCCCCCCTGGTTTTCAAGTGTAAGCAATTTGACAGCTATCTCTTCCCTGTTACGATGGTACTTCAGCTCCTTCATGGTGTAGTTGCAATGTTTATTGTCACCTGAGAGAGGCTGTGTCAGACAGGTGCAACACAGGTCATTTGTGTTCTACTCATCAAAACATCTTCACGCTGATCTGCAAACCAAGCAGGAACCAGCAGCTGACAGAATACACATTTTATAACTTCCAGGTAACGCATAGCACAATGACCTCAGCCTGCCTTATGTGTGTGGTAGTGATGTGAAATAAAGGCCTGGAAGTTATTTATGGTGTTTCTTATTTATTTATTTATTTAGTTATTTTATGGCTATGAATGGAGAGGCTGTTCTGGATGTACCTAAAAGCTATACTCTGCACACATGTGTTCTTTCCAGCCATTTCTTAAAACCCTTTATGCCACCCAGATATCAGCTGTGTTCTGCTGAACACACCTTCCAGATAACATTTTTGTAAAAGGAAATGGAATTTATCAGTTCCATCACATTCAACATAATTTTTACTAAACATCCACTCAGCTTCCTGCTTCATTCAATTCCACCACTGGCAGCAAGAAAGTAATGTGGGGGGAACAAACCAAAGAACTTCAAAAAGTTCAGAGCCTGCTGGTAACCAGTTAAAAACCTGGATGCAACTTGTATGTCAATCCTAATTAGTAGAAGAAATGGATGTGTTCAACAGATACAATGCCTCTGAACAATTCCTGTCACAAATGACAACAGCTACCAAATTTTACAAATTGCCTGCTTTAACACTGCCAGCAGATGAAAGCTGAAAAAAGGTAGTTTCTTGAAAAATGGCATTTGAGCAGGTGAAAATCTCCGCTAATGATTTCTCTTGCAATTTCTTTCATAGCCAAAAAGAACTCTTATCTTTCTCAAAAGAATGGAAAACCAAAACTTAGAAGTGAAAAAAGAAAGCTGGTCTTCTGCTTTTTAGGTGTTGATAAAGACATGAAATTTCCAATGTATTTTCACTGGAGCATTTCATTTTGGAGAATAAACTAAAACAGAAAGAAGACTTCTCCCGTTAGCTTTATTATCCAGCTCAGCAAGAGGAACTTTAGCCACTGCTCTGCTTCAGTTGCATGAGAGATCTGGTTTCTAAGATCCCAAGTCTGGTTACAGCAGAATACTGATTGGAGAACTGCAGAAGAATAGAAACTTAATCATATTAGCTCAAGCCCCTTGTACTGTCCAGTCACCACTCTGCAGCAAGGACTTTGGCAAAGACTGCTTCATTTGCATTCTTCCCTGTGCTCTAGACACTGCCCAGGCAGTGCAGAGCACAGATCTCTGAACAGCCTGGTGCCATGGAGGTATTCCCTAGAGCTCAATTGTGAATGACAAGTGAGAAGGGTTCACGTAACATGGGATTCCAGGAGTGTTCAAGCCTGTCTGCTTAACAACAATGTCCAGTTAGTCTGTGATGCTGCCGACACCTGAATGTGTTTGTCTCCTCTGGTACATGAAAACTAACATCAAGAAGCAGTAAGTTATTTGTTGTGACAGCGCCGTATTGTACCACGATCATCCCTCTGGTGTGTCAGTCTCCAAGTGCAGCAGGATAGTGCACACAGCACTGCTACAGAAAAATATTTCTCTGGATGTGTAAATAGCTCTCTTTATCAATTTATCTTCTATTTTGAGGCTTTTCTTTAAGCTCTTTTATTATAGTTTCTGGGAAACATTTATTATAGTTTCTGGTTTGTGTGTCAGTGTTGGAAATTGAAATAATAGCTGTCATATTCACTCTCAGGTTGACAGTCTCGTATTCATTGCTGCTATGTGGAGCTCAGGTGAGATAGAGGTGTAACTGTCACCCTTTGCCTGTGCTGGCCACACTCTGAGAATGCCAACCATCAATTAAAAACATGGTGCAACCCATTGCCTTTTGTTGGTTTTGGGGAGTTTTTTGGACACCATCTTTTTAAGTATTGGTTGTCCAATGTATGCAAGCTGCCATGTTCTCATTTTGATCCAGGACATCTCTGAACACCTTTTTACCTGGAGGAGTTGGGGTTCTGGTGACTTCTTCACATAGCGAACCAATCCTCTGTCAAAGAATTGTGGAGTTCTCTGGAGACTGTGCCAAGTGACCTCCTTCCTCACTAACATGCATTAACCAGCATTTTATAAGTTTTGTTCAGCTTTACTCTGGGTTTTCCAGCAGTTTCTCTTAATTTTCTTCCCAGTCACATTCTGCTGTGAAACAGACCTCAAAATTGCAAGACTCTGCTTACTCTGAGCCAATCCTACACATATGTTTTCATTTTTACATGGAATTCAGGGTTCTTCACATTTCTGCACTACAACTTTGCAGTCAGCCTCTGTTCTGCTTAACAGGAAATTATTGACTGCAACAAGCTTTGGAGAAGCAGCTGCTGTCAGGAGCAGGGCTATCTTCAGAATTTGTTCATTCCTACTGGCACTGCCTCCTCACAAATGCAGGGAAAAGTGCCACATGAATTTCCTTTTGTTGCCTTCCATATTTCTGGAGAGTTCTGGCTCTGAAGATCTCCATTCTACTTAGGCTGTTTTTGGTTTTGGTGCCATGTGGTGCTCAGCAATCACTTGGAGACAAGGTGCTTCAGCCATCTCTGTTCCATTCAGTGTCTCAGTTCCAGCTGCCTCTGGTTTACTGCACGAGGCCTTTACAGATATGATTGCTTCCATGTTTAATAGATCATTGTGGCAATTCCCTGCTCTTGCTGTGTGATTTAAGATTATATAGCTCTTGCCCCACAGCTGTCACTTCAAACCTTTTTTAGCTCTTGCTTGCTTTTTGCAAGAATATGAAAGAAACTTCAGATTTTACAAGGCAGTTTGCCATACCAGCTTACTTCTTTGCAAACAAGATCCTAAGAACTTTACTGGAAAATAAAGGATGTTGGAGATGTAGCTGAAATAAATCCAAATTATTCAAATGGATAGCTGCAATCTTCTTTTTTTGAAACACATTTTTGCAGCACACATTAGCACACAGCTCTTATGTTGCTCTGGGAAAAGTGGAAGAAAATGCAGGGATATTTTTGACTGCAAAGATAAAAGAGAAATCCCAATGGAATTTGAATCATACATCCTTCAGGAGCTGTAAGAGCAAATAGAAGGAAGCATCCTTAGCTGGTCCAACTGGCAAAACTACATTGAATTTTAATAGTTTTTCTCAGAGTGACCAAACCCAGAGAAAACAATCCACTCTTTAAAAAGTCAATTCACTAACTACCATGAGATGAAAGTAGCAAGTCCACAAATCTTCCTGCAGTGATAAAGACAGATATCGTGCAACTTTATATCCCCTGCCAGCAGCAGAGTTACAGGTTGCATTGCATTACCCACCTGATGTGTTTACTGACAACTAGAACTTTAGGTTTTTAAAAACTGCTGAGCAACTTGAAGGGACACAGTCTTTCAAAACCAGCAGGCTGATATAAATGTACACTTAAGCTGTGCTTGTATGCAGGTGAACATTTCAGTACCTCCTGGCCAGCAGATGTTCTGAAATATGAGAATCTCAGGAGATGTCCATTGGATGTCTGGTTATCAGTGAAGACCATGACTGCTTTAATGCCAGCTGGGACATTACTAGGTAGGACTCTTAACTTCAAAAAGACAACTACAGATACTCCTAAGCAGGTTTTTTGGGACTAGTCAGAATAGGGAACTTTGCATGCATGTTTAACTAGTAACTTCCTTTCTGAGCCCTTATATCACACTGAGTTGGATGGTATAAATATAGTCTATGCTTCATAATTGCCGTAAGGGATTTCTACTATTTTTTAATCTCCTTTTGAAATATGCTTTAATTTCCATTGTTCATAACCTAATTTATTAGAGCTACTGTATGTTTTTGTTTTATACATTGCTTCCATACAATGAAATTTTGGTGTTAAACACAGCCTTCACATTCCATGTGTTAACCAATGAAAAGGCAAAAAAAGCCACTAAGAGGAGCTAGATTGACTTGAAGGGGAGGGTGACAAACTGCACATTGAAAATAAATATTGCTATTACCTTGCCTGAGCTGGAAGGTAGCCATTATCAATTTTATATTCAGCAGCTGTAAAAATGTGGAATATTGTACTATCATATAGCCCAGTATCATATATCTTATTCTGAGCTGGTTTGAGTTCCCAGTTCTGTCTTGAAGGCAACAAAAGAAATGCTTCAGCATAAATATGTGACTATTTAGACTGATTGAATAGAGAAACTACAGGAAAACACATTATCCATGTGGTCAGACCAGAATGTACTCTTTGTGCCCAAGAGCAGGTTGTTCACACTGATTGATGGCAAAAGAGGAGAGTGGGGTTATGTTTGGTTGGTTTGCCAGGAGACTCCCCAGGATGGTAGTGGCAACAGCCACAATCTCAATGACCTGTAAAGCTTGAATATTCTTCTCTTAGCAAGATGTAAATTGTCAAGTTGCCTCAATTAATTTAGATTTGGCTTCCATAGGGTATAAGAGGTAATAAAACCCCTCCTTAACCTATGTAGATTTGCCACTGTTTTGGGCAAAACACCCTAATTTCTAAGGGTTTACACCTTTGCAAAACAGATTATTTCTTGCTAAGCTGCTTCTTCAAATGGTCACAAGCTTATTTAGCTGAAGAATTTTTATTTTAGCTAACAATACAAAGGAGCTTAATGTTCTCCCCTCCCTCAAATTAAGGTCTGACCCTTTTCTCAGGCAAGTCAATATGAAAAATCCTAATGCACTTAGTGAGAAAAGATGGGAACCTCCCCTTGGCAAGTAAGGATCAAATCCTTTTCATTTCTGATTTGCATTATTTCTATTCTTAACGAATTTGGCCTCCAATGATAAAAAACATTATTTCCTGATGACTTGAAATAGAGAGATATTCCCATTTTCACAGCTCTTTTTATATCACTGAGAGACAGCAGCACGATTGGAAGGGGCAACAGAAATTGTGGTAGGATATTGTTTCAAGGTCTTCTTTCCTACAAGTTTTCAATGTAATTTATTTTGGATGAAAGTCAGTGAATTTGGTACCTAGTTTATAAGGAATTACGAAAAAAATGAGGAAAGACAACATCCTCTCTCACTATTAAATTACACAGAAACCTTTGGTAATGATTAAAGCTTTTGTTCATGTCTTGATATCAGCTAGACTTAAACATGTTGAGAGAAATTCTGAATATAAATCAAATTGAAATTCCAAGCCAAATACCTTCATTTTTCATGAAGTGGAGATTAAAAAAACACTGGGCAAAGAGTATCTGTCTATCCATTTAAAAATGTCGCATAGAGTAAAAAAATACATCCATTTATCCCCCTGCAAGAGGCTTATAAAGAATGATGGTTTTATAACCAAAGACACATTTCCCTAAACAAAAATGGGTCAGCTACGCAGCTGCAAATTGGAGAGCTCCAGCAGAGATCTCAGAATTTCCCCTGATAATGTTAGAGCCAGCTCAAAGGAGTGTCTACCAAAGACTTACGAGATGAATATGTTGAGGGTTGAAAAATACAGAGTAATTGCAAGTAATTTCTATGTACTGAGGCCCAGGGTCATTTGTGTGTCAGTCCTCAATACCACAGCAAATGGGTCTAGGCTATCATAATGCTCATACATTTAGAGCATTTGGCTTTCTGTTCATAAGGTGCTTGGGTGAAATACTAGACTTTTATAAAAAGTCGTCTTAAATGGGTTCAGCTCAAGTATCTATTTTTTGAAGAGTTACTGTAAACCATTAGGCTTGTATAGATAAGAATTTGCAAGTGATGCAAATGGAAAATACAGACAGACATTTGTAGAGAAGACTTGCATCAAAAGAGCTGAGAATAAACATTGCATCAGACATCTTTAATGTCTTCTGGAAAGATCATGCAGAACAATAGATTAATGACTTAAAATTAGCTTAATTAATTATTAGCCAGTAGGCTTCATGAAGTCTCATAACTTTCAACAGAATATAAATCATAAGTAAACTAGATGTAGGGCTTGCATTATGCTGAGAAATATAGCCAGACTTCCTTTAGGAGCAGACAAAGCTGAAAATTGCCCTGTAACATTACTTATTTAATCAGGGACAACAACAGAGTTGAAGCTACACAAAAAAATGAAGCCCAGTGAAGAAAATGTGGCAGTAATTCAAGTTGAAATACTTGCAAGATCTCCTTCAAAGTCTATGGCTTCTGCTTCATTGTTCTCCTACAAAAACAGAGACATGGAGACTTAAGCACAAGAAAAAGAAACTAAATCTCAGGCAACAAACTTCAAAGAACTTCTGGCTGAGGCTGAAGTGTGGCTGTTGGGTCGCTCAGCTTGCAGTGAAACTGTCACTGTGTCAATGATCCCCAGCAGTGCTGGGTTTGTCACAAGTTGCAGTTGTGGAGACAGAACTTGCATGGCTGGTTAAGATACAGGAAGCTTTCTCAAGCTCCACGTGTTGGCTCTCCCTCGGCCATGCAGGGGCTAGTCTGGCATTGATAGCTAAGATAATTTGGGAAAAAGCGTTGAACAGATTAAAATTTAGTCCATCTAAGACCTGTGAATACAGCTCAAGGCTCTCTTGAGAAATAGCCATGCTCAATGAGAGACAATTGAGGGAAAGAGCACTTATTCCCTCCTTTACACAAACATCTTGACTAACACATAAAAAAAAAAAAAATTATACTGCACAAACCACTTTTATCCATCTTTCAGCATCAATCTCCCACTGCTGAGCAAGGTGACAGACCCAGATCCTCAGTCTCATTGCTAGGTAAAAGTTGCATCAAACTCCTCTAGCTGATGCTAGCATAAGATGTGTTCCTTTTATCTCTCTTATTTCTCAGAGACTTTGTCTGTGCTTCAAAGGTTCTCCAGCATACATATGGGTATGTCTGCATGCCATTTTCCAATCAGATGTGAACTCCAGCTGCCTGTGCCTCTCTTTGGACAGATGTGAAACAGCTCCAAAACAGGAGTCATGTTGCTGTGGTTAGTGCAGACCAAGCTTTTGTACCTCTGGAGCTTATTTATTCCCAAGCTAACTGCAGCTATGTCTTTTCTTCTTCAGAGAAGGTTCACATCATACCACTTGCAGGACAAACAGAGAAAAAAAAAAAATAAAATCATGATTTCCCACAAAGAGCAGTGTCAGCTTTCTTTTCTTTACCAGCTATTTCTCTCCAGCATGAAAGAAACTGTCTTTATTCAGTGAGAAATCTCACCACAGCCAATTGATAAGCAAAGAAAGCCTTGCTGCAGATGTAGGTTATCCTGGTGGGTGTTTAAGTTTGCCTCCTGGCAGCATTCCAGCTAGCAAGGTTGGCTTCAGGGTACGTACCCGCAGGGGTGGCTGTAGGCGAGCAAGATCAGCACTGTTCCAACAGGCTTCTTGCTTTGTAGGACCCAGGGCTACGTGTCCTCTCGTGTCAGCCCATGCTTCAGACACCTCTCAGTTTAGAAAATGCTGCACATCACCCTGACACCCACCTTGTTGATGATGGTAAGTGCTCTCCTATGAGGCAAATCCACTAACAGGCATCCACTCGGTCTGCTCAAGCAGATTCTAAAAGGCAAAGCAAATTTGTGTTGTTCTGCATGTCCCATCTTAAAAAGAACAAACAGAATAAATAATAAATAGCAATAGGGCTTAGAGTGCAGCTGCTCTGACTTTCCAGGTCTTGTCAGCTGGCTCTTCCTACACTGCCAGCTGACCCCTTGGTTGTAGTGCAGGTACTGCGGACATGTTTTATGAATGATGTTTTGTTTACTTCTCTGTCATCAAATCTTGTCAGACTGCAGCTACCTGGACACAAGGTCTTCTGACTACATCCCCAGGAAATAATGGTCAGTGCAGTTCAAACAAAGGTTTTCCACAGTTGTCTCTGTCCCTGCCCTGTCTGTCTATCCACCTACTTGCCCACCCACATATGTGCCTCCTTCCTGTGCACACTTTCCAGTGACAAACATTTGTGAAGGATCTGCACTAATACTTAGCATCAAACACCATTTTCCTATTGAAAGTATTCCACAAAAAACCCCAAAAAAACCCCAAAAACAAAACCAAAAACACCGAAAAAAATACCCCCCCCAAAAAAACAAAACAAAACAAAACAAAAAACCACCAAAAAAAGACAAAGGGAAATGTGTCTACGCTTGCATGCAAAATAGAGCTATTGTTGGGGGGAATTGTGTTTTCTTGCATACAAAACAGAGCCTGTACAGGGTGGGAGTAGTGTTTTCCTTTTATGTAGCAAAGGAAAATGCTTTTCCATCAAAATCAAAATGTTTTGCAAGAGGTATTTTCCACTGAACTTTAACCTGTATAATCCCTCTTGTCCAGTGTTTACTGTTTGCCACAGGGAGAGTGGAGTGCAAAGACAGAAGCCTCTCCCACCTGAGAAGCAGAAAAAGATAGCATAACCACTTCGCCCCAGACTCCCTAGACTGAGATCTTCCACAGATCTACTTTCCAGGAATGACCTTCATGCTCCACAAAAAGTCTTCATAAATCTTGGATTCCATTCTGGTGAAAGGAATGGGAAGAGAAGGCAAATTCAGCTGTGTGGGGAAACTGTTTCCTAGGCAGCTCGAACACAGGCTAATGAAATTGCATCTCAGGAATTAGGTCTCCCATTTGCTGGTTCTGCTTGGTGGTAGTTGTGCATCTAGACAGGTTTGAGAATAGAAGCATTGTAATAATTTATCTCATGTTTTCTCTCTCTCCCTGAATATTTTAAGTTTTCACAGTGATTGTTACTGTCTGCAACATATAGGAGTTAGGAGAGAGATCTTCCATGACTAAACTAAACCTACCTTTTAGGTTTATCTGGGCATGTTCCTACAAAATTATTATTTTCTGTCTCTAACTGACTGAACAGGAATATGTATGTTTCCAGTAGTGGTGAACTTTTCTTGTCTCTGGCTATAAAATCCTGATCACAGGAACCTCAGGGGGTTTGTCCTAAACATAAAAATGAATAGGCTGAGCTTCAGTTATAATTAACTCCAAACTTCAGTTATTATTAACTCCAGCTGCTGGTTAAAGAACATAAATATATGCATTTTTATATTAATTTCATTTTGCTGCTTGATAGATATCAAAATGTAATTTCTATAAAAGTTTTTGCATCACTTTACTTCCATAGTAGGGCAAATACCAGATTTGCTTATAAGGCTAACTTAAAATCTTAAATATAAAGGAGTGGATATTATGTCAAGCTCACCATCTGCAAAGTTACAGCAAAATATTTTTAGTGTAACAATGAGGGCAGATTGGAGAATCTGGTCTAATCCATTTAGTATCCAGTTAAATTCAGAGAATCAAAAAATGGTCATAAGCATCTTTGTGACTGCCTGATCTTTGCTCATTACACAGCAGGCTGGACCCAAATTTCAACTTGAAAGACATCTGAGACTATTCCTGTATGACTTTGACTGCCAGAAGACCATTCTGGCACCACAGGAGAGCGCACAGTACAACAGCAAGTCAGCTACTCCCTCTTCTCTATAGATACACAAAAGGAGTCCTGAAACAAATGGTTTAAGGCAGCTTCAAGCTTATTTTTTTTGAGTCCTAAAGATCTACTGATTTAGTTGTCCTGACTGTAATTCCTGCTCTGAAGGTTCATGCTGGCTGTTGTTCTTTTTTTTTTTTTCTGTGCATGGCTTTTTCCAAGACACCAGCAGCGTTGAGCAGTATTTCCAGACAGCCTTTGATTTTATATTCTCAGTAACCTGGAAGCATCTTGACAAGGAATAGTCTTATCTCAATCTGTTAGACAATCACTGATCCCGTGTCAGCATGCAGCCAATGTGCAGCAGTCCCTCTATGTCCTGCTAATGCCACCAGCTGCCATAAGGCATCTTTATTCTCCCTGTAGTGAATGGGGTATAGCACTACTATATCACTGCTCACTGAAGGAAGGTGAAGATGCCTAAAATTACCTCTTAACTTGACCCCAGCTCTCCAAATGCAGGTGGTTGCCTGGTGAGCTGCAGCCAAGGTGGCCATGTGCTGGGGAGTGGCAGGAGGTCCCTTCTTCTCCCGTCAAGTGTGAGTGGGTGGGTCTGAAAAAAAAATCTAGAAGGAGTTACCAGCTCTCAGTAAATAAATATTAAACTGTGGGTCCAGTTGTCCTGTTGAGCATTGCCAAGAGCCCTGGAAGGAGTGCAAGAAGTGGATGCTGAGAAGCACAGGCTGGTTGCAGCCTCACAGCACTAGGGTTAGAGGTGTGGGATGGGTGAAGTATAGAATCATTTGGGTTGGAAGATGACTCCTCAGATCATCAAGTCAAACTGTTAACCCAGCACTCCCAAGTCCACAACAGAACCATGTCCCCAGGTGCCACATTTACATGTCTTTAAGCACTTTCTGGGCCTTGTGACTCCAGCACATTCCTAGCAGTCTGTTCCAGTGCTTGACAACCCATTCAATGAAGACATCTTTCCTGATATCAAATCTATACCTCCCCCACTGCAAATTGAGGTAATTTCCTCTTGTCCAATCATTTGGTACCTGGGAGAAGAGACCGATCCTGACATGGCTACACCCACCTTTCAGGCAGTTGTAGAGAGTGATAAGGTCTCCTCTGAGCCTCCTTTTCTCCAAACTGAACACCCACAGCTACCTCAGACAGTCCTCATTGGACTTGTGCTTGCAGACCCTTCAACAGCTCCCTTGCCCTTTTTTGGACATGCTCCAGTACCTTGATGTCTTTCTTGCAGAAAAGAAATTCCCTGTGAGAGAAGCAGGGCTGGGCTGAACAAGGGCATGGCTAGGGCTGTTCCTTCCCCTTGCTTAGCTTGGGCTTTCACTTAGACATCTCCCTTAATCCACTACCCATCCATGCACAAAAAGCCCTTATCCAAGGTTAATTTGGTCCTTTCAGGATAAGTTAGTTGGTCTGTGCACAGCTACAGGCAAGATTTCCCCTCAGACTGTGAACATTCACTCTGCTGAGAGGATTTAGGCTAAGTCATGCAAGTGTTGACAGACCTCCAATATTTTTACACAGTCTCCTTAAGTGCCCCAAAAATGATTTAACTTTTCCCACTGTGGGAGGACTCAAGGCTTAGTCTGATGCAAGTCAAAGACTCAGAGGCTCACAGATGACCTCAGCATGGCAATGGCTGGATGTACCAACACTGCAAGGGTCACCTCAGTGTGATTTACTCTCATCTTGTAATGTAACTCAGACTGCTGTAATGCTCTTCTCCAGCTCCTGAATGCAAACATAGCTGGGTTTGAAAAACTTCAGACCTTGGTCAAAGCCTAGGGATCTATACCCTCTGTCAAACTTGCTTTGGAAAAAACCCACAGCTCCACTACAATTGTCCCAGCAACTGTACAATCAAGATGTGACATGCACCACCCTGATGCCAAAGATTGAAAATTGTGGTATGTACTCTGTGGTGTTTTGGGATACCCTTGCTGGTAGAGGGAGTGTCTTTGAGTGCCAAATGAGCAGCTGATCTTCTGGATCTTGTTTATTTTTGATGCACATCCAGCCCTGTCCTTGTGCAGGAGTGCCTTGATTCATTACTAGCTATTGCAACAGTGCTCAGCCTTAGCTCTGAGGCTGTCCTTTAGAACATGGATTTGCACTTATAGGTGTTGCATTTTAGCTCTTTGGTCTGTAGCTGTTTCTGGTCCCCTTTTCCACCAAGGCTCAGTGAGAAGAGGGCACAGAGCATTTGGCTGTTCACACCAAATTCACATGGATTTACAAAATATTTCTAGTAATTTTTGGCATCTATGTTCAAGTCTGGATTACTTGTAAGTGTGTCAAATTCCTTGCATAACTTAAAGCAAATACAGAGCTGATGTTTCCAGGATCTGGTTTGGAAAGTTGAGGGAAACATGAGGAATGCTGCAAAAAAGTGGGAGTAATTTCAGGCTCCTTAGGAGTTAAAGCCTCTACCACAGCCATGAAATTCTTTAAGCCAGAGCCAATTTTTTTCCTGTATATCTGCTACCATATAATAATATAAATAATGTATTGAAAAAGGAAAATCAAAATCCTGTCTGGAAAATGTCGAAAGAGTTGTGATGTGCAGAACAGTGTGGGACAGGCCTGAGAAGGACCTGGAAGGGACTCACAGGCTGCATAAGTCACAGCAGCAGTTGCTGGTTTTTTGTCTTATCATAACATTACAAAAGAAGCTTTGAACCTAAGTCTTCAGAGATTTCACCTCAGATTGCTGACCCTAGATCCCATCTTCCATTTCCACCTGTGGAAAAAAAAAGTGGCCAAAATCTTTTTGCACTCTTGAGGCAACATGATTAATTTTTACCAGCACTGCCAGGAGGTCACCCTGGGCCACCCCTAGATAAGGACGTGAGGTAATGTCTACCAGTGGGTAGAGTTATGGCCATAGCCTTTAGAGAAATAACTGGACTGAGATCCAGCTACTAATGTGACCCAAATACCATGACAAGCTGACTATCAGATTAAAGCAGTCTGCCAGATTCAGATCTGCTGAAATGCCACAGAAAACAGTCTAGTCACAAACAGTGAGGACCCAGCACTCCAGGGACTGCCACCCTGCCACCAGGAACCCTTGCATGGAAGGGATACAGAAGGCCACTGCTCAAACTAGCAGTATTTTCTGCTCTGAAGTACTTCAGAGCTTGCAGAAAGCAAACTGCAGGTCAAGCTACAAAGAGGCCTTTTCCTTCATTTTTGAGGTCAGTGATGACTATGTGGTCAGAACCTGTACATTTAAATTTGCCTTTTAAATACTCTTTCGCTCATCCAGCCAGAAGCCTCTCTTTCTGACATCATAAGGCACTGCTGCAGGGTACATTTTCCTGTCACAGTGGGAAGATTAGAGATGAAAGAGGGCTGTAAAGAGTAAGAATTACAGTAGGGCTGTAAGAGTAAGAGCAAGAAAGATGCAAAGAGGATGAATTTGCTCTGTAACTTGAGTGATTAGGAGAGATATCTAGAAGTACGACACAGAGGTTAGGACTCTTTCTTGGAGCAGGAGCAAATGAGATAAAAAAAGTGGAACAGAGACAGTGGTAAATCACGACACACATGATCACTAAATGCAAACAGGCATCCTTCCACATTTTCAACTTCTCATTCATCTGATACAGTGGAGAGCCTTGAGTGTCACAGCTTTAAGCACTGTTTACTCTGCCCACCCCTTCTGCACAGATGCCTGAAATGCAGCTAAAGAGCAATGAGACTGAGCCCTAACCTTTCAGTCATGGATAAAACCTCATATTCCATAGCCTTGTCTTTGTGCCCTTTTGACTGTGCATGAGGGAATGCCTCTCCCTGTTTAACCTTCTGTTGTCATGTGAGTAGCCCTGCCGGGCTCATCACATATTTATTCAAATAAACATTCATTGGTAGAAAATACATTGCACTTTATTGTTATTCTGAAGGCACTTGCATAAACATTGTGTCATTTCTATAATTACACACCTAAGTAGTTAGGCTGCCTGATTGAGCAGATTGTTTACTGTTATTCTTCTTTAATTCTTTTTATTTCAGTAGTTTTCTTTTTAACAACATGATAATATGTGCTTTCACTCTAATACCGTACAGGATGCATGCTAGGAGGAGCAGATTGTTGACTGTTGTTTTAATAAATATTTTTATTGAGCTAATTTGTGTTAAAGTGATCTCTTCTACTAGCAGGGAGAAAAAAGGTTTCTAGGATGACTAGCCAACATCAACAGACAATAATAGCCATCATTTGTAGCAGTATCTTCAAACAATTACAACTGGAAACACATGTTTCACAAAAAAGCATGTATTATGAAATGTAAAAATTGCATCATGTTTAAGGTATTCTGTCTACAGTACATGTTACTCAAGTCAAAGGGCACATCTGTGCTGTACTTATTCAGATGACTATTTTATTCACTGGATGATGGCAATTTATTCATTGATTTCTGGATCCCAGATTGCCAAGAAGATATCAGATATCTGGTTGATGTTAAAGAACAGTTGGACTATTTATTTGAATCTCATTTCTTGTAGCTGTTTAAAAATCATAACTAAATAGCAAGTAAATGAAAAAGAACAAGGAAATACAAATAAGCCATCATATATTGTTGAATCCACTGTGATGCCTTGGAGAGAACAATATGCACAGATTTACTGACAGGACATTTCCCATATGCTCTGTTAAAACTCACTTGGCCTGTGTGGATGTAAAAGTTAAGGTCTAGATCAAAACATGAAGATGTTTCAGGGCATGGTCATAATTCACATTTCTGCCTTGTGGCACCCAGGGCAGGTTGCCAGCACCTAACAAGCAAATAATAGACATGGTGGAGCCTTTATTTTATCTTGAATTTCTACCTTTTGCTGGCAGTCCAGGAGAGGGGAGGTCTCGTGGTTTCCTCCCCAAGCTTAGAGCAGGAAGATCTGCCCAACAAACAATGTGCAAAACACGTGTGATAGTTGCCAGAGCACCAGTATTTCATCCCTTTCACTTACACATGTAAGGGCTGGGAAGGTGGGGAAGAATCAAGGCTGGCACTTCAACCAATCCATGCCAGTGTCCTCCTCATGGTCTGCTTTGCTGCCATAACTTCTGTTACCTCTCACTAACCATATCCACCACCCAATCTTGCAACTGAGTTCCAATTGCAGTTTTCACCTCTGAGGGGTAACAATCACAAAGGAAACAACTGCCCAGAAGCATGAGAAGACCTCGTGTTTCTATGCAAAGTACTCATTTCCCTGTGGTAGAAAACTCAATGTTTGCTCAAGTTATTTTATTCCTCTCCCTTTTGGGAAAAGACCATACAAAATTACAGCTTTTCCACATCAAAATAATTCTTGATGGAAATATCAAAGGTAGAGGAATTGTTTCTTCTGAGGCAGTATACAACATTTTATTTACTTTTGCCTGATAAGCTCCATTGAAAATACTGTTCATGCTTAGACATACAAAGCCAAAGTGGAAAATTTTTCTTTATTTTTTTTCCTGGCCTGTGTGGTTAGGGCAATCTCAAAGCCATAGTGGCTTGTTTCAATTTAGAGGAATGAAGATTGGTATCAATCAAATAATGTGGAAAACACAGCGTCTTTACCACACTCTTCCTTCTGCAAAGTCAAAGCAGCCCATTTGCCACCAATCAGTTTCCAAATATACTCACAGCTGAACAAATACGGAGGAAAACAAGGGGACACAGGGAATCACCAGACATCTTGGTTGGCTCCCATGTGTGCCAGCCTGTGTTATGGACACACAGCAAAGAAGAGCCCCAGGGAGAGTGCTGGCACTGAAGGCAGCAGTAGAAGGGAACCTGCAGCACCAGAGCAGGCAGCTTCTGCCTGCACCCTCAATTTAGGGCAGGACGTGCCGGCCTCAGCCAAAAAAAATGTTGTTTTCTCTCCCTCTCTCCCCCCCCCCCCGTGCATGTGTGTGCATAAGATTTAGCTCCTGGCTGATCAGACCACAGCAGGCTTTGCCTTGAGTTGTGGCTTTCTCTACAACCACCACTCATTGGGAGTTTAGTTGCCCTGAACTAAAGGTTGCTCATTCACTTTAACCACATCTTTGACTGCTCCTAGGCATGTTTACTATGAGCCATTACCATCTTTGAGCCTAAGAAGAGGCAGAAACATAAACCCTCTCCACCTCACTGTGGAGGTTTTGTCAGAAGTCATAGCTACAATTAAGCAATCAGTGCTGTGCCACTATCAATGGTCTTTGCCCATTTCCCCAGGGACAAAGCAGTGATTATTAGAAACATTTACTAGAGGGGAATCTTGAGGGTGACCAATCAAAGCCCCTGTGGCTCTATCTCAGGTCAACCACAACTGTGCCAAGGCATAACTTGAAAATCCCCAAGGACTTCACAGTCCCTCTGGATGCCATGATAAAATGCTGGACACTCCTCCCAGCAAGGAGTTTAACTCTTACTAATTTCTTTCCAGTGTTAGCCAAAACAAGGTATGAAAGCTATTCCTGGCACAGCAGAGATTCCAGGCTCTGCACGTTCCTGGTGGTACCAAAAAGCAAGGAAGCCAGGGCAACAACCCCTCAGGGATGTGCCAGCATCCTCTCCCTGGTGTGACTGCTGGCATGGCCAGCCCACACAGGAACAGCATAGGATGCCTTGCAGCTGCATGGTTGTGATCTTGTGAGTCTATTTGAGAGAGAGAGAGAAGAAAAAAAAATTGGCATCATAGAAGGAAGAGTGTGGTAAAAGCCATAATTTGGCTGGGAATAAAGAAACCACTGGAAGTTCCTTAGTTTTAAATTTTGCACAGATGTCAACTATACTTGCTCCTACTGTCTTTAATTTAACGTCTGGAATATTGTGGTAATGTAATTCAGATGACACATGACTGGGAACAAGCCAGACCAACAGATTTGTGAAATTTTCTTTTTATGTTTAGATTTAATTAAAAAAAAAGATCTCTCATATATGGCTTTTCTACACAGTAATGAAAGAAAATTCTTTAGAAAGCTATGAAAATTATTGCTAAGTGCACTTGAACATGCCTGCAGACAGACCAGAAAGCAGGGGCACATCATGTCATTGCTGTTTTCCCAGCTCAGCACACCATGGCCCTTCCCCTGCCCACCAAGGAGAAGAAGAAGAAAATACTAGCACATTTCCTTCAGTCTCTCAACCCATTTTTTCACCAGGAGCTGAGGTGAAGAAACATATGGGCACCTACCCTGAATTGTTCCAGCTATTTCTAAAGTGATCACCCTCACAGAATACTGCGTGTTTTGCTCCATGTTATGCATTCCAAAGACAAATGCTCTGAATATGGTGTTTGGTGTTGGTTTTGTGAATAAAGACTCAGGGAAAATAATAAGCAAGTCAAACAACTATGATCAGATTTTTGTCAGGAGACATGGATGAGCTCAAGTCAGAGTTGTGCTTATCTAACTTGGTGGTGCTTAGATCTGTCTGTTGAGTTTCTATAGCAAACAGGAGCTTGTGTCATCCTAACCTCATAGAGATCTAAGAATTTAGCTCACTTTATCTGCCAATACAGAGAAAACAGATCCACATATTGCTTTTTTTAACAAATAAAGGTATTTGGCAAGGACCAGTTATTTCCTAGTTCACTGTTACTGAAATAAATAGGTTTGTGTTTGTTTGGTTTTTTTTAACCATCCTTGGAGTTACCCTACTGAGTTGTTTTTAGCCTTTCATCTCCTTCATTATATATAACAAAATATATTTGGAGGACATAATGCTTTTGGAAAAATAATGCTAGTTTGAAGAATCCTTCAATAAATTACTTTAAAATGCCAGGCATGCAAGTAACTCTAATTGTTTAGGATCTGTTTGCATTCCTGCATAATGCAACTGCAATAATATGAATTTCTTCTCAGAAAACATCTTTGGGCCCTGCTCACATGCAGGAATAGGCTATGAGTTTTTTTCCTCAGTTTTCTGAGTTAGCTCCTCTTCTTAAAACATATGGATGTCATTCTCTTTTTGCTCAGAGGCACTGATGCAACTGAAGAAAGACATTACGTTTCTGGAGGGAGGCCAAGCTGGATAGCATCAGCATAGAGTATGCAGTGTTTCCATTGACTTCAGATCTGGAAGCAGATCAGATGTGAATGGGAGACCCACAGTGAGTCAGGTTTGCATGTAAACCTCCAGTGAGGCTGGACTGGCTCCAGCAGCAAATGTGATGTCAATGAAAGAACTGTATCCACTTTCAGATACTCCTGCTGAAAAATCATGTTGGTTTTAGTTCATGGTTTAAGTTCAGCCAAACCGTGGGGATAATTTTCTTTTTTGGATCCATCAAAATTTCATTAAAGGATTGTTAGGATATTACACAAACCAATTAAAGCTCAGAAATACAATATTAAAGAGGCCACTGTGTCTCTTAAAGAGGCTTTAGTTAAAAATAAGAAACAAACAAACAAAAAGATATAGTTTGAACTGCAATACCAGTTTTACCTTTCTCCACTGGCCAAATATTTATTTTCAGCAGAGGTTTCTTGTTATTACCTTTTATACCCTATTGGCAATTGCAGCTGTTTTTATTCCTTGGTTTCTGATTGATGGATTTACTAGTTCCTGAAATCCAGGAAGATTTTTGTCTTGGGATAAAACAGTTTTGACTGAACAGAACGTAATTCCTTCCTGAAAAGTTTTCAATTATAAATATGTAGGCTACCAAGTATTTCCCTGATTTTTAAAATCCATTTTCTTTTATTGTTTTCTGAAATGTATGTTTTATGATTAGATCAGTGCTCTTCTCCTGATCTCTGAATTCTTGCACCAAGTCCTTGAAAAAGAATGAAGCAAATGGAGAAGCCAGGAAAAAACAAAAATAGCTGAATTCCCAGTAATAAAGCACCACCTTGTCTTTGTTTTGCGGTAAGCAACATGCACGTCATGTCAAACTCAAAGCAAAGTACATAAATGTTACCAGACCCTCAGTTCTACTGGGAAGTTATGGCTCATCTTTTTATAACCTTGCAGTCTCAGAACTTCCTGCTTACTGATTTCTTTCTGTTTCTGCTGAACGTGAGGAAAGAAATACAAATCCATTCTCATTTCAGTGAGCTGTTGTAAAGGTGCTTCTTACCCATCCAGAAATAATTCCTGCTCTGCAGCCCCATCCTAACACACCATGCTGAAATTCTGTCTGGGTATGAATGTCATATTGCAGAGCACTGTGAGCTTAGGTTTATCCTGACCCCAGCTCTGGGGCTGTCCAGAGATTTTGCTTTTTGATGTCTATGTTGTAGCATGGTGGCGTCCTCAAAGGAATAGAGATACAGGATTTTATGAATAATTTTGGTTTTCATATTTTTGTAACATGCAAAAGCTTCTAATAACAAACAGAGATGAATTCTGCCCTCAGTAGACATTCAATACTCCATTGATTCAGTCAGTCCTTTGTTCAATCCTATGACTATGATAGAATTGGCACCCAAATATTTAAAACATGCTAAACCTAAGCCATCATCCTGGTTTTAGAACCACACTCATAACCTGGTACTTGAATTCTGCTGAAATCTTTGGGGAAACACCCGCTTCAGACTCTTTTTGGAAAGCAGAATGCTCCTTCCAGTTTGTGAATTTACTCTGTTCTTTGTTCCTATCCACCTCCTCTCTCCTCTCCTACTGTTATGCATGAACCCAAGGGATCCCACCTGATGTGCCAGTTGGATGAAGCCTTCTCTTCCTTTCCTTGCAAGGGAAGCTGATCAGCTCTTGTTACATGCCTTGCTGGGAAGATTTTATGGTGCTTGAATTTACAGGCTGTCAGCAAATGCCACACCTTTTCTTCAGTGCATTTGTGAAATTCAGCTTACTGGTTTCAGAACACAGCATAGACAGTCTGACACTAGAGTCTTTGTATGTGTGATCTCCCTAGGTAAATGCCAGCTTGACTCATCCCATAATTAAAACTTGTCAGAAGGAGATCCCAGTCTATGTATTTGAGCAGTGTTATTGTTCAAGGGACAAGCATAAGCCATTCGTCTCAATTTGATTGAGATGGCAAAGAAATGAGTGAGAATGACGAACAACAGATGCACTTTTGTTTTCTTTGTGCAGTGGATAAACAAAACAGAAACTGAATCCCTGAGTTGTTATTTTTGTATGCATATGAAGAAAAGATATTAGACTTGAGTGAAGTTTTATCTAACCAGTACATTTCATGCATTCGCCCACTCCTTTTATGCACTGCAGGGTAAATAATGTCCCTCTTCAGTCATGCAGGAGCACTGTATGCAGGGAAAATGGTTACAGCTTCATGGAATCAGAGAATGACTTGGGTTGGAAGGGAACTTGATCATTAGTTCCAACTCCCCAATTTCACTCTTGCCTGTGCAGGAATCATTGTTCAAATCCAAATATAGGAATAACTACCTGCTACTAATGACCACAGTAATTGCAGAGAGGGAGTTATTAGGAATTAAATTCAAGGATGGTTCTACGGCTCAAAACCTATCCTACATACACAGGAATGTCTGTGAGTACATAATCCAAAATCTTTTTTTATCAATTTCCCCATGCACACCCTGGAATACCTGTGTGGCGAAGGAATAATGCTTTGGGAGTTACAACTTCTTTCTTTGAATTTGAAATTAGGCTATCATGTACACCCCCTGCACAAGAGGCTGATGAGTTGTGCAATAACTGTCTGGCTGTGTCAGGTTAAGGTTGGGTGTAATCTGGATTTACTTTAATGCACAGTTGATGGAACCCAGGTTTGGTTCAGGGGTTCCGTGTGGTGAAACTCGTGTTTTTAAAGAAAGTTGTTGTTTGGTCTTAAGGCAGTTTATTGTAAGCTATCTAAAATATTGTTTTCTTGGGCTACTGTGGTTTGGTTAGCAGCTTAGGTAGAGGCACACACACTCTTGATATCTTTTTTTTTTCTTGACTTTTTCTTCTCCCCCCCTGCCCCTGGCTGCTGTTATCTTTTATATGGTACATTACATTATAAATGTTTATAGTTTTTCTCTAATACTTACTACCTATATTAAATGTTGCTTTTCTACTTTAAACCAATCTGTAAGTGCTGACATCACCAAAAACATGGAGGTAAGGAAGAAGAAAGAGGAATGACAGGACCAGCCCAAAACCCCTCTATCTTAAAACCTCTGACCCCCATGAACAAAGTAAAAACCCCCCTGTACAGGTGTTAAAGCCCCCCTGTATAACATAAAAAAATTCTTCCCTCTACTTTTTAACTGCTTCTACTATAACATCTAAACTTTTGTGACTTTTTGTTCTTCCTGCAAAGTTGGTAAATCATTCCATGGTTCAAACTTAAAATCACAGCTGTTTCCAGCTGTCTGCCAGGGTCTCAAATGCTTCTGACTGGGGCCTGGAACCTCCAAAAATGTCTGAGGGACAATTTGAGTTCCAACACACAGTTATTTCCAAGTAGTTTATATCCCAGAAAGTACTGGCAAAGGTGCATGTGGTCTTTTTTTTCTGGGTTCCTCTGATTTAAAATATATCACAATATATTTTTCTAATATAAAAATACCCATCTGTCCAATTCAAATGCTCTGTCCCATTTTCCCTGCCTTTCCAGTGCCTCTTCTACATTCCATTTTTCTTTCATCAGCTACTGAGGCTATCAGCTAAGCTCAAAAGCCAGGAAAAAAACCAAAAAAACACAGAAATCTCTGAATTGGATTATAATTTTTTCTTCAGAGCTCTTGACCTATTGGTGTCCTCAGTCCTAAGAGCCAATCACCACAATGATTAGCTCCTACCCTGTAACTCAGTTGTGACCCTGATTGTAGACAAGCTATCCCCTTGTCACCATTCTGGCAAGCACACAAAAATTTGTGGATGCTTATGGGGTCACAGGCTCAGGGTGGAAGGCATAGGTCCTGAATTCACCTCTCACTGCAAAGAACTTGGTCCATGAGAAGCGAAAATTGCTTCTTATAAATGCTTCTTATGTACTCTTGATACAATGCAGTGTAAAAGCATGTTCTACTATTACCAACTGCTGCAGCCTAAGGAGTCAGAAAGCAGTTGTAAAAAAATTTGAAATGCCAGTCTGCACATAATTGGTGTGTCTCCAAACAAGCGTTTGTCATTAAATGAAAGTATTTTCACCAGTGAAAGAGTATTAGCATATTAATTGATGATACTGGTAACATCATGCTCTTTTTCATACATGAGTGGAGCACAGAGTGACCAGGTGGCTGTTTCTGAATGGAGGTTTGTGAACACTCCCAAAAATGGTTAGACTGCAACACCAGTTGTTGATTCTGTTGACTTCTCCAGGAAAAAAAAAGGAGGAAAAAAAGATGGATCCAGGCATCAGTCCCTACAAACACAGTTTAAACAATGTGATTTCACAGTTGCTTAAAAGTCACAGAGCAGCTGCGTTGAAATTTTAAAATCTGCAGTTTTATTATGCCAATGACTTTCTATTGGCCTCAGTCATAAAACAACATACTCTTCACTGAAGTTCTCTGCTAAACAAAAAACACATCCAGACTGACTAAAAATCAAATTCAGACAAGCAAAAACCAGTTTGGCCTTCATTTCTCTGGGCCCAATTGGTCCAATAATAAACAATTTTATTTTTCTTCCTCCCTGCTACTCCTACTGATAATTACCTTATTCCCAGTGGAGAATATAAAGCATTGAAAAATTGTTATTGCTGGGAGGAATTCACAAAGAGTACCTTGTCCTCCTGCAGGAGTTAATGGCATGCTGAAATTCTTCTAACTTTCTCTACTACTATTTTTGCACAAATTTTAAATTTGCCAACTGGAAAAGAGGATCTGCTGAGGTAGTTTCTCTCCAGCAGAGAAGACAAGTGATTCCTAATCATTCACTACTGCTTGGGAATTCAGGTGATGGCTTTCAAACAAATTATTGCTTCGAGAGTAATAACTATTTTTAGCCTACATCCTCTGTGCCCATGTCTGGAGTTAGAGGGTACATTAAGGTCTAGTGTACTGTTTACTTTAGGCAGAATAAAAATAGGTTCTAAATATAGCACTAACTTGAATGCAAAATAGATGTTCTGGATAGTACTTCAGGCAGTGAAATTACTACAACACTGTACAGCTTACAAAGTCAGAGAAATGAGGAAAACAGCCTTTTTCATTATTTCTGTGATGACAGATAATGTTTGATTCCAATACTTCAAACCAACAAGGATATAGGTAGGAATATTGCCCTTTGTTCAGTTAAAGCTGATGATCTCAGTCTTATTTCTTTGTGCTTTTTAACCTCGATTTTCTTATAACGTGTGTAGATTTTTTCCTCCTTAGTACTCTCTGACAGCAGTGACTTGTCAAATATTTGAAGGACTGCATGCAGGGATAGATGGGGTACAAAGCCTTCTTGAGGAGTCCGTAAACATTATATTATGACTTGCATCAAATTATACTTGTATGGGATTGAGTCTGCTAATTTTGTATTTGTAATGGTATTTACCAGCCATATGACAGGATAAAAATGAACCTGGTACACTGTGGCTATGATCAGTGTATCAAATATTGAATCAGCAGGAAGCCCCAAAAGACATTCTGATTATCCATTTACATTTCTTAGATTTAATTCAGGCTGGTTTCATGCATACCCTTAGATTTAGAAAACAGTGAATATTAATCTTCTGAAAGTATAAATAAAATCGATCTCTGTGGACATTATCTGATGACTCATTTGTTGGACTATGTAGAAATTCAGTTACTATCAAATAAATTTTATTTTTGGAACAGCTACAGCTAATGCAGTCATCATGCTGACAATGTGTATCATTTAACCTTAGGGCTCTACATTAATTTTACAGTGGAACTAAAACCAGAGACCACGATCATTTAATAGACTGCCTAGGTACACAAGCCTTGAGCTGAATCTAGATTTCTGTGCCCTCAAAAGGACTCTGAATTGTTACTGTTCAGCTTCCAGGGTTAGCAGCCTATTGAATGGGAAGGGGCCTTTCGTACATCTCAGAGATAAGATTTCAGATTGCTTGCAAACTCAGCATGATCCTCTTAAAATTGTTTCTGCTTTTATATTTGGATGACAATGGCAAATGGATTACCTCATTGAAGTCAGCCAAAAATATTAAGTCTTCTGTCTGTATCCCATCTTGACCTTCCACTTCAGAACTGGCACTCAGACTGAGAGCACCACAAAAATCTCTGCTCTGAGACCCTCATCCCAGCCAGGTTACTCTCCACCAAGCACCACAAACCCCTGCTGTGAAAAAACCTGACAGCTAACAAAATTGATTTTTCTTTTTGATTACCTGATGCAAGGTGTCACATCAGTTCCAAGACAGTCCACATCTCCCAGAGCTGTTGTTTCAGGTATGTGAAAACATGACCATGGATACATGAATTCTCTGAAAATTTATGACTAATGTTGTTCTCCAAAGCCAGAGTTTCCAATACCAAAGGCAACTGGGGAGAAATGCTGGTAGGGTGCATCACCATGTGTCTCCATTTGCTCTCTGTACAGATGGATAAGGAAGTGATCACGAGGAGCAGAGGATGATTCCTGGAAAGCTGTGATAAATCACACACAAAATGATTCAGAGCACTCTGGTGTTTGAAATTGATGCTTCACTGAGTTGTCTTCTGGATTATCCATTAGCTATACAGGCAACCAAGGTTCTAATTTAAGTACCCAAGCTCTCATATATAATATTTATATTGGGAATGCAAATTCTCTTGGGCAAAAATACTGAGCTCAGATTACACAGAACTCAACAAAAGGCATAAGGTTTACCACAATAACTTTTTTTTCACCATCTGTAAGTCTTCCAAAATATTCTGTATGTTAAAAAAGCTGACAGTGAGGATAATACTAAAATATTAGTTTGAGGAAAAATAATATTTTTTAGATAAACTGGGTGTTTTGAAATTTCAAAATCTGTACCAGAAATGCTGTATGATTTGCCTTCCTTACAACAAGGGACAGACATGTCTGATCCTAGTCCTGCTTCATTTTCCTTTTTTCCTTCCCAAAATATGACATTTCACATAATTAACCTCTCTTTTGTTTTTTTATTTTCAAACCTCAAACAGGAATGGACTGTAAAGCAGGCTGTTATCTAACACAGTGGAACACAATGCATGATTTGGATTTTCTTCAGCTGATTTAAATCAGAGCTGCATTGCAAATTCCTCCTTGTCAGAGAGAATGGAAAGTCTGGGCAGCTCTAGAGTTCTAGCAAACCTGAACACTGACCTTGCACATCTTTTCTTTCACTTTTTGAATGCTCATGAACTTAATTTGAGTGTAAATGTTTCAAGGATCAGTCTGAAACTGTGTTTTTGAACTCAGCTGGGTCATAGGAACTTTCTCAGCACTCCATTCTAATTTGCAGTTTCACTATAATAAAAGCCCCAAATATATTGCTACTGTCTAGACATTTTATCTGAAACAAGTGTCCTTTGTAGTCTCAGAGGACTTTTCTATTTTATTTCCAGTAAATCAAAGTCTGTGAAGAGCTTTGGTTCTTATTAAGACATACCCTTCACAGTCCAGCGACTGCCAACAGAGACAAGTCATTGACAGTTCATTTACATATAAGTGATGACTTCCATCAGGTAGCTGGCTCGAAAATACAATGGACATTTAGAGCATATCCAATATTTCTTGTTCTTTGATGAGTATCAAGTGCCAATTTATACAAAGAAACTAACTATTGGAAGGTGCAGTCTTTTCTTCACTGACCTTACACTGCCTTTTGCAGATCTAGAGTGACATATTGTCATTCCAATAAACACCATTTAATTCCTCCAAAGAGGTATGTAAAGCAAGTTGGTACCAATGATATCAGAACAACTGTAAATTTCACAGAAAACATGCCCTGGCTGCAATAATTGGCAGCACAAGTCACCAGATTTACCATAAAGTGGCCAGTAAATTTGGATTTAGGGGAAATGGGAGGAATTGACCCCCAGCACCTGGACCCAGCAAAGCAGAGGTGTGGGGGCTGCTGCTCCCTGAGCACAGCTGGACAGGCAGCTGTGGGCTGCAGCTGGCTGGGGATAATGCAGAACAGGGTTCAGCTGTTGATAAGGCATTATTTACAAGGTCAAGAGTACAGCAGAAGAATTTTTAGGAAAAAATAAAATATAATAATATAAAATTTTATTCTATAATAAAAATTAGGAAATGACAAATATTAGAAAATAAAATAACTAAAATAATGAAAAAAATCTGGAACAGGCAACTCCTTTTAGTAGCTGAACAGTGCCAGACTATGTGACCCAGAGCAGCATCTTTTCACAAGATTGAATTTTGCATTTCTTTTGAAAAGGATGGAGGAAAACAAAAAAGAAGCTTTCCAACTACCCTACTGTTTCCACTGAGGGGAAGCAGGTAGAATTGGAGGAAGCATGTAGAACCCATGCAGCAGCAGCAGCAGCAGCAGTGCTTCAAGTCTTCCCCAAGTTTGCTTCTGTACCCAGGTTATCCTCAAAGCTGAAGCATCAGTTATTCATATGCAACCTACTTGTGCCTTCAAACTAGACAGCAGGAGGGTGGTTAACTGGTAACCTATCGGGTCATTTTTAATCTCAGAAATGATAATAGATTGATTTCCTTCTGCCAGATGCTTAAGCACCTTGTTTTGGCAGGATGAACATGAACAGCAGGGGATGGACAGTTGGAGACTCCTAAAGGGCATCCACTGGCAGAGGATAGATACTCATCCCTCAGCAGCACATCTATTTTAGAGAGTTCCCATTGCCTCACACCTCCAGGTGGGCTGGATGCTGAACCAGCTGCTGGTGTGCCTGCGTGGCAATGGGGAAAAATACTCTGCAAAAACAATTTTCTTGCATCAGCCATAAGCTGTGCATGCAGGAAGAAACAAACTCGAACTGCCTGCAGTGCTCAGTACTTGCCTCCGTGCTGCACCACTGACAGTCCAGTCTCAGAGACTGAGGTAGAACTGCACCCACTGAGAAAAATTAGAGGTTCCATTTACTCTTTTAGGCCACAGATTCTGATATATTTCCTGCATTCTCACAGAAGGGTGACTCAGAATAAAAATTTGTCACTTATATGGCTTTAAAAAAAAGAAGGCCTAAATAAAGAGATTCACTGATTTATATGTTGCTCTAGGAATTTTATATTTTACTTATCAATTCACTTTGAGAGTTTTGATCATTGCCCACTGGTTCACCCTCTAATATGCAAACTGATACATATGTTTTTTTAAAGTGCTCTAATATTTTGTAACCTGCTGCATTTTCACTTTTATGTCCTCAAGCAGGTCTTCAGCATGAAAGAGTCCTGTTTCCTGCTCAGTCTTAAATATAGTATTTTTTCCCTGCAAAGGAATTTCTCTACACTGGAATTGATTTCTAAACACATCACCAGTTACTTTTCACACAGTGACACCAGAAATCCTGATAAGAGAGGTGATTTTCTTCTCTCACTGAAGAAGTTGCTAATGCAGCTGACACTTCAGCTTTCTTTGACTTTCAACTGGAAAATGCTGTTTTAAAGAAACA
Source organism: Lonchura striata (assembly GCF_050655825.1). Lineage (NCBI taxonomy): Eukaryota > Metazoa > Chordata > Aves > Passeriformes > Estrildidae > Lonchura > Lonchura striata. Next base: position 61,771,274 of record NC_140706.1, read on the forward strand.
ATACTATAACTATATTAGAAGAAAATCAGAAGTTTAATAACTAGAAGGTCAATAACTTTTCAAAACCAAAACCCCAAATTCTACATTTTTTAGACAAGGTTAATAAAGAAAGTTCTTTTCCCAGCTGAGATTATTCAGAAAAATCAGGATGACTCTATGGGCTGTTTTCAATAAGATGAAGCTCATATTCTAAATAAAGAAATTATTAGCTAAAGTCACGACTTGAATTCTTTTATAGAACTATGCTGTATTTGCAAGCAAATCTCATTTTCACTGCCCAACTAAGATGTGAAATTTTTAAGTTATTCCTAGTTTCAATTACTGGATTCTTCCAGGTCAGTAAGTTTTCAGGCCATTTAGAACTCTTTTCCAACTGTTCAAGGAGGAACTATTTCTGTTTTGAATTGCTCTTAATTCTTTATAAACTTTTCTTTTTCACTTTATAAACACCCTAGCACAGCCTTAATTTGGCCATGCTATAACAGTCAGTTTATTCAGTTTTAGCATTTGCTAACACAGTTGCTCTGTAATGTTTTTCACTGTTTTTAGAAAAAGAAAATTGGAGTCAGACATGTAAAATGCAATCCTTACAAAGAGAAAAAGAGAACATTTTAACATTTTATGAATCAAAATAATGAAAAAGATAGCTATTTACCATGTGGTCCTGTAACTGCAGAAGTCTCCATTTTTCATTTAATCTTGCCTGATGTTTGGTCTTACTTTAGTGTATAGTAAAGGAATGGGAGAACCTGTGTAGGAAATTTTTCTCATCCTGACCAAGTCAAGGATGAAAAATATTACCAGAACATGACAAGAGGAAAGACTTATTAGCACCCAGTGAGAGGGAGTGTAAAATGGGATCAAAATGCACCATTGTACATCAACCAGTCATCTACAGAATGATATTAGAGTTGACATAGAAGGTCCTAAGTGCTAACCTTTTATTTTCCTCAAACTGAATGCCCTCTTCTTTATGTTCCCTGGAGAAACGCTGCTAAAATTCAAGTGAAAAGGGAGTACTAGGGAGCCAGGTACAATTGCATTAAGTACATAAGGTCATGCTTCACATTCTTCCTCAAGAGTAGCAAGAATATCCATATTTTTGCAATTAAAAGGTAAATTCACAGTAAGAGGAGAAGAAATACTGCTTTCTGCTTTGCATTCATAAAGCAGCCCCTTACAAACTCAGCTTGTTGCACAGAAGTGCCTCACACAGTAAATACTCATTTGAAAATAGGAACAATACCATCCAGAGCTATGTTCTTGGTATGTATTTTGGCTCACTTTAAAGTAAAATAAAATAACATATATTTAGCTTTAAAATGACACATATTTGGCGCAGTTCTGATGAATAGGAGTTTACCATGTGGATATTACTTTCTACAGAAAATAGACTTTATTTAAAAGGAATAACGAGAGCAGGATGCTTTCTAATATGTTCCACAAGTAGAGAAAACAAACACACACAAGAGGCAAAAAACAAACAAACAAAGGACTTCATTCTGCAAATACTTTCAGATGTGAGAAAACAGCACTTTGTTGCCTCCATGACAGTGGTTATTCTTGTAGAGGAAGGACTAATTCCCTTCTACCAGGACTAGCATTAGTGCCATCAGATTAACAGGTGGTAAAATGACTTCCACAGATGTAAAATAATGTAAATAAATGGAGTGGGTTTTGTTTGTTTCTTTGTTTTGGGTTTTTTGTTTGTTTTGGTTTGGTTTTGTTTGGATTGTTGTTTTGTTTGTTTATTGTGGGGGCTTCTTTGGTTTGCTTTTGTTTTTTTAACTTTCTGTCATTACTACAGCAGAGGATTCAAAGGATGCACACAGGCATATGCACAGTCTTATTTCATACTTTTACTCCACCCCATTGGAGCAGATGGGGCCAACAAGTCCCACAAACCCCATTATTGCTGATGGTGATCTGCCAGGGTGAGTTTGGCAGGAGGTTTTGTGTTAGACTTTGTGGCACAGGTTAAGAACTAATCAGGAGATGTAGAGTTGAATAAGAAGTTTTCCTTCCTGCATCACTCGGCAACACAGCCAACACCATTTTGGCGACTGTGTTACTCCTGCTGTGTTTCAATGTCAAACATCTTCCTTATGAACCCTCTCAAAAGATTATTTGCACCTTTAACATTCTGGCTGAGCAACAGAGTTCTCTGTGATGGTCTCCAACTGGAAAATACAATTGGAATTGCAGGAGAATAATTATAAAGAGTATAGAAAGAAACAATTGCCAAGAACATTTATATTATGATTTCAAAGTCTAAACAAGCCTCTCCTCCATCAGTAGTGAAAACAAGGAGACAGGAGGAGAATAACAACAGAAGGGATAAGAAAGAGAAGCAGCTGGAAGAAATAAGCAGGAAGCCCCAGAATGGAAAGTCTCTTGGCAGGATTTATGGAAAACAGACCCATATCCATAGTGTTGAACTGTATAAAATAATCCACTATCAAATAAAGATTTAAATAATACACATATTTAAAGTTTTTGACTACCTATTCTGCCAAAGTAAAAGAAAAAAAAAAAAAAACAAAAAAACCCCCAAAACTTTGATAATTTGGACAACAGTCCAAAAAAAGAAGTGTCATGTGAAAATGATTTCTTCCTCTGCAGAAAGAAATACTTTCTCTTAGTCTCTTCAGTTTTGTGCATGGAGTCTGTCCCATCAAAACTGCCCTTGTTGGGTACTGTCCTGGTGACTTCTCAAAGTCTCACCAGCACTGGGGAGTGTCAAAAGTGGGGCTGAATAGTAGGAAGCCACAGGAGGCAACAGCAGAAACATTTCATTACAAAAGTCAAAACCAACAAGAGCGAACATGTTTTAAAATCAATGAAAGAACTGATTACTCAAAAGTGGTCCAGATGATTATAGAACAAATAAAGAAAAATCTGCCATTAGCCAGCTCTCCAAGATAAATCCATACTACCTAAAAACTGATTTGTAGTGTTCGCACACAGCTGTACAAGTACACTGCTCAGCAGAGGCAGCCACTCCACAATGGTGACTTGTTTTGATGGGATTCTGATGTCGAGTATTTTTCATGTAGGCAAAAAATTTAGTAAAGTCTAAAGCAGACCATCTATTGGTTTTGAAGTGGGCATTTCTGTGACCCTTTGTTGCTTTCGCTAAATGCGTGGAACACACTTTGTGGCTGTGGTGGGGCAAGGTAGCATTGCCTTGGTCCCCTGCCTTGGTTTCCTTATCTTGAAAGTTAGGATAATAATATTTGGCAAATATTTTAATTAACTACAAAGTTTAAAAAAAATTATTTTGTAATTGGTTCTAAAACTGCAGCAGAAAATGCACATATTGCATTTGTCAGCATCAGAGGTACAGCAGCCTAACTGACCCTGATGGATGTTACCTTAAACTCAATAAAGACATAATTGTATGACTTTGTCACACAGTCAGTTGCAAATCTAACCAAAATTGATAGCCACAGAGAAAAGACAAAGATATACAGATGATTTGTAAAAGAAACCATTTTTAGATAGAAACAGGAATAAAGGTATTCAGGTTTCAAACAGCCACTAAAAACTTACGAGATCTAATGTGAAATCAAGTATGACCTGGAACACTGGAAGGTAAAGCAAACAGAATCAGCTGGAATCCTTTTATGAGAAGGAAGCTATAGGCCGAGGTCTTTAGTGATACTTGAGATTCCTGGCTAACTCTTGTTAACATGAAGGAACCATATTTGCTGCTTTTCAATTTTAAGACATTATGTACAATACAGAAGCACAGATCACCTTGTCTGTTTAAAAGGATGCCATTGTATCTGTTTACCTTAGACACTAAAAGGAAAGTTTTAGTCATTAAAAAGGCCAATGAAGACATTTTTGAACTACTGGTATTTCTGTAACTATTTAGGATCACAACTCTTTGTTTTTAATAAAAATAATTTCTTGTTTGTTTGTTTGTTTTTTTGGGGGGTTGTTTGTTTGTTTTTCGTAGCTCTTTCCTCTTTTACTTCAGCTCTTTGCAGAAGCAACAAATATATGAAAACAGCCTCAGACCTAAGTTCTATGCTGGCTCAAGGAGGCAGCAATATTGTAATGTAGGTTTCTGTTGCAAAAAATTCATTAAAAGAAAGGATGACAGCTTGATTTTCAGATCACAGGCAGAGGTGCAGGGCTGGCATATAAAAAAAATATTAGTAATATTCTTTCTGGATATGGAATTCTCTTAGATAATAAATATGGAAAACTGTACTGACATTTTCAGTCAGTCTCCTGAATATAACTAATAACCAGATACTTCGTTGTTTTACAACCTTGGCTGCAATTTACAGCTATACATAGTCAGATTTCCCAAATCACCACACTGTCAACACAAATAAACAATGAGATATACAGAGGGATGTGAGCAGTGGGGAAAAAGCAAAGAATTCTATTACAAAAGCAGAGGTGTGGGAACAATAGAAATCTTAGATCTTGTGTTTGTTTTTGTTAGCTAAATTTGCTGTTGAGAAGCAGGAGGCTCTGGGAAAGGCTGCCAGCCCATTGAGACACAGCTTCACCTTGACTTCAGAGCAGCACCAACGACCAAAATGTTGCCTCCAGAGAAGAAACATTCCAATACCTTCTGCATGTCACTTGAAGTTGGTAAATCCAATGGAACAGCACTTGGAGAAAGACAACTGAGTCTCTGAAAGCTCCTGTGTGACAAATACAATACTTTTAGAGGACATTGACAGGAAATTAATACTATACATCAATTTCAGATCCAGAATTTTGGATACATGCATTGTTAAATGTATGTGGCATACAATGTTAGTCATTAGGATCTTGCCAAAATATGTAATGGGATCTTACCTTAAAATGGGATGATTCCCTTAAAATCCAGGCATTTGAGTACCAATTTGCTCACTGTACAAAGAGTTCAGTATATACTAGGTATATAATATTGCACTGTAATCTAACAGTTTGGAAAAAACTGACGTTTCAAATAATCCATTATGCTTTTAAATCCAGAAGCATAAAATCTGAAAGAATGCAATTTTAAATGAGTAGAAGTGGAAAAAAATCAATAAATAATGAAAAACAAACTATACAGAAATATTAGATAGGTTACAAACTTGAAAATAACTATTCTATTTTATTTATATTTAATATGAAGCCACATCATGTCTCTGTTAACACTTCCAAGACTTAGCTACAGTATATGTATGCTGATATGGTATTATGTTCTGTGCATTATGACTGGTTACATATTTCCCAAAACTTAATCCACTCTGAAATTTATTAAGCCGTAAGACTGAAATTCGATTAACCTTAATGGTATTTATACAAGGGAATTCACACTTAATATGAATGCAACACTGACACTTTAAACTGTTGCCGGGTTAAAAAAAAAAAAAAAAGAGACAGGCTTAGTGTAGTTAAAGCAAAGCCATCACATTTTCTATTTATGTAGTCCTTCACAAGGGTAATCCTCTGTGTATTAAGGAGAGAGAAGACAGAGCCGCCGTCTGGTTGGTGTTGAAGCTCCTCAGATGCCAAGTGAGATAACTGCATTTGCCAATAAAGGGTGGTCTTACTGCTGTGGGCCAAATAAAGTTTGGTAGGAGGATGGGAGGGCATTATCTTTGCTTTTCTTATGGGTCCTGAAAGTGCTATTGCTTACATTTTCTGTGGTATAATTCTGCACCATCACACTGCTGTTCAAATATGTTCCCTGTATTATAATATACATGGAACGGAATTCCCCTGTACCAACCATTCCTCAAAATCAAGCCAAAGTAAAACTCCTCAGATTTCTCTCAATATAAAATAGATCCTTATGGTTTCCAGGGTAAAATTAGTTGTGGAGCAGCCTCTAAGTCATCTACTGGGAGATGACTCAGTTGATTTTGAAAGGCTGAATGTTACCTGAGTATGTGATCCTGAATTCAGTTTTCCAAGAAGACATTTATCTGACCAAATGCAAGCTTGCTGAAGAGATTCAATGGGAAGCAACTGGAGAATCCTGAGTTTTGTTCAAGGGGGATCACTTAATGATGGGTGCATCAGAATGAGAGCTGCAAAGAAAAACATAGGGTCCCTTGAACTTGATGTCATACCTGTGTGAAGGAGAAATGGCATTTGGAGAGATCCAGGAATGACAGCAGAATCAGGAGAACATTTTGGCTCCTGCAGGTACGACTGTAAGGCTCCCTCAAGTTACAAGCTGCCTTGTCAGCTTTATATACCAGTCTCAATTAAAATATTTGTAATATTGAGGGCTAATCTACTGCAGAACCAAGTCAAATAAAAGGCCCTGAGCCAATCATGAAGGAAATAGGAAAAGAGAATATGGTGTAAATTAATAGAAACATCTCAGACTTCACAGGGTTCCTAATTTGGGTTCCCTGATATAAGAATAACAGTCTGAAAGAAAACTACTGAAATAATGCTCTAGTACAAATAAATTGGTGCTTTTAGAATAATTCACATTGTAAATGCACTTGGGTATGTTGACATTTACATGCCATCTGAAAGGATGAAAAAGAATCTCTTCCTTTCCTACGCTACTTTTCATTCATTAGGAATTAAATTTTCACAAAATAAAGCCTTTCCTAGGCTTCTAGCATCTTTGCTCTTCCTTGACAATGCAACCCTGATATTCTAGCACTAACAAAAGCTTTCTAATATATATTTTGAGCTGGAAGTCTGTTTTGTTATTCTGTTCATGTCATTCTGACCAGAAGGGTTTGGAAAACAACCCTTTAAAGACAGTAAAGTTGAATTCCCCTCTTCACATCATGGTTTGCTGTGTCAAGATTCTTCATTAGCTAAGACAAACTATGCAAAAATCTGAAAATTAAATTAGATGGTGCAGAGACGAATTTAGCATTAACTATCTTCTGAACACAGAGATAATTTGATTTTGGTCTTACAGTAAGCTGTCTCATACACAGAGTAAGAGCCAGGCTGTGAATCTTAGCCTGGATCTTTTCTCTCCATGTGGGCAGAGGGTTCATTTGCAAGAGCATTTGCATTTGAGGATTTTGGGCTTCTGTATTTTGGATTGAATTTTCCTTTTCATCACATAATTGCAATAATAGAAGCAAAACAGAAAAGGCTTCATCTTTCCTTATGCATGCCAGGAATCTTAAAAAGAGGATTGAGTCTAGTCATAGCAAGTGGTCTGGAAGAACAGGAAGAAAGTCCTGAGCCCTGAAGAAATCTTTCAATAAAATGTCTGAAACTGGACAGTCAGGTACCCAAATCTTCATTTGAAATCCTCTTGATGCAGCATGAAATAGAAGAGATTCTTTCCATTAGCCCACCAAATTTAGTAGAACCCTTCCATGACATTCAATGACATAGATGTCTGTGGGGTGGGTGGGGTCTCCACTCAGTTGGAGCTCTCATAGAGTGCTCAGGCCCCTTTAAGTTTCTTTAAAACTGAGATTAACACCTCATCCAACTGTGGATGTGAACAGCAAGTAGTTCCCTGCAGTGGTTGAACTCCTCAGCCAGGGCTTAGAAGTAGTGTCTGCATACCAATCTGGTTTGGAAAAGCAGATTAGCCATCCCACAGAGCTTCCTCTTGAACCTTCTCACATGCGGAGCGAAAAAACTGAATACTACTGAATATTTATGCCATAGGTCCTTGTGGTGCACTGAACTTTATCCTAAGATCATTGAAACAAATACCACACTGATCATCTTGTATTTCCATTTTTTGTAGTGATATTGAGCACTATTTTACATTCAAATGCTATCTGTCTTGAATTAATGAGGATAAGAAGCATGCAGTACATTGCTACATATTTTCAGTAGCCCTTATGTTGTTTTCACCCTGTGAATGTTCTTGAAGGGAAATAAACCAAAGGAAAAGACATATATGAAAGGCAAAAGTAGTTATACTGGGTTCTCTCTCCCTTCCTACTCATATATCTGTCTTTATTTTTTCAGCAAAATATCCACATGGCTGACAGGCCACATGAGAAAGGAGAGAGAGAAATATTGAGCAAGAAAGAAATAAATTGAAGAGGTTTATTTCCCTTATAAAACTGTGCATCAAGTGGACAACAGACACCATAATTATTTCCTAATATTCTAAATTCTTTATTGTCTTCAATCATATTCAGTGAGGAAACAGTCACTGCATCTGTACTTCCTTGCTAATTTATCATGCTACAGCATGTGCCAGTAACCAACTTCCCCAAATGCTCAGATCAGGCTGGTTAAATACATATCCAGTCATCATTCCATGCTGCTAAAAACCCACGTACAAGGAACTGGAGGTACAAACAGATTTGGGCACCTGGATGCAGAAATTCATTTATCTAAGCACAGGTAGGACATCTGAAGGCTGGTTAGCCAAGATTATTTAATTTCTGCTTTATTTACTAGCTTCCCAGTCATATTTCTCTATATATAAATATATATCTGTGTGTGCAAAATCTACACATCCAAACATATAGATGCACATACATATATATGTAATTTTTTTCAGTTTGTACCTGCATTACCTTTAATACACAAATTATTGTTTCACCATATTATTTAAAATACTAATTACAAATTTCTATACATTTCATTGCAGTCCTTGTAAAATAAATTAATTAAATTAATTTTACGTAACATTGCAATTAATTTTAGTAGAACATTCAACCTTAATGTAATAATTATTTAACATATTTCTGCAATCTGTCCAAGACTGCTAGCTAAAGAACAATATTATTCCTACTGCTACATTTGAAGCAAGAACTCTGAAAAACTGAGAAAGTTAGGAGTTCACAACAGAATATTACATCATGTCCTGGTACAACACTCCTGAAACATTCAAACATACCCACACATCTGGGAAGTTGTTGCTATAAAAACTCTTTCATACAAGTAATCCTTACTCAGCCTTTAGTCAAATGCCAAACATTCAACAAAGCTCATAATTTCCTGAAAAGTCAACATTTTCTTTCAGAGGAAGTGGCCGGGGAGTAAGGTGTTGAAATAGAAATGTTGAAATAGAAATGTTGAAAAAAAAATGCTAAATCAAGAATTTCAGAGATAATACATACAGCTCATTTTTCCAAGATGTATTTTTCAATAATTTTATTATATCTGGAAGAAAAAAACTCATGATCAATTGAAAACCCATACATAGTTAGCAATAAACACATCTTTTGTCCTGTAAGAATTTGCCATTTTATCCTGGTAAATCAACACTTACTTTTCTGTAAGAATCAACTGATCTATATGAATAACTATAGATAAAACAAATTTATGCTTTTGGGACTCCTAAATTTTCTTATTCTCTGTATTGTCAGCTCTCGCAAAAATTTACTTAGAATAACTTTGCTCTGAGAAATAGGAAGATTAAGCATTATGATCCAGAGATTCATGGCATCAAACATCCATTGTCACAAAAAGGGGAAAAGGTAAACTGCAGAGACTTGTGGCAATTATTTCTATCATTCTCAATCTTTCCAGGGCAAGCAAAGAAATGGCAGCATGGTGCAAAGCATCCAGGGTCTTCTTTTCAGGGATATTATTATTAATGATGGAATATTGTCTATAGCATTGGATGTTTGTAATATGTGCATGGTTGGAATGCAACCAAATAAAAATGTATTAGACTAGGGTTCCTTGTCAAATCTCTCAATGCACTTTATTTGTTTGAGTGACCTCAAACACCATTCCAAATATAATCTGTATTTAGCCCTTTAACTAAGGTAGTTAAAATTATTTCCATGCAAAATCTGTAGAAAAATTTAGGATCCTTCCCTATTAACAAGAAAAATAGAATGTAATGTCATTTGAGGAAAGGGAACAGTCACTGGAAATGCAAAATAGGTAGATACTTAGATCCCTGCTTCCATGAGTGTGAATAGTTTTACCCTTTCTAGTACCCGGTAATACTTGCCGTATCCTGGCCATGTTCTCCAAAGCTAAAAAAGTAGACTGAGACTAGAAACTGAGGTTTTCCACTCATCCTTATTTAAAAACACTCCTGAAACTTTTAGTCCACCCTGGCCAAACCTGCAGCAGGGAGCTCACTTCTTTCAGGACCATCAAAATATTTAGTAGGCTGTCACGGTGGCTTCCCAAAATCTCCAGCAGCTCAGTACCCATGGCACTGCAGGCAGCAAGGGCCACGTTCGTGTGCCACTGCGGGCAAGAACGACGGCCTGTGGGCCTGAAGCCGCCAGACAGGAGGAGGCACGTGACAATAATGACAAAAGCGAGGAGTCATCCTTTTGGAGGTATCAGCATTCCAAGTTTATTGGAGGTCTGAGAAGACAACCGTGGCTCAAAGGGAGATCTGCCCCAAAAGGCACGGAGCACAGTGTGCACGGCTTTTTATATGGGGGAGGGAACAACTGTCAACCAATGGGATGACAACTGGGGGTGGCAACCGAGGTGACAAGCAGGGGAAACATCCAATGGGGTGAGAGGGAGGGAGGGGCCCCGGGGAGCAGCCTATCACCCGAGGCCCTGGGTAGAACTTTCTAGGTGAAGGGGAGGGGTCTCAGAGTGATGGACAGGCCTGGGGAGGGGCCAGGGGAGGGACCCAGCATGAATGAACCAATGGGGCAGAGGGAGGGATGACTGGCAGACGGAGGGGGGAGAAAAAGGGAGGCCGGACCATTTAACATGAAGAGGGGGAGAGGGAACAACTATAAGTGGGGGAAACTTAAAACACACCCCAACAGTAGCCTTTTCCAATTTTCTCATCAGCTCACATAGTTATGGAATGGCTGAGGCTGGGAAGGACCTCTGCAGCTCATCTTGTTGAAGCTCTACTACGGTCATGGACAGTCATGTAGACAATCCAACTTCAGCAGGTTATCTAGGACCATGATTTTTGGGTATCTTTGAAGGTACAGGCTCCAAAACCTCTCAGGAGGGCTGTGACAGGGCTCAGAACACCCCCACAGTAAAGAATTGATACATGGATTTCCCAGAACGGGTCAGGAAAAGGCTCCCCATAATGATGCCTTGCAGGCATTTTCTTGCTTACGTGCAAAGCTTGAGGTGATTCTGCTTAAGTCCTGTTTTGTTGATTATCATAGAATCATTTGGGTTGGAAGAGACCTCTAAGATCACCATCTGAGTTAATGGAAGTCCATCCATTAACTCAGAACTGCCAAGTACACCACTACACCATGTCCCCAAGCTTTTTTAATGCTCCCAAAGTTGGCAACTCCACTACTTCCTTAGTCATCCCACTCCAATACTGTTCAATCCTTTCAGTGAAGAATTTTTTCCTAATAGCCAAGGCAAATCTCCCCTGGTACAGCTTGATGCCATTTTCTCTTGTCATTTTCTCTTGTCTTTTTACTTGGGAGAAGAGACTGACTTGGCTACAGTTTCCTTTAAGGCACCTGTAGAGAATGACAAGGTCACTTTTGAGCCTCTCTTTCTCCAGGATAAACATCCTCAGCTGCCTTTGTTGCTCTTGATGAGACCTGTGCTCCAGACTTTCCCAGCCCCATTGCTCTTCTCTGGACATGCTCCAGTACCTCAGTGTCCTTCTTGTTGTGTAGAGCCCCAAGGTGAACACAGGATTCAAGGTACAGCCTCACAGTTCTGTGTTCCATCACTCACATCACTCCACACCCTTGCAGAAGATCCAAGCAGCACAGCTCAGCCTTGTCTTTTAGCTGCTGTAGTCCTTTTTTGCCCAAGCCCTGAGTCCCAAGGTCCCAAAGCCTCTGGAAAGGCTTTTGCCAAACAACATCCAAGCCTTTCTTAAAAGATCTTCCTTACAACCACATTTCAGTGCTCTACTCTGTTCACAGTAGTCACTGAGTCTTTGCAACAAAATCTCCTAATGCCCATATGTGGCAAGCATTTGCTGTTTACACAGCCATTAGCCAATCTTTCCAGAAGATTTCTTTCTTGCATGTTATTTTCTAATTCGGGTTACAAGAGCAAAAAACAGAGGCCTGTAGTAATATGTTTTAACAGGCAAAAACTCAAACATGAAGTCACAGCCACATTTTTTTTTTTAGATGTGCTTTTCAACATAGTCTAAGGGCAACAGTAAAAAAAAGCAATATTTGTTTTCTGATTTCATGGTAAGATTTAGTTTCGAAGATCATTTCTTCAGGCTGATATCTACATTGCAAGCAAGATTTAATCAAATACTACATTGCTTAATACTGTTTTGCAGTGCTCTGATGGATCGATTCAGCCTTTCCTTAGTCATATGACAAGCGACTGGAATAAAGGATAAACAGTCTCCCTATCTGGTCTCTCCATGCTCCATGATATTCACACCAGCCTTAGCAAAACTGCTTTTTAAGATCAGTCTAAGAAAAAAGAAGCCAAAGCCTATCACAAACTAGTGTATCAAAGAAATATGCAAATCTTTCCTTGTTCCATATTCTCCCTAGCCTCCCACTACAATTATTAAATTACAGGGTATTAATAGAAACTAAATTAAGCGCTCTGAAAAGATGAATTCCAAAGATGCAAAATTCAAATGCCAAATAGAGAACATGCAAATAGGTTCTTAAATAATTCTTATCAAAGCTTGTGCTAATATTAGCACTTCCAAAAAACAATAGGAAACTGCAATATTTCTAGAAACATTCCATTGAAACAGCATAGTGAAGCACAGTGAAATATTCTTGGTGAATTTCTGTATTTTGATGCTATGCAAAAATAACATTTATCTCCCATTGCAATAGAAAAAAATTATTTAACACTCCTAAAAGAATTAGTAATATTTATGTGATGATACTTAGGGAAAAAAAAAAAAAAAAAAAAGGTGTGTTTTGGTTTTTTTTTAATCTGAACCACTGCAAAAATGAAGGTTTTCTGCCTAGATTTTTCAGAGAGCACAAATCAGCACGAGCTGTTACCTAATTGGTCTCTTCAAATAAGTAGTTAGCAATGAGCATTAGTCTTTCCTTATTGCTTTTTAAAACCTTTATGTCCAGGTCTCATGGCCTTACAGATTTTAATGGTCTTAATGAAGAAAAAGAGCATTGTTATTCAATTTGTCTCAAGCAGATCTCCATGCAGAATGACAATGTCTCCATTCACAATGCTATTGTTAGAGTTGTGTCATCCTTTCTTGTTTAAATCTTGTTTTTCAGGAAGTTTTAAGTGGCCAGAGAATTTTGTTCCATGTATCTCAGGCTTAGAAAATGAAGTTGGTCAGTGCGTTGGTCAGTCAGTCAGTCAGTCAATCTGTCTATTATCTACACACATAATCTGAATTCCTGCAGTACACAATGCCAAAAGACAAGACCATCCACTTGGTGAGTTATTCATAATTTCACTTTATACAGCTCAAATCACTGTTCTCCTAAAAATTAGGTTTGGCAAATTATTTCCCTTCCATATAGTCAAATTTTTAATTTCTGATGAGAAAAACAATCTTTGAGTAGAGTAATTCAAACCAGAAATTTACCATAACCTGGAGTTAGATGCTATCTCAGCATGATATGAAATATTCACTTTAGGGGACACAATTTGCAATGACACTTGCCAAGAACCATCAGGAACAGGAAATGGAAGTTGGGTATTAGCTGAGTATCATCAGTGGTGCAGCTCCCAGAGAATAAATTATTATGGAGGAAAATATTGCTTTCTACATGCTGGACCAACTTCTGTGAAGAACTGGAAGGTGAGCGGATCAGATGGTCCTTGTTCAAACCTGAACGGAAGTAGAAGGATTGAGAGAGAAAGACTGGAAAAAACTAATACCCAAACTCCTTTCATTTTTCTCTGCTCTTTCACTTCTCTCAGAAAAATTGAGTAATGTAAGCCTGGAATATCTAGTGTGACTGCAGAAGCCACCAAAAGAGTACCACAGCCTGGAGAAGTTTTCAGCCCATGAGAACTGCATTGATGGAATCACACTGGAGCCACCCAAAATGCTCAATAATGGGTTTCTGAATGAAAAAATACTACTTATGAATTTAGGCTTAGATTCTTGGCCTAGAGCTGACATCAGAGGTTGGATTACATATGCACTTCTGTATCCTCCTTTACTTATAGGTGCCTAGAATTGAGATTTAAATAATGATCTCTTCTTCTGTGAAAGCTATTTTTAATACCAGATCACCAATATATCAAGATAAAATTTCTATGCACACAGATCCAACACTTACATAGATCTATTGCTATGTCAATCTGACTTGATCTTCTAATCAGAAAGTTTTTTAAATATGCTTTCTTGCTCTAAAAGGTGTTCATTTTTTTGCAGAAGAGAAAGTTTCCCCTTTACTAGCTGGCAGTGTAGTCAGAATATGCTTAGAGCTGACTAGATGTATTATCACCTGTCAGCTATTTAGAGCTCCTATTAAGTTAGAAGATAGACCCGCACTGAGTCGGGGAAAACTACATCTGCTTCCAGACATCAAACTGACATTTCCTGGAAAGAAAACACCCCACCTGTTCACTTTAGTCTTTGGAGCTGCCAGTAGGGCAGGCAGACGTTATTTTCAGGTTAACCAAGTGAAAACAGATTAAGGAACATTATATTTTTGCCACTCCATTATTAACCCCAGTGCTTTGCTCGGGACTGGGAGCATTTTTATTAAATATGGCACCCGCTGGAGACTATTCAGGAGAAAAAAAATAGATCAAGGAATTAGACCAGTAACAATTACTCTGGGGAGTAATTGCCCTGACACAAACAGGTTCCTATTTTTCCCAGTTCTTTGACTAGAAACTGTCTTCTCATTGGTGCTTAGCACTGTGTTTTAATGTAGCCAATGTTTTATTGATTTTTGAGCCTATTAATCCATGGGCCTGGTTTTCTGGGATGCAGCAATGAAAATATCTGCATGTATGCAGCTTCTAATGCATCTGTGGATAGTCTGTCATACTCTCTAACTATTGAGATGTCATCAGGATCTCAAACAATCTGTACACCAAAATAATTGGTTCTAATTTCTTAATTTGAATTAGATGTCTTGAAATGTCTTCACTGCTGATAAAGGAAGGCGTTCCCTTAGCAACAGTTTCAGCATTTCTCTTTGTGATTGAAATCCTGAAAGCAGTTATAAATACTAGAAATGTCTGGGCCATAGAAGATACTCAGCAGACTGACTTGTTATATTAAAGAGTTCCATTGGCAGCAAAAGAAATGGATGTAAACAATATTTTGCCCGTAACACCCAAAGCAACTGCAAGCAGGCTTTTTAGAAGGATTACAAAGCATGTATTCTACATTAATTTCAAAGGCAGATTAGTATGTTGCATCTTTTAAAATAATTTAATTTTTAAGTATTACAGAAAACCAACATCAACATATTTGTGCAAATTAGCATACTAACTAGTTAGAACAGGGAAAAAGACTACAAATAGGTGTGTGGTAATTAGGGCCAAATATGTTTAAAGAGCCAAGAGAGAAATAGTTTCATAGAATACCCTTTTAGAGTTTTAGAAATCAACAATACCAATGAATTCCACGTTCTAAAGACTGCAAGCATGAATCACAGATTTGACAGTACTAAATTTCCTGACTGAGCATGTGACACTATATTTGTGTTTGGTTAATCGAACAAGTGTTTTTTAGACTAAAATCAGCCTTTCTAGTGCAATTAAGTTTCTCCCCCTCCCTTCTTCCCCTCCCTTCCCATGCACACGAGCCATGTTTTCTTAATCTTGTTTTCTTAAAATATCAGGAAGCTATCTCCAGACATCTATCACAGAAGGGTAGGTGGTAATTGTGATGGTAAAAACAATTTCCAAGCTCTTGGAACACCGTCTTGGTTGCAGCTTCATCATTCTGAGAATCATGTTGTTTAACTATAATATTGCAATTTTGGTTTCCAATGGGTCTGGTTTGAGGGTTACACTTTAACCTATTCCCAGCAGTATTTTGAAATACAGTTGAAATACAGCTTTTCTTGCTGTGGAATTTCAAAGCTTTTAAATCATCAAAATTGCATGTCTTTGTATGTTTGCTATAGATTACGGTGAAGTAATTTCTTTGAGACAATTATAGTTCTCTGAAGTCAAGGCTTTGCTGCATCCAGTGGAGTCCAACTTGAATGCCTTTCAGAATTTGCTCAGAATTTTCTTCCTCTACTTACTCTGAACTGAAAAAAATGTTAGCAAATCAGTTGATTTATTGATTTCAAATCTATGCCAGTAACCACAAAAGACAAATTTTGAATTTTCCCTTTATATGTGATGTTTTAGTATAGCGACTAAAGGATAATATAGTGTTATTAGTCTACCAGCTCTTCATAAAGAACTACATGCATTTTTTTATTCTGTATGAATTATGAAACATTTATTCAAGGGGGCTATCAAATGGTAGGCAAGAACTATAATAAACTCCTCATATTTTGCTAGTATTTCTACTGTTCATTGAATTGACCAGTACCATAATTAATTACCATAGTTAATAAATGGGACAGCTTCATTATCTTTTCTGTTTGGGAGAAGTAAAAGCAGAGCTTCTTAGATTAAACCAACTTTCCATCATTCTGGTTAATGTGCAAGCAAAAAATATTTTCGCTCCTTTCATAACACAGATTTCTCCATGTAACTGTTGGGTTGCAAATTACTTCCAGAGCCTGCACAGAGTAAGACAAATATTTCTTATTCTTCCATTAACTCATCAACAAAGCTTCTCAGAACTTTAAATCTTAAATTCAGGGGCAGAATTCCAGCGAGATTCATACTGCAATCCTTGATGGTATCCTTGTAACATCTTTGCAGACCTTTAAGATATTTTGGTTTCATAAACTCTAACAAAGCTGACTCCAGGATTAATGTCCTTGGCCCACTGGATTAATAAGTAACATCATTTAATAATATAATTATAATTTTTAAAATATATTTTAATACTATTTGATTTTCATTACTTAGAAAGGCTTATATCTTGCTTCATTATGAGCAAATCATAATCCAGTAATAAGCAGTGGTTTAAAAAACCCCATACAAATAATATTGGCTGCTAGCTTTGATAGTTTTAAGATTGGTCTTGGTTTGCAGGGAAATAATGACACTTCAGTTAAGTAGAACTTTTAAAAAGTGACAGCTTGATTAATTTTTTTCTCCTTTATTTTGAAGGGTTTGAAATTTGTGTTTCAAATACATTGAAGAAAATTCTTAAAAAAAAATCACTGAAGACTGCTGACATCTTTCACTCAGTGTGATGATAAAAGAGTGCTGACTATGTCAGTCAAAAATAAAAATATTTTTTAAATTGTTGGCTGCACTTTCCTTAAAGAATTTGATGTAACAAAATACATAATTATTACGTATGTACAATATTTATTTATAATATACTAACATAAAATGGGTGTACATAAATATGCAATTCCCAGTATTAAAGTGCTTTGGGAAGTTTGTTCTTAGGAAATGTATCTTATCTCTATGTTGTGTCTTAGCAGATACTGTGTTTGTTATCAGAAAAATAAAATTGAAATGCTACACAAATACCAGTTCCCATGAGTTGCAATGAATTGTGCTTTACATCTAAGAAAAAGTAGTTAAGTCTAGTAGGCATAGAACAGTTTAGTAATGATTCTAAATCTGCATTTCCAGAATTGTAGATAATCTTGGAACACTTCAACATGGCTCAGGCTTGACACAGTGAATAGATGCCTGGAATAATTTTAATATTTAGTGGCACTTTTCCATAATTACACCTTGGCATGGCTCTACATCTTTTTGAGTAAACTTCCAGGTGAACGGGACTGAGCAATGAAAATCCTATTTGCAAGTCAACACAAAGATTTTATGTTCCATTAGATGTGTTTCAGTGGGCTTTGTTAATCTAACTAGGAAACAGGAATAGAATTTAAGGTGAGGTTTAACTGAGGAGTCACAAATATGCACACAGCCCTGGTTTTGCAACGTGATGGATGAAATTTTAGAAAAATGCTGCCATTCCAGGACCCCTTACACACAAAATTAGACAAGCATTGAATTTACTCAAATTAATGGGTATATTTTATTGTTAGATCATAACAAACCTGAATGTCATATTCCCAGAATCATGTGAAAATAGGACTAGAAGAGATGTGGCATTTCCCTTTAACCTTCTTCTGAAGCAATTTCAGACACTTCTCTCCACTTTTTGTGGAGAAAAAAAAAATTTTAAAAAATCTTCCTTTCTGACCAGCCAAGCTGTCATTTCCAATATTTCTAAATTACTTTAAGGCTGAATTTCACTTCAGAATCTTTTGATATCCAACACAGCTCGGGAAGCTAAGGAGTGCTCTGATGTGAAATGGCAATGTAAAAGAACTACACTTGTCACCTGAAGTGAGGCACTGAGATGCTACTGCATTATCTGCACTTTCTACAAATATTTGTGTCTATGTGCAGCTTTTATGTCCTGCTGCATACCCTGAAATCATTTAGAAAACAAGGACTTTGCACTAGAGAGCTTGAATTTTCATTTGTGGGTCAAAAGACTTCATTCCAACATGCTTTTAGCTTTGCAATCCTTCACAGTACAGAAAGCTATACTGCCGGGCTAATACAGAGGAAGAAGCAGCTTTACAAAAAATGCAGAGGAAAAAACATAAACACACAGTACATCTTGCTGGCCTGGCCCACTGGGCACATATTGTTGGTCACAGCATGGGTCTGACACCGTGGGGTGTGTTTACAGCATGGGATGCAGAAAGCATGCACAAACAATCGTGAGAACAGTATATTTTTTCTTATGTCAAATGTATTGAGAATTGACCCTGTTGGGGTATAAATGGGGGACCCGATTGTTGTGGAAATTCTGCTGGGGTTTTTTGTGCTTTTTAAATGTTGAATTTTCTTTTTGAGTGATCAAAATTGTCTTTGAGTCACAACAGTCAAAGATGGCAAAGACCACATATTGCTCTAATTCTAGTCTTCAGGACATCTTGTAGAGATTATGCTTGAAATATATCATTAGAACTTTTTATCCCTTTATCCAAAACTGACACCATATGAAACACTTGCCGTGATAGCTCTACAATATCATTTTATTATTATTTTTGAAGATATACCATGTAAATTAAACTGGTAAAATAATATCAAAGCTAAAAGAAAGAACTAATATGCACTACATACAAGCTTTCAAATATCTGTCATATGCTCTGTTCCTCAGGTAGTAGAATAATCACTCCACCTCTTGATGTGTCAATGCTTCAGTCTTCCATTTTACATTGCTTCCTCTCTGCTTCTTTCTTTCCTCATGGGATTTTTAGCCCCCTGTTTACAAAGCTTCTTCTCACATAGAAGACCAAACATCAGAATTCCTGTTACTGGTAGGACACAGGACCTTCAGGACCTTCTTATTACAGATTAGTCCAGTGCCTATCGTGAATATCACCAGGAAACCATCCCTGGAGAGGCTCAACACCCATGAGACAGAAACAGAGCTCTGGTACCAAACAGCGGGTTTCTAAATCAGTTTCCCAGTTAAAGGTTTCTCTTCAAAAACCTTTGACAGCCTTACTTCTCCATTTGAAGTAACCACACCTAGCCCATTGTTGTACTATCAATACTCATAATTTCAAGGTATGTGTATATTTCCAGCAAGCAAAATAACATTAAAATTTTTGTTACTTGTTGAAGTAAAACAATGGAAAAAAAGTCTTATTTTGCAGTAAAAAAAAAAACTCAACAAAACAAAACAAACCCAAAATCCTGCATGGTCTGGTTGCATAGAGGAAAAAGTCTTCTGTAATGGATAAAGTAAATAAATTGTGTCATTCCTTTAACTATCGAGACAAATATTGTACCAGAGATCTAATGAAGAACAGTCAACTCTATCATCATTGATAGTGTTACACTGCTTAGTATTTGCTTCAAATTGCACAACTGGCAAAATAAAAGTATTGTTCAATCACCCATGCCATTATTTAGCTAAGGAAGCCATGCCTTCTTCTTTCACCCGAAGACATTTCAGAAAAGGGAATTTTAAATACTGTCCCATTTTCAAATATTGAAACTGGTGTATATGGGAAGTTGAAATGCTTGCAAAACTTATCACAGTGACAAAATTCAATGTGAATTAAACCTTGCTGTCTTGGCTCCCTAATCAGCAAAGCAATCCGAACACAAGAGCTGGCAAATAAATTGAGTGGGAAGATGCATTTCCATAGAGTCATTTTTGCCGAGGGGAAATGAATCTTATATTTCATTTTCTAGTTAATAAATACACTGAAGATTACTCATCCTTAAAAGAGATGTTAGCACAATACTTACTGGAAATGTAGGAGCGATAATAGTTGATACAAGTGCAGAAGTGTTGTGAAAACATGCCTTGTGTATCAATGATATGAAAAAACTATTATATTTCATAAAGCTTAAAAGCTTAATTCTAGCACATTTAAATACATGTACAATTCCTAGATTAGAAAAAAATCCATAATTTATTTATGTGGTGTAAATATATGTCTATGGGAACTTCTGCTTGTGAATTAAATACAATCACAGCTGAAGGATTATTTACCTTGGTTTGGATCTGTACCAAATAGTAAAAGCCCTGCCTACAGATGAGCTGGCAAGGGGATGCTCCGTGTTTCAGGATTACCCACTGAAAAGCTCAAGGTGCCTCAGAAGCCACAAAAACAGGCACAGTAAGCAAAAAAATGGACATACGAATCTTGCGGTTTTTATGAGCGTTACTGGTGGAACACACAATAAATGTCCAGGCCTATCCAGAGCTAAAATGCTTATTGGAAGAGGAGACTGAGCTACAGAAAGTCCTCCTTCAATAGACTGATCTCTTTTCAAGGCAACTACTGCATCTCTCTTGTCAAGCAGCTTAATATCTGCTCTAACTCAGGAAGATGCAAGAGCCTGTTCACTGAGAAAAAAAGCTCAGCATCCTCCAGAGGCAGATCTTAGCATATACATCATAATCCCACTTGGAGATCTGTTCTTGTCTCCTCCTCTATTTTTGTCGATGTCACAATCAAAATGTGTCAGGCCAATGGGCTATCAAAGATCTAAATAAGTATTTTAAATGAAAAGTCGGTATCTGGAGTATTGACCAGCATGAGGCAAGCAGTTAAGCACTTGAATTCTTGGCAGACTTCAATCATCTCACACAAATGGCACCTGTCTACGAGTGTTATATACCAGCCTTGCTGCATTAAAATAAATGAATTTATGAGTACTTCCAGCAGACAGGGTTCTGCCCCAAAGAATGTATAATTCACCATGCCATACCACCAGTTCAAGCATAGTTAAAGACAGTCCTAATGGTACACTAAAAACAGGGAAAAGCTTTTGCATGTTTGCCTTAGAGATATCTTTTAGATCTGCAGGTAAAAAAATTTCTTTGACATTTCATTTCCAAACAGAGGTTTACAGCTGTGAGAATATTCAATTATTACCTATGTAAAAATAGTCAAAAAATAGTAAAAAATTAACTCAAACTTTTAAACTTATTTTTAAATATGTTTAAAACATATCTGACAACTTAAATTTCTAGTGAGATAGAAAGTTATTTTTGAATAATAATTTCCTCAGCACAGCAGCTGTCATAAGGACACTTGTAAAAAGTGATGGAGAAAGAGTCTATCTTGTTAACATATCAAAGATGAGCATAACTCTCTTAATTTCAATCCATGCCTCTTTTCATCTGAAAGCAGCACAAGAACATTAAATGTCTGGAAAAGGGGTGGCACCCCCTCTTCCTGCCATTTATTGCTTCTTTCTACTAATGTTCTGAGTTATATACACATTTAACAAAAAACCCCATGCTTGTAGAGGTAGGCATTTTTGTTTCAGTGTCCTAAAATTCCACATTTTTGGGCAACCTATAGAGAGTGATGGTTTTGGGCCAATATCCTAGAAATAAGTTTAGAGCAAAAATGAGTGACAGGAAAATCCCATTAAGATGTTGGAGTAACCAACAAAGATTTTCAGCTTGAATTTCTAACATAAAGTTTAGCTTCTATTAAATGACAAATTAAGGGGGACGGGTATAAGGAGAGTAAATCACAGCCCATTTCCCATACACATTTTATCTGGTGTTTTATCTGATCCCTAACTTCTTGTAAGGAAAAATATTCTGACTGCTACACACTTCATAGGTTTGTGGAAGCTTTTAATGTATTTTATTCCTTTTATTTTCCCGCCCTGACTGCTCACACAATCTCTGACTGCATTCATCATCCACTTCTCAGTGGAATCATGCCCTAAGACAGGGTAAGTATATCAGCTTGGACTTTGCAGTACCTCAGTCTGAAGGGGCTTCCTTCTTTCCTCTCCCCTTTCCACCTCCTCTCTTCAGGACACCCACTGTGGATTCTTTCAGCACATCCAGATGTAAACTGGGAGTTACTTTGCATATAATCCTGCCAGAAAATTGCCATAAAACTCCTCTGCCACTAAATCTGTACCTTCAAAGAGACAACAACAAAACATGCCCTGCTTAATATTAACAAACACAGAAAAACAGGTTAAGTTACAGGTTAACTGTGGTGCTTAGTTGCTGAATTAATAGAGTTTGTGTTGGAGCTACTGAAAACTAAGAATTTTATCTCATCATGTGGAAAACCAATAGGTAAACTAACTCTGTTTTGGAAAGTACTCAACAGTTCATCAGTAGCAAGGGTGGTGATGATAAATTTACTTGTGGAGATGTATATACTACATACACAGCTTCCAGTAGATGCTGTTATGACAATTTCATGCCTTTCATTGCATGAGTATCCTTCTGAGGGGTTGAAAATTTTACCCAATATCTCGGATCCATCTTTTTCCATCCACAGTAGCAGCACTTTAATTAGGTTCTTCAATTTTGCAGCAAGTAAAGGAAATAATATAGAAGCCATTTCAAATGCACGATGCTTTTTGATGCTTCTTACAGCAGCAGTTGAAGCTGAAGAATAGGGGAAAAATGTATAATGACCAACATCTTTCGTCTGATATACATATAAATGCAATTGACATTCACATTAACAACCTCTACAGGTAAGTTGTTACGTAAGTGAAACACATTTAGTGGAACTGGGAGCTTCAGCAAGTTAAAATATCAAGATGAATGTAGGGTTAAAAACTGCGGTGCTGCTGAATGGAATTAAAAGCAGTACAAAGGTGTCTAGAATGGAGAGATTTAACTGATTGCTGTTTTAATACTTCAGCTAGTTCAATAGGCAGATGGCACTCACTAAATAATACAATTCAATCTTTTC
Organism: Lonchura striata; assembly: GCF_050655825.1. Lineage (NCBI taxonomy): Eukaryota > Metazoa > Chordata > Aves > Passeriformes > Estrildidae > Lonchura > Lonchura striata. The sequence goes on from NC_140706.1 coordinate 61,794,331, forward strand.
TGAGTAGAGTCCAGTGATGATCATGACTAAAATTTTCAACATTCAGGACTTAATGGAAGATGAATGTATAATTATTGTTCAGATCAATTGAAAATCTCAGTCTTGATATTTACTGCTTGTTGATCACAAGCTGTAACAGATCTGAAGTCAGACCACTACTTTATTTTATTAAATTAAATACTTTTTAATATAATCTTATTTTAAAAAAAAAGAAAAAATATGAGAAGGAAGTAAAATTTCTAGTTAGGAGTTCTTATCACCACACTATACACTGATCTTTAATGGCTGCTGATCATGACTTACTTCTAAAAATGAGACCAAAAAAAAAAAAAGGAGTCCTTAAAGGGGTCTGCCCCTGTAAGTGTGCATTACATATGTATTTCTGCACTTGGTACACCTGAGACCTCATGAGACCAAGGAGCTATGGCTCTCACATATGGAGCTCTCTTCACTGGGAAAAATGACCTTGCTCTTGACCACAGGAACAGCTCATGCAAATTTTTGGATATGACCTTTTTTGCAGCAGCAACTACAATAACCTCTCTAGAAGCATGTCAGTTTTCCTGTCTGACTAACATCCTACTGCAATACAGAGCCAACGCAGTGATACTGATGTTCAAGCTCCTGAAGAAACCTTTGGAATAGGAAAATGAACCTAGTTCCTTATAGCACTTCACTGCTGGTGGTGCAGGTCTTTACATGGACATATCTGAACCTACATCTTGAGGAAAATTGATCTATATTAGTCAAGAAATTCATTTCAAGGCAAATTCAACACTGAGCTTCCAATGTTTTGTTGTTACAGTTCAGTAAAACCACTTTGTGTTACATTCATTTCTGTATAAAATAAAGTGAATGTCACACTTTTTTGTCATATCATTTTTATTTAACAGGGTTTTTTTTCTTTATCCATTAGTTAAAAAATTATAACAAGGCAAACCATTTATCAAAATGAGAAATGCTCTACTCCTTGAGAAAGGAAAGGGAGTCAAAATAGAATGTCCCTGCTTTTAAATTAATAGAACCATCTTACATTTAATATTTTCTCTTAAGTAGTTATGTAAGCACTCCGAGATCATTAATGAAGAAATACAGAATCACAATTTACAGCTGAAGGGCAAAACTGCTAAAAAAGCATTTCAAAACCTTGTCATCAAGTGATATAGTCTAGGCAAATGAATGTAAGGATCATTGGTCTCCAATGTAATTAAATGTACATAATACATGACAAGGAGAAAGGACAACAAAGTTCATTGAAACTTGACTTCAAGATGAAGATGCAGAACTAATCAAACAGATGTACTAGGTGAGGGTGAGGTTTATAAACAAGAAGCACTTTCATTTTGACAAAAAGAATTTTTAAAATCTTTTTTTGGCCATTATTACAATTCTCACTAAAAGTAATAATAAAGGCAGTTCATCTGTATGCAACATCCCCAATGGGGATGAACTGGTGAACTGGCAAAGGTGGTTCTGGTTCTGCTGAGCTGGTGTTGTAAAATTTTACATTTCTGTCCCTGCGTTTCAATTTCCTTTGTAAATCCATCTCCCTCTAGACACTAACAAACACATTCCTAGCTTTCTTCCTAAATAATCCATCAGAAGAGATTTACCCAGACTTAATAAAGTAATGCAATAGCTGATTTTTAATGTACAGAATGTTTATTGCAAGAAAAGAATATTCACAGATATCAGATGGAATACATCCCAGAGTGCTAATGGAACTTGCAGAAATAGTGTTGGAGTCAGTAGATATTATTCTTCAGAACCAGTGGAGAAAAGCCGAGCTCTCAGAGTTGAAAAACTACAAACTATATTACCTATTTTGAAGAGAAAAACATAAAAGCCAGACAACCTACTAGAGGAATTACAGAAGAGAGACTTCAAATTTGAATTGCCAAGTCAGCTAGCAAAGCAGTCATTTTGCAAACTGCTACAAAGGCATGTTGAAACATGGTGATGAACAACAGAAATAAGAATTGGCAAAGAAAACATGTCTCTGATATAAATATAGTTGAACTTGGGTCTCCTGTTCTGTGCTTTTGTTATCACTCAACAATTTAAGACAGTTCCATATGTAGCAGCAAGTATAATAATAATGACTTTTATCAAATTTCAGAAACAAAAATCTTCCAGTCTAATTCTTCATTTCTCCCCACCACTTCCACAGTAACAAAAAATACTTAAAGAACTGATTGTGAGGTTTTGATTTATCATGTTTTAGGAAGATCATGTCCCTAACAGTTGCAAGAAACTTCTCCTGTTGAAAATCTAACAATAAAAATAGATTCCTCTTTTATCCCACTGGACATGGGAACCAGAAAATAGAAAACACAAAGGTACTTAGAACAGCCAGATTTATCAGGAAACACACGAAAATTCTTCCTTCTTCAATTTAGTCCTGAAGTACTTGGATAAATAATGAGTTTGTATCTTCCAGTATATATCACAAAGTTCCAGAAAATAAATAATTTTATCCATTTAAACACACATTTATTTATTTATTTATTTAGTTATAGTTGTTTGTTTGTTTGTTTGTTTTAAAAGCCAAAAGTTAAACTCCCTTAAGTTTTAAATACCCTTCTTTATGTGAACATACATGAAATTTTATCAGACAAACTATTTTAATTTTGCTTCTTCAGTACTGATAGTCTATATTTCTGTGTTTGCCACATTGAAGTTCTGTATGTAGATACTTGGTCTGGACTTGGGACTGTGATCCTAACCCTTGCTGGGATCATATATATGGTAGAAAAGCTCATATGGGGTCCACCTTTTTTAAACTGATGGAAGGAAAAAAAAAATTCTTTTTCTTCAAAGCAAGTGAGGCAGATAATTTCAAGCATGAGCAAAATCTTAAAGCAGAAAGAACATTATTAAGGCCATTAAAAAGTACAAACTTAACCAGGGAGAATTATGCTGCTGCTAACTCAACATATTTCACCCCATTCCACAAGCAGTAAGTGAGTGTTCTCTTTGCAAGAACTAGAGCATTTACTCTGTAATTCTATAAAATATAAGTGTTTTCCACAACTGGAATCAGGTCTATATAACCTGACTGTAAAAATCACAGAAGAATGTTTTATTCACATTACTTCTTACTGCTATTCAGGAATATTTTAGTTACTATAATTCTTTTTGAAGACTTTCCTTTTGTTAGTCATCTTCTATTCAATGACAATATCTGCCGAGACATGTATGCTTAATATTAATAATATGAAATAAAATGCTTAATATAATAAAAAATAGTTAGCTGGAATTATTTGAGCTGATGAGTAAGACCAATAGTACAAAAACCACAAGAATGCATGCTTAATTTGTTTACCATTAGTGCTGCATCTGATTTGAAAACTATACAGTCTTGGAAACTATACAGTATTGGAACAAAATTATCCATTATTGCTTTCTTTTAAAAAGAACATTTTATAATTATTCTCATCCTAGATTTTAATTTTTTTTTAAATGTTATTCCTTTGCTATTAGAAAGCCCAGGTTTTCCTCTGAATATTTTTTGAACTCTGATTCCAATTACATACAAAGGATTGCCCTTTTTTCCCTATACTTGTACTTATTCTACGTGTTATTTGCTTCAGTGGCAGGAAAGAAAACCACATCTGACACCTCACACCACAAACCACTTTGCGTTTAATTTTTTAATAGGAGGAAAAAATATCAAATCAGAAAAATATATTCAAAAGAAATGTAAACAGGAATGTACAAGTGATCCAAGCTAATTCAAAAAATATGCCAGAATGCGGGTTAGGCTGAAATCTCAAAAGTGACATTTCTTAAAGATATACCCTGGGATTTTATTTTGCCCCCGCTGTTGCTTTTCCATCTGTTTTCAAATCAAAATGTAAGTAATCTGTAGAACCAAACAGATTATTCAGCTAATTTTAAATTACTTTTAATTGTTCATCTATGGGGCAAAACCAGGACTCTTCAAATATTTTGCTTAAAAAATGGAGCAACATAGAAGAACTGCTAGTCTTTCCTCATCCACTGGACAAAGAAGCATGGGAAATAACACTAAAATGACCCTGAATCCCACATATTAGTGCCTTCTGTAAGTATTTTGAAATACATTCAGAGGATGAAGGACTCCCAAAAAAAAAAAAAAAAAAAGAAAAACAAAAAAAACCCAAAAAAATTCTGACACCACTGGAACAGAAATCTAGGGAAATACACAGAATTTTCCAACTTCAGACTAGAACTCCATCTATGAAGAGATAGCAAGAACATAGGTAAGAGAGAAAAGACAGTGAACGCAGATTTCATACTAAAAAGGTAGATTTTCTTCCTTATGAAAATTACTCTTTAAATCTTGAACAATAATTAAGGTTTGGATTACAGGTGAAATGCAATGTGCAATTAAAATGCATTTTCATATTTCATACAATGAGATAGTTGTAACAGATATACAATACTCCTCTAAATGGATTGTGCTCCTGAAACTCTGGTAGAATAAACTTTGCATTTATTTTCCTCAACATGGCAGCCCTGTCTCATTAACAAGATTCATATTTGTTTTCCAGAGGATTTCAATTGTAAGTATTTGGTAGCCAACTCTGAAAAAAGAAAAAAGTATATTAATCACTCCCCTAATATAGACACATGAGAGCGTGGGGTGCAATAAAACTTGTATTCCCTCTGGTTTAGGTAAACTCTATTAATAACAGGTGGCAGAGCTGTAAGTTAGATGTATGTATTTTCCCAAACAACTGCCAACCAAAACTTTGTAGAGTCCTACATGCAGAACTGTATTCTCATGTCGATACTTAGGTTCTAAGTCAAGCACTGCTTAAGCATCAAAATTCCTTTTGCATGTGCATTATGAGGCAGTCCTTAATTTCACAGTCCTGTCTCCTTCACTACACCAAACTGATGATGTTCACCTCATGAGCAGTTACTCAGGATATTTATTTTCTCCTTGATCAGTGTTATCCTAGGGCTTGATTGCCATACAGTACTCATACCATGAGCAGAAGACAAAATTAGCAATTTCCTACTTCTTCATGAGACTCACCACAAGAATATCAGATGTTCAGAGACATTAAAAAATTTACCTTTGTGACAGCCTCTGGGAGGAATAGGTTTTATTACTGCCATTTTGCTGCTTAGGAGTTAAGGAACTGAGGATCAGATTTTTCACAGTTAAATAAGTATTCAAAAATGCATGAAGAAGCCTAATAGTTTTCCCAAAAGAGCTAAAACACTTCATTTACAGCATGAGGGTGCTTTTGTAGTTTCTTCCATGAGACTGTGCCCATCACTAGTCATGCAAATAAGTACATTTTAAAATCTGACCAAAACAAGATTAAGGATGAGAGCATCAATGTATTGTGGGTTCCAGCTCTCTGACATCTTGGATCTCATCTTCAGTGTGTTTGGAATTCTACTCTTATTTTGTATGCCTGAAACACTATCTTCAAGCTGCAGCAGAAATCTAAATATCAGTTATATCTCTGAATCCTTAGCATTTCTGCATATCAGTCAACATGATCCCAAGTCAGGCATCCAAAAATACTGAATACCTCTGCAAACACTTTTACATAAATGAACTCTCAGCAAAAAGAAACTCTGTGGAGCTGCTGTGGGCAATTTTTGAATACTCTTAACTGACTAACCATTCTCTCCCTGCAATTCTCATCATCATTTGCCGCATACGTTCCAGCTTCTGCAGCAAAATGGAGGAGACCTGGCTGCAATCTCTTTCACTTCAAATTGTGAATATCTTGATGGGGCAGCAATTTCTCACAAAGATACACATGACTGTGCAACTGAAGACCATTACTCTGTGTATATACATAGAGACCAATTTACATCTGTAGTGCAGCTGACGTGCAAAATACAGATCACTTGCCTTTGCAGCTCCAACAGGGCTCTTTTAATGCTTTGCAGACTTGTTGTTGGAGGGGGTTTTGTGACATTTCAAAAGAACATATTAGAAAGAACATACAAACAAAAGTATGATGATGATTTAATGCACTGTCACTCCAGAGATTTTAGCAGGCAGCAAGCCATGTGCTGCCTGACATACTTGCAGGTGCCCTTGATCACAGTTTCATGATAAGAAGGCAGAATTCAGGGTCTTGCCTTTCTGGTAGATGTTCTCAAACCCAGCTTCATGCTGTGTGCATGATTCCACAGTCCTCAGAAGAAAATTGTCACTTCAAGGCACTTCATCTATAAACACCAAGTATATTCTGTTCTGTAGTTAAACAGATAGCCTTTCTTTAAGATAACCAACATTTCATTTTTTTACTGCTTTATTTTCCTTGAGCTATATGAGTTATCCTGAAATAGTTGTATTTGTAATAGTGATATCAAGTCAATAGATCTAGCACTGCACACGGAATCCAATCCGAAATCCAAGACCTGCCACAGTTTCTTAACTTATTTTTGTCTCCTCTTGTAAAAATGAGCTGAAATATTCCATCATATAAACTCTTATATTATACTAGAGATGAGCTGACTTTTGACAATTATGTAAGTGGTAATTATGAAGTGTTATTTCCAGTAGCTGTTGCAATTATTGCATCAAGCTAAGATTTATCATATAATAAGGCCTCAAAACTTGAAGGATCTATGAGGACATTTTTGTTCCTGTAAAAGTAATTGCTTATCACATCAATTGCACTGACATAGATGTACAGATGAAATAATAAATGAGGAGTCAAAATAGAAAGCAGTAGAGACTCCTGAATGGTCTAATAAATTTGCAGTGCAAGGGAAGGATACTTCAATTGTTGATAACACAGAAACAGAGACTAATCATAAGCATATCTCCATCAACACTGAAATATGAGTAAGGACAATAAAACTATATATATATATTCTTTTGTTCAACATCTTTGATGGAGAACTATCATTTAGAAATAATACATAATAGCTCTATAATGTATAATATATAATTATGTAAATAATTAGTATAATCTTGAGATGAGATGATGAGATGAGATGAGCTGAGATGAGATGAGATGAGATGAGGGCTATTAGTGGCAGTGGATACTTTGAACCTTGCACATTTAGTCAAAAAGACCAATGCCATCCAATCAAAGTTCTTTAAAATGAATTGCAACAAACAATGGCAGCACAGCTGCTATTAGAATTATAATTGAGTTTAGGAGGGAAACAGCAGCTGAATGCAAGGCAGATAATTAAGGAGCAAGCTTTTGTTAACACTATCAGTAGGGTCATGATTCGGCAGATTGTGAACTTATGGCTGAACAAACTGGTCTCTTTCTACAACAGAGATATATTTTGGCTTTTAAAGCCAATAAATTGTATTCTGGCTACTAGAAAACGGACTTATTTTTTTAAAACTATCAATTTAGAGAATGATAAGCATTTACAGAATCTAAGATTGCCATGGCAACATTATTCTTAAATGCCGAGGATTATGGGAACAATTGGTTATACAATTGGATGGGTAAATAGCAAGCCTCTGAGTATGACAAAGTCTGTAGCCACAGAATTACATTAAATAATTTCTCTCTTTCAGGCTAATATGCATTTTATATTAACCCAGCTCTGAAAGGGAAGCAGTTTACCTTCCATTGGTAAATGGTGAAAAGAAAACCTTTATGGTATGCAGGAAAAAAATACACAGGGTTCTCTTGAGTTCCTAACATCTAACCCAGGAGTTAGGGAACTACCTAACCCAAGACTGGGAATTAGAAAAGTGATCTAGAATTTGTGCTTCCTATTGCATGTTGACTAATGTGGGAGAAAGGTAGAAAAGACAGACAGACAACAATCATGAAGGGATCCAAAGTCACTTTGAGCTTGCAGTTTGGAGCCACAGTCAGGCAAACCAAGATGCTTGGTCACTCATAACCGTGAGTTGGGGTTCAAGAACTGGAAAGAAGGACATTAAAATCTCAGCAACATTACATGCTGCAAGAAATACTGCTGTTATAATATCATTTTTTCATAATAACATATACTCTTTAAGCAAACTGAAGGGTCTGAAGATCTACCAAGGATGTTTTCATCACCATTGTACTCATACAGACTGTACAGTACAATCTACATTGTACAGACTCAAGATCTTTGGTTTAAGACAATCCTGCTGACAGCCAGAGGTCATTTCACCTGTACATCTAAATTTGTTAGGCACAAATGAGTAATCCTACTTTGGAATTTCATTGACCTCAATGTGTAAATACAGCAAGCAGAATGTGTCTGACTGGCAGCAAGCCATTACCGTGCTGTGTGCAATAAAAACACTAATACATCAAAGAGATTTTAAAAATACACCTTGGTATTCCAACCTGCTGAAAATTCTATTTTCAACCTCCAGAAATAATATAACAAAAACTTTAAAAAAAAATTCAACATTGATTAACATTTGCACTGTAGTAAAGTCATTTGCATGTTTTGTATTTGTGGTTCTGAGGTCTCATTTCACCCGATTGTGGAGAAGGTAAGCAAAAGCTTGTGCAGATTTGAAACTATTTTTATGGAAAAGCTTAATTTGATCATTATTACAATGGAATTCAAATACGTTTTAGTAAGAATAGAAACATTTCTAGCCAGGAATACAAACACACCGTACTGCTCATACACACAGCATGTTGTGAACTCTGCTTTGCAGATTAGTCTCAGATGTCAGCAGAAATCTGAAACACCTTTCAGATTTTATAAAAATTACTGTTGATAACTTACTAAAACTTTACTCTCTTCCCATTTGCAGTGGGAGCAAAAACATGGATGTTTATCTAGAAACATAAGAGATAGAGCCAAATCGAGGTGAAACAAACTTGCAGGTTTACTAAAGCATGTTGTAATGGTAACCAGTCAAGCCAACATCTCTCAAGAGTAGAATCTGAATATATCCTGACTTACACTCTATTTGCAAAGGAGATTTCAAAGGAATATTTCACTATTACCCCTTATGCCCTAAATGCTTATATCATATTTAGTATCCTGCAGATTAAAGAACCCTGACTTAAAGTGGCCAACAAAAATTTCAAGATAACTATGGATAAGGACAATCTTCCAAAAAGGGTTCTAAAACCCAAATTAACTTGGAGTTCTGGCATTTCCTGTCAGGTAAATTCTAGAATATTCTTGAAATGGATAATTTTGCTGATTATTCTTTTTAAAACTGCTACATATTACAGATGAAAAGACTCCTGAGTTTGAAATTTTAGGAATTCCCTATCGAGGAAGTATAAGGAATTGTGAAAATAAATAATGGGCTAAAATTTATTTTCCAAACAGTTCAGAGAGTCAGTGTGATTGAGATGTGAATGAGGTAATGGCATATAAAATATGAAGTTAACATTTTTCTTAAAGCCATTAATAAATATATTTTTATCACCTTCTCACTGGAAAATCTGGATGTTTTCCTCAACATGATCAGATTTGATTAAAGCAACAGCACTGGAGGTCTGTCCCTGTAAAGTAAAGGCCTGTTTTCCTAATCAACCTCTGTAATAATCATTTCACAGTTTGCCACTTCAAGGACTTGGAGCCCAACAGAAAATCAACATTATCTCCTTTTGGCAAGAATTTTTTCTGCTAATTTAAAATAAGAGACTGCTGCTATGACTGTATATGTTGTTATGATCACCAGGGAAGAAAGTGATGCAAAGCAGAGAGCAATCTGGAGCTACACCATTTTCCAACTTCATTAGACATCACTCTAATGCAAGGCTGAAATATTTGAACATTAAACACACAAAGCCCTCTAAGAGAAATATATTATTCACCAACAAATGAAATCAGCAACTATTGAACAATTTTAGAATTTATTTTCTCTCCAACTGGATATGTTTTTACAGTTCTTCAATTATAATAATGATTTCAAATATTTTGTACAAGTTTCACTGTTGGGGTGTCTACCAGAAACAATAAACTGCTCAAATCAAACTGCCCTTATTCCTGTCACAATTTCCTAGTACCACCTCCCAAATTCTCCCACTAAAATACCTTCTACTTTTTATCTGATAGCTTGATTTGAAGTGCAAATGTTTCCTGTTTACACTGAGCACAGTTATGATAATGGAAATTCAGCATTTCAATAAGAAAGTGAGTTTCAAAAGAATAAACATGAGTGCTTTTTTTCCCCTGTGCGAAAAGGAAAATAATCAGCCTTTCTAACTGATTGTACATATGCTTGTAAAACTTAATCTGATATGTTAGAAGCATGTACAGTAGCTAATGAAGGCAAAAATGTCTGGAAACAGAATCAGCATATTGGTAGGTTCTATCTAATAGCTCAGTGCCTTCCTCAGCTGGTCTGATGTCCCATCAAAGGGTAGGTGAATGTCACTTGTGATACACTTTTTTCTAATTCTTCTCTTCAATCAAGAATGTAGTTTAAGGTCTCTCATTCTTGAAGGGTCTTTACGTCAACAGAAAAGAGTTAGAGTAGTGGAAAAATCTGGAGATTTAGTTCTCTTCCTGTCTTTTGTTTTCCACTTTCTCTGAAGGGTGATGATTGAAAGGTCTGTCGTATTGTGAATAATTTAGATCTAGAGGATATCATATTCTTTCTTGCACAGCTGCAATGGATATCCTGAGGAACATGCATTACCTGCTGGCACTTCAACAGCAGCATTTGATCTGAATAGATATCGATAAGAAAAGAATTTGGTCTTCATGATTTTCATTACCATGGACGCATGATTTCTAATAATGCAGGAGGAATAAAACTCAAGCCTGATTTCCTTTGCTGTTGGGGAAATAAAAATAGATTTTCTGGTAAGCAGCAAAGCTTTGCTGCAAAATACCTGACACATGATTAAATGTGGAAACCTTCCTAATGCAATGTGACAGGATGATTTCTCAGCTGAAACCTGTTTACTCCTCCCTTTACTCCTGAACAGCAGTTAACACTATTGAACTGAACAACAGGTCATATCTGTAATTTTCTTTTTATTGATGAGAGCTTTCTCTCCATAGTGATGTAATTGCCACTCCACAGAGTGGTTAGGAGCAAAGTGTGGAATTGGAATATCCCTGATCATTGTACCATGCTGCCACCAACCCTCAGTGGATGCAGAGGGCTGCAAAGCACATTCCAAGGAGAACAACTTTTGTGTGGGAGGCTTGAGGAACACAGCTCAAACGGACTGGAGTGATGAGATACAGTACAGTGCAGTAATATTTGTCACTTACAGATCACTTTATTATTTTAAAATATCTTGTGAATAATTATCAAGCAACCTCTTCAGTACCCCATGAGGTGGGATAACACCCAGTGTTAGCGATATTACATTGGGTTATGTGATCTATAAGTCCACATATAATACATGACTTAATAAGATTTACTAAAGGCCTTGAATTCTATTCAGACTTGCATTCTATCTTCAGCTGTATGGAACTGAAGCCCAGAAACTCAAATATCTTTAGGTATTTTTACAACTTCCATTGATAGCAGTGCGGGTGAGGCAGATAACTTCTGAGAATCTGAAGTCAAATACTTTCATGACATGCATTAGAGGATAGGACAAGCATTTTGTTTCCTCTTTTCCTTCTCTCAGTATTTTTTCCCAATGGGAAAATTATGTGGCTTCTTTCAAAATTATTTTTCATTTCTTTATTTTATTTCTGCTGCGCTTCACATGTTTGATATTGAGGCAAGGTTAATGACATGCAGCTTGAATTTGGAATTGAAAGTAGAGATGTTTAAGGTTGTTCCTAGATCCTGTGGGTATTTGGTAGATATTGCCAGAATATACAAGAGATTAAATGATGCTTGTCAAAAATCAATGTATACTAATTTTTTCCTATCTGTGCAAATTTGCTGGGTTCACAACACAGTGGAGGTAATGCCTGCATTCCATACATACTAGCTATCCAAATTCAAGGTCAAATTCTAAATTACTTCTAGAGGCAAAACTCTCAGGTAGTTGATTAATGTTTTGGCTGTGGTAGCACGTTATGTTTCACCTTCTACAATGATTATATATGAGGCGTCACTGAAGTCTTGCATGGAATCAAGGATGCTTGATTGATTCTTTTAATGCCTTTAAGTTGTTTCCATTTAAAAATACTCCTGAAAACTGTAGTTGTAATTAAAGGCAGGACAATGGTTCTCTCTCTCCATAGAGACGCTTAAGATGAATATCATTGATGAAAAGAGACTTCAAATGCGTTTGTCACATTTTGTGGGAGATTTGTAAACTTAATGTGCGCTAAAAAGAGATATGAGAGAAAAAAACCTGTTAACATAGTTAAACATCTGATTAGGCCACAGGTAAAACACAGTCAGAATCTTGATGATTTCTTGTGTGACTTGGTAAATCCCTAATTTTCACATGCCTTCATGTTCCAGTAGAAAACAGGCATAAACCCCATCTTTCTTCAAGGAAGTATTGCTGAATCCAACAGTGTTTGTGAGGCATTCGCAAACTACAAGTATGTAGGGGAGGGCAAATAAGGTTTTCCTTGACATTTTTTCCCCTCTCTTGACTGAGAGCCAGGCTACATCACCCAGGAAATTTATGTATGTCTGGAGGCTCTCCGAAGGCTTGATTTACACTGCGAGTGTGGCTGAGCACAGTGCGTATCTCAGATATGAAGCATATTGACCAAGGAAGTCATTGCAATTGAAGAAAGAATTAACTGCTCTGTTGGAGGGCTCCATAAACTCATTTGTTATTACTGTTGCTCCACAGAGCCCCAACAGTCCAGCACAATCTCCTTCTGCCTGCTGGGAGCTCCAGAACTCTTCCACTGAACAATGAATCTTTTTGGTGTTGGGATTTTCCGAGCTTTTGGGGCTTTTTCCCTATATAATAGTGCATTTAAAGCAATATGTTGGGCACTGTTATGCATTTATTTACCATGGTGGGTTAATCTAATCTGGGGACATATAGAAACCAAATCACAATGCTACACTATATAAGCTAATTGCCAGGATAAAACCAAATGAATAATTACTTAACTTCAGAATGAGGCCTGGGGGAATTTTTCTTTAATAAAGGTTTAATTCACCAGTGATAATGAATGCAATCTCACATACTACTGAACAACACCATTAGCATAATGGCTAAGATACGAAAACTATAATTAGAACAAAACAGAAATGTTAATTACAGCCACGAAGGTACCCAAGAAAAAGAGTTATCCTTTACCTGTCAAATGGGTTCCTGCCTGTGTAGCTTTAGTAATCCCTGCAAATGGGTCATCAATTCTGCTCAGAATTCAGACTGACTGACAGGCAGAAATTAAAAACTGAGGCTCGCTTTGCCTTTTGATTTCAGAGGGGTCTGCCATTCACACAAGAGATTTAAACAGTTAGGAGGACAAGTGAAGGCAGTAAAGACTGAACCTCTAATCACAAAGCTTAAAAATTAAGCTTCCATGTATCCGAATCCCACCCTTCAATTCCTTTTCACGCAACAGCAGCGCCATCGTGTCGGCTCCAAGTTTATTTGCTACCCCCAGGCGTTCTTGCTGTGCACAGCACCATGTTGCTGGACAAGGAAATGTGGGAGCCTCTTGGCTAGGAGCTGCTAGGAACTTTACTGATAACAAGCAACTTCATATCCAGTAGTAACAACAATAACCAAAGCTCTTTGTACACAAAAATTTTCACAAACTCTTATATCTCGCTTAAATGACACCTGGGAGATGTCCTTGTGGAAGAAGACTCTTTTGTGCTGTTTATAGTCTGCATTTTTTCCAATCTCATGCTACTCAAATATTAAATTTTCAGACTCAAGAACTCAAAACTTATTAAATATGAGAATGAACATTGCATTTTTCCCTCTTACAAGATTCAGTGCATAAAATGGACACCAACTGAATGGGGAGTTATTCAGTTTTGCTTTTTATCTTCATCTTTCTGTGTTTGATTCCATACCTTATTTAGCACTCATCATCAAAACCCTGCACTGAACACAAAAATACCAATTTCTCCATAGGCTTTTTTGTGGTTTTCTCTGCTTTTTTTTTTTTTTTTGTGGTGCTTTCAGCTCTCACTATAATTAATATATCCTCCCAACACCTCTAAGAAATCATATAATGGAAGCACAGAGAAGAAGGCCACTTTGCTAAATATTCAGTAATTTGGGTGCCTGCTTTGATACAAATGAGTCGTAATTCAAGCAGCAGTGCACTCATTTAAAATACAACCCCTATTCACTTGTGCTTTACACATGAGCGTTTAGCTTGTACATAAACAGGAAATATCTGTAAAAAAATCAGTGAAAACTCTAGTTGAAGAAATCTGCAGATGATCTCTTTAGGGAGATGGTAGTGAAGGCAGGAGAGGAGCTCAGTCCCTCACAGTTTCATTTGGCCACCTGAACCATGAGACAACCCCTCAGCCTGAACAGTTCTGCCTCTTGCATCCTGCTGTCTTGCATGTAACAAATGACAAAGCAAGCAAAAATGGTGGGAAGAAAAAAAGAAAAATAATAAAAAACCTGAGAAATCAGAGAAAATTTTGTTATTGTCTTTTCTAATTTCCTTGCAGTTTGAGAACCTGGAGGCAGATGTTGGTGAGAAATATTCTACTGCTCACCTAACACCTTTGCCATTAAAGCTAATGAAGGCTAACTTCAGTATTTGCAGCTGAACTCCATCACTGTCTAGGCAGGGAATAAACCTGTCTTGTGGTGAATGCAGCCAGTGGCTGACAGGGAGCTGAGAGTAGCTAGAAACAGAGCACTTTAACTTTAGGAGGGAGGTTAGTAAAAGTGCTCTCTGTTCTGGAACAGGAAAGTGATGAAAGCCCTGATGCTAAAGCATTGGCTAAACAACCTCAGAGGGAGGAGGCTCAAGGTCCATCTGTTTGAATAGCTCTCTCACCACCTGGCTATTCAGGATATGATACCTTTCCTGTTTAAGCTGGACAACCTCAGAAAAACGCATTCAAGTTTCATTAGATGAACCTGTGGAAAAAAACAAAATCTAGCACCATGATATGATTTCTAATGCAGTAAACAGGATGCTCATGTGAATGGTTGAGGGGTAAGAATCCTGGGATGTGTTTCTGTTTGTGTAGTTTATGCAGTGACCATTTAGCATGAAATGCATGATAACAATGGTTACAGTATGGACTGGAAACCAAATGCCTCTTCTTCCTAGTCCCCTTGTTTAAATCCCATGTTCCAGGCAAAAGAAAAACTCAAAAACCTGAAAAGCAAGCAACCAACCAACAAAAACCAAAACCTAACAACACCAAACACACACAAAAAGAAAAAAACACACAACCAAAACAAATTATATTAACTTGATAAAAGGAAAAACTTATTGCCCATGAAGGCAGTCAAGGAGGGGAAGAGCCGGCCCGGGAAGATTGAACCTTCCATCCCTGCAGTTTTTTAGGATCATACTGAATTAAATGCAGAGCAACCTGATGTGATTTCACAGTTCAGCCTTTATTCAGTGGGAGGTGGGACCAGAGACATCCTGGGGCTCCTTCCAACTTGAATTATTCTCTCTCACAAGAAAAGTGATTTCACAGAAAAAGTGGTTGATGGTTATCCTCATGAGTTATTCTGTGGAAAAATTAACAGCTGAAGCCATGCCTTAAGGAGGACCTCAGGATTACCTGCAGCAGAGTAGGAATGCTCACCAGACAGAGCCCTTCACTCTTACCCATCTGTCTCATTGTTTCACAATGTCTAGAAAAGCTATTTACAGGAAATTTCCATGCACAGTTTTTATAATGGATTTTCTTTTTTGTCTCAGTAATTCTGTTTTTGAAGACCTGTTAGCCTTACTAGACAATGAGAATATTTCTCTCTAAGCTGATTTTTACATTTCAGAAAATACTAGTTTTTCATTTTGGACAGAAATTACCTATTAGCCTAAACTGCCCACATCCATTTTTTCCTGTGCAACTTTAACAGATTTCAATTCACTCTGTTTAAATTATGATGCACAAAGCTAAACAATCTTCTCATATGAATTTTCTTTCATGCAAAGTAAGGTTTTCTGGAAAAAATGCTGTAAAACTAACAAAAAAGAACAAAGGAACAGCTGTAAGTCAAGAGTTCTTATGCCAACACACTGTTCAGCTGGGTTCCACATTCATTTCCATCCCCCACATTGTGCTGATTACAAACTTAGATGCAGTTCTAATGTTTTCATTTAATTCATTTTTTCCACATTTTAAATTCATTGTATTTAGCGAGCATTCAGTTCGAAACATGCAATATCAAAAGAAACCCCCACAGGTGCAGGGAATTTGAATAATCAAGTCCACATGATCCCTGAACCTCAATCCACTCAAGTCTCCCTGGGACCATTTTAAATGTGCAAAGGAAACAAATGTCCAAATTACTCCAACCAATAGTGAGATAAGAGACAAAACAAGGCAGATGATTAAAATATTGATACTTTTATTACAGTAACACCTTCAGTTATTCACAGAGATATTGGCTCTATTGTGCCAGACATTGTACAGTTACACAGGATGGTGCTCTGGCCAGGGGGATTTACAGTCTAAACCCTGATTTCCCATCAACATCCATCTTATAACACCAGCACAGGAATAGTCAAAATTGAGTAGTGGAAACAAATAAAAATGTAAACATAAACATAAATTATGTTATCATTTTAACATTATTATAATAAACATAATAATAAACATATTAAACAGCTATTCTGGTTGCCCAGTAAGACTGTGGCAGAGTTGGGCACAATTCCCAAGGCTCTACAGCTCTGTTTTTGTGCCCTGCTTCCCAGACCTGACTGTAAACTAATCTGCTCGTGTGTTCTTTTGCCATCCAGGGCAGCTCAGCTCTGGCTGGCTGCAACACATTTTCCAGCTTTGTGGGCACTTGAGTTTTCCTCAGACTATTGCCATGTGTCACAATTACACACGTACTCATAGATTCTCTGCAATGCCTCTAAATTTTAGGATATTTTTTTTACTTTCCCTCTTTTTAAAAAAAAAAAATTCTCAAATTCACAGTTTGACCTAACGTTAAGTAGCAGAGCCCTCTAAGACACTACTATATCCCAAAGACAAGGAACAAATGGGGATAGGCAGAATGAGCAATGCAGTGCACAATCCTAATAAATTAATCTTTCGTGCTCACACTGCACAATCCATTTGATGTATTGTTGAAATATAGCCAATGACTGAATATAGCCCAAAGAGCTGAAGGACAGCTTTTTCCTAAAAACTGGCATAGTCAGAAAAAAAATCAAAATGAGGCATAAAAGAAAACTTGTGATCTACTTGAAAGCTTCTATTCTGTCCTCTGGCATGTTGTAGGACATACATGCAGATGCACTGCTAAAGATACAGCAGTGGAAAATCATGCATTCCTACATTACACACCTGACTGACACCCAGGAAGCAGAATATTCTAGCAGTTTCTCTTGACAGCTTTATCAATGGGCCTGAAAGTGCTCACAGTTTCATATCTTTCAGGAATGTACAGTCAAATCTGATTATTTTGTGCAACAGCAGTTTTTATGTTATCTATTTACCTTCTAACTGAAAATTCTGCTTACTGAGATGGGTGCAAAAGAGAAAGGCTTTGCTACATGATAACAAATAAGATCTTGATTACTCCAAGGAATGAAGTCTTTTAGAGCAAGGATTGCTTTATTGAGGTGAAGAAATTTTATGCAACCCAATCCTTTGCTATCAGCTCAAGGCTTTACAAATGAAAATACCAAGTAGGGGTTTATTCAAACCAAATTTGCACCAAAGTCATCTGCATAATGTGCATGATCTTCTATGCATCCATATCAGAGGCAAAAAATAGCAGAGATGCTGAAAAATACCTGCTGATACACCATGTTCCTTATTTATCATGAGAGTTTCTTTAGATATGGCTAAACCACTACTTTTTATTTGGTGTTTTATTGCAATATATATACAATGACTGAATATAGCTCTGTCCTAGGTTATAATACTGGGGTGTATTCCATTACCACCTCGAGCTGCAATCCCTCTCTTTCCTTATCTCGCGACTCAGAGATAAGTCCCTCCAGGAGGAGCTGTTCTTTAGCCACATGACTGATAAGATCACAGCATTCTATTGTGAGATGCTCCGCCCAGAGGGAGGAGCCAAATGCTGCCATCAGGGATATCATCCGGGCTGTGGAGACAGCAAGGAGATCCCCTCTTCCAAGAGCATCAGCTGAGACCTTCTCTACACTGGACCTCCAGAGGGAAACTACATCAGTCTACAGGACCAGTGCTTGGACAGGACCATATCTGCTACCACCACCCTAGCCAGCAAGTGTCAGGTTGTATCTCTAACTCTGTCAGTGGTTCTTCTTTTGTGCTATTGTATGTATTTGGGTCTGTGTTCCCTTTTATTTTTCCCTAATAAATGGTATTTCTGACTTAAAGCCTCTCACTAGTTTTACTCTTCAAACCAAGACAAGCTCACACCCAGTTTGCCTCTAACGCAACTAATAACTCTCTCTTTTTTGCAGTGTAAGTAAGAACCCAAACAGCTAATTTCCTTACTGTCCACCTGGAGGCCAGGATATATCTATTGGTTCCTAACTATGTCAGGCCTTTGCCATTTTTATTTACTCAATATGCCAAAAAATTCCATTACACAGTATATTTTTTTACAATTTCTTAGACTTTTATAGCAGATTGTTTGGGGATTGAAGAGGGAGAGTTACATTGGCAAGGATGTTTGGATCGGAATTATTTAATAAAAAGCAGTAACAGAAAACCATGATTCCTGTCTTATTTCTACATTTATTTTATTATACAAGACGTTCTCCTTGACTCCATATTAGACTCTTTTAAAAATCTGCCATGTTCCGAGACATGGGTTTAAAAGCCTAAATTTAGGCTCTTGAATCTGCAATGTATTTGCCTGCAGGGTGCCAAAGCTCAAATTCACCCTTCATAGTAAGGAGTGCAGTTTCTCTGGCTTCCCTTTTACCAGCAGTGAATAAGTTTATTCAGTTTCAAGAATGTACTTTACCACCTGTCAACACCATTTTTTCGTTGTGATGTTTTTTATAATGAAGCTTTACCACCTTTCACTAATTCCCAAGTAAGCCTGACCTTCTCTTAGAACAAGCAAAAACTAGCTGGTGTTGGTTTGTTCCTTTTCAGCAATGTATCTTGCATCTACACTGATTGCTGGGCTTTGGAAAGAGACTGAACATGTATTTATTGACTAATCAAAAATACAGTAAAAGTAGAAAGACACAGCAATATTTAAAATCTAGCTGATTACCCTTTGGTGGCAGATGACTAACAGCTTACCTCAGCAAAGCAAAAATTGCTGCCAAAGGTTTCTTCATAGAAATAATCCTTATTTATTATCCAAGTTCACAGCTGTATACACTGCAGGCAGTAACTAAAAACACTTAAAAAGCACGATGCTAAAAAAAACAAACCCCAAGCTTACGTGACCATGATGCTTATAAAGGTCCAATTCTGCCTCATTAAAACCAACTGGAGGGGCCCTGCCAATGATTTTAGTGATAAAGGAAATCATCTCAGGGAAAATATTCAGAAAAAGTCATAAAGCTGCATTCTGCTCATTAGCAGTAAATGTGTGATTCTCTCTGGCATGAACAGGAAAAGACCTAAACAACTCCAAGAGTTCACAGGTTACTCAATAATCTTCTTTTTGAAATAATAGGACAACAATAAAATAATTTTTCTGTCCCCCATGCACACATGCAGCCCCAGCTCTCCAAGCCTTAGTATTTCTTTCAGAAAAAAAAACCTGTGATTATACACAGCTATTGTAATAGTTCTTCTGGGGCTAAGTCTTGAAACTTTACATGGAACATTACCTTTTTAAGACTTATTGAAATATCACTTATAATAATCTCACTAATCACTATTCACTTTGGTAAAATGTATGAAATAAGACCTGATGAAAAGAGTAATATTTACTAAGTAATTCAACCACTTAATATTGTTTGCTTGGAGGGAAGAATACAAGGAAATACTCTACTATTCCTCTCCTGACATGCCCTCCATCTTCCCTTCACATAGCTTTATTTGTCCTTCCTAAGCCACACTCTGCAACATTTTTATACAGTTAGCAGAAGCCAAATATGAAACTGAGCATGGCTAGGTGACAAAATACCAGCCATTGATTTGAAACAGATTGAAATGAGGTGGAATCAAACAGATTCTACCCCTTTCTTCTTGAATCACTACTGCAGGAAATAATTCCTTTTAGACAAAAATATCTGATCCCACTTTTCCTGATACATGGTTGGTGAAGGAAGGTGTAAAGGACACCCACGGCAGCTCTGTGGTTCAATAGTCAGACCTCAGCATTGCTCCAAAGTGTGAAAGGTGGGGGCAGAAATGAATATTGTCCCCTGCACCCTGCACAGAGCCTGGCACCCTGTCAGGACTGGAAAGAGGACTCTGACATTGAAGATCCACCTGCCAGAGCCAGCAAGACAGAGAAGAACAAAAACCTCGGGAGCCTGTATGAGCAAATGAGCCTCTGACATGTACTAAAGAACAGAAAACTTGTCAGATGGAGTATGGAAAAGAAATTTAGAATAAGGAAAATGTGTTGGACACCTTTGTCAGTCCTTTGAGGTTGAAGCTGGTGAAAGCCTAAGAGCTTCTGTGCCATAAGGTCTGCCATAAAGAGAGCCAACTGAGGGCATAGCTGATGACTCAGAGAGCCCACAGAGACTTCTGAAGGAATTAGTAGGCTGACATGTATCATGCAGCATTACCAGCTCAGCTTTCAGAAACATGATGAGATTTCTGTTAAGTCTGGACTAATTAGCTATGTCTCCAAGCAAGGCTAATTAGTCCAGGTTCCACATGTGTGCTGACATGGTGATATTGTCCTGCTTGAAGAGCTAACTCTGCAGTGTAACAAACTAAATTCCATCACAAAACAAGGCCAGCCCCTAAAGTAACAAACACAAGATATTTAGAATTTTATAAATCCAAACTACTGCTTTAATCCACACTTAAAAAAACCTCAGCAACTGGTGCTGGATGTGAGTGAGAGGTGCCCTGTTCTTACCCACACCACATCAGTCCAATTCTCTATCAGAGAATACTGATGGGATCAAATCCCTAGCCAGAAACATTCTGGCATCTTGGCAAAGAACTTACTGGGATTCCTGAAGTGGGAAATCTGAGCAACCAGGAATCCTTCAATCCAGTTCTCTTTCCTCCAAATTTTCTACTTCATGTCTTCTTTTCATAGATTTTTTCTGTTCTCTTCAGTATGTTTATAATGGTCAAAAACATCATTCAGTCCCACAATTCAGTATGTTGCAGTAGCAGCTGGAAAACACTGTCCAGATGTTTACAGCCAGCTTTCAGACCTTGTGTTCATGTCTCTGATGAACCACCAACTTCCTTACTTTCTTGCCTAGGAAGCCACTGGTGAACCCTGTACAGCAGCAGTATACTTGGAAAAGTGTGGATATGCCAGGAATTTGCGACCATTCCAATTTATCCCCTAGTTATTGCAGTTGCACTTTTTTTTTTGTACAAATACAGTATAAGTATTCTTTATCTAGAATATATGATTCATTTTTGTATTCAGTTTTACTGTGCTTAAATCACATAATTACTGAATGGTTTGGGTTGGAAGGGACCTTAAAGATAATCTCACTCTGACCCTCCCACTACACCAGGTTGCTCAGACCTCCCATCCAACCTTCCCCTGAACACTTCCAGGGATGGAGCAGCCACAACTCTGGACAACCTGTTCCTCACCAGCCACCAGCAAATAATTTCTTCCTAATATCCAGGCTAAACCTAACCTCTCTCAGTTTAAAACAATTTCTCCTTGTCCTATCACTTCTTGCCCTTGCAAATACACAGCCCAACATTCTTATAGGCTCCCTTCAGATACCGGGTGGCTGGTATGCAAGAGTCAGTTCATGTAAAGAATACTTTTTTATGTTGCAGGATGCATATAGAAAAAGAAGAAAACAAACAACAAATTCCTGAAGAGGAGAACAAGCCTATTAATTGTTGAAGAAATTCTGAGACTGATTTTTTCCAGTAGAATTCTGGAGTACAAAGCTTCTA
This sequence comes from Lonchura striata, assembly GCF_050655825.1. Lineage (NCBI taxonomy): Eukaryota > Metazoa > Chordata > Aves > Passeriformes > Estrildidae > Lonchura > Lonchura striata. The sequence continues at coordinate 61,816,268 of NC_140706.1, forward strand.
CATTGTAACTGTGTTGCTTAGCAGGCATTTCAAGTATATATGTTTTCTTTAAGGGTGAATATAAACAAAAGGACTCTGTGAGAGTAAATTCATATTTGCCTATTCTCTCATTATAAATTATGTGATCTTTCCAAATAGAAGCACTAGAATAATTAAACTAATTTTCCAAAATTATTCTAGTATATTCAATTACAGATTTTAATTATTTTTGAGAAATAATTTGCAGTGTTAATGAAAGAGAGAGTAGTTAGAATCATGGCAGAATATGTGTTTCATGTCTCTGCATTCCATAAGCCTTATTAGAAATGTAAATCAAATATTTGATGAATACTAAAAGTCTATTGGGACATTAAAATGAATATTACCATTGTGACTCTGAGAATCAGGTTGAAGTATAACAGAAGTCACTTAAGGTAAGTGGATTTTGATGCCAAAGGGAACATTAGCTGTTTTATAGAGGCCTCTAGAGTACTAGCCGGTATTAAATGTGAAAAAATAGATGTTTAAATAACACTCAGGTTGTGACATGAACCAACAAAAGACACCAGAACATCAAACTTTCAGCTGTTATTTCATATGTATTGACCTCATCTCCCATGTTAAATTAACTGAGGACAGCAGGGTGATGGAAAACACATAGATGGCATAGGGGAGTTGACTCTGACTCTCCCAGGTTATTCCCTAATCATCCACTATCAGTTAATGAGAACTTTGACATGGCTTTGAAGACAGGAAGGTTTAATGTTGGCCCTGGCATACATCTTAAAACATGACTTTGTATTTAATGTGCAGTAAAACCATTGAAACCTCACCATGTTCTACAAAGGGCATTTTGATAGTCTGAAAGATTTAACAGCTTTTAGCAAGACACTTCCACATATTTATTGTTAATATAGTTTATAGTGTTTTGAAAACTATGCAAGCTGAAATGTATTCCTCCTAGGAGCTATCACACTTTGGAGAAGGGGTAAATGGGAAACAAAGATGAGCTGCCCCTCCTAAGCCAACAAAGGCTCTGTCAGGGAAATGGCTATTACACATTTTATTCCATCTCAGTTTATCCACAAAGCACCATGTTCCACTACTTTTTGTGAACTTTTAAGCAGCTACCTATCTCAGCTTTATGTTCATTTGGAAGAAAGAAGGAGTTACACCAGCTAGGAAAAAAAAATAAAAATTCAGTATGCTTGCTCTAACACATCCAAAGTGAGATATACAAACAGCAACAACTGGTATTGTTGTGGTGAAGAGATAACTTCAAATTTGTGTAGGTTATGGTGAAATCCAAAGAGAAATTGTAAATAAATGCATGTTTGTATTTGACAGAACCAGGGTTATGAAGAGTGATCCCCTAAACTCAGGGAAATTTCTACACTTGAAACTGTCAGAATATAAGTTCTATGCCAATTTTTTTTCATTATTTGAATGACATTTCCTGCAGGTGAGAGTGCTTGGGAAATTTTAATTATATGTGGGCTGAACTTGAAAGAATAAAAGAATTTAATACTGCTCCAAATTGAACCTTTGGACATCTTGTACCACAAAATCTATCTACTTACTAGAAGTCATATTCAGATGATTTTGGGTAGTTATGTCCATTTTCTATATTTTACCCTTTTCTTCTCATTTCTATAATTTTATCTGTGGCCAGTACATTTCATGATCTATTATGTTAAGTTATCACCTAGAATACATTTAAAAACAGAAAATGTAGATGCGGATTTCCTTTGCATGATGTATTGCTCAAAATGCTCCACATTCAAGGGAAAGGGAGAACCAGTGCAATAGCACCTTTTTTTTTTCCCAGTGCTTTTACAGTAAAAGTTCTGGAAAAGGCACTGCTCAAACCATCAATAAAACAGAAGATTGCCAAAATACTTTCTTATATAGATTGCCAGTTTTCTCTCTGACCTAGAAATGTGGATGAAAATTATAAAATGTCATATGATACAAGAATTTTCCAGGGACTTTTCTGCAATTTTTTCCACAGAATCTAATGGAGTGGAGCATAAGTAAACCAGTGTAATTGTAATGCACATGGTCTTTGTTTGTTTTGTTTGTTTTTTTTTTTTTCCAGGATACAGATACTAATAAAACATTTAATTTCAAATTGTTCGAATTTTACCTAGACCATTTCTGTTACATTTAAATAGCCTTCCACTAGTAGAAAAAAACAAATAGCAAAAGCAAATTTAGTAAATGTGTTTATTCTGTTAGCATAAAACTTCCAAGTTAATTTTTACAGAGGTTCAATCATGAAGTGTTTCAAAACTGTTTCAGGGACATAAGTGACTTAAGTCATTATTTAATTACTTCAACACAAATATTTAACTCAGTGTGACAGCATTATGCCAACACTTAAATGAAAGTTGCTGTCATCTCTCTAATCCTATGACTAGGACAATTATTTGGAGTGATGAGCTTAATTCAGATCAGTTTTATTAATGTCACTGGCCTCTGGTTTAAACACTACAAACAAGGGCCTGTCTGTATGTTTAGAAGACAATAAGATTTCAAATGAAATATCTGTTTGGGACTTAATAATTTAGTGTGGAATGTTTTCTAACAAAAGAGCTACACCCATTAATGTATATTCTTGGATGAGAAACTAGGATAACTAGGATATAGGAAATAATATTTTCTCTTTCATTTAACAAGAAGCATTTATTGATATGCAACTGCAGAAACCCATCATTTCCCACAGCTTTTTAAGTTGCAAAAATATATCAACTGCAGTTTCTAGCCTACAGTGCTGTTGACTTTCTTTAAGAGAATGCAGCCTATTGATGAGTATTCTACAGCGTTCAGTCATCTACCACACAAGATTTATTAGGTGCTGCCTTGAACTACAGCAGAGAGACATCTTTAATCTTATCCTCCACATCTGCTCCAGAGACTTTGTTTCAAAAAATAGGGTGGTTATCACAAAGGCATCCAATGCTCAGGGTGCAGTTTCGAATAGATTCAAAAGAAATTACCACAGATACACAACTTTCAGCACAGCTTAATGAAATTAGAATAATAATCCATTAAAACTCCAGTAATGATGATCATGATAAGTGATGTCCTCTTCTGTTGGATGACAGATAAAATTAGCAATAATACACAAAAACTCATTTTGAGGCATAATGGCAGAACTGAGACCACTGTAATCCTAGCAAAACAAATAATAGAAAATCTAGAAGTTGCTCATCATCAAAACTGATAGCAAAATCTGCTTTCTCTAGGAGAAAAACACTGATGGAAAAGCCCACATTGGTAGAAGGACCGGCAATTCTCTAGGAGAGTTATAAAGACAATATTATGTGTTTATTTTGATCAAGAAGATATAACATTTGATAACAAGAAAATTATTATTACTCACTATATTGAGTAAAACTACTTTATGTAGAGTTACTACAAAAGAGTGCAAAAAGGTCATAATCCAAAAGGAAAAAAAGCTCTTGATAAGTCTTGATACACTGAATGTTAAATGATAGAATTCATGTAATTATTGGATACTCTAATTAGGTGTTTTTGTAGCTGTATAATTTTTCAATCAGGTGTGAAAGGGGCAGAATCTTAGCCTATAAAATATTTTTCTGGATATAAGCGTAAAGGAAATGGTTTATGTAGGAATCAGTTGCTGATATCAGAAATGGTTGATTCAATGATTTTGCACATAAATTTGCTCTAGGAGTTGGAGGGTTTATATTATTTTATTTTTGAAGGGTGGATCAGTGGCTTTTGTTGAACAAAAAAAAGGAAGCATAACTATGTAAATCAAATTATTGATTAATTTTATGCCATATACTTAAGAGAACTTTAAATGCAGTAATGCATTACAGAAATATGTGACAGGACATTTAAAATAACAAAAGACTGTTACTCAAATAACTTAGCAGCATGAAGCAAGGACTCCCTTTGCTGAAGTTAGGGGAAATATAAGAAAACATTGCAAACAAACTGTCAAGATGACAGCATATAACAATCCTGTTATTTGAAATATAAAGTTGTATAGACAAATTTTACAGTTACAAACATTTCACTACAAATACTAGTTTTTCCATTTTACAGCATGAAGGGGCTTTTTTGTCACTTCTTTAAACTGAAAAGAAAATCTAGTATAATCAGCAAAGTAATTGTGTACTAGCATAATCAGCAAAGTCATTTTAATGGGGCAAAGATCCTGTACTCCTGCTTTTGTAACTAGCACAAAAAGTTGAATGTTTTATTACTGACAATTTGCCTAAAATGTGTCAAATTATTGAAATGTAACAGGAAAAAAGAACAATGTCAAGATTTTAGGATTCTATTAAAGAATTTAGGTAAATGCTCTACTTTGGCAAATATTTTGCTTCAGAAATAGCAAATCAGATTTTGTTGAAAAGCCCTTTTAACTTAATCAACCTCTTGCACATATTCCCTATTGCAAGAAAGACTTCAAGGACCTTTTTTTGGCTCAAGAGGCAACAAGAAGTCGAGAACACGTGTTAGGTAAATTCCTGGAGGAAAGGACTTAACATGAGTGTGTATGTGAACACACATGTGAAAGATAAAAAAAATCACCTTCTCCTTTGAAAGCACCTATTTGTTCAGTATGGGCATAAGAAGCAGTTTGAAGACAATTTAAAATATTTAAGCCTAAATTTCTAGCCCCAATTCAGTATACAATTGGAGGCAAACAACTTCAACTGCTCTTTGTTTCTCCATTTAAGAAATGAGAATAATATATACTTGTCTACATCTCAGCAGTATAGGAAATATCATTGCACTTTCAAAGTATGGTTAAAATTGCTGAAGAAGAGATGACACTTTATAATAACCCATGGAGTAATTCATAAACTGGATATTAGAATGATCCTGTCTTCATACTTACCAAGAGAGATGTTTAAATTCTTTACATTCATTGCCCTGTCAAGACATCTTTGACTATGGGAACTAGTGATTATTCACATTTTCTGCTGTGTAACAAGGGATTTCTTTCACTGGATAATTATTTTTTTAATTTCAAGCTGTATTATGCAAATTTTCAACTTTTATATTCTATATGTACTAGAAATACATATCCATGTACCTGTGTAGGTGTATTCTTCTGTGCATATACTGGAATACAAAATATAAGTATGACAATACATATTTTAATAGGCATTCTAGCTGAATCAATTGGTATGGTCCATCTCTTTGCAGCCAGCATGTTCCTCAAACTTTCAAAACTTAATATATATCTTTCTGACCAAGAATACTCCAGTGATAAATATTTTCAGGTACTCTTTGAAGCATAAACCTTCTTGAAACATGGAAAAGACATGTATATTTGTAGCAATAAATTGCAAACATTTAATTTCTCTCCCACATGCTGCTATTTTTTTGAATTTGTAAATCACTTAACAATTACCAAATATTTAAGCTCATATTTTTTGCTGACTCTTTTTTTTTTACAATGGATCAAAATATCCCACTTAAAGGGTGGATAAATACTTTCCTGTCAAAACTGAGGTGAAATATAAAGTGAGGTCTCAGAGAGGTCTATCCTATGTTCTCTTCAGTATGGCTACTAAGATAATAGAATAGAGAAAACACTTTATAGAGCTTGTAGGTGACACCATGCTGGAAGAACTTACAAGCACTTTACAGGAGAACAGTCAAGTTCAAAATTGTCTTGAAAAATTGGAAAAATGCCCCAAAGTCAATAAGAGGAAATTCAATAAAGACAAGTGCAAAGTAGTAAATTTGGAAAGAAATAATCAAACGTTCAAAAATGAGGAAAGCTGACTAGGCAATAGGAAAGATTTGTGTTATAGAGAAAAACCATCAGAAGAGCAGTCAACAACACAACAGCAAAAAGAGCAAGTGTCATCCTGAGGTGTTTTAACTGATATGCTGCTATTCAAGTATGTGAAGTGATGAACTTGTTCTATCGACACTCGTGAGCCCTAAAGAGCAGTTCCACCATTTAAGGGACTAAAGTCAAAATCTACACAAAAAAATGTTTAAAAAGCCAGTTCCATTAAGACAAGTGGAATGCATATACAAAATACACAAAGCAGCATTATAATTATTTGTTAACCATTTCAGCATGGCACAAATGCTAATTTACTTATTCCTTCAAAAAGCTGTTAAGATGTGTGCATTATTATATCAAGGTTATGAATTGCATGAAATAGATTAGCCAACTGAGACACTAATGCTTATATAAAAACACAAATTCCCTGTAGTGACATTAATGAAAACACAAAGTGACAGGTGGAAAAGGATGTAGCATAGTAAATCATAGAATTATAGACTGGTGGAATGGTTTGGGTTGGAAGGGATCTTTAAAGGGTCATCTTCAACTGGATCAAGTAATGTAGTGACCCAACCAACCTGATCCTGGATGTTTCCAGGGATGGGGTATCCACCACCTCTTTGGGCAACCCATTCCAGTGTTTCACCACCCTCATTTTAAAGAGCTTCTTCCTTGTATTTTATATAAATTGACCCTCTTCCAGTTTAAAACCATTACGACTTGTCCTGTCACAGTAGGCCTAGGTCAAAATTTGTCCCCATCTTTCTTGTAGACCTCCTTCAAGTGCTGAAAGCTTGCAATGAGAAATTTTCTGGGCATGGGAAAAGCCAAATATCTAAAAAACAAAACAGGAAATTTGATCAAGCCACCCTATTGCAGTTACCCTAAGTGGTGTCATTACAGAGAGGAAGAAAATAAACCCATCCTAAGCTTCAGTAAGGAGGTTACACTCCACCTTGTAATGAAAAATGTTGGTCCAGGGGAGGTCCTTTCTCCCTGATATTCAGCCAGATGGTCCCAGAAGAAAAGGGTAGGGAGATGCAGTTGGCATAGAAAACAGTAAAATGTAAGTATCTATATCCTATGTATAAGTGTAGAGAAGATCCATCCTTTAAATTCAAACATACCCTTCTTTCTTTAGAGTAGATTTGACACCAGACCATTATTTGTAGAATCTGTAAGTGTAAGGATTGTGCTCAGGAGCCCTAGGCACAGAATAAGACCCTCAGTGCCAGATTCTAAGTCGAAACAAAAAGCCAGTCCAAGAATTTATAGGTTAGGTATGGCAGGAAGAATGAAAAAAAACACAGGAGAATGAAAAAAAAACAAAAAACCCAGCATCAGCCTGGATGACAGGCAGCACTGTCAGCACAGTGCTAGTTCAACTCTTGTCAACTTTTCTATAGGCATTGTATCAAAAGAGAATTTTAAGGAGAAAGATTATTTTTCAGGTGGTTGTCCTTATGTAGATTTTTAGATTAATTCTGAATGTAATGCAAAATATTAACAGACCTGAAAAAACTCTCTTCATCAACAAAGTAGCATATTTGTTTTATTTAGTTCTCAATTTATTATAAAAACATCATAATAAAGCCATGATTATGCTTTAGAATATTATTAATAAATCCATAATGATGCTTTGGAATATTATTACTGTCAAAAAGAAATAACATTTTAACCATGTTTAAAGTAGGGTTGGTGGCTGGACTAGGGTACTTGGGCCTATGTGAAAAATTACATTTTCTGTTTCTATTTGCCACCCCCAGGAGGAACATAGTGATCATAGAGCAAAATACTCAAGCAAATTAAGTTCTAAAGCATGAATTCTATATTGCTTTAAAAAGGGAACAACAAAAAGATACACACAGGCTTTTCTTGGCATATATGTGTAAGGTAAGAACAAACATTGATTAGATAGCTTTTGCATCCAGGGATTCTTGCATGCTCGTTGACAAACATTCCAGATGATGTGGGAGTTCTTTTACCTTTTTGACCCATATTAATCTGTAATTCTTTTGGGAGAGGATTAGCAATCAAGGAGAAGAGTATACTCTGTGTATTTTACTTCCTTTTGCTGCAGTTGACAGTGAATGACCCACAGTCTTAAGGACCTGAAGGAACCATTAAATAGATTTGCATTTAGCCTTGATCCAGAAACCATTATGAAGGAAATGCAAAGCTTTACAATAGCTCTATTAAGACATTTTATTAATGCATCTGTTCATTATCACTAGCCCTCTTGCAGAGTTCTTACACAATAGAATTTAAATTTCTTGATGTTATATTTGGCTTAAATGGTGATAAGGATAACCTTTATCTCCCTCAGGGCTCATTATTGCATAGGTGTGGAGAACATTACTAAACAACAGTACAATGGGAGAAACTCCTGAGTATTGTGTTCTGCCTTATGCATGAGAGCAATTACACCTCTCTTCCTCCTACAGTATGCACAGCTTTTTGCTGCTTGTCCTTTAAGATTTTGTTTAATGAAAAATAAACAGTTTTAGGAGGCAATTTTCCACCAGTGATGCAGGAAGCATATTTTTCTTCAGAATCTGCAGAGTACTCAACACAGAGGGGTCCTGCTCTATAAATAAGGCTTTTCTGGCATGACTGTAAGAGAAATTGCTGTTAGATGTTATTTATTTAACAATTTATGCATAGTTACAAATGCAAACCACAGTTAGGAAGAACTGACAGAGAAAATAACTGCAGGGTGCATTGGTGAGAGCTGCAGTCAGCCAGTGCCATTTCTGAGCTGAACCTCCAAAACCATGAGAGCTTTCCAAAAGTCCCAGCAACAAGCACCAGTTATGATGGCATTGATGGTGGGACTGAAAACTGCTGAAGGCTCAGCATGAGTCAAGCCCTGAACCACAGGCTGTGACAAGGGGCTGCTCTAATATCCTTGTTAGCTTCATGCAAAAACCAAATCCCAGGGACTTCCTGCATCTCTCCTGCCTGTCTGCATCTTGAGAGGGAATTGGCATTGACTTTAATGAGGATACATTGCTTTGAGACGTCTCTTAGAGATCATTGTTTTGCACTCTCATTTGTTTTTTCAGCTCAAGACAGACCAGTCTGCAACCGAAAAGCTCCCATAAAAACCTTGCTTCCCACTAATATGTGTGAAAATTTAAATAAATGAAAAATCTAGGCACTTCTGTGCTTAGATGACAAGATGGTAACTGCCCTCCTGCAAATATAGAAAAACCTACAATGAGGCAAGGCCAATATGAATTGAGATGGCTTAAAGGCAATTATTCAAAGTCTATGCAATATTGCATATTCTTAGCCTAAACACAAAATATTTTGTGTAAATACAGGACTACTCATCAAGATCAACAATACAAAAATGAAAAAAATATGGATTTTCGTAAAGGCAACTGCAAAGGGCCAATTGCAGAGAAAATCCTTACTGTGTTTGCATGTTTTGGAAAACAATCCAATTATCAGAATGCTGCAACTGTGAACAGTTTGCCTTCACAACATATAAACAACTACAACTATTTTCCCAATCCAGTCCCAAACATCATTAATAGCAGTAATTTCATTGACTGCAGCATACAGCCAATACAAAGATATTATGGCTGGATTCTTCAGCAAATAGAGAAGCAAAATAACTAGCACTCCCAATACCTAACCTCCAGGCATGCATGGTTCCTCTGAGCTCAATGTAAAGGTTTACCTGAATAGAACATGCAGCACTTTGACTCAGCCAGAGGGAAAAATGGTAGTTTAAACATTGGCTACAATACTGTTTTCAAAAAAAAAGAAAAAACTTTAAATAAATATTTTTTTTATTACAATTAGCTATGATGTCAATGGAGGCATCAAAGAATTTGGGCAAAATTGATTGGTTCATTATCTCTATTTTTCCTGTTATATTCAAGCAGAGTACAGCAGTGCTGCACTGAGGCTTTCTCCTGACTGCATAGTGCATGGCAGTCTGCTTTTCAACAGCAGAATGGGGTAGCAGTACAAATTGGCTTGAAATATGATGAAATAGCATCATTACTTGTGTATGAAATCTCAAAATCACTGCACTACAACCTTAATTTAATTGCTTTTCCATGAAGCCAGCAGCTAAACCTCGCCACTCATGGAAATTCATTCAATTATTTCTAGGCAGTTCCTAACTCCTCAGCCAGCAATGTGCTAGGTAGTAACACAGTCACTGATTTTCCCTTATACTGTGGAGAACAGAATATGTATAGATACATCTAGAAAATCATCTGTGGTTATGTTCATCTGACCTAAAGGAACCTTGGTTTCCCAGAAGCTGAAAAGCAGATTTCATAAGAAAACACAAATATGCTTGTCTGTATGAGCCTCCTTTCAGGACTCCTGAGTCCACTCCAAGTATCATTCTCCTCTTCAGTTCCTGATAGTGCCATTACTGTAGTCTGGTTTGGTTAAATTTTTTTACCAGCTCTGCTTGTACAGAGACTCAATCCACTGTGTTGAAATAGCATCATATAGTCTCTTCTTTAAAAAAAAAAAAAATCCCACCTATTTTTCTCATGCACATTTCATGGTATTTTTTTAACATATAGTCTTCTTTCCTATTTTGACAACAAGATCTTTGTTATTTAATAATGAACATCAGCATTTTGCTACAAATATTTTGGTTTTATTCTGATAAATTTACTGCCTTTGGTGTCTAACCTTTACAAAAAATAAGCAGATCCTTTTGTAGTTATGAATGGTACTGATGTAATTAAAACTCACAAGAGATTATGTAAAATTAAAATTCTTCAAAGCTTTTCCTGTCTAAATTATTATTAGCCAATGCCAGCATTCATTTATGACTGAAAATGGAGACTCAACAGGACATTTAACATCTGGGCACTGCTTTGTCAGTATTGTCTAGCTTCAATTAAAAAACAAACAAACAAACAAACAAACAAAACCAGCAAAACCAGTAAGAGCAAAATGAGATGGGAAAATTTTCAAGAGATCTGATTTTTTTTTTTTTTTACTTATGCTCAGACTAAATAGCCACATGCTCCCTTTTATTGTTTTAATCTTCCATGAATCAGTCCATGGCCACACAGGATGCAAAGTTAACCTGAAAACGTAGATCAGTAGATCTCTCCACCATTCTGCCTAGACACACAAACCTCTTCTTCTCTCTTATCTTTCCACTCCTGAATAGGCAGAATGATGCTACGGAATGCTTTTGCATCAGAGTATGGTTGCATCAAATCAGTATTCAGGGAATCCAAGCATCCAACCAGTTGCAGTGTCTCTCCCAAGCAATTCAGCAACGTTTCATTCTGCTCATAACTTTCTTCAGGAATTATGACATCTATATTATAAAATTGAGGAAGAGAGGCACTTTGCACATAAGTGGAATTTATTCAAAATAGTTCCGTGTTACAAATCACTTTATGGGTGTCCTTTAAACTCAGGCACATCTCTATGTTTTAGCAATTATTCATAATTTACATGCTCACAATTTAGAAGAGTTTTAAAATCAAAATGCATTAGAAGCCTACATTGCCTCAAATGGCCAAACAAGTCTTGATAGCACTTCACACTCAAGAGATTCTAAATAAATTAAATAATGACTAGGGAAGCATGAACCTTTCCTGGTGTGTCTGTGAACACAGTGAAAAGTAGCAATAGTCTCCCAAATCTAGGATATAAAACAAAAACCTGTCTCCCAGTCACAAAATATCCTGTTACCATAGTGATGGGGGCTGAGCAAACTACTAAAAATACCTGATCTTATTCACACTGTCTTAGGAATGTGACCTAAATGACACGTGATAGCTGATTTTCCTTGAGAAATTGATGGCATTTATGAGGAGCCAACACTGGAAAGCAAGTCCCATGTGTGGTAAGACACTCAAAGAGAACACTTTCTCAAAGATGCAGCTTGGAAAGAAAGGTCTCTGGGACAAGGCATGCAAAAAATTATGATCAAGAGAATCCACATGTAGGTCGTCAACTAGACAAAAGCATCAATTACATGTGGGTTTCTCTCACTAAATAAAGTTGGACTTCAAAAGCATTCTTTGGAGCTGCTAATACATAAAATTAACCATAACCTCCAAAGAAGAGCACTGTCCACAAGAATCCCCCAGTTGTGACTGTCAAAGTTAGGACAACTCATGACTAGCTTTGGTTCATAACACCTACATATGTCACTACAACCCAACAGGGGGCTAATAAAGTGTGCTACAGGAGAAGCTGCCAGGGGCATCTCCCACATCCTGTTTTATTTAAAAACAGCCATTTAAGAATGTTTTAATCTCTGAACATTTCTAAAAGTTTCCTGCACTGAGCTGTTCAAGAGTGTTGGAAGGCAAATACCACAAATACTGCTGAGTGTACAAGGGGGTTAATGTTTGCCTGGAGACATCTGCAAGTGCAGACCTGCCACAAAATTGCTCTGCACCCTCTTAAGTATACTTTAAAATAGTATGGGATTATATTCCAGCGCTCTTAGACACAGTGAAATTCTGAAAATATGTATTTTATTTCAAGTATAACCATAAAATGCTCAGTTTTGGAAAAGGTCATCAACACCAGATAAGGTTTATCTGGACTATACTTCTAAGAAGAGTAGTTTCTTATTCATTCAAGGAAAATTAAATTTAAAAACAAATTAAAAATTAATTAAAAAACAAGCAAAAACCCCAAAACCTACAGCACCTGCAGGTGAAATCTTGTTCTATTGTAAAGAATTTACAAGAAGCCACTTACCTGAATAGGCCAGCTGGGGGACATACTGTATTCCACTGGGAAGTATTGAGTATCCACAGTATCTCAAAACTTCAGAAAGATAATTTCTGACCATCTTTTTGACAAATCACAATTTGAAAAACACAATTTAACAAACTTAAAAATAAAAGCTTTTCTTCAGATATATATTTAAAATAAAATATTAGGTACTGGAGGAATTTTTCTAATTTTTCAGAAATACTTATTCAGAACCAAGTTAGCATGCTTGAAATGCTTTGTATGAAGACATAGGCCTGTGCAGAAGTTACATGCTGGGGTACTTTTCTCCTGACTTATTCCTGCTCTGAAATCATGCATCAGCCTTGCTGATGAAAGGAGACCAGCTGTGCTGAAACATGTCCCTTTCCCATATTAGAACCTCTCCATATGAAGAGGGGATGGTCAGCAGAACTGGTAGAAAGTGGTTGAGTGTATCTGCCACGTAAAAAAAGAATGCTAACCACAATAATTTTTCACTTACCTCAACCACTAAATCAGTATATGAAACTTCTCCCCCTAGGGTAAAGGGCAAGAGAAAACTCAGTGGAAGAAATTTTCCCCAGTATTATTGTAATGGAAATGCCCATGGATTTTTGCAGATTTGGTGAGATTCTGCAAATATTTTTCCCTGAGAGGCAGAGGTTATGAGTCTAGCTGATTAACTATTGATTAACAAAGCCATCAGACTTCCTGTAAGGCTCAACACTGTTGGATCATATTACACTCCATGTTGTGCATGAGCATCTATAAAATGTTTCTGTCTTCAAAGCAGAGAAAATTAATGTCACTTTAACATTTCTGAAAATAAGCATCTGCCTTCTAAGGCAGAGTTTGTACTCTAATCTCTGAAGACCATGAAGAAAAGACAGCTAAAAAAAGAGAAGACAACACATTGAGCTGCAACATCTTATTTAACTTATTTCTATTTCTTTGAAATGTCTTTTTAAAGAAGATGAAAAAAATTAAAGTAGTATTTCTAACTCTTAGGTGTGAAAAAATGTTTACCTAAGTCCAGCTTGCAGTATTGTGTTTGGATGTATAGTTGAATGCTCACCAATTCTCTTTCTCGGACTTTTTTCCCATGAGGGAAGCTGATTTCTAGTGTACACTTGACTAATCTTGCTCATATTCTGTGATGAGATGGCCACCTGTAATTCTAGATGAGGAATTTGAAGGGCAATGGATGAGACATAAAGGAAGTTTAGATTAAGCTTTGCAGTCTAAACTTTTTTATTTTCCTTAGTATCATCATATAATCCTTGAGGTGATAAGGACTACACAAACAAAAACATTCAGAAGAATGCAGATGAGAGTGAGAAAAGCACTTGGAGCTAAAGAACAGGCAGGTTTCTATCAGTCAATTATCTTCTTTTAAAACTTTTCTGTTTATGTATCAAGAGAAGCAGCCCATGTCTCTAATTATATATATTTCTGTTCTATCGAATACATGTTTTTTTGGTTTTTTTTTTTTTTTTAGCATTTGAGATGTAAAACAAAGTGGGAGAAGAAGAGTGCAATGAACATTCTTTTAGTTACAGCCTGTTTGTCTACCTGAAAAGCTGCAAGCCCCAGAATTGATAGTAAAATATGCAGGCACATCACGACTCTCTGGAGGCAGAGGGATCAAGTGTCGCATGGGGCATTCTCCTCTAAAAACTAATACAGAGCCTTCTGGAGATGAAAGGATGGGAATGGGCACCAGCACAGAACTCAGTCTCTGAATTCTCCCTAACCTTGAAGGTGCAGAACAACCATGACAGTCAAGCATGACAACCAGACTAGCTGAGCATGGGGTTTTTTAATAGCAAAATAACAGTAGTCAAGTATTCTGACACTACGAAAATCTAAGTGCTGAATGAATTAAACAACCAAAATAATATCTTAACATTCACTGTCTTGAATAGTCTGTGTTCAACCCACCTTCTGATGTATCTTGGAATGCAAACAACAGTTTTAAGTTCTCCATTGCCAGGGTGCTTTCTACTATATCAAGGAGTTGCCAAGACTTCCAAGTGGGTTGCATTTTTCTTGTGAGTTTGAAGGTCTCTGGAATTTAAAGGACAGAAGATTCATTTTTTCAGTTTGGTGGACTATGGTTAAACATTCTAGAAGGCAAATTGTAATGTGCACCTAAAAAAATTACAGAATCACATAGAATCCTCTTATTTACATGAATAGCTTGAAAAGATTGAAAAGAAACTCTTGGTCATTTACCATGTACAATTACAGAATTAGCATCCAGATCTTCTTGCCAAGTGTTCTGCTGCAGCTGGGTAGATCTGCACAATGCCCACGGCTTTGCAAACTATAAGGATTAAGTTATTTTCAAAATTGTTAATATTTTGAGTTCTTATTCCACTATATAGCTTTGGTTTTGTTTGGGAGGTTTTTTTTACAAAATATGAAGTCATATTTTTGTGCACAAATACATGGTAATTTGAGTGAGACTAAAGAAATATTTTATCTGTCAGCTCTTACAATTGAAGTGGTAATACAAGCTATAGCTGAAAGTCATTGAAGCTTTAAGTATTTCTTCCATATGAATGCAAACTTTCATGGATTTTATTAATGTGTATTCATTAAACTTGCCAGGAAATTTCACACACACACTAAAAAAAAAAAGAAAAAAGAAAGATTTTTAGGAGACAAGACAAATATATTGAAACCAATCCTTTTCATAAGAACACAGCAGGAAATTCTGTATTGGAGATTTTCCTGTCAAAACAAGATAACAAAAATGCTAAAAATTGAGGATATTCAATATCCTGGAATATACATGCATTCGTTACACTAAAATTACTAAAAGTAATTTTAAAACTCTGAAAGCTCTCAATTTTATCTTGATACAGGATGAGTAGAAAGGAGCTCCCTGAAATTTCATCTCCAAAGTCCTGTGTGATTACCTTACTATGCCTCAGCTGAGGAAATGATCACAATATATATGATAAATAACAAAAAATGTTGGATTTTGCATTTCAAACAGTGTAACTGGCAGAAATGTAAACCAAACCATAGCTGAAAATTTTCCATCAATGATATTAGGTTTTCTTTTTGTCCTGAGGATACAATTCCAAATAGAAATAGTAATTTTATACTTAAGGTCATGAGTAGCTGTGTGCATAAAGTCACTTTTAATTTTATTTAATACATCCAGATTGTGCCCAGACTAAACCGATCTGCTTGAAATAGCTTTGAATTAAGGGGAAAATGAGGTTTTATTCCTGGTCTTCATTCAACAAGGTGCTAGTAAGATAAAATTAGAGAAATGGAAACCTGGGTATTTCTCAAAATATTGTCTTTTGGTAGTTTTGTTTGTTTGTTTGTTTGTTTGTTTGTTTGTTTTTGAGGTTATTAAATGTTGACTTTTTAAAAAATAAAATTACTTAGATGATGAATTTCATCTGAAACTGATTATTTTCTGGCATTTTAAAGTACTTTCTCTGTGTAACCAAAAGTCTGCAGGATTTCTCACCAGACCATCTTCTTATAATTAAAAAATACCATTTGCACTTATTCATCACTCCCCTCTATGTCACAAAGACAAATCTGTTCCATGAATCTTGATCTCTCTACTGGCTAAAAAATCTTCCAGGTATTCCATGCAAACTGACAATATGGCACCGCAATTGCATCCTTCACTCATAATCTGACAGACCCTTTAACCCTTCTCACTGAACAAGGATCTGAACCCTCTATCAGCATCATTCAGCTCCATATCTGCAGAGACCGTGCATTTACCATCTTGCCCAGAGAGTCTGTCTGATAAGAGCAACATTTTAATTTGTCTGTAGGGCTTTGAGGAGATTGCAGTTTCCTGGGTTGCACAGGGAATACCCTGAGTGGAAGCCCATCACCACAGTTCTTTCTAGACATGCCTGTGAGGTCCAGGTGATGCATATCTGCTCTAAAACAGGAGAATGTGCCAAGCACAGAAATATTCAAGGGCTGCATCTCTGGACTGATCAAACCCACTGTCTTCAAAGACCAAGAAGCAACATTATGTTAGATGGACAAGAAGGGAAAAACCTGACTGACTACAAGAATATATAGAGTATACACAGTATTTCTACATATTATTTGTTGTCAAATTTTGAGAAAATTTTATCTAAGGCAATTGTCTATATTGGGAGGGCAGGGCCCATTATGTGCTCTTGAAGGAAAAAAAGCTTGAAAAGTTGTTATAACATTGTTTTAATATTTATTTCAGATTCTACTTAAAGTTTGAAGCTTCAAACAAAATCCTCAAATCAATAGGTAAGTTGAGGAAGAGGCAGATTGCTTAAGGAAGGCAGGGTACTTGGACAGAGGGAAAGTCCTCTGCAAATCAGCACATTTAATTATTTCTTTTGTTTAACAAAAATGTGTTTCAGATCAGTTCTGATTAAGTTACCATTACATTCTTTTGTAGATCCATGATAAAAAAAATTGTGTGAAAGATATGGACAAGTGGCTGTTTGAAAGATCAAGTGCACAATCAAACCCTCACTTAGGTACAGCAGCTGTCTGCACTACAGATGTCTTTGTAAAATCAAATTCATGCTGCAGATCTGATGGGAATGCATTGAATGGCTCTTCCTACTGAATTATACATGGGGCATTTTTTTTTATAATATCACAATTTAATTTCATGCAATTTACATATTCTGATTAATAGTGCAGGGGAAAGATATATTTAATATGCTGTGACACTGCTGTATAAACAATGACTGTTATCAGTATTTTGTCCTGTTCTTTAAGATTAATTAATTTTAAGGTTGTAGTCAAGTTACACTACTATTTCTCTTATACGCCACAAAAAATGTATTCTAAACTACCTTTTGCTTAACATAATTTCTCTCAGTTACACTATCTCTAATGAGAACTTTTACAGGAAAATATGTTGTTTTAATGGAACAAGATAGCTAAACAGGAAAAAAAAGTGCTTTTTATTTAATAAGTGTTTAGAATATACTAAATCAGAACAAATATGAAGCGGGATGGTTGAAAAGGAATTTCTGTCAATTTATCTATTGATGTATATTCCATCACTTACAAATTTCAGTTCAGATAATGCTACTAATTAGTTTTGGCTGATATTGGAGTATTTTGTATGCCCCATTTATAAAAGCTGTTTGCCCATCTGTTAATAGGTTGGAAGTGATTAAAGGACACTTATTTTGGCTGTTGCAAAAGCCAAATCATTTTAAAGCTGCAAATAAGTGACAAAATCAGCTAAAGGTTTGCCAAGTTCAGGACCTGATTTTCTTAAAGCATTGTGGTGTCTGCTTCCTTTCCTGCCTGCCTAAAGTGCCTCTGAGTTTTCAGTATATAAAAGCACAAATTCATTCTACCATGGCAGGCTACACCTTCTATTTGTTTAAACTGAGGTTTTAATGAACTTTGAATGTTTTTCAGTTCTCTAGCATTTTTGCTGTTTTCTACTAGCTTTGAAGCTTTGCTTTTGAGACCTCAATTAAAATGGGGCTTACAAGAGTACTCAATATAACTGTATTTCAATACCTGGCCTACTCTTCCTGTGTGTTGTTTTATCAGTGTGCAAAAAAGAATGGGAAAGCCAGAGGAAAAAGACGACAAAAAATAGGATAAATAATTTGGTTGACAAGGATAGTCATGGACAGTGAGCTGGAAATCAATAGAAAATCAAAACCTCTAATGATACGAGATATATGTGTGCCATTTTTGAGATAATTATAAAACTTCAGTTCCATCTGGAAAAGAATCATAAGTTTAACTTCAATGAAGGTAAGAATTAGCCTTGTACACAGAGATGGAATAATTCCCACACGTCATTTACATCCTACAGACTACCTGAAGGCAAACATCACATTTAAATTATACTCTTCTTTCTACAAATATTTAACTTAATGTTTTGCAGTATGAGGACAGAAGCTGACCCTTACTCCCAATGAAAAGTAGCAATCGAGTTGTGAAAACAGCATTTTCACAACTGTTTTTTCTGTAAACTTCTGAATACTTTTTCCTTGACTGGGTTTGAATGTAATACCAAAGGAAAAAGAGCAATAACTAACTCTAGACTTATCCTCTTAATCTGCAGATTTAATTTTATAAATGAGCAACATAAAGTGCTACCGACATACATTAAAGAAATACCACCTGCTGCTAACTGCTTTAATGGAAAATCTGTCTAGCGCTTTCTTTAATGATTATATGTCTTAAAAATTCAACAAATGAAAGGATTATCACCAAAATCATATTAATCTGAAAAGGATTAACAGCCTACTGTTGAAAGACTTCATGAACTGCAGTAGGAGAGGAAGGATCTGAAATAAAAATGCAAAGAGCTTTTCACATAAATAGTGCAAAAAGACTGTTAAAGGTTGAAGCAGCAAAAGTGAAAATGGACTGTAATGAAGAACGGGGATGTGAATCAAACACATCAGTGGTGAAAATAAAAGAGAATCACAGAAAACATTCTGTAAGCTCTAACGTCCTTAACACCTGTATATGCATTTTTCTTTGCAGGTTTCTGTGACTGGCTGCACTCTCATTATCATTGGTAATTTTGGACTAATTCAGATACATTATTTTAAATGTCTTGTTTAAAGAATGAAAATTTTATTGAGCCTTCTGAACTTAATGAAATGCTGAGAATGAACCTTTGGCTTCCTATGGATACAGATCTTTTGAGGGTTAGAAAGACCTCCCACAGTCTGCAAAATACTTTATCTTCAACAATACACAGTTTAGCTTCTAGAATTTCAACACACAAAAAGAGTGTTTTATTTTTTTCTGTAATACCTTCCCTGCCTGTAGGACATTAATGGATTCATGGCCAGGCATTTCTTGTTATTTAATGGCCAACAGAGTTCATTTCATCAAGCCTCATTCAGTAGTTATCCATATTCATGAAAACACTTAAGGATGTGTTTGATTTTAGCTTTAGTAGGATTTAAGGATATGTTTAAAGCTTGGCACATACTTAAAATGCTATGCTGAATTTGGATGGAGGCAATCTCATGCTTACCTGAGCTAAAGTTAAAATTAAGCAATGCTTAAGTATTTTGCTGAATACAGATGGAGTGCTGAACTGTGTCCCAGTGATTACTCATAAGTGTCAGTATGTTCTCAATCCAGAAATTATCACTTTACAAATAAAATCTGAAGATATGCATATACATAATCAATGTATGGCTGAGTAGAATTTTGATGACCAGCTAATTACAATTCATGCAGACATAAATTAATAAGAAGATGAAACACTGCTTGAACTCAAACATACATCCCAAATTATTAACTTGGGTTGCACAGAGAGGATAAAAATAGGAAAGTAAAACAAAATGGAAGCATAAGGACAAGCCATAATGACAAGCACAACGACAGCTTTTGCTTCCAGTTGAAGACACCTAGCTAAACCTCAATGGGACCAGTGTAGTTGGTCTCAGGGCCTTATACTAAAACTTGCCTGGTTTCCTAAGGCTGGAATTATGTTAAGGGGAGGTTAATATGAACATCAAACAAACAAAAGCCAGAATCAAGATTCTGAGGTTTTGCAGTTGAATGACATTGAGAATCTAAGGGTTCTACTTGGAAATGGTCTAAATATATGACTGCAACCAACTTATGCTTTCTAATTCTTCTGTCAGTTTTCAATATTAATTGCCAAGAGAAAACCATTGGAAAATAAGTTTGAAAACAACTACTTCAGTTTCATATGTATCTCATATGCCTCCTTTCTGACTTAGCATTTGATGCAGGGCTTTACTTTTAGTTGGCTTGGAAGAACACTGTAGTCTGGAAAGACAGAGAAAAAGACCTTGTGAATTAGATAAGTAAAATCTTAGCTCATGACTGCCATATATTTCAAGAACTCTACATATATTTTGAAAGGTTCCAAACTTAGAAAGGACTAAAAAGTTCAGAAAATAAATCTACCTAATCAGTAACCACAAATGCTGGGGATGAATATAGCAATGCTTTGCTTTAAACTTCAGTGTACAGGTTCAAAAAAGGGAAATATTGCTTTCCCATTTCCATCTTCTCAATGACTACTCTCTGTCTTGCTACCAATAATTCTAACAGATGAGGGTTTTGCTGTGATGTATTTTTCATCTAGCTACATTTTAAGAAGGACACATCATCTATTTTTAAAAAATGGTTAAAAAAATCCCAACAAAATAATCCAATATATAATTGAAGCATGTCCTTTTCATTTTAATTCCTGTGTTCCCAAAATACAGCTCTAAACTGAGCATCTTAAAAAATGGATATCTGATATCCTGATCCATTACATCTGTTACCATTGATGGATGGTAAAATGGTATTCAAGATCTGTTATCATTAAATGTTCTCCTACCTGATTATTGCCATCTTATCTAGCCTGTTTTATGATAGAAACTATCCCACACCTCTCACAATTCCATACACTGCCCCATAGATTTCTTTGTTTTTTAGGACAGCATGACTGGCACATTGTATTTTGCCACTAACTTGTGACAGTTGCATGGCCATACCACCTAGAAGAATACAGACACAGTGATGTTTTCTGTTCAGACCAAATTCTTTTCCTTTCCATACCCAACCTCCTAGTGTGTTCTGTATTCCTTAGGGTTAGAGGTTTCATACAATTAAATGGCAATTTTAAGCTTGTGCCTGTGTGAAAATGCCAAAATCAGGGCTCATTCAGGTGTGCATATATAGAGCGGTTCTCTCCACCAAACATTTTCATTCCTTTTCAAATTACCAGCATGTTTTGATGAACAAATCTTGTTTTAAAATGTCATATGTGGTACATGCTAGACTAATGTAGGCAACTACCTTACAAATACAACTAAACCATTCTTTCAGGCATTCAATTTAGCAAGTTCACCCGCTGAGTCTGAACTCTAGAGGCTAATTATAATTTTTTTAATCAAATAATGCAGGTTTTAAAGCCTGCAAATTCAGTGCCCTGGCATGTATTGCAGGTTTCAAGCAGGGATGCATGTGTTGCTCAACAGTTAAACATTTTTCTTATGAAGGCAAGCATGCAATTCAAGCAACTGCTATTGCAAATAGAAAACCTGTCTCTCCAAAACCTTGTATATTTTAGGATCACCAGGTGCCACTGTTATCTAGTGGGAGAGCTAAAATGCATGCAGATGCTCAGGAATAGCCCTATTTAGTACCTCATTTTATAGGTGTATAATTCTTGGGTCATTTATTTAATAAATTCTGTGTCACCACTGAGTAATCCTGCCCAATTTAGTTGGCTTTTATATTAGTTAGCTATATATTGGGTTTTGCATCTGGTTGTAATCTAGGGACTGGAGTTCTGATGTTGCTCCTCCCAGAACTAGAGTGGCTAAAGCCTATCATTTTATCAACCCCATTCATCTACTTGGAAACCCTGTCAGCCATGTAAGGTTTATGATGGAGGATTATCTACATTTTAGTTCATGTAGTCTAAAGACAAGACAATGACTAGTAAAGTCACCCTCAATAATTTAATATGAAGATGAAAATATGCTTTTTGTGCAATTAAGATGTGACTAGTCATTTAATGAAGAGTCTGGATGTTAACACCAGCTGTCTGAGGGAAAAAAACACGAGAGAAGAGCGGACATAGAGGTGCAGTAGGCAGAGCATCTGCATAAAAACCTCAAGAGCCATTCTCCAAAAATTTCTTTCTGGGCAAAGATCCAGCACTACAGTAAGTGACTTTTCCATGTCTGGGCTTAAATGTATGAATTCAGGAAAGGATAGACACATGAAGTAACAGAGAGAGTTACTGAGTATTTTAGCAATTCACCTGAAATTTCCCAAATGCTATGAAGACATTGTCTGAGTCAGTCTTATATCCTTCAGCTGTGCATATCAGTATGATTCTGGTTATGAGCTGATAATAGGAACTAAAATCTTGCTATGCAGTGATCAGCATGGGCCAGATCTCTGAAGATCATTCATGACTCAAGTTTCAAACACATAAAAATGTTAGTCATTTCAAAAACTATCATTTTGAGATGACAAACCATTGATCAACAGATTGCCATACATGACTTAATACAGCTGAGTGAAAACTAATTTTCACCTTACTTTCTTAAGTATTCTTTCTTTATTTAAATACAATATGTTGCACCTTGCTTTTCAAAATTTGACCATGTAACTTGAAGTATGTCCCCCTTTAAAAATAAGGAAAGTCCTATCATCAACCCCTGAGAAGTGGGAGTTGAGAAATACATGCAAAGGTTCTTTACAACTTGCACTGCCAGGTGAACAGATACTCTGCTGTAGCAAAGGAGTCAAATGGCTTTATCTTCTCAGAATCTTCCATGTAAAACAGTGCAGCAAAGCATGTGTTTACCCTGGAATTGGCTGCTCCAACTTTACACCAGGATGAGCCACTTGCCAATTGAGTTCAGTCTCCTGCCTCCCACTTGCAAAAGGAGTTTAATTGGCTCTAACAGCAATCTGCACACTGATAAAGGTGTTGAGAGAAACCAAAAAAACCACAACAAACTAATGAACAAACAAAAACCAGCAATAAACACATCTAGTTGAAGACCTCACAAAGCGTATTTCTTCCACAGTGTTCTATTTCTGCTGGCCTACCACCAATTCAGTGTGTAGAGACTCTTCAAATAGCCATTCCTCCCTCTATATTTCCAGTTTTTATCCCTGGCCATCCAAAAGTTCTCAATTCCTTCCCTTTGCTTCCCAAACCATCTTTTAAGTCTCCAGTATGTGTTCCAATGGATTGGATATGCTTTTCATATCCAAGGCCACCTCCCCCTTTCAAATTCCCAGCTTAATTATGCTGGAGACAAGGGTGGCCTACAATAAAGACCTTGCTTCCACTTCACAAGCCACCTGTTATCTTCCTTGCCAACCTGCCAACTCCTCTGCTGTTTCCTAGTCCTGCTGCTCGCCAGCCCACTGTGCCATCTGCACAGCAGGAATTCAGAGATAAACTTACCAAGTGTTAGAAGTCTTAGCTTTGTCTCCAAGCCAGTGCTGCTTTGTGAGCAGAATAATTATTCTGGAATAAAAGTAAGTTTCATTTAAGTATAATGTCTGCATGGAAAACGACTCAAGAACTAGGTATAGCAAACTGATTTATTCTATTCTAGCTCTTCTATTTTGCTTCCTCTTTTCTACTGGGCCCGAGACTACTTTAAATTTTCCTAATCACACAAGCTGTATATGGATATAACAATTACATTAACCTACAAAAAAGAATTAGAAAATTCCCCAAAGTGGAATTTAAAAATTTACAGTGACTTCAGAGAGTAATATTTGAAACATTTCTGAAACTGAGGAGAAGCTGAAATGCAGAAATCTGATTACTCAGAAGACTATTAAATGGTTTCAGAAGACTTCTTTCCCAAAGGTTATTAAAAACAAAACAAAACAAAAAAACCCAAACCACACAAAAAGAAAAAAAAAAGCTTCCAACCAGAGCCCAAAAACTGGACTGTTATATGATGAACTGGAAGAGGGAAAAAAGTTCCATCTATTATGGTTAGTGGCACTTTGCCACAGAAACTAAGGTCCTTAGTTTGTGTGGCAAAGTGCCACTGGACCATTATTAGTCCCAGTGTCCCATAATGCTGGATATGGCCTGAATACATAAAGTATAGGACAATTACCATCCCAGAATATTCACGAAGATCATGAGAAACAGAAGCACAGAAGTCAGACAGATAAAATAATACAAGAAAACCCTGAAGTGGATTCAATTTACATGACACAAAGCTGTCACAGTACACCTGGAACTTAATGCTTGTTTCTTTAGATCATAGAGTCTGGAAAAGATTAACCTTAAGAATGAGCATAAAGTGCATTAAAGAGGATGGTCTGGACCATCTACAAAGTGTTTCTCCCAAGTCTACAAGGCAGCACAGGAAAAAAATCACCTGCAATTCCATGCTGGAATATTGAAACTGTCATCATTCATCAATGGGAAGAATAGAAGTTGATAATTCTATTGTGAATCAGAGATTATAGAGGGAAAAATATTTCATATTTTGTTCACTTCAGATTATTGTGGTATTCTGTCTAAACTGGTGAATTTGAACTATGCAAGCACTTTGCATGATAAACAGTAGAACTCTTTATCAGCCTTGAATGATGATGCAGAAGTGGGTAATTCACAGCTAGCTTTGAAAGGGCTTTTGATTTAAATAACGATCTCCAGTTTTAGGTCAAGTGTAAAAGCCTACTAAAGTGCAAATCACAAACAACAACACTATCTTATCTCTTAAAACACCACAGATATATTCTATCTCATCCCAAAGAAAATAAATCAATAATTCAAAATAATGGTATTCTGTCAATGGAACACCTTGCCTATAACATATTCCTCCTGTCTTTTGGGGAAAGATTTTATGAAGACTATTTTAAAGTTTAATTAACCATTTTTATGTTTTTGTTTCTCCTAATTTTACAGGGAATATATCAAAGTCATTCTGAAACAAAAATACCCCTTGTGTGCAGATGCAAGGAAAGCTACAGGCATCTTCTGAGCATGCTCACTGTTTTATCCAAGTTACATTATCTCTGTTACCTTTTCTCATTAAATAAAGTGAAATCAGACATGGAAATACTCAGCAAGATTATTTTCTTTCACATGAAACATCCAGTGACAAAGATGTCTTTGTGAATGCCATGCTTTTTACTTCCCACTTCTTGTCTGCATTTTAATCCAGGTTACCTATTCTTCTTAGAAGTTCAGACTTTATTTTTGGCTTTAATAACATAAAAATGCCATGATGCAAGCACAAATGTTGTGTAACTTACCTACCATGGAACATGGGTACTGTAAATAGCTGAATTAGAGTTGAAAATAATTAAAAGAATGTGCACTGGTTCAGTTGTGCAAACAACGTAACTGCAGTGGCAACACAGGCTCATCATCAAAGCCTGATCAGAGCAGGTATTTAACTACAAAAAAAAAAAAAAAAAAAAAAAAAAGAGTACAGCCATGTCTCTGGACAGTGTGTATTTTACAGACTCGCTCATAATTTTGCATGGAACTTCAAGATTTTGAAGTTCAGCTTTGGTTTGCTGCAGAACAAAACCAAGGGATTCTACAATTGTGCAACTGAAATGGAATAAAGTGCCTTGAATGGATAAGCAAAGAGATTTCAACCTCACTTTTTCAATACCCTAAACAACATTCCCCTGCATGCTTGGTTTCCTGAGAGGGTTTGAATTTCTGTTTTTCTCCTCTAGTCCCTACAGCAGATACTCTCCTAGGCCTGATAAATTATTTTTGACAAAAATGTCATTGAAATTCATTTCAGGGGGAGGGGGGAATACATTTCAGCTGTAGAGCTTCAGGATTTGCCTAAAGTCAGCATCTATTTCTCAGTCATTTGTTTCCTGTTGAGGAAGTGGTGGCTTATATTTGCTAAAAACACTTTTCAAGAAGTACAGCACCGTAAAGTCAGTGCATCCTGTCCTGATGAAATTGTTTGCAGTGCCACAGAAGACACTCCAACTCCTGAAATTCCATAAACTCATCTTTCTCAGCTATGTCTGCCCATGACACTTTGCTCCTTCCATAGAAGTAGCATTGCATGCTTATCTCACATTAATACCAAGAAAAATTAAAAATCAAGCAACTCTTTTAAGGTCAGGCATTTTGATGCCAGATTAGAAATAATACATCTTAAAGAAATACAAAAAGAAGTTTTGGCTTAGACTTAATGATCAGGTGCCTCTCTAGGCAAGAGAGGCATAACCTAATTTATCTAGGCTCCCTAGGACTTCGACTGTCAAAGCTTGACAAAGTTAGACATTTACTTTTTGAGAACAAAAAAAAATTTAAACAGAAAATAAAATTTGCAATTTTTTCGTGCAAACCTTTCAGTCTTCACAAGTGTTTTCAATCAGGCTAAAATAAGTTTACCATTATTTTTTTAAATAATAGGATTTATGCAGCTCTAAGGTCAAACAGAAAACTTTTAGTAGGTGAATTACCTCCCCCAGCTGCTTTCTACTTTAAATTACTCTTAAAATTTTATCTTACCTCAAAATTTATAATACAGTTTCTAAGCCTTTTGTAGAGAATGTATAAAGTTTGTTAAATTTTTTCTATTGTTTTCTGATATTTACCTCATTTTAACTTTGAATTTGAGAATTTGTAATCTCTGCCCTGTCCAATATTTTTCGTAAAAATTTCTTAAAATTGCTATAAAAGTAGGAAAATACATAATTTATCCAAATTATTTCACATTCTTTATTTGAACTCTTCTGATTCTCTCCCCCATCCCAGCATGGGGAATGAGCAAGCTGCTGGCTGGAGTTAAACCACAGCACTGAGCCATTGGTGCCTGTTTAAATGTCCTTTATTAGCAGCTCAGCCAGTACTCTTTTTTTGCAGCTTATTCCAAGTAAATTTTGTCAAGGCCTTGGACTGTAAACAGACCACCCTGCTGCTGCCATGTGCTTTTGGAATGCTGTGACCCAGACTGCACAATATTTCTGAAGAGGATGCATTGGTTATTTATTAAGAAGTTTCATTAATTCTTTCTGCATTGCTGTATTATACTCTCTCTTTTCTGTTCACAATATTTATATTTAATAGCACATGAGACCTCAGTCTTCTACCCAAAAAAAAAATCTGTCAAATATTTACTAATATTAAAAGATTAAAAGTGCTAGGGAAAAATGACCATGTAAAAAATTCTGTGATAAAATGCTTAAGGCTCAGGCCATGCTCATTAATTTTCCTACTCTCAGATGCCTTCTTCAACCTCTGCCAGTGTAGGATTTTGCTTCATTGACTGCTAGATTCAACATTCTCTCTAATGTAATATAATGGTAATTCCTGCAGGGAACTGATGAGAGTCTCATGGCTGCTAGCAGGAGAGATGAGCTCCCTAACCATGAAGTTACTTAGGACCAAACTGCTTCCTAGAATATATTGGGGAAAAATGAACAAACAAACAAAGCACACCACAGAAAATTCTGCTCTGTATTTCATAGAGCAGTCACACCATACCATTAGGAATCATGGAGATAAATAGTATTAAGCCTCTACATGTGTGAAAGAATAGGATTTAAAGATATTTCTGTCTATTGCACTTTTAAATTTGTTTGATTAAGCACATTTCTGTTTAGTGGGAGGGATTGTATAACTTCTAACTCTGTGAATGCCTAACTCATGGAATCCACTGAAAAATTCACTTACTCGAGTCACTTGTAAAAACCTTGAACATTTCAGACGTAATTCAGAATGTTGGCTGTTGCCGGTATAGCTATTAATCCCTCCTCTAAAATGAGAAATTGTATGTGAAAAATATGTGAGATACTCAGGTATGAAACATAAAACAGTAGCAATCTACTGATCAAAAGTAAATATCTTAATGTAGAGACATTCAGAATTCTCAGTATACAGGGCTCTCTGCTCCAATTGCATATTCCCACAGCTTGGCCAGAAGCCTTTCCACTATACACAACACTGCTTACCTTGCAGCCAGAGAAGTTAATAAATGCCAGAAATATCAAATATAGATTGATGGGGGAAAAAAAATGTTTATAAACCTTTGAAATTCCAGGGGCCAGTGAATCAGAATCAAATTTTAAAAATAACCAAATTAATTCTTAATACTTTTCCAAGTTTTCTGATTCTTATTGGACTTTGTAAGTCCCAAATTAAGTTCCCTTCTGAACTGCCATTGTGTTCCATTTCTACATCAAGCTTTTTCATCTAGCTTTTTCCCATCTGCAGGGTCAGCCTGGTGTGCTTTTAAACTTTTACAGGCAAAGGCTGTTGCAGGAATCCCTCAAAGATACATCTACATTATCTGATAAATCAGTGAGAAAAGCCAGAGTTTAAACCAAGCTTGTCACAGAAGCCTCTTTACCAGTTATCATTGAAGTCCAAAAAATTAATGCATTGAGGGAAGAGAAGCTGATGAAGATTCACAGCTAGCTAATGGCTTTTTTTAAACGGGGCATTCATTTTAATCTATAGTATTTAAAAGCAATTATTAGCTAGAATATAGAAATAGCAACTCATAGTTTATTTGTACATTTACTAAATTTGTGTTAGATAATTAATTTAAAGCATTTGAGTTTTATCTATAGAGTCAGTCTATGGGTGCTTTAAAGGAGTGAACAAGAAAAATAGCAGCCAGGATCTAGAAATATAAAGCAGTCATATAACAAGGTTGAAGTTTGCATCCACTTTGATGTCTTCTATATTGCCAGGATATTTTAAATAAGACTGTGTTTCATTCAAGCATCAAAACAGGAGAATGAACTCCATGTCTAGATTGCAATTCTCATTACATTTATTTTAAATAAAGCTGCATAACAAGAAATAAGTATTTTCTGAATGTCTCCAGTGGCTGAAGTCTTAACAGAATTAGGATATTTTTGTTTTGTTTGGTGAAACTTTCGAAGTATACAAAAACTTAGGTGTTTGTCTAAGGGAATTTTAAGCAATCTATAAACCTTAACTCCCACATGAATAAATACAACAATTGAAACCTCATGGGTTTTCCTAAAATACCCAGTGTTTAGACTGTGTTTTGACATGCCAAATTATTGTTGAAGTCTGAGTTTTTATGTTCAGGTTTTGGTTGATTTTGTGAATGCATTAGTTTTACTCACCATTTTTAATGTGTAGAATGCAAACTTTCTGGGGCAGGAGCTGCCTGTACTCACATGTAGGTACAGCAGCTATCTATGCAAAAATTACTGTTTCTGTTCCCAAACTCTTTCATATCCCAGCTTCACCCTTTGTCACTTCTAATCCAGCTTTCACCCTATCCTAGCTCCTCTGGACTGCTGTGATTTTACTTCAGGTTACCTATGTAAACTAGATTTAACTAACACACCATGACAGTGCTCATCTTCATTCGCTCTTGCAGATACATACTTGGGCAACTTCAGGTCTTGCTAAGAGCTTTCAAATGCAAGAATTCTGGTTTTGTAATCTAAATAGTATAGAAGTTCTCGGTCCATTTTTTTTTTTTTTTTTATTTCTACTGGTTTGTGAAATTTGTGTTTTCACTTCATTTTTATTGATTTACATGTTGCTGCATGTAAATCAATAGCAAAGAATTTTGAACACTCAAATTTATTTTCTTTTCTCAGACCTCTTTTTCTCAGTAAAAGGAGGTCTGTTACTCTTCCTAATAGTGCAGCTACTGCTGGTAGCACACTTTCAGTGCCAAGCAGCCAATGTAAGGTTCAATGATTCATGGTATAGAAATAGCAATTGGATCAGTTGTAATTGTACTTTTGGTGTCAGGTTCAACAGCAACAACAAAACCAATCCCTGCTAACCCACAGAAATGGAACTGGTCAGTGCCAGACACAGAGTATTTTTTAGAATTCATTTGTTGTGTATCACAGTCACATTTCTAAACCTGGTTATTTAAAATGAAAAATAGATTCTTCATTGTCTTGCATTCAAGTATTGTGAAACGCTCTTCTATATTTTAAACAAAGATACATATTTAGGAAGTAGTTTCATATCATTGGAAAAACATGCATTTTGTTTACTAGAAATGTACCAGAGAAACTGTGAATAGAGAAGAATAAGGTTTCTGAAAGTGCACCCACAAATGTTTGCTTTTCAGGGTTGATATTACAAGTAATTAGCTTGACATTTAATGAATGACATTTCTAAGAACTGCTAAAGCTAACTTAACAGACAAACAGAACAACCCTTTTTTTTTTGTTTAGAGAAGGTAGTAGCATTTTTGTACATTTTATGTAAAGTGATTTTGCCAACTAATGTTGAAGATATCTACATTCATTAAATACTTGAAATAAAAATGCTGTCTGCTAACTGAGTTTCTGGTACAGTGCTGTGTGCTTAGCACAAGCTCTGATAAGAGTTCCTGTGGTAAAGATGAGATGGCCCTTACTAGAGTTAGAATAAACTGACCCTCAATTAAAATTGTGTGTTTTTTTCCAAGCAAGTTTAAAATTATAAACAATTCAGACAGTTTTTCCCATTTTTATAAAGAAGGGAAAAGTAAAAAAAAAGAAAAAAAGGCAGATCTGTTGAAATTATATGTTCTTAAGCTTTTCCTAGGCTTTACAACTTAATTTTACATTGGCAAGAAACTCTTTGGAAGGATCAAGAATGCATGTGTTAGCCTGGTTATCCAACCCAGAGGATATGTTTGTTTACATGCAACACATTTCAAGGGCAAGTAGAAAACCACAGTAATTCAAGACATACATCTGAAATTTGGTCTCATTTCCTGCTTATATTAAGAATGAAATTAAATGTTTATGTCATGATAGTCTCATCAGCTTTATTTTTGTGCATTAGAAATCTGGAAATGTCTTCCAAGTGCCTGTGATATCAGTCTCATTCACACAGCTCAGCTGCTGGGTTAGCACACCCACACCTCACCAGGGAAGAGAATGGAGTCTTCAACCCAAATGGAAGAAACCTGGTTATAAATAGAGTTCCCATTTAGCACCTTTTCCTTTTTTTTCTAATTTCTGATGGGTTTTATTTCACTGCTTAAAAATGGATAAGGCAGAACTACAAAGTTATCCTGCTTTAAAAGAAATGTGAGCAAAGCCACTGAGTCTTTTATTTTCCTAAGTCCATGAAGGCTATCAGTGATGACATGGTCTAGTGAACCGAGTGGCCATGTCTTGAGACAGTATTAGCATGTACACAAAAGTTTGGTTTAGATCTGGAGTATGAAAGAAAAAAATGTGAAATGCTAGATTGAGTGAAAACATTATCAAATGTCCTATCTTCTATATTCCTAAGATTTTTGGGACTAAAGGACACATATTCCTTTTGCTCCTTCATTCCTTCCTTTACTAGTTCCTTTTACAATCTAAAAGAAAAGGACAATGATTACCATAAATTAAAGGGAAAATAACTTCTTTTTTAAAACCAAGTGATACTTTTCAAGAAAATTTTCATTTCTAAAAAAAGAGAAAAGCTTTGTAAAATCAACAGCCCATAGTTTGCAGCAGTCTTGAATGAGTAGAAACATAAACTCAGAAATAAATTAATACAGGGTTTTCCATTGCAGTGTAGAACTAGTTCTTGCAAATAAACAAAATATGCCACTACAAGGTCTCACCTCCACCAAATAATGATTTGTTTTACAAAAAATAGAGGTTTTATTAGTACCCACCTTGATACTTTGGTGGTCCCTTACTGTCATTGCACTAGCACAGGGACACTGATAGAGGATAGCCCTGAAATTTCCAATTCAGAAAATACACTTCAAAAGTGTCTTCACTGACACTCCTTGACATCTCTCCTACATCTCTTGTTGTCCCCTGCTACTCTCTACATCTGATCCCACAGCTGATATTCTCCCTTCAACTCCTTGTGTAGCTGATCCCCTTTAGCTGATCCAGCTCATTTCCAGCCTCCCAGCAATACCCTGTTTCACAGCCTTTCTTTATTTCAGTCATATAAACCTTTCCATTAAAGAACTCACTTTCTGCCCACAAGGCACTTCCATGGGCCTATTTTATTGTAGTGAAAATGCAAACAACAGGGAAAAGAATCTTGTACACACATGATTAAATTATGCTCCGTCAGAAAAAGCCCTTTGAACTGCAGTTTCTCTCCCTTCTTCCCCAGCCCTTGTCACCATGGGTTATTTTTCAAATGTGCTTTCACAGCAGCTCTTCATTGAAGTGAATGATACTACTTTTGGACCTTGGTATTTGTGCAGTAATTACTATTGTTCAGCCCTGTATTTAATAGGCAAGTGAGAGGACTTCTAAAAATATAGCAGGCCTCATAAAGATTGCTTACAAATCCCTTCAGAAATACAAAGCTGTGGTCCCAAACAAACCCTGTTCCATTCAGCAGTTTTCTGTTCAGCTGTAGCACAAAAACACAAGATAAAGAAGAAGCAATACTGGGTCAGAAGAAACAGAGGAAAGGAATAAAGACTGGAGTTCAAACAACTAAAGCCTTGGTTGGTAGAGTCAAAGTCTGTTTTATCACTGCTGCAAACTGTTCTCTTTTCGATTACTTCAAAATCAAGAGAACTCTAATTTGTTCTAAACAGCTTTTGATTTTATCAATAAAGCATCAAAGGGCCTGAGCAATGCAATCTTTTGTAAAGGTCAGATTGTTTTCCTGTCTTAGAAAGCAAAATCTTCTCACCTTTTTTATGTTATGATTTGAACTTTATTTGAAAATACACCATTTACTTACAGTGCTACAGCTCTTCTTTCTCTTTTTCTTTCTGCAAATCTTATTAACAGCTAACACTGTCCTTTATGAAATGAAAGAGTTGACATGTTTTCCCATTAAAAAAAAGCCCCATCAGTTCTCTATCTTCATGTTACTAAATAAGTATGGGCTTTGGGGTTTTTTTCTGATAGATGCATAAGCATGAACTGTGATGACTAGAGAAAGAAAAATAAACAGTTCCAGAGTTTCCTGTTGTAGAATGGAAGTGAGCCATCATAAAACATAGCCCCCACAAATAGTGCTAAATGGTTTGAAATTACACTTGTCATAATGTTAATTACCAATAGCCCAACTATTTTAGGAGAACATAATTGAAAACCAGTTATGCTGGAATCTAAAAAGGGTAACATCTATTCATCTGACACTATTTTTCTTCTTTTTGATGGAAAAAAGTGTCATTTCTCTTACTCAGTAAGGAAGAAAGTAGGTAAATGTACTTGAAGCAGACAGGACTAATTTGACTGTTTCTTAAAAACTCATTTATTTTGAGGAGCCAGATTGAATCCCAGCTTTGATTTTCTCCATTCTACCCAGATGTGACTGACTACAGGTCAACTAAAATGGTGATGGAAAAGGGAATTAGAGCAAGACTTATGCTTCTGCTGGAGCTCAGCAACTTGCCAATGTCCCTTTAGAGAGGAAGAAAGGGTGCAGATGTTCTTATACCAAGCAAGCTCAAGAGAGAGTGTGATTCTGCAATCCCTACATTTGTAATGAGTCTGAGCAACACAAGACCTCCAGCTTTTGGCAGTCCTTCAGCTCTGCAGATCAGATTTTCAAAACCATTCAGCTGTCCTAGATAAAGCAGTACCATCCAACACTTGGCCTTTCAGCTTCTGGCCTCTATTGCACCAAGTCTTTAATTCAGAAAACAGATTTCCTATTAACATCATCTGTTAAGTCAGGGAAGGAAAACTGATTTTCATTTTACAAGGCATTCAGAAGGGCTAATACTAATGTATTATTTCATGTGGGTCAAATCTGTAGAAAATATAGGTTTGGCACATGTTGATAGATGGCTTCTGGGAGTCTCTTTTCTTTCCGGCACCAGATCTGTCATAGCCTAACTGTGAAAATATATATACTAGCACTGACTTGGACAAACTGAATCAGGCCTTGTTGGACAGAATGAGCCATTCTGGAGAGAGCAATACTTCCTTATTGAGTCAGGCCAATAACAGATGAATGGTCTTGCAAGTGTTTCCAGCATAGCATTATTTTTTCGAAGTATAAATCAGCTGCTTAATGTACAGCACTTCACTGAACACTGAGATACTTCTCAACCATGCTTTTATATGAATGGGCAACATGAGTGTTGTTACCAGCCCTTCCCATCAAAATTGATCACTGATTTTCCTTTACAGTACTCTACTTTCAGCTGCTTCAAGAAACTGCAACTATTGAATCTGACATTTTCTCTGCTGAGTAAATGTATCCTTAGAAAAAAAAAATCCAACTGAGGAAATTTAAACATCAAAAACTCAAAAACAGACTACTAGAAAAAAACTGATTTCATTATTCTGCTAGAAAATCATTATTTCATATGACAGAAATAGAGGTGGGCAACAAAACTAAAAAGCTGAACTAAGTTCAAACCAGTGCCTGATTGTGACTCATCTCTGTTCATGAATAAGGATGAACCAAGTCAATGAAAGGTTTCTGGCATTATGTCCTTACCATCAAATATGTTTGATTTCTCACATATTTGTCATCAGCTCCTTTGGTGTGGATTGTTTTTGGCTGACGGAAATAATTTAGACCCTTGAACTAAGTCACACCTTGAGCTGTCTCACTCACTGAAAGAGAAACATTCTGTGATCTATCACCTTTTATGAGAAATAATTCACAGCAGAAAATAAAAAGAAAGAAACAGCCTCAAAATTTTATTCAAAAGATTTTGTTGAGAGGAGAAGGAATGAAAAATTATCTCCAGATCAACCTGCAGGACTTTTAGGCCCTTGCAGGCCACAGTTGACTGCAAGAAGTAAAAAATCAGGGCTTTTCCACAGTTTACCTCAAACCAGTCTAGTCCCTTTGTAGCCTCTTGCTCATATGAACTTCATTCAAAAAATGGGTAGAATGCAGGAAAAGAAGCATTTTACCCTGCTTCCCTCAGTCTCTCCTCAGCCTCAAGAGGGTCCCATAAGAAGCTGAGCTGTTAAACTCAGAAAATTAGTGAGAATGGGCCTTCTCATTATGAATGTTTCAAAAAAGGGCATGTTTCTATTTATTTGTAATTAACAAATAAAGAAATCATATCCATTCTCAACAATGTGTCTGTACCAACATTGCTCTATTTGTAAGCAAAATGGTTCTGTAGATCTTAGGAATCCATATTTATTTTTACTTATGTCTAGTGATGAACACATAAATATTGCTATTAACATAAAAAGAATTGGTGTTTGTCCACAGCCTTGGAGCTATTGCTTCATATTTTTAATTGAGTGAATTATTTTGCTTTTTTAACAGTATATTAAGTCTCTACTACAAGAGGAATGACAATATTCATAATTTAATATGCAGTTTAGACTCAAAGAAATAAAGCCAAATCTGTGCAACCATTTACAAAATTAGTCAGTTTTTCTTCTCAGAGATACAAGAAAAGCTCTGATTGTTTTACTTTACAATTCAGCTAAACTAATGTCATTTGCTAGAAACATTTAAAAATTAATCCTAACATTTTAATCAAAGAATTATTTAGTGATCTGGGTTTTTTTAACTGAAGACATAGGTATTCAGCTAGTTTGACAGTTGCTTGAATATGTTTTGAGAAATATTTGCACTAATTATTGAATATATTATTAGAAAACATATCTTTCTTGCACAGTCCCAGCCATTTTCACCCCTGTTTATCAGTTTCTAGCTCTTAATGATAAAATCCACATATCCTAGGGAAAGAATCCCTTTTTCCTCAAAAAGAGAGATAACTTGGCATTTTGTGTTCTTTTAGTGTATTAAAAAAATTATTTTTACACTTGTATGAACTTAGAAGATTTTAAGGTATTAAATAGACTTGAAAAGTACTTATTTGAAATCAGCACTGTTAGGACATAATTATAAGGTCTTTTTACAAAGATATGCAACAAGCATCATCTCACAGCCCAGCTTCTTCTTCCTATAGTACAAATGTATCAGCAGTACCAATAAGAGCCAGCCATTTTGACCCAAACAGGAGAGCATCACAAATGAAAAGCAACTACATCCTTTAAAAAAAGACAGTAGCAACTTTATTTTTGCAAGACCATGTCACATTTTTGCTGTTCTGCTAAATGGCACCACAGGTCTCGGTGTCTCCACGGGGGTTTCCCCTCCTCATCACACACACTGATGTGCACAGCACAAGTGGTGGGAGCAGGATATGCAGCC
Source organism: Lonchura striata (assembly GCF_050655825.1). Classification (NCBI taxonomy): domain Eukaryota; kingdom Metazoa; phylum Chordata; class Aves; order Passeriformes; family Estrildidae; genus Lonchura; species Lonchura striata. Next base: position 61,852,285 of record NC_140706.1, read on the forward strand.
TTGTTGCCCAGCAGATCTGGACCAGATAGCAAGAATAATCCTGTGTGAATAGACTGTAACAGATTGCTTCCTCCTCTAAAGAATGAGGGACCAAAGCACAGACCATGACTGCGAGCGAGCTGATCTGAGCTGGGGGTGGACAACTGTAGGCTGCCGCTGAAGCAGCTGAAGGCAAGATGTCGTGCTGCAATTTAATCCTGAAGAACAATCAAGCACAGGTTTTCAGAGCCTCTCTTTGTAATTTTAAACAATATTTGCAAAAACACAATGTGGATATAGACTAAACATTCCCGTTCATTGAGACAGAAGTATCCTATTGATAGTAGCTTAAGACAGTTCCTTTTTTGTCTGCTTGCATAAAAATTTAGGTTTTGAAATGCATAAAAGACCTAAACAGAAGGCATTGCAAGACAGAACGGATGTTAACTCACTCTCATTACCCGATCACTTCAGAATCCACTGGCTATTCACAGCCTTGCATTTCTTTACACCAAGATTATGGAGTGCAGAGAAAAGAGAAGATCAGAGCAGACAAATCATTTTGCTGCTAGCAACAGCCTATCTGGGGACTTCTAAGTGCAGTAGATTAAGAAAATGTTTAGTGGCTGTCATGATTCAGTTAAGCCCAACTAAATCTGTGAAAGCCCCAAGAAACATTTATGGCAAATACAATTTTATTATCATTGCTATTTATCAGTGAAAGCTTGGGTCAGATAAGTGTCTTATTTTCACAAAGGTCAGATCTTTTTTATCTGTTTCTCAATGCCCTTTGACTGAAACAGATGAAGCTGAGTAAGTTCCTTAGATCTCAAAAGCATTACATCTTGAATTTTTGCATCAGCTTTTATTGCTGATCTCTTTTCAGTCACAATATTTTTACTCAGTTTCAATGGGAGGAGCTCAGGTTCTCAGCTGTCCCTTATACTAGCACCTTGGGCCAGTGAAAAGCTAATAGAAGTTAAATTCAAGATTCAAGCAGTAAATGCAAGGAGAGACTCAGCTGAGTATTACAAGATCCATCCTGCAAAAAGGAGCTGTCAAACAAAGAAGGCTGGAACAGGATTAGTCTGACTGCTCAGCTGCAGGAACAAGCTGGGACAGCAGGCAGGACAGAGGGATCTGTATCCAAGAGACAGGGTCAAGGGCTGGAGCAGACAGAAGTGGGTGTTGGGTGTCAGGATCACAGACCAGAACCACACCCAAATCCCTGAGAAGAAACATGGCTGATGGGAAAACCATCAGTTAAGCTTTCAACCCAGTACCTAAATCTTGAGGAACAGACTGTGGCCAGGGAATCTGACTGCTGCTCAGAGTCCCAAAGTTATCCAAATCAGTTTTGGAAGGGATTTGGTTCATGCTAGAACTGGTGCTGTCAGTCAGATTTTTGCACATGCTCATGCATATGAAAAAACAGGTGTAACAGGTAACAGAAGAACAGATACCTTGCTCTTTGAGTTTGAAAGGCACAACATAAAGATTCCAAATAAGCTAGCAAAGCCTGCTCAGCAGGAGGGCATTGGGAGATAAATATGGAGTGTTGTTCCTGAAATACATGGATTTACAAAAAAATATTCTGAGATTAAAAAATATATATACATATAAATTCATCTAGCATCAGTATTGGAAACATTTGAAGTTTTGCAGAACATTAGGAAAAACACACTCAACACAAGGAATTTTATAAAAATGTCTCTCCCATGACAAACTCAAGATAACTTTTCTTTTCTAATACTCACTCTATGTTAATCATATTCTGTCTATTCTCTGTACCAGAATAGAATTTATTTCTCTTTACCTTTGTGCGTGATCTGAAACCCAGGAATACCATATGGTCTAGAAGATGCACAAAGTCCCAAGATGTGATGTGCTTTATAAAAATAAAGACAAAGCAACATTTTATTCTTATCTACCACTACAAACTTACATTGCAAGTTAAAGTCTCTTACTGTGTAAAATATTAAATTCAAATTATATTTTTAAACACTTAAAAGTCAAAAGTAGCCATTTAAATCAATACTAGCTCTTGAGTTTGTGACTTTTTAATGCTTAAGATTATAATTTTTAAATTAACTGTTCTTATCAATGTGCTTAAAATTGTTACAATCTAAAAATTGCTTTGTCAGAATAGAAAATACATTGGTGGCTTCCTTATGGTTGTTCACAGACTGACTTCTGTCATTGTGACTGCAATCAGCTGCTGTTCATGTTGGCATTGTTGGCGTGGAAGTCCAGGAATGAAAGTAAACAAGTATTTTCTGTGGTAGCACTGCGAAACACAGATTTGTCCATTCTGATAAAGAGCACTGGGTAAATGGCCTTGCCTCAAGAGATTCTGTAGCTGTTGTGTGAATCATGAGTGTCAATGAGACCAGGAAAAACACTTGTGAAGCTTCATTCTCTCTTGGATGGGTAGGAGCAGGCTGGGTTGGCTTTTGCTTCTTCACAGCCATACCAGTATGTCCCCTCATCTGTTCAATTGTTGCTCTGCAGACTAATTCTGTCAGTTCCAGATGTTTCAATTATCTTACCATTAAAACAATGTGTTTTGTATTCCTGGAGTTGGGTAATTTTCAGAAATAATAAAGCATTTTTGGTTTGAAGAATCAATTCCTGAAAGCTATTCACTGTTCATGAGTGCCAGTCCCATATTAGTTGAATTTTAATTCAGTCATAGAGGTTGTGCTTTGGGGCTCTATTAAATATATAAATACATTTAATAGAAATAAGTTTATCTAGCATGTTTTGACCTATCTCCCTGACAATTGTTAGCTTTGCATAAAGCTGGACACATAACACATTCTCATCCCAGGGAGCAAGCTCGTTCCCATGGTCAGCTTCTAGACCTGTTGTGAAGTAGCTAAGAATCACAGGAGTCTCCATGGGATAAGCACAGCTTAGCTGCAGTTTTGGCTTGGGAAAAAGACTACAGAGAAGTGTCGTAGTCAACAGTAACACAAAGAGCTTTTGAAACTGGAACACTTTTTTTCCCACCTATTGGGCAAGCATGGTCACAAGGATTCAGATATTATCAAAAGATGTCAGGAAATTTACAGAAAGGAAATCACTATCACAACTGTAATTGAGCTTGGTTTTTAAGTATGACATCTTGTAATAAATGTTTCTTTTCCCCTATTTTACTAATTTAATGGCCAAGATCATGTTCATTAAGATCTAGGATACAATATGTATAGGAAATTATCAGAGGCTTATAGGAATTCATCAGTGATAAATGTATTTAACTTCTTGCTTACCTCAATACCTTGTGACACCCACTGAGGAGAGTTGTCCTCCAGAAGCATGGTCCAAAATTCTGCTTATTACTGAGATATGTTACACTTCCAAAAAAAAACCCCACCAGATAATTATTTAAAGCCTGAGTTTAAATCCCACATAGTTTTTACAATGCACTCTGGAAGCAGTGAGGAGGCTGATCTCAGGTTCTCTGTGAATCCCAAGTAAGAGGGAAAGGTTATGTGAGACTTGCCGGCTGAAATAGGTTACACTGAAAGCAACACAAGATGAATTCACAAGTATGGCTTGTAGTTTATTTTTCATTGGGAGTGTCACCAGGGGAACCTTGCATGAATTCACAAGGATTTTGGAAGACTAATAGAAAGGAAATTCTATTAGTCTTCCAATTCTATCCTGAAAATTCTTGAGGAGCATTTAAAGCCTGATATAAGAGAAGGCAAAAGAGGAATGTTTGTGCCATTTGGATGGATGGAAGCAGGGGAAAATGCAAGGTCTTGCATAAACAAAAATTTTCTCTCTTTTTAATAATATCTGGAAATAGGCAGCCAAAACCCCATGTTACAGCTCAAATGATTTCTCTGAGTAGCCATTTCATTGTGCTCATGCAAGGCAAATATAATTACCCTGCTAAACAGATAAAAAATGTCTCTAAAACCACACACTTAGACCTCTATATTCTCCTACCAATATTTTAATATCAAATTGAAATTGAAAATGTTCCACTAAGAATATTCCTTCAAGTGCTAGGATTCAGATGATAAAAGGAAGGTTTTGTCAACAATTTTGAAATATTATTAAAAGGTCTTTTAAATGGTTTAAAAGGACTTTTGATAAGCCTTTCAAATTATCAAAACCATAAAGGGTCAGCTTTCCAGCTGCTGTAAATTATCACCACCATGCTTAGTTCAAGGCAACTGAAAATCTGCTCTTTTTTGTACATATGGTGGGTTATTGCATAACTGATAGCTTTGAAAGGGTATTCTTTCTGGGGTGTTTTTTTTAGTTTTCAGTAGTGTTTTACAGCACTTCAGTCATGTTTTAGTGCAGGTCCTTATCTGAGAATAAGATATGAGTTTGACCATGAAAATCAGTAAGAAAATAAACTCCAGGAGTTTAGAATAATGAATTTATACATATGAAGAGGATGGTTCAGTTCATCTGTAAGAATGTGTCTCAAATATGTCATTGCCAAGATAGGTCATCCTCTATTTTTCAGTTAAACCTTCTTTAATCTATATATTGAAGAACCAATAGTGAACTCAATAAAAACAAATGTAAATAACCAATCCAGAGCACCTATTTCTAGATTTTGCAGAATATTATGTATCTCAAAAAGTTTATAGTAAGAAATGTGGAGTAAATACAACATATTGCCTGTAAAAGGCAATCAGCTTCTTATTTGGTTTTGAGAGGAAGAACAATTAAAAGTCCAGCCAGTCATGCCAAGCCTTACCTGAAAGATAGGAAGATCTCCAAAGCTCTACTCAAGAGTCAATCCCAGACAACCACTTGTTCTCTCTATGAAAAAGCCAGTGATACAACGAAGAATTAAAATACTTTTATTCTTATACATAAAGGCACAGCCAATTCAAGAGACACTAAAACATCATGTTCTTCCACGAAAGTATGAGAAACCTCTCAGGAAAACAAAACACATATGCACATACTGCAAACACACATCTCCAGTGTCACTCAGCACTTAATTTTGGACTCCAAACCATTATGCAAGTGGACCACACACTCCACATAGGTCTGGTTTATATTTACCACTACTGAGAAAGCTAGACCCCTTTTAAGCACCAAAATTGCTTTAGAAAAGATCTTATTAGGAACTTACACATTCTGAAATTGTTTCAGAAGTACCAAAGATAGCAAAAACATTTAGTAGCCTTCAAATATGTACATGCACGTATCATCTCTTTCCCATTGCTCCCTTTAGAAGTTTTCCTAAAACAATAAAATTATTGTCTCTATGCTTACTTTCTAATTATTTCCCAAATGAACATATTCTAACTCTAACAATGTTTTATATCTTGTCCTGTTTTGATGAATTCAAAAGATTTCTATTTATTTTAATATCCAACATAATCATACTACAGCTACAGTATGGGTAAAGTAAAATTGAAGATGCTCAGTCCTAAAAGCTCCATCATGCCAGTTCAGCACATTGCCAGAAATGAAAAATACTGGGAAGAAATTTAATTTTAGTAAAATACTGTATGGAATACAGGTGTGACCTGTAATTTGAAAGTAAAACATATATGGCTCTTTTACATTCAAAATGTGTTCAAGTTTGTTTAACAAAGGTAAATGTTTATTTAGTTTCAGTGTCATCAGTAAATCCGCACATTCCACAGGGAAGTTAGGCAGGCTGCATATTTTTAGTCTCTATTTCTGATGCTTCCTCAGGTTTTCAATCTCTTTTAAATAGTTACCTAAACCCATTCTCCTACAAGTTGTACAACTTTCAGTCTCTTAGTTCTTGTAATTAGTAACGTGTCATTAGCTCCTCAATCAACAGAGACTGTTCCTTGAAGACTTTGAATTTCAAATGTGGAAATCAAGCATAAAACTTCTGTTGTTGGCATAAACCTTTCAAGATTTCTGTATTTATCCTGGAAAAGCTTTACAGGACATAAGAACTTCCCCATGGTAAACTGGAGTAAACTACAATTCTAAATAATAGATACACATCTGTTATTAGACTTAATATTAGCATTAATTCCATGGCTTTTCCAGCTGATACTGTCTATGTAAGGACAAGAAAGAGTGGTTACAGATTCCTTTCCAGCCATCTCCTAAAGAAGGGGTGTTTCAGGTCACTGCTGGTCGCTGAGATGAGATCTGTTCTCTTCCATTCTCACTACATGTCTTCAATCCAACCTTTTCTTTGCCTCTATTGCTTCTCTCCCTCTGTGACTCTTCTGCCCTCAGCCAACTATCACATTAGATGGCAAGTTCAAATATTAATAATAATATTCTTTGTGAGAATGTGCAGAGGTGTTCACATCCAGAAGCATCATTGTCTTTAAGTGAAGGTAGAGAGTAAAAGGAAAGATTTGGTCATGACTTGTGGGGAAAACAAAAATTAAGCAGTGTATCAGTCACCTCTGAATGTGTACAAGTTCTAAACAAACATGTACAACTCTGATAAAAGCAGGTCTGTTTCTGCAGCATTGCTGCTGTTCTGCTCAATTGAATATTCAATAATTGCATTCTCTTGCTTCTTGCAAAGTGAAGGGACCCTGCTCTTTGAAAATACAACCACTTAACAGCCAGAAACATTGGCCAAGGCCAATGCTAAGGCAGAGCATGAAGTCATAAACATGCACAGATGTTACTATTTGAAAACATTAAAGAGCTACTGAAGTTCCTGAGCACTTCTCAAGTTGTGTTGATTTCAGCAGTAATGAGTCATAAGGGAAGAAGACACTACTAAAATTATATGCCTGGGACACTTTTCTTTGCCACTTACATTTAGGAAAAAAACAACAGTGTCTTTAGAAAATCTTAATGGGGAGGAGAGCACTATGGAAATGAATAGATCTGCTTGCTTGTATTTATGCAGTAAAACAAATACAATCCTAATGCATTACACATTTCTGATGATTTCATGGAAAGCTTAGAAGATCCAGTTTTGCAAGTATCTAAAAAGGTTAGTGCTGAAGGTTATGAGAAGTTATGAAACTGATTATTTTAGGGAAAATTTTATTTAATGGAATTTGGGACAGCTTTATAAACATAGCCAGGAAAATATTCACATATTCTATGCCAGTCCAGCACTGATGAATAATTGCATTGAGTCTACTGAAATATTCAGTTAGGTGAGTGAACATGCTCAGGAGGTCTTATTTTTTTTTTAAGTCCCTGAACATTTTCTGAGTTCACTTTAGTAGCAGCTCAAGCCTATTCCACCATGTAGGAACAGGGATTTCATGATGACCATCAAAATTTACCACAGAGTGCTGATATAGTCATGCTCAGGCTAACCTTTCTGTAGTTACCTCACCCTTCTATTACAGAAGAAAGGACCCTCAAATTAAGAAAATATTAAAAGAAATGCAACCTAATAACTCTGTTCACCTTGGTAAGTATAATTCAAGGTTTTAGAAAACTGTCGCTAGGGGAGAAAGCTGAATCTCTAAGAGACTCCTAGCCCATTATCAACTAAAGAACTGTAATTTTAACTGAGGCAGAGTAGAGCTAACATTGTGCATTTTACATTTTTACCAGTGCAAGGATAAGGATGCCCAGAAAAAGAGATAATTTAAGCTACCACTAGGTTTCTAACTCAAGGAATAGGGCATCAAAACTGAAAGAAAGTAAAAGTCCATGAAAATAGAAAATTCAGATTTTTTTTTTCCCCTTTGCTGTTGCCATTAAGCAATTCTTTTCTTCCATTTTCTCTGTTGTTTAGGAATTGTCTTTGTAGAAACAACTTTGCCTTAGACACTTTCTCTCCAGAAATTGTCTCATCTTGTCTTATCCCTAGAGAGAACTACTCAAACTATGCAATAAGTTGGGAGGTCAACACCTCCTTGTTGGGCCCAAACTCAGCTAATGAAAAGAGCCAGTGCAAGTTCCACATCACCTTTTGCAAAAGGATCACTTATATATATTTAACTATGCATCACAGTATTAGTCTCTTCTACCCACTATTATTTGCTGAGGTTTGGCTCTAGATAGCTTGATTTCTAAAGTTAATTAAATATATTTCATTTTATATCTAGAAATATGGAGACTTATGAAACTTATGGAGAAGTTGGTTTGATTCAGAGTATTTGAAATGAGGTGCAATCTTCCAAAGAATAACGGAAAAAGAATGCAGTTTTGTTACTGCTTATTATTCATAAACAAATCTACACTGTATCTTATAGACCATGAAGATTATGATGTAGCTCATGAGCTGCTTAAATCTCTTAATGGGCATGGAAAAGTACCAATGTCAAGCCACATGAGAATGTGGCCTCATGACAAGAAAGGCAGCAGTGGGCAAAGAGTAAAGCCCTGAATTACCTCATGTTTAAAAACTTAACATGTGAAAGAAAAAGTCTTTAACCTCTTGGCCCACAGCTGTCTGTGGAGATAGATACATACAAGCCTTGCAAATCTTGACAGGTTTCTCATTAAATGTAGGGCTGAATGTTTCAGAAAGGGGTCTTTCAGGTAACTTGTACAACAATTTTTCTAACCAAAACTCTTGCTGGAAAACTTTTCTTTCCAAGACATTTGGGTGTCACAAGGTTTGGTGGCGTTTTCCAAAACAGAGGGAGACCTCACAACAGTTTGAGGTGATTCCCAGCCGCAGTAAGGTACAGAGAGTTGCTGGGAAGAAATGGGCCTTTTGCATTTCTGTTGATAAATGAATGTCTTTGTTATTAAGGGGTTTGTAGTTGACACTTATTTCTGTTGCACTGAATTATCTCCAAGCCCTTGATATTGAATAAGATAACAGTGAATTAAACAGCTATCTCAGAAATGTCCCAAGTCCATTTTGAAAAGGACTGTCATCACCTGACCTTTTTATTATTTTTATTTCCATTTATGAGAATTTGTTGACTTTGTAATGAATTACAAGCATTATCTTGTTCTTATAGGAAAGAAAAAAAAGAAAAATAAAAATTAATACATTGAGCTGCAGTTTTTAGATCTTGAAGCTCCTTCTGTCTACCAAATACGTATTTACAGGTTTAACACCCAAATATGAAGGTTTCTGTCAAGAACCCATCTGTCCCAGAACTCTGAGATTAGACTTCACACCTATTTAGCAGCCGGTCACTCGACATTGGCCTATTTTATGCAAATAGTTTTCCATTTAAATAACAGTCATTTCCATTTATTAGAGTAATTCAATTTTCTAAGGACAGTCTAATCATACAGCTACCCCATTATGCCATGGATGAATGTCGTCAAATACTTGTAATTACATTTAAAATCTGTTACTGCTATTTAGCATTCTGTCACACCTGCAGCACTATCAGTGGCTAACTGATATGAAGTACAGAGATCCCTGTCTTATCTAAAGAGCATATGGAGTATGTCCCTGTTCTAACCAGGATCACTGTATTGGTGCATTTTGTAATGCTCATAAAGGGAAAATTGCTAGAGCTTTAATGGAGAAAAGTTGAATTGACAATCATTTTACAGACATTATTTATAGGTAGCTCAGCAGAGGTGAAATACTGTAGTATTTGCACAGTATTTTAGAGAGTCCTTCATCCATTGAACACTGGGCCTGGTTTTGCTGCAGGGCTGTTATACCACAAAAGAGGGGCGCATGTACAAGGCCTCAATTTCTCTTAAGTAGGAGAGATTATCCTAAAGGTCTTTTGTTGCTGTAGGACACGTGAAAGCACGACGCGAGCCACCTGCTATTTGCAAGGTAAAGAAGAAGATTCATTCTCTGACTCCCAACTTTTATACTTTCCCAAAGGTGACAGTGGATTGGAGAGTGAATGGGCCACCTCTCCAAAGACATTGAACAAACCAGTAGTTGTCTTGGTTTGACAAGACAGGAGTCTGTGAAGGAGGGCAAAAGCCTCCTGTGCAATAGAGAAGGTAAACCCCCTTCCTCCGAATTACCAGGATTTTTAAATTAAAAGGCTCTCAGGCAAAGATATGGGAATGGGAATAACAATTCTTTACTAGGAGAAAACTAGATAACAATTTAAAAAGGCAAATGCAATCGGTACAAACAAAACTAGTGATAAAGTCCACAACCTGACACCCTGAGGAGTCGGGGTGTTGGTAGCAGTCCAGTTGAAATGACAGCTGCTCCTCTTGCAGTGGCTGATGAATTGCAGCTGAAGTGGTGATCTTTAGAAGGGTATAGTTTTCTCTGAAAATCTGGTGGCAGTTGGGCTGGTCTTCCTTTGCGCTGGGGCTGACTCCGAGCTCCACCGCTGTCGCCTCACCGCGCTCCAGCCGCTTCTCTGGGAATCTTGCCGAAGGAGCTGCTTCTCTGGGAATCCCGCAAAGAGAGAGCTGCTATGTCTCCCAAAAAGGTACCACTTTATACAATAAAAGAGTGCTTGGCTTCCCCCTCTGGGTGGAGCATCTCCCAGTGGGATGGTGTAACGTTACCGGGCCTGCAGTGAGCCAGTCAATGGCCCATTAACAAACGATTACCTCTTCGGAGTAGACCATTGTTCTTGGAAGAGATAACAAACCTGCCCAACCTCCATCAGATGGCAAATAGAATACAAGCTTATCTTACAACCCAGGACAGTAGTACATCAAGTTTCTCCACCCCCATAAAAGAATGTAAACAATATGTTGTTTACAGAAATTGTGTGGGAAAGTTCTCCAACAGAATGTAAACTCAGAAGGCTTTAGAAAATCTTAAGAATCAGGGTGACAGTCTTTTACAACTAAGCTCATCTGAGACCTCCCTCAAGAGGTTTTTCCTTAACTGGAATTTGTTACAGGCTCCTTGAAGTTTGTGACTTCCTTTACCACCAACACTGTTGAAGGTGCAATAAGAGAGATTTTCATTCTTCTGTTGACTTCATCCCTTTGAAAGGGCCACATTCCTTCCTTTATCCCTTATTTGGGGCTCAGCTGAAAATCTTTAACAAAGTTGTCTTCTGCTTAGTAAATTACAGGTGCTGCATGACATTTAAACAAAAACTTTGTTGGTTTACTGAAGCCAAATCAATAGAATTATGTAAATAAGTAGAATCGTGTGAGTTTTCAAGAATTGTAATACAAATTGCCATAACACTGCACTCTGAAGAAGGCAGATAGAAATTATTTGGCTGTATGTGCTAAACACAGCAAGTAATAGTACTTTAAATGCTGAAATACTGTGATGGAGTTTATTCTTCATAAGTCAAGAGAATCTTTCCTAAAAATATTATCTCCATATTAGGCTATTCACTCTCCAAACCTCTGTAGAGGTTCAATACCAAATTCAAAGCACCTACAATCAAAGACAGGCAACATGAAATAGAAGGGAAGAGGAAGAAAATGCAGCCATTCTCAACTGCCTTTTCCTTGAACATTACAAGGAAATTATTAATTAATAATAATGAAATAATAATAATTAAATAAATTAATTATTTATGTGAGACATTTTATTAGACACCAGCTCTAGGAGGCATGTGTGAGAGGGATGAGCTTCCTACATAGCTTGTCTCAGGAAGGATATGATCTTGTCAGGCATCAGAGAGGCACAAAAGTAGCACTCATCACATTTCTTTTCATTAGACAGGCTTAGAAATCACCACTGATTTAGCTGAGGTAAAAGTACATAGAACAAAAGTAGAATTTTGGAAGAAACTTGAGGTAATGAATAGAAACACTTTAATTTAGCAAGAAAGAGAGAGACAATAAGAGGGCTGAGGAGATACAATAGTCTGTATAGGTGATCTGGAGAGAAGTAGTCTGAGGTCAGAAAAGCTGGAGAGAGGAATCCTGAAAAAATGGGTGATGAGAACCAAGACTGGTAGTTGCAGGAGATGGGTCATATATAAGTCACCAATATAAATGGTCGTGCACTCATGTACAGGTGGAACATAGAAAGGCAGCACTCGGTGTGAAAAGAAATGTACTGAAAGAGATGCAGTAAAATTAGGCAGAGGAGTGGACAGAAAACCAGAAGAAATTTCACCCAGCTCTGCAAGGGATAGGATTGAAACTGGCAGTGGAATAAAGGAGATAGAAAGAGTGGAAGACATTCCAAGCAATTCCAAGGTTTGGCTGGCTGAGAGGAATTTGAGGAAAATGTTGAGACTAAAAGTGGATTAGAAGTGACTCAAGATGTAGTTACAGAAATTAATTAAATACTTCTGTTTCCAGAGCCAAATAACTTAGATTTCTAAAAAGATAGAGCAGTGTGAATTAGTGAAGGGAGGCTTTCCTGCAGCTTGGGGTATTGTGTAGGTAATTTTGTGGCCCATAACATCCATAAGTTATTTAATATGATTGAACCACTCTTTTTAGGTTTCTATGGAAAACGACATGTATTTAATTTCTATTCACCTACCTGCAGAAAAAATATCTGTGAATTCATGTCACTTCCCTTTGTGACATGCCTGCTACATCACACATTTCTGCATAATTTGCTCACAGAGCTTAGTTTTGTTGGTTACAAATAAAAAATCTTCACCAAGATGGTGCCTGCATGACAAAATTAATGTGCAATGCAATAAAGAATGATTTATCTCTTCTTACAGCTATTTATGCATTTGAACAATTTTTTAAGTACCAACTCCATAAGGAAATGTTGCAGTTGAGTAAATAACTCCTTCCCCTCCTATCACTGGCAGGAAGGTGAGTCCCATTGACTCCAGCAGAAAACAGAGCAAGACAAACCCAAATATTTTTTAAGACCCTGCCAGTCAAAGAACTGAAAAATTATGTGTTTTAGTTTACAGAATGGAGAGTCAAAACAGCCTAAAAAAATTGCACAGGCTTCTTGATCAAATTTGCACTTGATGCTGACCTTCCTCAGCTCAGACTGTACTTTGACACTGCACAGCCCAGCTGCCCAGGTTCCTGCCCCACCATCATCATCATCATCATCATCATCATCATCATCATCACCAGCCTCAGAGTTTTGAGGTAGTTTAAGGCCCCAGGCAGATTACACAGGTGGACACAGACACAAAGCCCAGAGCTCTGGGCAGTGTGAGGGACAAGGGACTGCAGAAGCTCTGTCTTGGGTCACCTCACTCTGTTTTGGATCTGCTTCATTAGGAACAGACCAACAAGGAGACACCCCCATAACCAGAATACCTGACACCATTTTCTAGTTTCTAACTTCATTTCTCGCAGCCCAGCAGGGACATTATAATGCACTAATTTTCTGCAAGCTTAGACTAAACAGCTGCTTTAAAATTTAAATAACATTTTTCAGCTTATATCCTACTATTAGAAAAAAGAAATGTGAAATGTGGCTTTCTTATCTTCCCCAAAAGTTTAATTGATTTTATGGAAATGGAGGATTGTACCTTGAGCACTCTTGGCTGCAAGCTTGAGAGAAGAAAATTGGTTAATATACTGTACTTACATGGCTGTAAAGCATTTGGCTTATTTCCACATCCTGAGCTACCATGGTCTTGGTGATTTCTCATAGTGAGGAGTATTAAATACATATTAAAATAAAGGAATTGTATTAAACACAATGGGCTAAAATAGTATTTAAATAATTAAGGTTTATTTTTAAATTATAATTTTTTAATTATACATTTTTAAATGATAATTTTTTTATTATCTATAATGGTTAAAAATACATTCTGTATTCCTCTTCTATAGGAATGCAACTATATAGGAGTCTATAGGAATGCCTCTTTAATTAACCAGCATTTTGAATATGGACTCGCTAGCATCTAAACCTTAAGCATCATTTTCAATGATCTGGAAGAAAATACAAAGTGATTGCTGGTAAAACTTGAAGAGTTTGCATGCAAAAATTGGTAGAGTGGCAAGTAATAAGGCAAATGTTCTGTAGAACAACCTGTCTCAGCTGTCTAGGTGCCTTCATTTGAACAAGATAAATTTTAATAAGGACAAATGCAAAGACATAAATCTAGGCACAGGGGATGCAGGTCATATTTATAGGATAGAACACTGAAAAAGATTGAATCTGAAACTGTAGTGGGGCAAAGAACTTTCTGTGAACTCTCAGTGCAATGCTGTGTCTAAATGGACTGATTTAATCCTTGGTAAAGGGCTATCAAAAAGAAGCAGATTATTTTCATTATTTCCAAATTCAAAAACTCATGTCACCAGTGCTGGAACACTCTGTTTAGTCTGGGGTTTGAATTTTTAAAGACATATGAAGAAACTTAAAACATTTAAAAGTCAATTAAAGCATATTTTGACACCTGAAAAATCTGCCTTAAAGCCAGATAAGATCAATGTGCTTAGTTTAATCAAGAGAATGCTAGAAAACACTTGTTCATGCTGAAAGAAGCTCAGAGTAAATCAGCAGAAAGCATGGAAGGAGATATATAAAAGTCGTAGGTGTTTAGAGGAACTTGTGCATGTTATGTATACAAAATTCACAGAGAGAGATGGCAACTTAAACTCATAAATAGTTTGATTCTGTAGCTGTAGAAAGTGTCTTCCCTTGCTTCCTATGAATATCAATATGAAGGATATCATTGCTCTTAGAATGAGAGATTGGAAGTGGTAATTTCCAAGAAATCAGGAAAACAGCCAACACCAGAGTTAAGGAGAAAATGTTGCCTTCCCATCAATCATGTTCAGAGCATACAGGAAAGACAGACATTTAATCACCACCTGAAAACAATATGAAGAATATATTTTCTTTCATCATCACTTCATAAAGGAGGGACAAAGGGATATGGAGCAGCCAGTCAAAGAAGGATTAAGAAAAAATCAGATCTGAATGAACAATGAAACTTTACATGGGGGGATAAGATAGTGGAGGTGTGGGGTTTGGGTCTGTGGGGATTTTTAAACCACAACATTGGAAATAAACAAGAATATAGAGAAATCTGAAAGTATGATTACTTTAGAACCACCTTGCCAAATATAGTCAATATCAATTTTCAATAAAAATTAAATTGCTTATTTGCTTGAAAACCAGCAACACTTACTGTTTTACCACACACACAAAAAACAAACAAACAAACAAAAAAAAACTTTATAACTTAAGAAAAAGAATTTATAAACCTGGTGTGCCTATCAATTTCTTAGACGAAGAGAGAAAATGTTCTGTAATATCAGGAGAAGTGTTGTGCAAAAAATCATAGTCTGTGTGAGCCTACATGAATCTTCCAATAGTAAATGTCTTTTTAATCAGACAGCAAAACCCAACATGTAGAATTGAAATGAAGTGCACTTGTTTACACTGCAGATACCTGTTGCAAGATAGGTGCAACATATGTCTTCATGTGCTTGATTTTCCTTAATCTGGAATCTATAAATCAAGACTTGATGTTTATCTAAGAAATACATTTCAAAAGTGATGACTTCATGCAACAGTTCCTCAAACATGTTATGCAGGAAGCCAGTCTCCATTGTTTTTCCAGCTTTGAATTCAATGAATCTCTGAAATCTGTAAAAAAATGTTTAGAAGCATTCCTAAACCCCATGCAACAGAAAAGAAAAATTGCAACAGAGAGAAACAGCAGCATATACAGACAGACCGTGTACTAATTGAATCCTCACTTCCTGGAGAAGGGTAGGTGAGCCAGCTTTCCTAAAATGATTTCTTTTGAGAGAAGTGATGGGAAGAAAACTCAGAAGGGTAAGAGGGGCATCATAAATTAAAATAACATCCATATATTTTTATATTTCTTCAGACTGCATCTAATAATTCCAAGGGCACTCATAATTAACCAAGGATAGAGCATTTTCTTTCAAAGTACTGTGCACACAGTGGCTAATCACCAAGAAATACTTTAAATTTATTAGGTTTTCAGCACCAGTTTTGTTTTTAAAATTTTAAATATTGCTTATTACCAGCCTGAAACATTCTGTGTGATGTTTCCAAATAAATTCTTTTTGTATCTTTAACACATCGTCTGTTAGAGAGAACAGTATGAAATATTAATCTGTAGTAATTTACTTTAGATTATGCTGATTTTATTTTGTCAGATACATGGTGAAATTTATAGCAATAAATAATAATAACAATGTAGATAATTTCTGCAGGGAGAGAAAATATGTAGAGAGAATAAATCTATAATAATGTGAAATATAAAATGCAATATTCTTAGTGACAGCAAGTTTGATGATAAATAGCTGGTAGGAAGCAAATTGGAGGGAAGCAAGGGAGCCAAGATAAAAATTATCAAATTATTTAGGTTTATGGCTCAACCATTTTCTTCCTGAATATGGACTTAACTTATATTTGAAAATATCAGTGACCCTGAATTTAAAGCTTCATAGATTATTTCTATCAAAAATTACAGCACAGGTGAAAATAATTTTTAAAAATATGAATGCATAAAGAAACTTCCCCTTCAAATTTCACATTATGGCAATTCCAAGCAAAACAAGGATTACTTTCTGTGACTGTAAGTACTGCACAGCCTTTACTTTTCCCTTTTCCCAAGGATTTTCAAAAATATAACCTATTCACTTATCCTCCTATCTGAACAAAAAAAGAAATGGCATTTTCCTAAGACATCAATTTTTACCTCTTCCGTGATGATTCATAAGATTGCAGTTTCCCTTTTATTCTGTCAAACAGACATCTGTATTCTCATTGCAGCTGACCTCTGAATGCACCGTTGGAAACAGAAAAGTTTGATACCATCACTGCAGGGTAACCCCTCCTTACAGAAGCAATGACTGCTTGAGCAGCAGGAGACTGTGAAAAATGTCTTAATTCCAATCATTCATAAGATGACTTCTTCATCAAAATGATTCTGAAGCCCCTGATCTGTTTCTTGAAAATAAAAATACTGAAGGAGCAGTGTTTAGTCAAAGAAGGATTTTGTTAGAGCTGATGCAGTAAGCATGGTTTTATTTTTCTGAGAAGTCTCCAAGAAATGAACCTGCAATTCTTTGTAAATTGACCGCACTGGTTTTACCCCCAAACTATTATTTTAACCCAGGTTAGACTTACTCTATCTATGCTTTTTAGTGCATTCCTACCAGTTATTAAATAGCAAGGAATAACCTTGGAGTGATGTCATTAAAGGCATTGCTTCTCACAATATGTTTGGAAGTTAGCTGAGAGGAAGGTACACAACAATGAAATTCTACAATGAAAGCAACATTTTCTGAAAGCCTATCTGGTATATTCAAACAGCTAATATTTTAAATTAGGAGGCGTGAGGTTTCTCTTAAAGGTTCTTCCAAGAAAACTGTGCCCAGGCTTTTGGTTTATTTTGAGGGAAGAGGGGGTAAGGTGGTTTGTTTGTCTTTTGTTTTTAATGGGGAAGCAGAGGCCACGACATCACAGCAATGCTACTTTCTGCAAAGTTGCAGATCAATCCCAAAATAGTATTAGCTCTAGCAGACACTTGGGAAATAAAAATATCAGCTTGACTTACAACTGCAAATGTTAAAGGCTAAGAAAAAAAGATGAAACTATAGGGTCAGCTGCAAATATCTGAAGCTGCTGGAGAAAGAATAGCATCATGTCAGTTTAAAGATAAATGTATCTATGGAAAAGAAAATATAGGATAAAAACAGTACTGCAGGAAAACATCACAACAGAATAGGTACCACATCTGAGATGGAATGATGTTAGAGACAAGACACATAACTAGGAAATGTCGAGCATGAGAGAAATACAATATGAAATATAATAGATGTGGCTGACAAATGGAGGAAAAGGAGAAGCAAAGGTAGTCCAAAGGAAAAAAAATCTATGAGAGATTTTAGTAGCAGCTCTGAGCATCTGTAGTTTAACCTTTCAAAACAAAATTTCTGAAACTGTCTTAAGAGATGGTAAACATGATCACTATTTACAGATGTGTACAGTTGTTTCTATTGGATGTAGATATTTATTAACTATGCCATAGGGATATGCAGAGAAGTTCTTCAAAATAAAGCACCAAATTCAAGACATAACAAAAAAAGGTAAATTTAAGTTGTTCAGAAACAACATTCACACTAAAAACCTTCTGGAACTGGGTCTTTCAATATTTTGAGTAGCAGAATAATATTCCTTTCAAAACCCCAATACTGAGATACTGCATTTTTGCATAATTTTTGAAGTTAACGCTTCTGTTTATCTAAATATTCGAACAAACTTAAGTTCTAAGAAGTGTGAATTTAAAATTTACAGATCAGTTCAACAAATATTTCAAGCAATACTACTTCTACAACTCTGAGAACAGTTCCAGACTCTAGTATAGCATATCATACTTATAGAGAAATCCCCTACAATGAGTCATTTAGCTACTTTTGATTACTAAGCATATTGCTAAAGGGAGTAGAAACTGTAAATCAAAAACTGCCAGGGACAAGTAGACATCGTAAAATCTAATTCTCAAACAATGTGTAAAGAAGTCTATCTGGTTTTGACCAATCAGGTGCCTTTAGTAGCCATTCTAAAGAAAGACCATTCATGTTGCCCAACCAAAAATGTGGAAAATTGCATTTACTTTTGTTATCAATTCTCTGGAAATCCAAATGTCTCTATGAAGCCACAATAGCTGCAGACTCATTCTGGAGAAATCTGCATTGTTCCATCAGCAGATTGTCTAGCCCAAAACTGTTTAAAGACATATTTCTGAGGCATACTCTCAAGAATCATAAGCTTTTGTCTTTTAAAAATGTAGCTCAATTCTTCATTTTCCCCCACACCTTGTAACAAAACCAAACAAACACACACACCAAAAAAAACCCCAAACCAAAACAAACAAAAAATCTCAACCAAAAACCCCTTAACAAAAGAGGATTAAGACATCAGCAATGGTACCACTCTTTACTGGGAGAGTAGAATACTGAAAGGCAAAAAGTTCTCTAATTAGTACTGGAAAGGAAAGTCAGAAACAATTAAAAATATTTGTTTTCCTGCTCATCTGTTATAGCTTTAAGAGTGGAGAACTTTTAATTTAGAATTACTCAGAAACTATTTAACTTATGAAGACCTTCCAATTCAACAGCTCAACGCCAAATGCCATTTAAATGTGAAGACCTAAGAATTAATTCAAATCTGATAAGATTTCTTTACTCATAATCTCTTTACAGGCTCCATGCTATACCTGAGGGCTGGCCCCACTCACTGATAGTCCAGCTGACTATCTCCAATAGAAATTTCATTATCTAAAATATGACCTAAGCACTACTTTTGACAGAAAAAAAAAATGTTAAAGAGCACAAGCACTCTATTAGTCATGGTCACTGATCTTTGTACAGCCTTACAAAGCAGTGGCATGGCCTTATACACCCTTATTTTATGTAGCATTGATGCCTTATGTAGAAAATTGTTCATATCTTGGCATGACGGCAGATCATTTTGCAATCTGAGATCTCAAAATAAGCAAAACAGTACCTCTTCACTAATATTCCTTTTTACCAGTCCTTGTAAGTCTTTCTCCATTTATTCTACATCTCACTTACTAAACCACCAAGTATGCACCTCACTCAGCTGGTGTCATATAGGAGCTTAGTTTGCCACAAATATTCTCTTTGCCAACATCAAAATGCATGAAAAAGACCAAAGTAGCTAGAGCACCTGATTTCACTAAAAATGTAAGTTTTATTCCCTTGGTGCAAGGTTATGTACCTTCAGGCTGGGGTACAGCTGGACAGAGCTGTGCCTGCAAAGAGACAGAATGCAGGGACTGGTCCCAGTCCAAGGAAAAGTTGACATTTAGAACAGAGAAGCCACAGATTTGCTACATTACATAGATCCTTGCAAATTTTTTATTTATACCCATAAATCAGCAACTCTTTTGCTTTCACCATTCTTGCCCACAAGGTAAGATAATGTTTTGTTAAATTACTGCATAAGGACTTCTGCCTTTTTTGCCATTCTTTCCCTAAATGGCTGAATTTTGTGTGAGATTCTACAAGGCACTTTGAGGGGTTCTCTTAAGATAAAATGTTAAATGAACAAAAGCCTGTAGAGACTGCATGACCCTGATTCAGGAGCTGCATTATTTGATTCACTGGAGTTGAATCAAAAATTGTCAGATCCAATGGAATGCTCACAGGTGCAGTGAGCTAAAGTTTGTAGCTGCATTTGGAAACATAACAAGCACTTCTTCAGCTCATTTTTATTCTTGTGTTTGGCAGGACATATCACATGTAAAGGGATATGAGGCAGGGTCTTAACTTTCAGAAGGGTCAGCAGGGGACCCTTGGGAATTGCACTGCATCTTCAAAGCTCTGTACTAATTTTTCAAACTAAAACCAGAAATCTATTCACCTAAAAAAAGTGAAAGAGTTACATAAAACTTCAGCTTTTAAATCACCAGTTGGCAAGTGAGCATATATATATGCGGAACATTTATAAATATTGGCATTTCTATGGCAAATTAACACTGAAAAGCATTAACAGATCATGTTAACCTGTTTTCCATCTTGTTTCTGTATCTTCAGCAAGATAGTTTCTTATGATATCACCAGAACACATCACTGAAATCAGAACCTCCCAGAATAAGCCTTGGGAGATTCAAGTTAGAAGTTAAGCTGAGCTTCCTAATCAGTAAATTTTGTTTTAAAAGCTACTTGGATTAATAGAAGAACAATTACTTTCACTCTCAATCTTCTTCTAAATTGTTGTAATCTTGGATAAATAGAGTGTAATGTGATCACCTTATGCTAAATTGATTTTTCTATTCTACAGAGCAAAGTGCTTTTCAGTTCAGAACTCGGCAATACATGCAGTGAAGTTATCATGATCAAAATACTCCTTTCAGTATAGGAAATGTGAGACAGGCACAGTATATTGCTTTGCTGTGAAATTCTAATATAAATGTGGGTCAGTTCTACATTCAGATTTCTAAAATGAATGTTTCATTCCTTGCAATAAATTAATTTTTTTCCCCTTTCCATAGCAGAATTTTTCAAAACCAGATACATTGCTTTTGGAAATCACATATATCCTAATGAGACAGATAAAGTCATCTTATGTTGAATGGAAGTCAGGACCTACAAAATCTAATACATCTTTTGAATCAAATATATGCTCTACTAAACATTAATGGTATTATGTATATTGAAAGCTAAACTGATGAATCACTGGATAAATTAGCTAGCAAATGCACATGACAATATAGTATTTATTAAAATGGGTCTGTGATTTTTTTCAGCTCTTACAACCTCATATATCAATCCTTGAAGAATTCTTTTAAAATGTAGAGATTTTAGAGAAAGGCAAGAGACAGAGGTAAAAACTAGACCAGAAATGGGCAATTTATGTGTGATGATACTGTACACTGCTGTTTTGCTGGTAGGGTGGCATCATTATTGCTTTCAAAGAAATGCAGCATTGCTATTAGTCAGACGTAGGCATTTATCTGGGATTTTACAACTAACAGGTAAAAAAAAAAAGCAACAACTCCCAAAAAATTACTTCATATTTGGGGAGAAGAAAACCTAGACCTTAAAAAAGACTCAATAAAGTAGATCTATTCACTCAAGAAATTAAGAATAACATACATAATGCACATATCTTTGATTTTAATCTCTGTAAATATTATTTAGACATGGTTTTCAACAACATAATGACTATTACTAAAAATTACTCCAAAAATCCTTACAGTGAATTCTAACTAAGAGAGCATGTTTCAAAAACTCTGCTGTCACTCTACTTCCAGAATATCTGCCCTGAAAGTTCCAGAAAAGATCTGAGAACCCATGTTCCCTTAACCTCCTCTATTTTCATGGGAAAACTGAAATCTGTGATTACACTGGAATGATAATTTCCTTAACATTGCTCAATTTGCAATGTGAATCCTTCCAATTAGAAGGATTCAAGTATTACCTGAATTATGTGTCAGAATAAGTGGTCCAGAATTGATTCCAATTTGCACACCTGTTATATTTTTTTGACTTTTAATTAAGAAAACAGGCAGATCACAGAATCACAGAATGGGTCAAGTTGGGAGGCATCACAATCAGCCATCTGGTCCAACCTCCCTGCTCCAGCAGGGTCATCCTAGAGCACATGGCACAGGATTGTGTCCAGACTGTTCTTGAACAAGTGACTCTGTGCCCTCTCTGGACCATCTGTCCCAGTGTGTGGTTTCTGCCATTGCTTCTTGTCCTATTGCTCAGCACAGCTGAACAGAGCCTGGAAACCTCCTCTGATACCTCCCTGCAGGACTGACAGACATGGATGAGAGTTCCTCACATTTATCTCCTCTCAGGGCTGAACAGGCCCAGCTCCCTCATCCTTTCCTCACAAGAGAGATTCCCCAGCACTTTAAGAACCTTTCTGGTCACCTGCTGGACCCACTCCAGGAGCTCCATGTCTCTCCTGTCCTGAGGAGCCCAGAACTAGACACTGCACTCCAGATGTGCCTCACTAGGGCTGAGTAGAGGAGCAGGATCACCTCCCTTTGTTCTTCTGGCAGTGCTCTTTCTAATACATCCCAGAACACCATTGGCCTTCTTGGGCACAAGGACTCACTCAGGCTCATGGAAAGCCTATTGTCCACCAGGAACCCCAGGTCCTTTTCCACAGAGCTGCTTCTCAAGAGATTGGCCCCCAGCCTGTGTAGTGCTTGGGGTTAGAATTCCCCAGGTGCAGGACCCTGAATTTGAATTTCAGACAGTTCTTCTCCCATCTCTCCAACCTGTCAAGATCCTTCTGATCACCAAATCCAACCCTTAACCCAGCCCCACCATGTTCACTGCTCAACCAAATCCCTAATGCAGCATAAGTAATGCAAAACAAAAGCAGAAGGAGGGGCTCGAGAGCAATGTTATATAAAACTTTTGAAAATGAGATAATAGAAAGGCAATATACCATGAGACAATATTCAAAGCTGTAGATGTTTCAATTTATTAATAGATTTAAGTGCCTTAATAAAAACTTCTATTTGGAAAGATCTGCAGCATGTATCTATGACTTAAGATTGTGGTTTTTAACTAATTTTATTTTTGTGGTTATAATATTCATATATTCATGAATGCATGTGTTTATATATATATATATATATATATATATATATATATACACATATTTATATATAAAATACAGGTATGTATTACAATAAATGGAATCCAATATACCTCCCTGCTTAGAACTCATTTACTTGTGTCTTTCTTGCTCAGTGTGTAACAACTTGCTTACACATTTACCTAATTTAATGCTCCACTAAACATTTCTGAGTTTTTTAAAAAATTATTCCTTTTAAACATATTTTGTTTTATGGCTTCTACTCACTTAAATATTATTATATGAATTAAATATTATTATATTTAGCCAATAATATTCACTGTTTTGGCTTATTCTATTTCTGGTTTTTTAATGTGGTAGGTTATTTGAAATGCATTCTGATTTCTGATAGCCAGGGAAAAACTCATATTTTCTTTGTGAACATATTGAACCCCTACCTCAGAAAATGCAGTGTACAGTGTGTTTCATGATTCCACTCTCAGTATAATGTTGGGATGTATCAGTCTATCACCCTGAAGAGCTTGTAGTTTTCATGGTCATCCATGGCTAAAACTTTTCATCATTTTATGGGAGTCTATGTCATATTTTCAAAATCCAACTATGAGTTTTGGAATCTAATTATACTTGCTTTCAATGGATGTCAGGTTTCTTTAAACCATTTAAAATTAGGTAAGTGGATATTTCTGAAAATTTTATTTCATGATCATTCTTGTTATTTCTACTGCCTAATAATTAAGGCAGTTAGATTTTTTTTTTCCCTGCAGTGTCATTAGCATGCATGTGACATAGTCAACTGATTATTGGATACCAGACTGTTTTGCATTTCTGAATTAACACAACATCATAAAAAGAAGACTGTTCCTGATGAAAGCTAACAGCAAGATTTGAGATAGAGCAAACTGATAACATGGTAAAATGCACAATGCTCCATGAACAATGCAGCCATAAAATTGTGAGAGTGTCAGGACAGTGGTCCATGTGTTATGAAATTTCTACTTTCTTTTATACTAAATTACAGGTTTGGGGTTTTGAAGATGAGGCTGTAAAAAAATTTGTATAGGAAATAGCAACCATAGCTCAAGATAAATTTTACACACATCATAATTTATGTTGTTAGATTACCTTTGTCACAGGTCCTCCAAGGAGCACCTTTCTAGAGGTCTCTTTCTTTAAAAATCCCGTAATGCAGATAAAGTAAAACATATGCAGTAATGATTTAGCTGAGATGCTAAGCTGTGTCTACAATGGAGTCCTTCTCTGACCTTGCCAAGTTTACAGACTGTGCCAATAACAGAGCTGGGATTTGAAAACTGGCTGATTAAAATTTTGCTCACTAGGATAAAACACTTGAAATGAATAATCTAATTTTCCAGCATGTCCTCATGTTGCTGCAGGCACAATAAATTATATTCATATAATAGCAAACAACTATAAAAAATAGAGTTAATACATTTAATATATATTTTTACACTGTGTCCAGTTTCTAAAACTTCAACTACCTTAAATTTTGCTGTTCACAAAGAATGAAATAGATGACCACTATTTTTCAGGGTGAAATTTCAGAACCATCAGACTGATCCAAAATACATAGAATACATAGTCTTTCTGCTGACTCAATAGACCCAAGAAAAACTCATATCTGCACATTTCTGATTGAGATCAAATGCTGTGCCTGGTATCTCCACAAAGAACAGACTTGCAGAGATGCTGAATGCTCTGGATATGATCTGCACTCCTGTGAAATGAGCAGAATATAAATAGAAAACAGCAACAGGCAGTCACAATGTAAAATAATCAGCAGAGGTAGTAATGGATTTAACGTCTGCCAATGCCTTGTATACCATGGCAAAAATGCCATATAGCATATGGTAGTCTTGCAAGGGGTTCCAAAGGGCTGAGATTCCCCTAAGAGGAAAACATTGGGATTTTCTCTCTAGTAGAGAGATGTAGGCTCCTCCTCCGGAGGAAGATTAAGATCATCCTCTTACTGTTTCCTTCTCAAGAAATCATGTTATTAGCAGTATGGTTTAGGTAAAGACTCTTACAATTTAAATTAAATTCTTTCACATTACTAAAAATAGTATTTCCGATTCCATCTATTTTTACTGCAACTGTTACAGTAGTTTCCAAAAGTTTCAGAGAGAAATATGGTGGATGCTCTATAAAGACATCAAAAATCCCCACAGTATCTCCTCACACTGGTTTTGCTTTTCTGTTCATTTGATGCCATGAGTAACTCCCACAATTACTGAAAGGTACAGGAGTTAAATTTTGCACTCTGTGCATTAATTGGATTTGAAAGCACTTGAACACATATATATATGTCAGAATGCCAGCTATTAGGCAAATTGGGGAAACACCAAACCTAAAAGAAAACTGTAAAAATGAGATCATTGCAGCAGTTCTCAGCATGCTCAAAATTTATAATAGGCTTTTGAACTGGATTTGAAAGCATATGGACACTCTTAAAAGGAGCTCCATATTTTTTTAACTCCTGAAAGACAACCTGCACTCTTCAGAATATCCTACTGTTCTGCTGCACTGGGAACCTGGTGCCTACAAGGTAAGGCAGATTTCTGTACCATGAAATAGTGATATTAGATTTTTGTTATTGCAGATTGCATTACCATATCAAGGATTCAATATATTCCCAAAATAATGCAAAAGTGTTAGCAAGTTAAAACTGCCCTGTTGCAGGGCTACAGCTGAAAATATTTCATTTTTCATACTACAAATATTTGCCTTCAATTTTAAAAATTGACAGTCGTTATCAACAGACAAACAACAAGTTAATCCTAAGCAGCCATTTATCTCAACAGTAATAAGGCACAAACAGATTGCCTTTAAAAAATACATTTAAAAATCAAAAAAACAACACTCCTTCATTGATTTTGCTATATATAAGCTTTAATGTTTTACAAATGACTGCATGGGTGAAAAATGAAAGAGGCTTCTCCAAAAAATAATCAAAGGTAGACCATAATCTCCCTGAAACAAAACTCTAATATTCATGTAAGTTAATAAATTTATAGACAAATTATGAGATACTACTACATTTTAAAGAATATTTCTTTATTCCTTTGTAGCCCTGAATATGAGTAATATAATATCCTAACAGTAATATAATATCCTACAACTAAAGAAAAAATATGCAATTAAAAAAGGAATTCAATCCATGTGATCCTTTTTTTCTTCTAAACTTTAAGAAAAATATATTAATCAAAGCTCAGATTTGGTATGGAACATGTTGAACAATTACGTGGAAAAAGATGTTTCCTTTGCACATAGGGTTCATCCACTTTAAGTTTACTTATTCAAGAAAACACTTAAGCACATGCTTGACTTTAAACACATGCTTTGGGCCCAGTGAAGCAAATGGGATTTAATCATATTCCAAATAATGATGGATATAAAGCCAAAAGATATTAACACAAATGGTTTTTGGATTCAGGCTTGGCATTTTTCAAGTCTTAAATATACAAATACAGACATGTACATACACATATACATACACACACACAGAGACACATACACAGAGAGATCTGTCTCCACACTAAGCCAAAATGCGCACAACCAGAATTCAAAAGATGATTTTCTAAGATAATAATATCGGAGTTAAACTGAAAACAGAGATTTTAAAATACAGGCTACTGTATGTTACCAGCTCCTTTAATCACAAGTATATTTACTCTAAACTCTGAGCATTTCCTAGCTGGAATATTCCTTCTATGCTTTCATGCCCTAGGTTTTAATCTCACAGAAAATAAATGGTTTGACTCTAACAAAAAATCCAGTTTACATAGCACTTTTTCTGTCATTCTTTGATTCCAGGAAGAAGAATCAATTCCCCTTCTGAAGAGATGAGTCTCCTGATAAGAGATTGATGTTGGCAAAAGCACAGACTTTACATCACAGTACACTTTATGGGCTTTTTCAAATGAGATACAAAATTTAAAATAAGTCATCCATTCTTTATAATTAGATTACTATAATAATTAATTATTCAATCACTTATTGGGTCAATAATGAATCATTATTTTATTGATAATTCAGAAGAAGATTTTTTTCTTGTTCTTTCTCCCAAATGAATGGGAAAAAAACATTTTCAGATGGAATTGCTAAAATAGGGGTTGGGTGAAGCTTCATTGAGAATATGGTGCACATGAGCCTCTTTTTTTTGGAGCACATTTGACAGGCAGCTAAGCTCTCTAAAAGCCTGATAATAACCAAAGTGTAAGACTTTCCCACACAGCACTTGGACAAATCTGCCCAGCAGTAAGACTATATCTTTGAGGAGTCTTTTCCTGTGGGCTGAAGATAATGACCTGATTATCACTTGATGAAGCTCTACAAATGAGTGGAGAGAGGCAGCCAGTCAGAAAAGTCAGGGGAACAGCAAGATAAATACTTACTATCCAAAAATACTTACTATCCAACTACCAGATCATCTCTGCTATTTAGAAATCAGAATGAAACACAGAAAATAAACTGCTATCTCTTTCATTTCTGTTGTGCCTGAGGAAACAATTTGCTACATCTTCAGTCAACAAGCAAAGTGACATCTAAGAAATACTGCTTAATACCACTGATTTCTCCCTAAAACAAGAAAGAAAAATAACATTTCAAAAATCAAAAAAACCCAAACCCCACAAAGCAAAAAACCCCAAAAATAATCACAAACAAACAAACAAACAAACAAACAAACCCTCCTTCAAACCTTCAAACTTTCTAATTGTTAAAAAACTCACAGCTGAATAGAAGGACCTGCTTTAACCAAATACTTATAAAGATAACTGGGGGAAGTTCTGTGCCTTGGTATTATGTAGCACATTGGTCTAATGGTTTCCTGCACAACTAAATCAGGATATAAATCTCCACAGCCATGAGGAGCCCACTTCAGCCAAAGCTTATCAGGGTGGGATATGGAAGCTCTGTGTAGGGGAACACCTACGCTGAGTCTACAGCATCACGGGGTGTGACAGCACAGATAAAATGACTGTATCCATGCCAGGACTGCACACAAGAGATTTTTTTCTTACCTGTGGCAGAAGACCCCCATGTCCAAGAAACAGGATGTTCAGGACTCTGTCTAAAACCCATTTCTACATTGTTGTTTGCAAGAGAGAGCAGCAGGGTGCCAGTTGTATTCTAACAGCCTGAGAATGAAATGCATCAAAAGTAATACAATAAAATCTGATTTCCTTCCCATGTTTCCACAGAATCAAAAGATGAACTTGTCCCTCTAATCTCCCTCTATTTCAAGAACAGATGAAAAAGCTGATCCTGGAATATATACTAATTTCAGTAAGCTCTGCAACAGGATGACTTACATTTCCAACATCATACAAACTGAAGTGAATCATTCCTCTTATTTGCAAAGCTGCTAACTTCCAAGGGTGGCTTAGAAAAGATGTAAGGAAAACATAGCTGAAAGGCATCCAAAACACATTCTACACCATACATGAGAAAGATACCAACATGTCCAAGCTGGTAAATTCATATATCACATAAACAACAATAATTTCCACGCTTGGATTCAGAAGCTGTGAAATTCTCAGTACTGGAAAACAGCTATGCTTCTCTAAGGACTGAGGTGAAGATGGTTCCTGGGGATGTGAGAGACCTTTCTGGTTGATTTTAATATGTTTGATAACTCCTAATACACAAGAGTTATAAAACTTACAATTGTAATGGGTGTGCTGTTAAGATCAGTATTATAAATCATTCTTTTGGCAGAGAGAAAGGATTGGGCTTGAGTAGGGCACAAGAACGAAAATGAAAGCATTTCAAATGCAAATTAAAAATCTGTCTACACAGCTACATGAACACCAGTATCAATGACTAGAATTCTGGGACCCATAATAAAATGGCATTGAAATTTTAGTTAATGTTTGGATGACTGATTTTTCTATTTCAATTAGATCTTGTATCTGATTTGCTGTTTGATTTGATAATTGCTTTGCTTTATTCTTATGTTACCATAACCTAAAGAGCAGTAAGTTTTTAAAAATATTTTCTTGAATGTGAACGTATTATTGAGTAACACTGGCCATTACCCCAATATTTAACTTTATTGATAAAATTATTATTAGCTTAAGCACTTTTACAATAGCAGAATCCAAGTGTTGGGTTTTTTTCATGCAAACATGTAATCTGCTACTAGACAACCCAGAATTTTTCCTAAATCTTCCACTTGCCATTTGTATCTCAAGTACTACATGGATCAGCAGAGAAGTTGGACACACTGCCCACGGCCAGTTTAGATACTCAAACTGACAAGCATTAAAACCTAAAGGAAGGTTTCCACCTGAAGAAGCAGTTATTACTTCTCTCTTTCCTGGAGAGAAAAAAATATACTCTTCTCAAGGATAGCATTTTACAATTTGCCCGACTAAAAACCATACTGTTCTCCTTTATTTCAGATTGCTTTTTATCCCAGATTACTTTGTGAAGGAGGATTACTACACAAATTCAGAATATTTTATTGAAATGTATCTAAATATGCTTCAAAGAGTTTCAGTCTTACTGAAATAAAATGTTTCCATGAATCTTTTCAATATTCCCCGAATGAAAGTTTCTGCAATCTTTTATTAGTTCTCTAGGTTTTATTTTGATTCATGATCGCTAGAGAGAAATTTTTTATTTTGAATTTTTGACCAGCTTAAAAATAGCTAAATAATGGTTTTTATTATTAAATATTACCATCACAATTTCATATATTTAGAGATTCCAGGAATAAAGTACTAGGAACTGTATAAATGCAATTTTATATCATTTTGATCACCATAAATTCCCTGCCTACTGACAAAAACCTCAACTTATCAAGATCGTTTTTTTCCCTCAAAGCAGATTTTTCAAGCTGTCTTGAATTTTAAGTTTGAATTTAACCTCAAAACAGTAAGGTCCAAGGAAAGTGTTTACAAGGGTTCATAGGCTATCCCTAACCAGTATTGCTAATATTTTGCAGTAGTTTATGACATTTCATTTACATTGTTTTCATTTCAGCTCCAGTACTCACAGTGCACACTTCAGATATGAAGAGGCAGTACTTAACCAAGCAATGGCTGCAATATCAAATAATTTTAAAAAACTAAAAAAATAAATACAACACTAAGATCTTTTAATTCTGATAATACCCGCACAAAAGAAGATTTGCTTTGCTTTCCATGCAAATTTATTGAGATCTCATACCAGTTATCCTTGACTGGTGACCTTGACCAAAATTTCACTGGTATTGCCTCCCCTATCTCTCTCAGCCAGTTTGGAAACAACAGACTGCAGTGGCCTTTTCAACTCCTTTAGTTGTATTTTTGTAACAGCAAAGAACATGGAGTATTTGAGCTCTGTTAGGATGAAAAGTGGAACATATTGTGCATGCCTTGAAAACTAGATACCCAGTGTCTTCTAGTTGAGCTGTTGTAAGGATAATCAGGGAACTTGCACCCAGAATCTCTTAATTACATGGGTATCTCCTCTGTTTGTTAGGCACAGCAGATTACTGGGAGAGAGAGAAATGGAAAGTGCTCATATTGCTGGGAAAGAAAATAATTCAGCAACAGCATTTTATTTAACTCAACATCCCTAAAGTGTTTTAAATGAAGCCAGTCATTAAGGTCTTATAATTAAAGCCTTGCACAATTATAAAATAATTAGGATCTGATCTTGTAACGTTTTCTCTCTGGAGAGCACACACATCAGATTCCCTTGGAATACTTGTACACTAAGCACAGTTGCTGCTAGGATGGATGTATCTGAGCTAGCTTTAACCAAACGAGGCTGAGTGCTGTGCAGCAGTAATAGAGCAAAGCTCAGAAAATACTTTTTAATTACTTTTAGGTCTATTCAAACACATTTTTCTAGTCTGCACTGCACTCTGTCACTGCAGATACTATGGCAGCACAAGCAGGAATAGGCCATTTCAAACTGCAGTGTAGTTCTGTATTACTCTGATGAGTAAATGCTATTAAGTATAAATAATAATACTAAGCCTCTGATTTTCCCAACTGTCTAAGGATGCCAGATACCAGCTCCCACACTATTAAAAAAAAATGTATTTTAATAAGGAGACCTATGTCCAACTAATCCTTAGGGCTCTACTTACAAAAGCCAAGTCAGAATTAAGGAAGTGTAATTGAATTACACTTGCCAGAAGCTTTTCTTAGTTACTGTGCTGGGTTTGGCTGGGGTAGAGTTAATTCTCCTCACACCTAGTCAGAATAAGGAAGCAATTTGGCTTTGATAACACAAGGATGTTTTTGTTATTACTGACAGGGCTGACAGAGCCAAGGCCTTTTCTGCCTCCCAATCCACCCCAGCAGCGATGGGGCTGGGGGTGCACAAGGAACTGGGAGGGGACACAGCCAGGACAGCCAACCCTAAGTGACCTAAGGGATATTCCATAACATACGGAGTCGTGCTCAGTATATGAAGCTAGGGGAAGAAGAAGGAAGGCGGGGGACATTTGGAGCAATGGTGTTTGTCTTCCCAAGTTACCATTAGCCATGATGGGGCCCTGCTCTTCTGGGAGAGACTGAACATCTGCCTGCCCATGGGGAGTGGTGACTTAATTTTTGGTTTAACTCTGCTTGTGAGTGTGCCTTTTGCTTTAGCTAATGCCCTGTCTTCACCTCAACCCAAACAGTGAGGTTTCCTCGCTGTTACTCTCTGGATGGTCTCTCTCATCCTGTGTGGGGAGCTGGGCAGGAATTTCTGAAGGGGCGGTGAGTCTACAGGCTGATGAGCCCACAGCTCTGCAGCAGATAGACCTCGAAGCATTTGTGGCTGTGTCTGAGGACACGCTGGGGCACCTCAAAGCATTTGCCGTGAATAAACCCATGGCAGAGCAGGCACAGCCCTGCAGGAACAGTAGCTGTGAGAAGGCAATACCAACACAGGTATCTGTGAGACTGTGTCTTGTAGATAAGGCACTTCTTGGAGCAAGTACAGCCCTAAGGGGCTGCAATCTGTGGATCAATCCAAGCCCAAGCAAGAGGAAGAACTCATTGAAATGCTGAACCTTACCCGGTCCAAAGGGACCAGGGTGGATCTTGTTGTGGAAATACCTCAAAATTCTTATGCCCATGATTTCAGGACTCCCATAGAAGGAGCTCCTTGCTTTTAGTCAGAGTAGGAGCAAGAGGAAGAGTTCACTGCAATGTCAAAGCCTATAATTTAGCCCATCAGAACCAGGAGTGGAGATTGTAATGGATTTATGTTTAAACCATTATTTGAGTTGCATGTTATAGGATTTACTACAGCAGGACCCACTCCAGAGTGGAGAACAACAGTAGGGGACAAGTGATACAAGAAACAGTGTAGGTACAGCAGTGACATGACCTGAGGTGGTTTTGGTGTCCAATAATGCCACTCAACACACCATATCTCCTGTCCTGATTAACCACCACACACAATTTTACAGCTCTTGATTCTCTCACTCATTCTGTTGGATGGCTGGGGTTAAACCACAGGAGCTACAGTGAATGTCAAGACAAGAAAGTAAAGTTTCTTCACCTCGTTTTCTCTTGGATTACAACAGACTTTTTTTGAAAAAGACGGAATTAAAAAAATCAATGTCTATCTACATCTAGCTGGATGTCAGGTATAATTTTAAAAGCTTCACTGGGCATTCAAAGCATAATCATACTTCAAATGATGTCCTTATTTTACACCACAGGAATGGCTGCATGAAAATGTAGTAACAGCCTGAGAAATGAAACTCACGGTCCCCTGAAATGCTTTAGAAATCATCATTCTTGTGTATACGTTTCACACAATGATGTCAGACTGCAGTATTATAAGTGAAAACTAAAATATTAGAAAATACAGGTTAACCTCTCAAAATCCTTTCAGACATTATTAAAGATGCCTTACATAATGTTACTAACAAGGTTTTGAAGATGCATGATACTGGAAAGAGCAAACTACTGTTCTGAACCAGACTGTGTGTAATACTTACACACACACCCCCCTCCCAGAAGGGACTACCTAACCAGAGATTCAGGCAGCTCAAAATACATGCCAAACAAAACTACTTTTCACTGCCTAAAGTTTTCCCCAAGATGAGAATAACATTTTCCATAGATGTGGAAATAAGTGAATTAAGATTGGTAATAAAATAGACATAGCTACATTTTATGTATGATTCAAC
This sequence comes from Lonchura striata, assembly GCF_050655825.1. Taxonomy (NCBI): domain Eukaryota; kingdom Metazoa; phylum Chordata; class Aves; order Passeriformes; family Estrildidae; genus Lonchura; species Lonchura striata. The sequence continues at coordinate 61,885,191 of NC_140706.1, forward strand.
ATTTCATTTCTCTACTGAAAAATATGGGTTGCATTAATTACATAAAAAAGAAAGCTCATCTTTATTATTCAATGAAATGATTAACATTCAAAAAACCCACACTATTTTAAAACACTAGGGAATGTTTAACTCAATGTTTAAAGCATAAAATTTGCTTATTTTAACCTACTTTTCATCCTGGAAAATTATTTATATTATTACAGTTTAATCTTACAGAATTTCAATTACATATAAAATATATTGAACACAATTTGTATTAAGTATTGCTAATTTTACAGTGGATACTTTGTAATTAAAATATCTTAGATTTAATTTTCATGCAGTTCTGTGCATAGACCAGTTCAGAAACCACCAATGAGTTCAGGAAGAGAATATTTTTTCATTTCTCAGCAATAAATATTGAGGCAGACTCTCATGCGTGGTGCCCAGCATTCCACTGAGATTTCACTGAGAATCTCAAATCTCTGCTTTGCTTTCTGACCTTTCTGGCCATAAACTTCTCTACTGATATTGGCTACTCGGTTGTCCCACCAGATTAAAGCTCTTACAGGATGTGAAAGCTATGCACAAAGGCAGCAGAGAGGCAGATTTTCAGTAAATTTTCAGTTAACAGGAATTAATATAGCTAAAGGCCTGAAATAATGAGAAGTCAGTGCCTGAATTTGGCCCAGTGGATTCAGAGAAAAGGGAAATTAGATTTAATATTCTTGGTGGCCTCAATTGCTGAGAAAAAGCACTGAGTTTTCATGCCCAACTCATCTTGCCAATTTATGTGTGCATCATTTGATTTCTATAGTTGACACATAGATGTCCACAGTAAAGTCTACAGGTAGCACCTGTTTGAATCATCCTGCTAAAATCCAGCAATCGAGGAGAAAACAACCTCTGGTGTCAGTTGCTAATTGTTGACATTAGACTAGAACTTTCACTTTCTGTGTAGGAAAGATAAATTTAGAGGGCAGGACATGAGCCCTGAGTGTCAACAAGATGACACAGGGCCTCATCACACTGCAAGTTTGTGTAAATTTTGCTTCTGACTGGCTTTGCTCCCTAGCCCTAAAAAATCAGGACAACCTGGGATCTGTAGAATTGGAGGTACGCAGGTGATGGCCCACACTGAGACAGGGGAATAAAGTGAGTTAAATGAAGCATTTCTCCCTCACAGTAAAGAAAGTGACTTGAAAGGATAGAGACGTGTTAAAGGAACTTTAGAAGATATTAAAGGCAAGTAATTAGTCTTGTTTTTTTTGTTTATTTGGCTATTTATACAATTGTGTTTACTCAAAAGTGCATCCTTCTGGGAAGATGATGAGCTAATATTGGCTGTAATTAAACTGTGCTCCTCTGCCTGATTTAACACCACTGAAGTCAATACGAAACTTTCAAGCCTCATTTCTGGATCTACTCGAGAGCTTCTTCTTCTATCCTGAACCATTTCCTTACCCATCTACTCCATCTCTACCATTCTTTAACTAAAGTTTAATAGGAAGAGCGCATGTAATTAGCTACTTTCTTTTGAATTCCATGTCTTTAAAAAAATACAGTTATTTTATGCTCTGAATGTAAAAGAAACTCTATAGGAAGGTTATGTCACAGTTTATTCAGAATAAAACTAATGAGTTTTCACATTCAAGTTTTACTGTTTGCAGTAAATTCTGCTCATGAAACACTTAAGTACATATACAGGCATAATTTTAATTTATTTTAAAAAGTGGTCAGTATCAAGATAGAAATATCAACAGCAGCACTCTTCTACTCTAGCTTTCTCCATGAAATATGGAACAGCTAAAGTATTCAAGCAATTCTTCAAATTTATGTGCTGAAAGCTATTCAAATATAAAATAAGCACTAACAAACGGGCAACCTTGTCAGTTGCAATGCTAATAAATCAAATTCACCAAGGTAAGTTAGCTACATTTTCAGTGCAAGTGGATATATCATAAGAGCCTGATAATGATACAACTACCAGGAAAATAAATGTGCATTCTCTGACCTTGACAATAATTCACTAACAGCTTGCCGCACAATTTTCCTAACATTGAGCCACTCTTCACAGGCCAAGTGTTTATATCTCTGTGGATGGAGAGTTTCATCTCTGTCATCACTAGTCTATTAGGGATTTTAGTGCCCTGCTAAGATTAATTACAGAAAACAATAAATTTCAAGATAATAGTTTATGAAACCGCCCAGGGGAATTTGGGGAATAGGGATCAGAGGAAAACTACGGGGTTTTGTTGTGTTCGTTCTTCTTTCTTTCTTTCAGAAAGAGCATTTCACATGGCTGTAAAATATATAAAGCTGGATTTCTTTTACTAATTTTTACTCCCTAAAACAGGTAAAGAGAGGCATTGCTACTGGGCTAACAAGGAAGAAGCACCTGACCACTGTTGTACCCTTCATAAATCTTACCAACTTGGAAGAACAGCAACTTTGATAAGGAAAGACCAAAAGAATGTGTTTTATTTTAGATCAGTGAAATTATGGGATATGGACCTTTTTATTACTTTACATGGTAAATTACAGGATAGAGATCTATTTAAGCTAGAGGATAGCCATGAAAAAAAATCAGGCTCAAAACTAGAAATAGAGGAATATAGATCGTGACAAGAAAGCTAAGCAATTAGAGGATGGAATTTGATAGCTTCATGAGAAGTATTACATTACTCAGTTCCAGAAGAGGCAAGAAACTGAACCTGGAGATCCTTACATCGACCTGTCTTGCCTCCCCCACCCACAAAGCTCTGAGCATTGTCCAATTACAGAAAAATACTTAAAAAAAAAGTTATCAAGGGATAGTGGGTTTAAATATCAAGAATGTTATTTCATCCAGATGTACCTACCCTAAAGATATCTATTATTAAAAAATACCATGTAACTATTAGTAACTTATATTGCTTACAGTTACTTTCAAAAAGCTAGAAATAGTTTGAGAAATTGATTTCCATTGCTCTTTGAAGAAGATATGCATAGAACAAATATCTTTATTTTAATTTATAAAATATGCTTCCTATAGAAATAAACTTTAAGGCCAGTGTCTCTGTCCCAACTGGAAATATACTAACGTGTGCAACTAGCTTTGGGGATAAGAATGAAACTAAATAGAGGGCTTGACTCAGTTTTCTATGATTTTTTTCCATTGCCTAGAAATCTAAAGCAATGGGAGACAGAGGGAAGAAAGTGAACTTATCTAATTATAAGATTAAAAAAAAAAAAAAGAGTCAAGGAGCATTGCTTTTCAAGGGAAGGTTAGATTTTTTACTTTCCAGCAAACACATTTTTCTCTTGCAAAGTGCAATGTGTGTGGGAGTCTGCTCACGTAGAAAGTGGTTCCCTGATCAAAACAGATGGCATGCTGGCAGGGTAAGTTTTAAATGGCAGAGTGTTGATGTTGAAAGATTTCAACAGCAGCTTCCATGACAGGGACAGAGACATAAATGACAAATACAAAATACAAAGACATTTCAATAACTTACCATCATATCACTTTGTAAGTTAATACCAGTCTCTCTCAGTTCTCAAGATGTTAGAGGAAGATTTCCGAGCTGTGGACATGAAACTGTATTCTAGCTCAATAAATCTCAAAACACTAATGAGGGTTCTATTTTTAGGACAATGAAGCTTGAAAACTAAAGCTTTTACTGGCATGGGGAAGGAATAAGCTGGCTATTGGAAAGGTTTGTAGCAAAACTCTCAGAGAAACAGAGTGGCCGAGTAATTCCTCTTCTGACTTAACCAAACTCATCAAGTTTTTCTGAAAAACAGCTTTTATTAGACTCTCAGCTTTTGTCACATTCATTTTAGTTATCCATCCACTCATCTCTGAGGTACAGTATATCAGTGTGATCAAATCAAATCAAATTTTATATGTGAATATGTGTGTGAATATTATTTTAATATTTTCCTAGTGTTTAAAAACATTTAACTAGAGAAATCATTTTAGATATCCAAATTTGAATAGCTCCTGTCCTTGCTCTTTTCTCTTCACTTCTCATTCCTTTTATACATATCTGTAAGTCAATATTGCTTTTAGGATATTAAGTCATATTTAGACAAGTTCTTGATATTTGTTATTCTCCAAACTTTCCTCATCTTCTCCTCTTTTCACTGTCTTTTTTTTCAAGGCTGAGGGTAGTCCATCTTTTTTCTAACTTTCTTACCAGTATCCTAATCTTTTTTTTCTCCCATCAATTCAGATACAGTTGTGCATCGAGCTGTCCCTGAAGCATTTACAACCAATAAGACAAGACACAGTTTTGCATTTTTTTGAGGCAGAAATAGAGCAATTGAGCCTTCATTCAACTCCTTGCTGCAGAGAGGGATGCTCAAGATGGAATGACAGCTCTGCGAAACAACAAATCATGAAAAGGAGATCAATGATTTTTTTTTTCTCTGCAATGAGAATGGTGTGTAGATATCAGCTTGTACAGTATCGGAATAAGTGATATGTAGATCAGAATAAGTGCTATGTAGACAAGGGAAATTTAAAGTATTTTAGAAAAAAACATTTTTCTCATAAAATAATATTGGAAGGAATTTATGCGGAATCCTGACATGAACAGCAGCATTAAGTAACTTGTAGCTTTTTCAAATTAAAAATGGCAGGGGGGAGAAGGGGAACACATGACAGCTGTTGATCTGTGCCTAATTTTTGTATCTGGTAATGAGTGTAGTAAAAAAAATTGAACACTGCAGATTCTGTACAGTCTCTAAGACATTGGTTTTATAATTTTGATAGATTAGAGATGATGGGGCCTCTTTTTTTTCAGTCTATGCTTACTATGAACTAGATAAACCAAACACTGAGCAATACATAGTAAATAATAGTAATGCATAGTAATACTAATGCACAGTAATTACTAAAGAACATAATGGTCCAAATTAAAAATTGTTCTGAAAGATATTTGTACACCACATATAAAAATTAAATTACTAATGAAGGCTGGATTCCTCTTCATATGATAAAATATTCTGTCCTTTCAGGGAACTACATCCCAGAAAGGGAGTTGTGCCTCATCACAGTAACAGCATCTCATTAAGAACCTTGAATTATTTTATTAATAAGATACTAAGAAATTGATACTAAGAAATAAAGGCTAAGGAAGAGGAAAGAAATGAAACTTTCATGAAACTTATTTTCACTTTCAGTTCCAACATAATTTGCTTAGTGCTAACAAAAACATACAGCTACAAGCAACCTCCATGTTTCTCTCCAGAGCATCTGTGAGCAGTTCTTTAACTCAGATGTGTAATCACATAAATACAAAGTTTTCCCTTTATACATTTATGCACAATAAAGTTGACTAGACTTTAAATATCCTTGCCAAGTGCCTGCCCAGGTAGGAGCTAGAACTGCTAACAGCTATTTTAGACAAATTTGGCTAGAATGAATCAGCTAAGTGCAACAAATTATTAGACTTCACAGTTTTCATGCCTAATCAGGGATTCATACACTATTTTTTAACAGACAGGTTTGAATATTTATGTCTGTGTCTCCACATTGGCACATAATTCCACTATTTTGCCCTGACTTCAAATAACAGGCAACCCTTTCTACAAGAATGACCTGAACCCACAAAAATGGCACCCGTACACTCAGTGGCTAAAATCAGTATATTTTTCTCCTTATATATTAAGGTTTAAAAGATTTTGTGGACAATCTTGTAAAAGGAAATTCAATGAGAATTTTTACAATACAGTTTTATTCATTTATATGCCATATTTTATGTCAATAGAATCATTTTTTTATTGAAGCAAAAGGAGAATTAGTGATTGTGCTCTTGGTTTACTACTGCTAAATGTTCTAACAAAAAACAAAGCATTTTCTGAGTAGATTTTAAGGGCATAAAGGAGCAAATCAGTGGCAAAATAAAGTGTGCTTACCACAAGTCACTGCAATTTATACTCACAGAAATACTGTTTGGCAGGATATCAGTATGCCATGAATACTCCTTGAAAACATGACTGTGTCAATTAATGTTCCACTAGTCTTTTCAGGATTGTGTTCACTGTTTGCAGACCTTCCTCTGCTAGGACAAACTTCAGTGATTCACACCATCAAGCTTTCTAGTTTGTCCTGTCTACTGCAAAGCAGCTAACAGCTGAGAGAATTGAGACTGACAGTATTGAATCTATCTCAAGTACTCAGAATCATGAGTCACAGTCCAATGTCCTGAGCTTTAGAGAACAATCTGAGGCATCCTCTTATTTGCCATCTGGTCTTTGAGACTTAAATCATGGTAGAAGAGTAAATAAATAAAACACAAATATAAGTTGTGAATGTATTCACTTTGCTTTATTAAAAACACAAAATATCTATAGGGTGTAAGATGTCAAGGTCTGGCTATTGTGCTAAGCTGTTCAATTTCAGGCAGCACCTTTTCTAAAAGAAGAGCAGTGCAGCAACCTGGGCACTGCATCCCTTACACTTCTCTGTGGAAGAATGAGCTCCTAGTAAAACAAAAGCAGTTGTCTGCTGAAACTTGTCCCACTGTGGGACAAGCAGAGAAATGGAAGGTAAAAAAAAATCTTCAATACCTCAACCACCCCCGCCCCCCCCAAAAAAAAACTCCAAAAATCTAATATTTGTTCCTAACATTTGCATCTGGATTTGGCAAAATCTGACAGAATAACCATATAATAACTCTGGGAGACTCTGAAGTCCTGGATATTAACTGGATGCTACCCAGTTCACTGGTATTGAGGACAAGCATTAGGAAAAGCTCACCTTGCAAATCTTGGTAACATCATGATTATTTATGCTTTGGATATCAAATTGTAGAATAAATTAGTGGCTATTTAATTTGTTTGGCATCAGTTTTTTTCTTCAGATAGCCCCAAGACCAGAACTCATGCCTGTTGAGATAGAAGGGCACTTTAAGGTCCTTCACTTCCAACCAAAGCTACCCAAACTGGGCAAAGTTGCTACCACTGAGCCTCTGACCTGTAATCATCACAAACCCCTCAGCACAATGAGTCCCTGCACTTGCCACAGGGGCATAAACTTTGTTTTACTGTTACCCAAACACTCCATCCATTCAACCCCAAAATGTTACCTGAAAAAACCTTACAGATTTTGAAAGAAAACAATGGCAAAATGGGAGAGGGTAATGGGAGATACACAGAATCAGACACCTGGCTAGCAGAGCTGTCATCACCAAGCAGATGTGTAGTCAAGCTATTCAGCAATGAACTGGGTGATGGCACCTGCCGACAATCTCATCATTAGCCATTCTTTCTACAGTTTAATATGGTGGCATCCTGATAATGAATGAATCATCCAGGAGAAAAAGAGAAAATAAATAATATTAGTTAAAGTGAAAGGGGGGGAAATGAGGCAAGGCTAAACAAAGGGAACCCCAATCAACATCTGGAGCAGAGTAACACAGAGAGAGAGCCTATTGACCTGGCACCTGGAAATAGAGCACATGAATACAGGAATCTTGCAAATCAGCACATGGAAATAATGAAACATAATTAGAAACACACTTCCTTCTAGAATTTCCACCTATAAACAGACTGATAAATTCCTTGAGTCTTACAAAGCTAGCTCTACACTGAGATCCTAGCACTCTATAGGCTGATTTGATCCCTAGCTCAACAGCATCATATGGGAGACAACCACCAGAAAAAAATTCACCTATCCCTCTTTAAAGAGGACAGCTAACATGCAGCAGTGGAATTTAAAAAATTTCCAAGCTAACAATAATTTCAAATTTCATGTTGAATTGAATGAAGTAAACGTGATAGTTGCTGTTGAACCAACATGAAGAGAGCTACGATTCAGTTTCAAAGTCAAAATGTGTTAAGAGATAAAGATGTCATAATTTAAAAACTGAATATTGTACCTGTGACTTAGCTAAGCAGAAAAAGCAGAAATATACCGTCCTCTTTGCCCTTTTACTCAGAAAGAGAACTGAAACCACAATGGAGCTTAGAGCCAACAGTGACATGTTAGTCATTTAACTATTCCCAAAAATAATTTCTATGCTCACATGTCAGTTGTAAAGAAGAAAAATACCCAGTTCCTACCACATTTAAAGCACCTTATCTCTATCCTATGATACAAACAAGGTTATTTCTTATACTTGAGTAACGGCAACCCCTACTTCATAAAGAGTTATTATCATTATTGCTCCAGTGCTATAGCAGCAAGTATTGCCCCATTGGCTCTGACTGGAAATGGGCATATTTAGCACCATGACAACTGCCTCTCCTAACAGCCAAGTCTTGAACCTTTAGCTTCCTTGGATGAATACACCAATAATCTGGAAATTGCAAGACTCTTGCTATGAAATACCCATTCCTATTTGTCTACCATAATAACACTTGCAAAATGACAGGCATCGTGAAGAGATTAATCTGCGACAAAATGTTCATTCAAAAATAATTTGATTTTCCAGGAATCTTCAAGAAGTCCTTCATATTCTGCAATCCATCTTTTAAGAATGCTAATTTTATAATCTAAAAGCTGAATCCTTTTGCTGTGTGCAGAATATAATACACATTGACTAGCAGACAAGTAGGCTATTACAAAGAGGCGTTGTTCATGGCTTCTAGTACATAATAAGTACTTACAATGACACAATATATTGCTCTGATAAGATTATAAACACAATATCAGAAGAAAATCCATAAAAATCTAATTATGCACACAAAAGTTACAGCATGAAAAGCTAGCTGAGGCACTTGGACAAAAGGTTTGAAGTTACTATTAATTTTAAATATAACGCTACTGGTGGACTTAATACCTACAGAAATTTAATTTTAAAGTTTTACTACTAGATGATGATCAGAATAGCTTCAAGGCCAGCAGGCTTTTAGTATTTATTTTAAATTAATTCATGAATTTGATACAAACCCAGCTCAGGTTTCCTGGAAATAGGGAAATCAGATGCCTAAGAGCTCAGCAATCATAAGTTACCTGTAACAAACTTCCTAAGTCAGTCTGAGGTGTTGCAATGCAAAAGAGGCATTTCAAGTATCACCTTTGAAAATAACCACAAAATTCAAGTACTCTATCCAGATTGCCACGATCATGTTTGGGCTTGATGCATAATTTTTTAATTCAACAACGTGATAAAGGATTTTTACTTCTCTATCATGACAATGGCCTCACATAAGTAATGGCAAAGTGTCTGGGTGGCAAGCTAAACATAAGGCAGGACACAGATCATTAAAGAAACTTTTCAGCAGGCAGATCATCCCTATATATCTTCATCTGTTCAGCTGCTACAGGAGTAAACTAGAGAACAGTACTATGACCTAAAATCCTATAGGGATGATATGAAAAATATTTTTGGATTCCCTACCCCTTCCCATCAACAACAAGCATATATGAAGGAAAATAAATACCTTGCCAAGTGGCAAGTTTGTTAAGTTTTTAACCTTAAGTTCTATGGAGTCAAAGCTCTTAGTGACAAGATTTTCATTGACAAGAATATTGCTAAATTCTCAATAGGACACAAGTAGAAGGAATCCAATTCTTTGCTTTTTGTGCAAAGATCAAGACATCCAAAACATATAAATACAGATACGAATTTATATGTATATTTATAAACACAGAAACAGGAGATATCTATATATACACACATACCCTGATAATAAGAAAAAAAGTGAAGAAAGGAAGTCTCAATAGAGAATGACAAAATCTGAGCAGAAAATGGAAACAAGACAAAAGGTGAAGCTCAGTTCTCTGCAAAGGCTGATTGCTCAGAGAGTAGTGCTGAAGCAGGTTTTAAACAGAAAAAGATTCCATGAAAGGGATGGCTTATACATACAAAATCTTACCACAGTATTCCTAAATTTTAAGAAGATTTTTGGGGAAGACTATTAAAAACAGAAATAACCAAGTGAGGAGCAAGCAATGGACATGCTGCAATAAATCCATCAGCGCTATCAGGAAGTAGGAAAGAAGCTGAGGAAGTAGTTGTCACACAGACATGAAGTTGCATTTTCCTTTCAATTTCCCCATTGCAGACCTGTGCTATTGCAAAAATGAAACTGGTGAAAAATGAATTTTGTGGTCTGTGATACCTAAGGCTGAAAGTCTGCAGAAAAAGAAAAAAAAGCAGGAGAAAGCTGAAAAAACCAAATTAAGTCTGCTTATTTTTCTTTTGACAGAAAGGACAAAAACAAATGGAAAAATAAATGATGGAAAAAGAAATGGTAAAAAAAAAAGGGAAAAGGAGGTGAAATGGAAAATAGGGGGAATAAAAGTAGAAAAAGAGGAAAAAAGAAAATACAGAAAACCCCTTTTCTTCAAGAGATATTACGTGGGGTTGTCACAACTGCCTGTTACAGCTGGCTCCAAATTAGGAAGTTCCTTTTGAACCAATAGAAGCTAAATTACTGTTTGTGTCTTTAAGAGGAAGGTTATGTTGTACATACGTACACTCTTAGGCTCACCAACCATCTACCTCAACCATAAACACCAGGGCTCTGCTGTTTCAAGATGCTGCATTGAGAATCAAACACCACACTTCCCCAGCAGAAGAGCTAAGCTCCATTTGCTCTCGTGTTATTCACATATAAATCCATGGTGAGGAGGCTTCGGCTGAACTCCAGAGCAAACATGCCAGGGGTCCCTTCCACAGTCTCAGGAGATATTTGGTATTGACAAGTTGTGCATCTCTAAGGCCAAACACATCACAGTCGAGAGCAGTGCCAGTAATGCCAAACACAGATCTTCCTGCCTTCTGAGAATCTAAGAGCAATGGTTTGAGCAATGGTTTGAGCAAAACCACATCCCAGTGAGCTCCCTGTTGGACCAGTAGATCTCAACTCAGCCTTCATTAGGGAGATGTTAAATTCAAGACCAAAAGAAAAAAATTAACACGGGCAAAAAGTCTGTTTGCCACATACTTGTGACTTTAATAGCTGTGTTCACCAGTAATAAATGCCCAGGGTATTTAAATGGACACCTTAATTAACAATAACATACTGTTAAACTCAGTGGTCTGCTCATCAGGAGAGACACAATAAGGTCTATTCAATTTTTTTATTACCATTTTCTTGCTACAATACTACTTTGTGCAGAGTCCAAAAAGCCAGGATGTATATCAATATTTACTTTAATTCATCTTTTCTACTCGTTTCCTTCGTCAATGCTGCCACCTTCTGATGCTCAGCAGCTTCACCAAGCACCTCAAACCTGGTTCTTAGATTACAGCGCTGTGGACAAATCCTTCACTGCAATTCTTTGTGGCACTCAGGCTCAGGAGCCCTCCCTCCCCTCCCCTGTTGCACCTACTTCTGTGGAGTTTTATGTATGGATGGAAGCAGGGATTTGAAAGATGGATATTTGTAACACAGCAGATGTTTGTGAGACTAAACCTCTGATGCCAGAGTTTGTTCAGTGGTCTGGTTCTAAACTGCCCACACTCCGGGTCGCTGAGAACTTCTGGAAGTCACTGGAAACTTCTCTTTGTGCCTTTTTGCCCTCTCTCCTGGGCAACTTACCATGGAAACTCACCGGGTTTGTGAGTTTTAGATCCTCTTTATAGTGCTTCTGTGCCATAGCACAGTTTCCTTTTCTAAGCTCCAAGGCGTGTCTAAACCCTTATTGAGCCTTTTTGGTTTAGCCAACTGTCTCTCTGTTCTGTCTCTCAAGGCAACCTAGAGACAGACAATGGTTTGTAAAGATGGAATCATTGTTTTGGAGGATATTAAATACTGACCTACAGCCTTGAGCTTTTCTCACTAGGAAAGCTGCCAGTTTAATATGCTCTCATACCCTTTAAGAGTTTCAGCAGGACTCACAACATTTAATAAAATCACAGGCATTGACATCAGCTTGGGGGAAAAGTTTAAATTTTAAAAAAATGCCAAAAAAACCATCATTGACTCACAATTCAATAGAACTCCAGAAAACAGTTTCATGGAACATTTTTTCTGCTTAATATAAACAGGTAAAATTCTTGGATAGTAAATAGAATAACAGTATTTTATTAGAAATTGAGAAAAAAAATCTAGATTTTATTAATTACTTTTTGTTTTAAAAGTAATGCTTACACCCAAAGCATGAAAACAAAATTCATAGCCAATGTGTGTCACAGAATCTGATGCAAGTACAGGCCAAGTTCATGTACAGTAAGCACAATTTTCAAGCTTATCAATGTCCCAGGCTCTTGTCTACTGAAATAGCATCAGTCATTCTCTCCCTCTTTTTCACTCAGGGGCCTAATAAATATTTAAGCAAAGTGGCACTGCTCCGATCTGACTCCAGAGCAGACAGATATTTTAAAGCACAGACTCTCATACCCCAGGCCGATGGCCTGATCACTAAACCATTGGTTAAACAGGATGCCCATGTGCTCCACTGTGTTGAGGGTCAGCATCAGCCTCCAAGGGAAAAAGGCAGAGGAACTCTCACTTCATGAATGGTGGCAAGATTCAAGTAACAAAATCCCCAGTCTTTTTCAGAATTTGACATTTCTAGGCATAGCCATAAGTGAAACTGTACTTGGCATGTGGACTGTATTGACAGAAATCTAGGCAGTCCTCGGATTAGCCAGTTTATTCTTGCAGCTAGGTCTTGGATTAAGGTTCCAAATTTAGCAGTATCAAAACTGTCATGCCTATGACACGAGGCAGTGCAATACAGAGAAAGCCCTTACCAACCATTTGCACACCCAGGAGCAGCTTAGCCCTTCCTAATGGCACTGCATCAACAGGCAGTCTGCTGAAAGGAATTCCTTTTAGATTATTTCTTTCCAATTTGTTTCATTTTTACATTGAGATTGTGTTCACCAGGGACTCAGCCATTTAATGGGGCCCCCAGGTCTGTAGGTTTGCATTTGCAGCTATGATGCACAACATTATTGCCTGTAGCTTTTTGAACATCTGCTATTTTGGTGAATTATTTTAACAAGCCTACAGAACAGTGCACTCCGTTGGCTTTTAAGTGCTTTACAAGACATCTAGAAAAAGAGGTTACTCTCACAGTTGATTATTCACCAGAACCAAAATTCCTAGGTTGTATGTCATTAAAATAAAACCTCAAAGTTTAGAAAGTTGAAAACACCAGGTAAGCTTTTAATATCATATACTGAAAATGGTTTGAGACACAGAAATCTTAGTTGAGTACATCTCAACACACACTGATTATTTTTACAGGAAATCTTCTGGAAAAGACACAACTCCACATGAACAGCCTATCAGTTCTGCCAGCTGGCTCATCATATTGTGAAATGAAAAATAAATGATCTATAGATTTTATCGGTCATTTTAAGATAGAGTGTAAGTGAAGACCTATGTTTGCTGCATAGCCAAAATTTCTCTGATAGAGAATGCAGGTGCAGAGTCATCTCCTAGAAATGTTTACACTGTAATAAATTTCCAAGATTAGTAATATTCCTTTTAGAAATTACCAAGAATTTTAAAGAGAAGTTTTCACAAAAGTGTGCTGAAGTGTCTGCATAATAGTCAATAGCATAACTTAACTCTGGGGACTTAAATTACTACTAAAATTCTTTTTTCCACACATTCTAAGGTTTTTAACAAAGGGTAGATTCCACCCTTGTGTAAAGACTTTCACTTTAAAGAGGTTCAGAGAAATAAGTGGAAGACTCCCAAATAAAGGTATTCAGTCACTTCAAGAATAGAATAGAATAGAATAGAATAGAATAGATTAGAATAGAATAGAATAGAATAGAATAGAATAGAATAGAATAGAATAGAATAGAATAGAATAGAATAGAATAGAATAGTTCCAGAGCATAAGAGAGAAGAAAAGCAAATCTCTCATGTTATGGGGCCAGTAGTGTATTAAAAAAAAAAAAAAAGCAAAGCATGTATGTACAGTATGCCCACTGAATGCTGTGGAAATTCAAAAAAAAGCCTGATCCACAGATGTCAATGACTACTGAATTAAGTCTGAAATATGTCAAGTGAAGGAAAGCCAAAAGCTGCAACTTTCATCCTTGAGAACAAACTCCTTGCATGTTCTTAACAAAAGATTTTTAATGTTATATCAATATTTTTGAAACTTTCCCTTGCATTATTCTTTGAAGGTAGATGCTTTTAATTATAAAATATAATAACAACAGTTGAATTGTACAATGATGCACAAAAATAATGAGCTGTAATACTATAAAAGGTTACACAGCCCAATGGAAAATGTGTGTATCCACTTCTTTAACAATATTTAAATTATAAAATTATTATTTTGTGTCCTCAAAGAATTTACTTTTTTTTTTTCTGGAGGAAACATTTTTTCACAGTTGTTTTTTTTTTTTCTTTAAATAAAATATAGCAATTTCCAGAAGAATTACAGCAGATTGAAATAGCTTTAGGAGAGGGATGAATAAATCTGACAGCTAGACAGAGAACCTAAATATTGTTTCTTTAGAGAAGGGGTTAGAGTTTTCCAAGCCTTACGCATTTGATTTATCTTTTCTTACCTAAAAATACGGAAAGAGAAAAACGATTGTACAGAAATGAAGGGGAAGAAAATGGTTTGCAATCTGAAAATCTGAAAGAGGGGTAAACTAACATAAATAGAGATGGCAAGGGGTGAAAATCCATATTGCATCACAACAATGGTGATATCAGATCTTGAGTGCAGGTTATGAGCTCTCCCTGTGATGGTCAGTGGCATCTCACAGAAAGGAAACTCAGTGGAGTATCTTTGTAAATATCTGATCATTATGGCATGGTAATCACAAGGCAGCACCAAAATGAAGTTACCTCAAAAGGCCTGCTGTACTGTGAAATGTATTCATACCTAGCTCCTTATGCTGCGTTTCCCTTCCAGCAAGATATTTTGAGAGATCTCCGTTAGAAATTCTGTATGGAACCAAAGAGGAAGTTGCACAACCTGTTATTGAGTTGTAAAATAAAGCTGCAACCTGTTAGTGAAAATGTAAATACAATAAAGATAAAAATGTTTGAAGTAATTCTAATCTATATAATATCATATATGCTGTATTCTATATAGGTACTGCCAGCAACCAAGAGCCAGGATGTCTTCTCTAGGAGAACTCACACCTGTAAATTTGTGTATTTACCTGTATTATTTATGGCAAAGCCATCAAAAATAAACCTTTTTGCTCTATATTCATTGATAATTTGTCTCAGTGACCTGATCTGTTGGGAAACTTCATCAATGTACATTTGCCACATGGATGGAAAGGAACCACAGGGAAAATTTGAGCTGAGCTGTCCAATGCCTCTTCCTCACCTGTCAAACAGAACTCAAACCAGCACTTCTAGGAAGTCTCCAAGACAGCCCCATTATTTCTGTGTTCTCTGATCAAGAATGGACCTCCAATCTTTCTCGTGCTCACATGAACAAAATTTGCCATCTATTTCTGTGACCTTTGTGATTATAAAGAAAAATTATTATTTAGTGTTAATGATATAGTGTCTTCTATCTGAAACTGCAGGTAGAAAGGCACCAGGTCCACAGAAACGGTGACCCAGGTGTGTCAAATGGCCCTCTTGTCTCAATGAAATTGCCAGTTTTGAAACCAGTACCACCCTTACTTCATATGAAGTAAGAAAGAAGAATATTAAAAAAAGAAACTCCTTCTCAAGAGAAAATAAAGAGTAAAAAATACAATGGAAGATAAACATGAAAATCTAACTGAGGATGAGTAATTGGAAGGTAAAGA
Organism: Lonchura striata; assembly: GCF_050655825.1. Classification (NCBI taxonomy): domain Eukaryota; kingdom Metazoa; phylum Chordata; class Aves; order Passeriformes; family Estrildidae; genus Lonchura; species Lonchura striata. The sequence goes on from NC_140706.1 coordinate 61,900,802, forward strand.
AAAGAAGACTTTCACCAAAAGTTTTCTAAAGATATTTTTGTATACTGGGCATAGAAGAGCTGCATTGACACTAGATGTATACACACAGAAAAAAAAAAAAATAGAAAGCACCCCCAGAGCTCAAATAAGTCTACTGTTATTTTGCCTTTGCCTCTCCTCTCAGCCCTTCTGTTGTGTTGGCTTTTGCTGTATCCAAGTAACAATCTCTGATCTCACTCTTTGACTGTTTTTTTCCTCAACAGCTATTTGTTCTTTCCAAACCTTATGCTGCTCCCCAAATTGGTTGCTTCAGCTGTTTGCTAAACCTCTGGAAAAAGAAAAGCAACAGTTTCTGTTACCAGGCAACATCCAGTTTCTTTCCTGTGAGGTTGTGACAAGGTACAGCACTCCTGCTCCTACTCCACAGACTTCTCTCCACAGCACCTGGAGCTGGCAGGCAGCAGTTAGTCTCTTTACTTTGCTTTGAGAGCTATTTTATAATTAAATCATGTAGAATCATCTTTCTGCAACTTGATTTCTACGCAAAATTCACAACAGCAACAGGCCAGCAAAAGAACTTAAGTGCAGTTTTAGTAAGATGGTTAGATTAAGCAGGACTGCATGAATAAAGTAATTTATCCAAAGAAAATCTCATCCTTCAACATGCAAGGTGATCACTTTTGGCATCACAAATAAATCACTTGTTCCTTTCACCTTTTTTTTCCTTTTTGAATCAAGAGCTTTGTTCACTTCTTGTTCAACAGAGTTCAGCAGAGAAAGCTGGAACCTGCAGCCGATGCGAATGGGGAGTTCTCAGTGGGTCTCCCCATGAACCGTGCAGAGCCAGCACAGCCCCAGAACTCCTTCCAGTACTGTCTGAAAAAGAAGTGAAATTCAGCCCATTCTCCATTCTTCTAGGTGGACAGAATTTAATGTTTTTTGTTTGGTTGTTTTTTTGTTTTGTTTTGTTTTTTGTTTTTTGTTTTGTTTTTTTTTTGGTGAAATCATAGGACATAAGATACAGAGCATCAGTAACAGAAGACTTCTCTCTTCCTTTAAAATTCTTTTCCCAGTCCCTATGGGCTTAGGAACATGAAGGGAATGTCAGCTCTGATGTGATGGCACAGGATGTAAGTACATCTAAGCCAACTAAGCTACCAAGACCACAGTAGCAGTTTGAGCACAGCAGTCTCAAGCTCCAGCACAGCCTAATTTACCCAGTTTCTTGGGCTCTGAAGTAAAGTCAAACACTAACAATCCCAAATGACATGGCAGATCCTAAATCCCTGCATGCTAAACTCCATACAGCCTGAAAATATCTCACTGCTCACGGAGATGATAACATATCTTGCAGCACAGAAACAAGGCTTCACACTTTAGTTAAATCACTCCCTTCTTCTGTATCCCTTTGTATGAATCGCACCAGGCAGATTCAGCCTGTTCCTGAATGTAGGCTTCAAACACTAATCAGATCTCCAAAGGAGCCTTTGGGATGATTGATGGGGAAGCCCTTAATAAAGGCTTTCTGGTTTTGCCAGGAGAGCAAGCAAGAAGAGGAAGCAGCTTGAGTTACTTGAAATGCTGAGGTGGAGGCGTTTGATAAACTGTGATGGGAGAGATGTTTGATGAACAGAGAGCAGCTGTAGGCATTCTGATGGGCTGGCTGAAATGGCCATGGAGGTAGTGGTTAATCTTGATTTTCCATTCTTGTCATTGACAGAGAGGGTGTATACAGAGTACAGTTAGCAAAATACAGATGATCAGAATCACCCTAAATTTTCAGTGAAACAAGGAGCCTGGAGACCTCCCTGTCTGAAATCCTTGTAATGTCAAATTCTTGGGGATCTCTGTTTTGAGAGCTCTCATTGAATTCTGTGGTAGATTTCTAAAGATGTGAGAGGAAGAGAATTTTTAATTTTGCATCCCAATGCTGTTAATAGTGGGAAGGCTGGTGAAAATACTAGAGTACCTCAAGTAACAAGTGATAGGACAAGATAAAAGCCTCAAGTTGCACGAGGGGTGGTTAAGGTTGGATATTAGGAAGAATTTCTTCCCCAAACGGGTTATCAAGTATTGGAATAGGCGGCCCATGGAAGCCATTGTGTCTCCATCCTTGGAGGTATTTTCAAGACAAGTAGATGTGGCACTTGGAGTCATGGTTTAGGTGCTGGACTTGACACTGTTGGGTTAAAGCTTGGACTCAGTGATCTTAGAGGTCTTTCCCTACCAAAAATCTCTGTGACTCACTAACAGTCTCAAGGAAAAAAGGCACTGAAAAGTGCTGAAGAAATTGTCCAGGAAGAAACAAAAAACACTCAGATCATCAGGGTACTTGAAGAGGGCCTGAAGAGTTGCATTATAGTCAGTTTGCTTTGAGCAACACCAACTCACAAGACTTTGTTTAACCAGCCCACAAGTGGAAATAAGTGATGCTTAACCAGTGAAGGTTTAATCAGACTTCCTTTGGCAAAACCAGAAGCAATTTGATTTTCTCACAATTATTATGTGCTGAGAAAAGCTAAATTGTTGCTATGGAAGTGTAAAGGTACAACAACCAAATAACACACCAGACTAACCATCCCAAGGCTGAAACATTAAAATATGGCTTTACATACAGATTCACAAGAAATGGAACATTATAGTAAACCATAGAATGATTACACCTAATTACATAACAAGAATGGTTATTGCAGATATGTTACCCTCTTTGTGTGCTGTCCTGACTTGGTTCCATTCTGCAAGACAAAAATGGCACTGTATACATGACACAATATTCATATCTCACATAAAAGACATGAGACTACTGCTGAATGTATGTTATCTGTAACCAGTCCAGTTTTCCCTCAAACTGAACTCCTCGTATTATCTCACTAATGTATCTTCCAAGGTTTATATCTGGCTTCTTTGTGTCCATTCATACAGAAATTACAGATTATGTTCTCTGATGTAGCCTAGAAAAGGTTTTACTTCCTTCCTTTCAAATATGGGAAAGGGAGAAAAATCTTAGAAAAAAGCAAAAAAAAAAAAAAAAGAAAAAGAAAAATAATTGGGCATAGTTCAATCTCTAAGTATTCTGTTCAGCCTATAATTTAATTCCCAGGACAGATCCATATTCAGTGACCCAAAAAGTATAGCCTCCATCCCATGGAATTTTGATATTGACTTCACAGTGATCCCACCTGTAAGAAATAAGTTCTTTCACCAGATAGAAAAGCTGAAGTACAGAAGGCAAAAATACTCATTGAAAATTCAACAGATGCATCACTTTTAGAAACAATCAAATTCACCCAAATAACCTCACTTTGTTCTCCTTCATGACCTTGTATAATGAAATCTTGAGTAAAATTTCACATCAAAATGTCACAGAACAAACACAATGTATTCAATGTTTGAGACTTTAAGGTGGAGAGGATGAGGTTATCTTAGAAGATATATCATACCGGTATACAAGATGAATATTTTCTTGTTTTGACAACTAATATATTTTGAACTTGATATTAAGACCTGCTTAGAGATAGAAAGTTTTAGCTGGTATCTCAATTTGCTAAAGTAGTATTTACATTTTTGCAGTAGTGTACAATGGAATCACTATTAAAAGGTGTGTCCTATCTTGGAATCCCTTTATATATTTTGATTGACATTTCTAAATGCTGACTTCTTTAGCTCATAGGGGAAGTAAAAGAAATTATTAAGAAGTTAACAGTAGCTTTATGAAGATAGGTTTCTTCTTGAAATATCAATAGCTAAGATTTGCCAAGCACCATGGATCACAATTGCAAGAAATTCTGAAATATTGCCAGTATTCTTGAAAAAAACTCAATCAAATTCCCAAACTTTGTGTTAATCCTATTTGTTCTGTGTTCCTGGGATTTTTTCAGCTGAAAATTATTCTTTTCTAAGAAAATTTTCTCCTTTGTTAAAAAAAAAATCCAAGCCCCCAAAAAAACATCAACAAGGGAAAAAATCTTGTCTGTGTTTTAATATTAGTCATACAATCCTGCCAAAATGTTCACACCTCTTAATCCATAATTCAAATAAGAATATGGTTTAATATAAGAAAACTTGTTACCTAACCTAATATAATATTCTTATACAGTTTAATACTATGCTGTATTCCCGGTCTAGCTACCTGATTTGTTTGAAAAAGTACAAATGTCAGAGAAGGTGAAATTAGGAGAATGGGGATACTGATTTTATATAACTGGGAAAGAGGGGAGCAAAGGATGGGGTGATATGGAACTTCATTTCAACAAACAAACTAGTGATCTCAAGTTATATTAATTTTTTATCCTTTGTATTTTTAAAAGTTTACTTTAGAAATAAACTCCATGGGGTTCCTGGCAGAGCTGCTCTGCCACAACAGTTTATACCGACCATCTGTGGTGTGCCAGAAGCTTCCCGAATGTTCTGCCACCTGACTCAAAATCCTGAAGCTTTTCATGTTTTTCTGCCAATTTTCATCCATACTATGTCTGTTTCCAACACTGAAAACCTAAAAAAGCAAAATATATATCTAAAAGATGCACGGGATAGTAAATTCATCCACAATATCATGGCCAAAAGAAAAGACCAAGGACTGCAGTAATCTGGGTCTGTGAGCTGTAATCACTGGGGACAGCTGTATACTCTGAAAATAGAATTGTTAAAGAGCAAGGGGGCTCCTGCCTTTACCAGGTACACAGCACACACAAAGCTCAGTGTCATATTCTTTCAGCACACAATAATGTCAGGCCAGATGTAAGGCTGATTTCTATTTCCATAGGCGACCAAAACCTTTTTGTCACCATAGACAACATTTCTTCTGTCAGTGTTTCACTTTCTCACATGTAAAGCATAGAAAGTATAACAATGCTGTGATAACACTTGGTCAATTTGAAATAATGAAGACCTCCTTCTGGAAAACACAGAGAAAATGCAAGAGCAAAGGGGCATTAAAATAATTGAACAATTCTGCTGATCAACAACAGGAAAGGCCTAGGTTCAGGAGAAGATTCAAATTTTTGCTGCACGGAAATGAATTACCAAAAAACAATGACAGCATAGAGTCATCTACTAAAAGCTCATATAGAAGAGCTGCAGTATAACAATCAGAAGCCATGTGAGCAACTCTATAATAATTTCCTTTTCAAGAGCTAATAATTAAACATTATCAAAAACTTAGTCCATCTGTTCCTGTACTATTCTAATGTTAGACAAGTACTGAAGCATCTAGATTCAGGTTAATTTTTTTCTGCTTAAGCTGTATTTAAAGTAGATTCTAAAAATGCTGTTGGCTAAGACAACATTGATGCCACAAAATAGATAGCTGTAATTGATCAATATCTTATAAATCCATCTGACATTGACAGCGCCCACAGCATCACGTGATATGGGACAAAGGTGGAGGTGCCCACAGCATCAGGAGACAAGGTACAAAGATGGTGGAGGTGGGGTCGATGTTGTCAGTTTCTGGCATTTTTTGGGTTGACACCCAAATCCATGTCTACTCCTAACCAGGATGTTGAGATCCCAAGGTTTAAATGCTTATCTCAGGCTGGGTTCTGCAGAAAATTCCCAGAAATGCTTTCTCAACAAATATGTTTAAAGAATATCAAAGAAAAGTAAATATATATGTTAAGCACCCATTGGTAGTGGAGCTTTAGGAATTTGATGGGGCTGGTGTTGGTGGCAGGTTGGTTCAGAAGTTTCCCTTGCTTTGTCTATCTCAGCTAAAGGATTTTGTCGACATGCTTGGAATTCATACCTTGTGTAAGCCCAGGTTTTAGGAGTCATTTAGCTGAAATATTCTCAGCATGCATTCTTAAACAAGTTTTTATAACTCCTGGAGCTCCTGTGAAAGAGCTGAGTGTTCAAAAGCCAAGGTCTTTTTCTAACTTTCCTCACATACCCTTTGAACTTTTTAAATGGGTAATGAATTTTCACAGCTACATGCTTCAGCTGATTTCCTTGGATTGGATGCTGATATTAAGAACACCACCAGCTGTCACTTCCTCTACCAGACTCTAGACAATGACTCAGAAGTGTGTTGCCCTTTGCATGTATTATCCAGCTTTTGCCAGTGCTGTGGTCTCAAACCTGCATTGACAATTTCCATGTTACTGGATTAACTATGCCTTAAAATAATTCACAGATGAGATTCCATACAGAGCCTTTTACCCTATATTCTCTCTCCTGCTATTGTTGTCATATTTCTTTTTATCATTACTTTTGTAAATTTTATCACAGTCTTTTACATTACACCAGGAGTTTGCAAGTTGCTGGACAAAGGTCTATGAGAAGCAGCATATCAACAAAACCAAAATGTACTGGTTTCAAACCAGCACTTGCTGCATGCTCCACATCAGTAAAAATATTCTCAAAAGCTAAACACTTTCTCCTGCCATTAACAGCATTTTGTTCCCTGTGACTGTACTGGGTTACCTTTCCTCGTGCCCAGGTGTCTGACTGACCTCTGCCATAAGCTGCCTCTAGTAGCAGATTACTTTGTCCCTGTCAAAAGCTGGTAGTGATTCTTTTCTCCACATAAAAATAGTTCTCTCTCCTTTTGGCCTACATGTATCTTTCCCACTGACAGTCTTCCTTTTATTTTTTTCTTTTTTTTTTCACTGCCTCCCCTCACAAGAGAGACTCCAAATGTTTACATTTCTTAATTGAATTTATATAGAAAGGAAGTCCAAGTGAACTTTGGCTTGTGTTCAACAATAATTCAGATAAGAAGTAGAAGGAAGTTTGATTTTAAAGGAGAGAAATTAGAAACTCGAGACACCAAATGTTATTCAGTGGCATGTCAAATGCTTATCAAGATATCTTTATCACATTTTTAATTGTTTCTTGCAATTTGAGTAATAGGAAAGATCAGTACTAAAGAATGTCTCACTGTGTTTCTTTTTGAAGTGCTGTCTGAAACCCTGAAACATTTAAAAAGGATGCTATAATTAGACTTGGCTGGAAACTTTTTGATTAAACATTTTTCATTTAAAAAATGCTGATTTGTTAGAAGTGCAACTTTCTGCAGATACGTATGTGTTTTAATGAAACTTTAATGAGAAAAACTTCTTAAGTCAAAACCAGAGACAGCCAGAGATGAAGCATGGCAACACTGAGCTCACAAAGGTGAGGCATTGTTCTGCTGTGTCCTGAGACAGTGACCTAAGAGACTGGTTCACTATGGGAGCCCTGTAAATGATAAAGGATAAACTGCCACAGAATTAGACATTTACTGACAGCTTATCTTTTCTTCCACATCTGATCTTGTCACCTACTTTCTCCATAGCCATCTAAGCTCTTATTTATTGTGGAAACGTTGCCATTTTAGCCTTATCATGTCGTCCTGACTTACTGCATCCTCCTTTGCTATCCCAGTTCACTAGAATCTGAATTTTGAGTACTTCTGAATGTGTAACACTTCATTCCATTAGGTCACCCTCCACAACATACCCAAATTCACAGGAGCAGCTTTCTTTCACTGGTCTTTTTTTGAACCAATTCAAGATGGCATTTTTTTCATGTCACTGAATTAAAACAAAGGTAAACTCCTCAAATTCTACACAACTTTGAGAGTTCACAGAACTATCTTAAAAGTTTCATCTGCAATAAAACATACAAGTAAACCAGTCAGTCAGCCAGTCAGCCAGTCAATTAAGACTGAAAACCACTGTGACCTTTTCAATCTACTTTAGAAATTCATAATGAGTTGCTTTCCAGAATGAGTAGGATTGCTTGATATAGTGTAATAGACTGAAGCCAAAACTAACAAGATCTTTGAAGGTCTTGAATAGTCTGCTTCCAGTGAAGTCTAGAGTCTCCCAGACTTGTTACCTGGCACACGAGCTATACCATCAGTTCTCATGAACAGATTGTGAAATTTGCAATTTCCTAGGAAAAATTTTTGTGCTGCAATCTACCCTGTTTTTTCTGTTGTCAGGCTGCTCACTTCTCATGCCAGCTGCTCCACCCACCTGTTCCCCTGTGTATAACTTAATAATCTCCATTTGATATAAACTGGAGCAGACCGAGGAAGTGTAAATTTTCCGTGTAGGATGATAGCATGGGGTGATTCTGGGGGAGTAGAATGTCTGGCAGTATACATTCAGCAGGCACAAGACTTTGATCAGCGGTAATGAATATATTGCTGCAGGAATAATCCTCATTAAATTGGTTGGTGATATGGGGATTGATTCTACAAGGTGATGTTCATCTTGTAGCCACTCAAACACTTTTTGAGCAAATGGAATGTTCTTCTCCACTTTCTCATCTTCTAGCATTCCTCAGAAGTCACAGCAAGGATTCTGTATCCAAGCAGATATTCTAACTCCTACAGTCAGAGGATGAACAAACTGATGGACACATTTTCCAGTCTTTGATCAGAAACCACCCTTCCCACGCCATAAAAACAACCTACTCCCACACCACTTTAAATCTCCTATGGTGCTTCCCAAAGTCTCAGATTGAAACGATGGTGAGGATTCCCTAGAGCTTTAATAACTCACCATTTCAATCTGAGACTTTGGGAAGCACCAAGTCTTTCTTCCAATGTCAGCTGCTCAAAAGCTAAACATAAAAGTAGCAGGCAAGCTGAACAGACTCCCTTCCATTCTGAAAGAGAATTCTCAATTTGCGGTTTGACTCATCTTTCATAAAATGGTAAGATCTGTTAGATCCCTTTGAATCCTTTGTTTAGAGTCCTATATTTCTCTACATTGAGTGGTGAGGCAATCTAATTTAGCAGATTGAAGTAAATGTCTAACTTTAGAGAGATAAACTTTTAAAGTTGGAGTGTGATGTGAAGTCCACCCTAGAAAAGGTCCTTGCATCTCCCACTGCACACATGCACAAAATATCTGTATAACATTGCATAAGAAATGCCTATGTACTTTCATATCAACATTGTTTCAAGTCTTTGAAGATCAGCTTTAAGTACATTAATTATCAAGATTAACTTTAAATACTTTATTAATTCAATGAGAAAGTTTTCTCAGTCTGGTGAAAAATGTTTCCCGTTTAAAACCAAGAAATACAGAACAAATTATTTTTATAATTTTAGATTTGTATATCTTGGTTTTGATTCCACATTTGTTTAATTGCATTTATAGGTATTGGTAAGGGGTTTAGATAATGAACAAAGGTCATTAGCTAAGTAACTTAAACAACTTGCTCGTTTTACAGAATCAGAGAATGGGTAAGACTGGGAAAGACTGCAGAGGGTCATCTGGTCCTATCTCCCTGCTCAAGCAGGGTCACCCCAGAGTGCACGGCAGAGGACTGTGTCCAGATAGTCCTTAAACATATCCACTGAGATATCTCTACAACCTCTCTGGGCAATCTGTTCCAGTGTATGTAAAGAAGTTCTTCCTCATGTTCAGGTGGAACTTTCTGTGCATCAGTTTCTGCCCATTCCTCTTGTCCTGTTGCCCGGCACCACTGAGCAGAGCCTGGTCCACCCCCCTGGCCCTCTCTTTTCAGGTACTGACAGACACTGATGAGGTCCCCTTCCAGTCATCTCCTCTCAAGGCTGAACAGGCACAGTGCCCTCAGCCTTTCCTTGTAAAAAAGGTGCTCCAGTCCCTTCATCATCTCTGCTGCCCTTGCTGGACCTGCTCCTGGATCTCCAGGTCTCTCTTGTACTTGAGAGCCCAGATCTGGACACAGAACTCCAGAGGTGGAGTAAAATGAGCAGAAGTTATCTGCCACAACTCTTAATTAGAGGGATAACTCACCACTGAGATCTATGCAGAGTCAGAAGTTTAAGTCTGGATAACTAAATACCTACATGCATCTAGCTTTCCATGTTCTTAGCATGCTGCATTTGCTCTTCCACTGATCTCAGTGCCAAGTTAACTCGGCATATCCCATTTATCTGCCTGGATAAAAACTCCATTGAAGGCTGGCAGTAGCTCTAAGGATTAACAGTTGGGAACACAGCTAAGTAAAGAGGTGTAGAGTCCATTTGGACTAGAACAGTGAAAGCAGGAAACGTATCCTGGGGCAGGAAAATAGATCCAGCTGATATCATCTGGAGTACTTTGAAAACAAGATACAAAGAGCAGATCGACAGAAGCTTACTGTGGAAGGATGAAATTAGAAATTACAATTAAAGTCTATGCCACACAGGAAAAAGAAGGAGCATTTATGACATGCAAAATATTACTAATGCTTAATCACCACAGGCTTAAGAGAAATAGCCCAGAGAGCAGTATGAAAAAAATAAAATAATGTTCCAATTAATTTACAGATAAAGATAGGATGACCTTATGCTTTTTTGGAGGCAATGAGAGTTTTCTAGTTCCCTTCATTTAACATCAGGACAGTGATCTGTTAGCACTACGGGCACCTGCATTTCATTTATCACTTCCCTGCATAGGGATATTTCAGTTTGGTCTCTCTAATTATTACATATTCACAACGTGTGTGCAGGTCCTTCTCTCCCAAAGAACTTTTCTAACACTCAGGTGAGTATTTTTCCAAGGGAGTCCATACCTCAGTCATCGGAAGGTACAGCACTTCTTTCTAAAATCTGACAACCATTGCTACTAGTTTTCCTCTAAACAGCCAATTCTGTACTTTAGATGCTGTCACACAAGGTGGCAGACAGGAGCTCCTGTAACAAACCTGGAAGAATTTTTATTTCTGTAACTGTGACAAGATGCAGTCCTAAAATCCCCACATTTTAACCACACCCAAACACACAAAAAGCATATTCCAGCTCATTTTACAACACAGCACATGATGGCTGTTTCCAAAATCTGCCACCTGGGGTGTACATTCACATATATTGACATGGATACATGGATTACAATTCTAAAATATTAACAGCTGTCCCATGTGGGCCTGATAAATACTCCTTACATGTATGACACAATTTGTTAAATTATTTCACTCTTACAGTTAGGAAAGAATAAATCCTGCCAGCATTTATGTATGTGCTTGGCTTTACCAGCCTGACTACTCCTGGCATCAAGTATGATTTTCATAAGATCAAGGCCTAAGATATCATATGCAATAACTTGGAATAGAAATGCTTTCTAAAAAAAATAACACTTGCCCTAGCTGAAAGCTACTGAGATTTCATCGTGATTATCATCAGCAGCCTGGTAAATAAACATGAGACACTCAGGCATTTACTCTGGTCAGGCATCAGGGAGGAGAACAATGTGAAACAAAGGAGGGAGAAATGAGGCAGAAGGGTAGAAATGGTTCTTCATATCTTCCAAGTGTTGCAACTTACTCAGAAATGTCTGGTTATTCTTAGTGAAAAGTCAGGCATGCTTAGAAAAGGGCCAAATGTGGTTTTTTGGCATGGAATTTAGTACTAGACAGATTTTGAAAGTAAAACTCTGGAATCACAGTAGCTTTGCTTCTGAATACCACACCTGATTACTACAGAATTGTTGAATGTATCTACCAGGAAAAACAGATCTGTGTCTAAAGGTTTTCTCTTTCTTGTTATTGTAATGGAAGAGAGTATATGATAGGATATAGTTGATTAATAAAGAATCTCATGCTGCTCCATGTCTGATATGACCTAGATTTCCAAAAAGAGGGTATTTACTACAATGAATAATTTAACATCCCAAAAAATACAGAGAAGCTGTGTCATAGTGTGGCTTGAAAATCAGTCCAGTTTATTCCATAATTTCTTTGATGACAAAGAAGTTTCTTTTTATTTTTTAATGACTTTGCTGCTTTTCAGTACCTGCTTCAGAGCTTTTTCACAGCTGCTGCTGCTTTTCACCATTAGACCTTCTCTTCTTAAATCACTCATTTTCTGTCAAATTCCAATTTCCATAAGGGATCTGTTACTATATCCATGCATTGACAGGATCTAAAGAAGGCATCCCCTAAACAACCTTTAAATTTTCTGGGAATTTTAAAATGGTAAGTCATGGACTAGCTAAACACATGACTTCTACTATTTCTACTGAAAACTCAAGTTCTTGCATCTGTCAAAAAGGGCTCAAGACTGTCAAATTCCTTGTACAAGCTTTTAGTAGCAACTTATTTAAATTTTTTCTCATATTAAATGTTTTCTGTACCTTAACTGCACAATCTGGAAGTCCTTCCCAGCCATTTGGTCTCACTGCAGTCTCTGCATCCCGCCACCATGTCAAGACAGGCATTGACAAACTTTCTGACTCCTGTCACCACTTTTTCCCATTCCCTACTTCCCATGGGAAGAAAAGCAGACATGAAGGATGGGAGAGGGGTGTAATATGCTGTGGCCAGCCTTCAAGTAGGACAATCAATGTGATCAGGGCTCAGTGTTTAGAAATAGTCATTAGTCATTCAGTGTTTAGAGTAAAACAGTCACTACCCCCACATAAAATGAAGAGGTGGTGGAAAAGATCATAATCCAGCTCCTGCCTTTAATGAGGGACAGGCCCAGGAATACCATCCTGGAAGATTTCTGGTAACAGAATCTTTAAAAGGCAGATTATAGGCAGAGTAAATTATGTCACTAAGAGCAAGACTTTTCCTGCTTTTGAGGAAGTTATTCCTTATTGATAATGCCTAAATTAGCCACACTGGAATTGCCTTCTAATTTCCAGATGCATGTGTGTGAGAGGAACGGAAAAGGATTAAGATACTTAGCATGAAGATGTTGCAAAAGTTACTTGTGGGCCAGCTTGCAAAGGCTAAAGCTACTGCAAGGAACAGCATGCTTAGCCATGGTGCCAGGTATGAAAAGACTTGTAAAGAAAAATTGACTCAACAGTAAAAGAAGATAAATGACATTTTCCATAGGGTGTTGTAGGAGAAGGAATAAAGTGTACCATAATTGTCCAATGCTTGTGAAACTGTTGAACCACTTTGTGGTTTCTTCCTTTCTTTCATCCCTTTTTATTTCTTCATTACCATTCAAAGAGGTTTCTAAAAACTATACCACTGCTAGAGCTTATAACTTCCTGCTGTGATTTGTGGGCAGCTAGGCTGTTGTGCTCCTCTACTTCTTGGCAGAGAAGAACAAGGGAAGAAATTGGAAGTGTCTTCCTGAGACGCTACAAGAAGAGACAGAAGATAATGAATTGCATTGCTACATTAGGTAGTAAAAGACTTCAAATTTTCTTCAGATACTTTTCTGAGAAAAGCAAAAGCAGTAGGGTCACTGAATAAATGATCTTCTCCTTGAAAACTGTTAGGAGAGACAATCACAAAGAGAATATTAACGTTCTTAAAGTCTTGATAAGATTATGGCACTACCTCTATGAGAAGATCTGGTTTGGAAGGATATATGCTCCTGAGAATAAATATTATCAAACCAGCTGCTGAGCATAGTAAATGGAAGCCTGCTTCATCTGACCTTTCTGTCTCTATAAAAAAAATTGTATACTATGCAGGGCTTGAGAGGCCTGAAATGAGGAGATAATTTTCCTGCTCTTCTTTTTCCTCTAGACACTAGAAACAGGTTGTGAGCAGGAATTCAGGAAATTCAAACCTTATCCTAACATCTTAAAGCTGAGAGAACAAGTAGAGAACAAGTAATTGGAACTGACAAAAGTTGGTGTACTGCAAATTATTTAGAATTATACCTAACATTTTCTAACCTCCTTTGTTTTCATACCAGTCACAGTACTCATTAGGTTCACAAGAAACCTTTGAGAAAGCCATTCTTATTTTGTTGAGGTCAGACATACTTGGGTGACTTGATTCACCTCACTCTGTTCAGCAGATATTCCAGAATGATAACTGCCAGAAGCTGGAATGACAACCTGCTCTTATCTACCCTATTTGGCCAAGTTCAGTGAACAGTGGCTCACTGAGGTATTCAAACTCTAGCCCTCAGGCAGAATTTCTCCTCCAGTTCCTCTTGGTTTCCATCAAGCTATTTCAACTTCTGCAAACCAGCAGGCACCCCACAGTGGGGTATAACTCTCCCTTGCAGAGTATCTGGTGCAGTAGAAGATGGAGCAATTGAATACAGAGTCTATCTTCAAAAATCTGACTCCTAAGTGAAGTTCCTGACTTCTGCTAACATCACAGAACTCCTTCCCCTTCCTCCCTTGCCAGACTGTCCAGTCAGCCATCCGAAACACCCTATTGGGGATTCAGAATGGTTGGATCCAAGGGGAAGCATGCAGTGTCACATGAGATTGAACAAACTCCACATCAAGAACCAGAAAAGCACAGTTGAAACCCTGAAGAATTCTACCTCTGGAGAACACCTTTTGGCAAAGAGGACACTGAGGCAGACAGTTTGCAATCTTATTTTAATTAAAGCAAGCAAGTAATTGTGAACAACTAAATTCACAACATTAAAACACCACACAAAGCAGATAACAAATACTTATACAAAACTTGTAATTGAACTTACAGACATGAGGAAAAAATGTGTCAAAGTTGTATCATTGGATTATCCTGACAAGGAAGACATTAAAGCCATGTCCTTGGGACAAGTTAAGAAACTCATTGCCACAAGACCAGACTAGTTTGCTGTGCATATCTGATATCAGAAAATAGCACTTGACCTTAGTCTGCTCTTAGTGCTTCTATAGCATGAACGTCCATAGATTTGTCAGAGTCATCGAAACAGAAATTTCCAAACAGGTAACGAAGGGTGAGGGCATAACAGCTGTTCCATTCCCACACATATCATGATTCCTTCCCTTCCTGCCATTGTAGGAATGCCAAACCCAAGCTTTAAAAAAATAATCATAAAATAGACCTCACTAAAGTAAAAATAATGACTTCATAGAAACAGAATTGGAAAAAAAAAAAACAAAAACAAACCAAACAGCACACTGCATAAGTAGGCAGGGAGTGTACAGGGCAGGGAGTTGTTCTTGTTATTCAACTTTGACAGTACATTGTTCCAATTTCTCTTAAGAAGGATTTCTCTAAGTATATTTTAAAATTAGTGACAGATGATAATATCTATAATTAGTTAATTCATGGAAATGTTTAGAAGAGACCTCACTTATCTTCAGACTGAGTCTTTATAGCATTGTATTTCTGTAGCCAATACTCATAATGTTCTTCTGTTCATGCTTTTCTCAGAACACCTTAAAATGCAAGATTCAACAGAAGCCAAACAACACAGAAGAGAAAAATTGGCCAGACATCTTTTCTAATTGCGTATACTCAACAAACCAGATAGAAACTGTTTCAAAACAAACTTTCTATCCATCTATCTTGATAATATGTACTTGAAAAAACATGCACTTTCAAAGTCATGGGTATTCAGATGTAGGATAAAATGGATGACAAAGGCAGGAAAAGGAGAAAAAGTTGAAAAGGTATCTGCGGTCTTTGATTGTTAAAAAAAACCAAAACAAAACAAAACAACAAAAACCAAGACATAACAAAGAAAAACAAAACAAAAAGGCAAGTAGTCACATTATTAGTTCCACTTACATTTCATACAAGATGACCAGCTTTGCTTTTAATAAACCTGGATGCCATTTGCAGTTGGAAAGGTTTTATCCAATGGCCTCCGCTCTGCTAAAACAAGACTATATAGTATCATACTTGAAAGGTCTCAGATAAGTATGACAAAAAAACCTTCAATGAACACTATTCTAGTGTTCAGTTTTAGGATATACATACCAGAAACAACATTGAGCTTTGACTTTCTATCAGCTGAAATAACAAAAAATTCTTCCTGCTGACTATAGCCTCATAAAGTATCATTTAAATGTCAATAACATATTTGTGATACAAAAATCAGGTTGGCCATTAGTGCAAAAATCCCCAGAGACACTCTCTTTGCAGATAGTTCTGCTGTTATATCTGCAAGCCTTTCAGACTGTTCAATGGGACCAAAATTCGCCCTTTTCCATATGTAACTTAGAATCATTAATTTGCCAAACCAACAAGTCTCCTAAATCAGCATTGTTAGGAGAGTTATAACAAGAGATATGTAGCTTAGCAGCAGGGGGAAAGCTCCCTTTGAAATTTAAAAGAAGTGGAGCTTCTCATTCTGCTTCTGCACTTTTTCTTGTATATGTATATTGCTGCCAGCTCACGGAGAAACTGGCTGTGAGATTTGAACCCCCCAGGAGATACAGATGGCTCCTTGATTTACTTATTGATGAAATAAAAAGGAATCTGCCTGTGGACAGAAAAGTGGGTTTTGGTTTTTGTTTTCCATTTACTGAGAATGAAATCTCTCGTATGAGAAGTACAGCAATCCCTGCTGCATTTCTTACTTGTGTAGCCACCAATGAGCTAGCATGAACACAATTGTGCAAACCTAGATTAAACATTGTAAATGACCACAGTATTTTCTTCCTGGAGCAAAAGCTATGATGTGATCTACAGCCATTTTCTCCTTATTTGGAAGCTGCAGGGTTCATACTGCAGGCACAGCAAAAACAACACAGAGCTATCAAGCAAAAGTAATCCTCTTTATTTCAAAACAGATGACTAGCTATTTGCATGGTTAAAAATACCAGAGTTTTCCCTGGGTAATCCACTAGCCAGTCTGATCTACTTTTTCCCCCCATAATGCTAGGTCATTCTGGATTAAAAACAATAAGCTCCACCCATAGAGAAATTTTCTTTAATACCTTCACAACACAAAACAAATTAAGAAAAATAAAAACCAATCACCTAGGCCTTCACAACTCATTAGCTTTCTTCCAGTTGTATTTTTATATTGCAAACATTCTATCCTGTAAACCTCTTTTGCAGGTAGTTCAACTTTTGCAATTATTAGGTTTTTAGGCTTTCTATAAAAACAATTGAGATTTCTGCAAGCATAAAAATTGTTTAAAACTCCTGTCTACCAAAGCAAGCAATCTCCTGAGGAGGTGGTGGTAGGCACAGCTTGCCTCCTTTGTTGCATACAAAGTGAGCATTTTGCAAAGGAGTCCCAATTTCAGCGGTAATGAGTGAGATCTAGTGAATATAACTAAATATCTCAAAGTTCTGGGTGTAACAGTGTTAGATATTCATTGTAGGAATAGATGGATGGCAGGTGAAATAGCTCTCCCTGGCAATTTTACAAGTTTTGAAGTTGTATGCTACAGTTGCATGAAGCAGGAAGAAATTAAAGTGCTTGCTTAGAAGTCAGTATAATGACCCAAGCCATCAGATAGATGGTTTGAGATAAGAATTAATTCTTGGGTAAATGGCAAGTGTTGACAGCAATATTTTTTTTCCCCATCACTTATATGCATAAACACTGATTTAATTTTTTTAATAAAATGATGATATGAAAAAATAGTTGACCTAGAAAGAGAAAAAGTTGCCTGAATCGACATATATCTGAAGCAAAACTAAATTAAAAAAAAAAATCAAGGGCTCACAGCTTAGATTTCTGAGAAATTTCATGCTTACTAGCAATATCATCTTTTTTTAAAGAAAATAAGTACATACAACCATCAAGCCCATTTTAAGACATATCCCACATGAGAAATTACTGGCAAGGTATCTTTTATAATACTGCACTAATATAGATCTCTGGTAACAGCCTTACACAGGCTGTCCCTGCTATTCTCTGATGTAGGAGGGAGACAAGTATGTGAGGCAGCACAGACTGGCAGAGCAGGCTCCACACATTACACTTGCCAAGACTCCTGAGGGATGGAGCAAAACCACCATTCAGCCAAACTCTGAATGCCTGTGGAGCCTCTGCAAGGGATAAACAGTGACATCTAAGGGAAGGAGTGAATATTTCCCAGGGGAAACAAACATTCATGCCGGGAAAGAGAAGACAGCTCTCCAAGTCCTCTCAAAGTTACGTTTATGATTCCCAGGGTATAAATAAAGTGGCAGGGGGAAAGGCACTTTCAATAGGGCGAGTTGTCTATTACATTACCTACCCAGAACAGGAAAACTGACAGAACAAAACACTTCACTCAAAGCAGCTGCTTCTATTACCATCCAGGACAGGTTCAGCCAGCTTTGTCCTATGTATAGAGTTTAAAAAAGCCCTGCTATCCAAGACAATTTTCACACTCAAGAGATTAAGAGCACTATAGTGCAATGTTGTCAATAGTATGACTAATACCATATCAATTCCACAGCAAAACAATCTTTTCAAAAACTTCAAAAACTTCAAACTGCTATCCTCTCTGTAGAAGAATTTGTTTCCACATCTGGAAGAACATGTTTGCAGGTTTGTATCACACAGAAACATCAAAGCCTGTACATCCTCTAGATAATCTAGGTGTTTGCAGGGGATAGATGTAGTTTCTGTTCCGTTGTGCTATGAGCTGCAATACAGGAGCAGGTTTCTTACTAATTTTCTGATCCCCAGCTCTGATTACCAGCAGGTCCCATGTGTCCCATTCAGAAAACCATAATGCTTAAAGATGCCATCACCTAGATTAGAAAAATGTGCTGGCAACACAATTACGTAGCTTTACCAGAGGGCAGGAGACAAAAATTTCCCTTTCTCTCTGGTGTTAACACTTTTGAACTTAATTTTAGCTCAAGCAATTCCCTGATGATAGAAGTGAGATACTTTAACTGAGAACAAGGTCTCATTGAACAGTAATGAATTCAAGTCCCAGCCTCACCATTCTGACACATCTTCTGTACATTATTGTGTCATGTTCTTGTTTGTCCATGTCCCACAATATAGCATCTGTGTGTTTCTCCCTCTTAATGTCACCAAATGCTAGTTTACACAGAAGGGCTTGCTTAGGTTCTAGCTAGTTATATACTGTACAAATACAAATTAACAGCTTACAAAAATTATTCTGCAATGTTCAATATCTCAGAATGTAAAAATAGTCCATTTAGTCTCTCCAGAAACAGTAGCCCACTTGAGGCTTAGGGAAGAGTGCACAAGAGCAGCACAAACATGCTGTGATGTATCCCAGTACTCCCCCATCTTCCAACCGTCTGTGATTTGGGGAGCTAACTTCTTCTGCTAGAAGTCTAACAATTGTGTTTAACAAACTTAGACTAAATATTTCATAATTTTGAACCTGCACAAACCTTTTGTTATGGACAATATCCTTTGGCAGAAAACTCCATAGTTCAGAGGTATACTATGTGAACACTCTGGATTCTGTTTCTTTGTTTTAAACATCCTGAGAGTTCATTTTGGTGCTTTTCTTCTACAGTCCAGAAAAGACAATAATAGCCTTGGACCCTATCTCTTGTCTCACTGTTTCTCATCATTTAATAAATCCTATTTAAATCCCCATCAGCAGATTCCCAGAGACTTTAGAATCATTAGTTCTGTAGTCACTTCTCATATGGAAGTCATCTGGTGACTTCAATCTTCCTTGTTCCTCATTCTGCTATAAGCTCATGAGATCAGAAAAAGCATGATATTTGTTTTGTTCTCCATATTTATCATCCCCAACACCTAACGGCTTTTCTTTTTTTTCTTTTAATAATCATCACAGAGCACTGCACTTACATTACATTGTCATTAAAATACTCATAATTGCATTTGCTTTCCTGCCTGGTAACAGCCAATTCAAAACTCTTCATCACATATATAAAGCTAAGAATCATTTTCTTCATCTCTGTTGCTGTACTTTTCTCTGCAGCTAATTTATTCTGCCATTTTATCACTCTATGTCACAAGACCTTTCTTCCCTTAAGAAAGTTTTCTCTTTTACTGCTCTGCACAACTTAATGCCATCAGTAAATGTTGCCACCTCCCTCTCTACTCTGTTTCCTAGACTGATTACACTGAATAGCATGGGTCTTCATGCATATCTCAATGGAATTTGCCAGGTGAAAATCCTACACTGAGAAAACTGAATATTTGCTCCTACTTTCTGTTTCCTGACTTTTCAACTGTTACTAATATATGTGAAGACCTTGCCTTTTATCCTATGGCAGTTTGGCTTCTCTAAGTATTTTGGAGGGATTTGGAAGACATTCTAAAGCCAACTACAATTAGATCACCTTTGTCAAACACACAATAGTGATTCCTTCAAGGAACTACAGCAGAATCAGGAGACATGGCTGCTTCCTGCAGAAGCTGTAGGAGCTCTTCCCAAGTACATTTTATTTATCTGTGGCTTCCTTCTCCCTCTAGAGACATCAGACTCACCAGTCAGAAATTTTCCACATCTTATCCAAAGTCCTTCTAAAAACTGGTAATGCATCTGCACTGTCTCTGATACAGAGGCATTTCTCAGTGATAGTTTATAGTACACAAGTTAGGTTCAACACTACCTAAAAATTATCAACTTTTTCAGACTTTCAAAGCCAACCTTTGTTTCAATCCCCTAAGAAATACTTAGAATCTGCATTAGCAACAATTTATTTTCAGGGACTTTTTATTTTGTTTGCCTCACTCTTTTAACTCTTATATGAAGGAGCCCTTCTCCTATACCAAGAGGGCACGATTAACAAAGTTTTCATCCTGTACACAGCAGGCACATTACAAACAAAAAAATAAACCTTTTAGATGTTCATTGGAATTTTGACCACAGCTAAATTGGTCTGGTTGAATTGAGTTAAATTTTGGTGAAATGGGCAGTTAAAGGCAATTTTAGAAGCACATCTAAGGTGATGTCTTCCACTCATGGAGCAAAACTACTAATGGAAGAACATTGATTTACATAATACATAAATTAGGAACTGGATTAAATTAAACTAGTTTGAGAATATAAAAACTGCATGAATGTACTTTAAATTACAGTATTGTTCACAGAAATTCAAATAGCAGTTGTATTAACCCAGTCTATTTATATAATATTACAGTTTAAAGAAATTTCCTTTAGGGATTTTAATGAGTAACTGTAAAAAGGATTATTGAAAATTGTATCTTAGTTATTAACAGCCACATAAAGTCTGTTCCAATAAATGGTATAGGAAATAGAATTAATTGTGTTATGGCATTGCTTTCACCTTGATTCAAATCAATTGACATTTTTTATAGCACAGATATTCAATATTCAGTATTTTTTGTGATTAATGGATGATAATGAAGGTAAGTCACCACAGGGCACGACACAATCCAGACCAATCACACTTTGACGCCTAATTTAGGGGTTTAGCATTTGACAGGTAATTTCCTAATTAACCACACCTTCAACATTCAAGACCCAATAAAAAAACAGCAAACTGACTTTTCACAGGGCAGAGATGCTGGTCTACCTTCCTTTCAAATAGTAAATTGGTCCTGACAGTGTCCCATTTAACTGGGAGTTTTGTGAAATGGACCAAAAGAAAGCTTGGTTTTAAACACATTTATTTGGCTAGAGTCAAAAGATAAGTATTTTTTATCTACTGCTAATTTTTATACAATTCATTTCATTCCTTCAAACACGCAATTAATTCATTTCTTGGGGGAAAATAATTATCACACCTTTCATGCTGCCATTTGTTGTCAGTTTCCTAAACTCTGTATCCAAGAGTTTTTTTCCTTTTCCATTGAACGCAATCTTCTCAGGAAGCAAAAAGGAAGACAGATGTCAAAACAGATCTTGCAGAATGGTTCACAATGCTATCCAAGTGTAAAAATCAATGCTATGTAGGAGACCTCCACAATGATCTCAATGTTTTCTGTATTTTCACAAATTACTGCATTAGAGGTGCCCGTTCTGCTAGCCACTCCCCCAAGCATTACAGATTTCTAGGAGGGGATTTCCTGAGTTGCCAGTCCATGTCTTTTGGATAGCCCCTCGCTTTGCAGTTTTGCAATAATTTAACCCCTTCCACCACATTTCACATAATCCTAGCGCTGATGACGAATTTAAAATTTTAATATATAATATTTATTACACTTCCACTATCATCACCCAGTCCTGATTTGTCTTACCTTGACACTGGCTGATACAATGTTAATGTCTGATCTGCTTGGTTTGAAAACGAAATTGAACAGCATAAACAAACCAAGATCTTCCAGCCAGTGATTACACTTTGCCTACAGAAAAAGTAATACACAATCTTTGCTTCCTTGATCACAGCACTATGGATGAAAACCACTATAAACTAGCAGAGGCAAATGCAACAGGTTTCTGTTGATAGAGGCTGAGCAATGGGCACCTGATGATAAGTGGCTCCTCTGTAAATTCAGCAGGAATCAGCCCATGACTCCTGCTAATTTTGTTATGATCACCTAGGGACAAGTTGTTCCCAGCTCCAGTGGTCAGCACAATATTGACACCCCATCCAAAAGAAAATTAATTCTCCCCATAGGCAGGAGGTCTTGGTCTGAAGAGCTTTTATTGAACTCCAGGTGGAGTTTAAACAGCTCTCCTAAGTTACAAAGCACATGGAAGGACTGCAGTAAATTCTTGACCTTTTGTTTTCAGCTGGAAGGAGCACTTGCAGGAGAGTAGCTGTCCATCTGCTCTGGTAACACCCTCCACATTCCAGCAGTATAAAATATTAAAGCTACTCAGTATCAGGCAGTGTAGAACTCACCTAATTTAACACCTGGTATAAAAAGAAGCATCAAGCTGTCATTAGAAATGGCAAATACACTGGAAAGCATTTCAAGTAAAAAAAGAATACAGAGCCATGACTAATAGACCAGCAACATCACAACTAGACAGTCAATTGCCATTATCTTTCTGTTGCATTGGAGTTTTAACACAAACCAGAGTCTGTAGTAACCCCCATTTAGACTGACCAGAGTAACCTATACTAGACTGCTAAATATTCAGACTTCCATTTACCTGTCTAAAAATTGTAATTTCTGTAATTTCTCATTCAAATTCAACAAAAATGGAATGAAACCTTTTGTGAAAACTGCTTTTGAAGCAGGGATGTAATCATCTGTACAGAAAAAAAAGTCTGTAAAAGAATACAAGAAATAGGAAGTAGCCAGGGACTAACAGTGAATCTAAAACTAAAAGCAAAATGTGTAATGCAGGCAACAGAATACAAATACACTGAGTGTGCTATTGCAGCAAAGAGAAGGGCAGCCAAAATGCAGAATGAATTAGAGCAGTCAAATCAGTTAAGAGAAAATTGGATGGGTTATAACAAATCATGGAAAGAATAAAACTGGAGACAACGAAGGGCTTTTAATAAATGAGGAGGCTGCAGAAATTAATGAGGCACATCAAATGTTTGAGGTATTGCATTGCTTTATAAAAATGTGCCTTCAGTGAGGCAAGTAGAGCAGAGAACTGGCAAGTCATCAAGTGACAGAGGCATGTAATGCATTGCTCTGACTGAAGGTAAGAGAGGACTTTCAAACTAAAAACTTCTGGACTCAGAGAGAGGTATTACTTTTCCAAGGCATGCATGCTTTAAGAGATATGAAGTTATGGGTGAAAAGAAAGGGAAATCTGGTACCATTTTAACAAACTCAAAAGAATTCTTGTGATTATTGTCCACAAATTCAGCTCCAATTATAGGCCAAATAATGAAATCTTCTGCAGGAGATGTTTCGCCTTTTAAAAGTAAATAAATGAAAAAAAAAAAAATTTTAAAAGCTTGTGTTTATAGAGGTGAGGAGGTGTATCTGCAAATGCAAGCATTACATCTACACTTAAATATTTTCCTAGTTAAAGGAAGCACAAACCTGACATTCCTGAAAAATGTGACATATTCTACATGTCTTGCCATTAATGACTTGGCAGAGAAGTAAAACAGCATCGCAATTAAAACTGCCAGAAAAAAATAAATTAGGAAACATTGCAAATACCAGAAAGAATAAAATAAAAATGCAGAAGACAAAGAGCTCAGAGGGAGGAGGAAAAAACTGAAAAATCCTAAAAGAAAATTTAATTATTTTTCACAATTCGAATTTTTCATGGCCAAATTATGGTAAAAGTGTTGCTAAGGAAACTAAAGAAGCAAGTAGCAGATATTAAGATGTTTCTTCATCAATCCTTCTGTATCCCTTGCCCTAACTCTGCTATTCAAAATCCCACCCATCTGCCAGGATCCCTGTATTTCATACCTAGCCCCCATATTCTGTGCCACTTGATCTGCCTGCCCTGGCCTTGCTCTGGCACTCTACTACAAGGCTGAAATAAAAGCTAGAAGGCAGAGGGTGTAACAATACTTCCCTCTTCTTTCCATTGACTGACATGACCTTAGTCAAATTACATCCTGCAGATTTCTTCACCTTTGCAACAGGCCTGAAGGCTAGTAAAACAAGGCTTTCAGAGAGGGTTTTGAGAATTAATTGCTACGTGTAGAAGACGTAAACCTAGTGTTAGAAGTAAAAAAGCCAGAGAACTGTAACTTTTTGCCCACTCAGTACATGCAATCGTGCTGTCAGCATGGGGATTCTTGTTTGGACTTAGCTCAACCATTGTCACTAACACTCACAGTTCAAGTCTCCTGATTTATTCATCAGCATTCAGGGAGAAGACTAAAGCCAACACAGACAGAGTATGACTGTATTGTTTCAGCTCATATAAATAATGTTATAGGGTCGTATTTCTATCCTCCCTGATGTGAATAGTTGCATGAACTGGTCAAAAATAGAAGCTTTCAGAACTTTTGCAGCCACAAATACAGCACCTCCCCTAAGTGGCTGAACAGCAAAATAGGCAATTCAAACACTAAATAGCCAGAAAATATGAATCTGACCTATTTACTCAATGGAAAGGATATTATTAGTACTTGTAATCCTCATTGATACCGACAGGAAATGCAACATTTCTTTTATACTTCCTCCACATCTTCAAGAAAAGGAGAAAAAAATCACTTTACCCTAGTACTGAAGGGAACCGCTCCTGTCTCAAGCTCTTATTTTACCCAGACAGATCAAAATACTTTGGGGGTATTTATGCAAGAATTATCTCTGCTTCACAGATGGAGTATGTGAAACAGATTCTGGTGGCTTGTTTAACAGCTTTACATCAAAGAAATGTCGGAACTATAATTCTGTCTGTATAATTCTCTTCTGCATGATCTTGACAAAGTTGGATCTAACTTTGAAGCTGGTCCTGCTTTGAATGGGAGGTTGGACCAAATGACCTCCAGACATTTCTTCCAATCTAGTGGTTTCTCTATGATTCTTGCTTCCTTTCTATCTTTCATCTTTGCAGCCTGAACATACAAATCACTATGTAGACTTCAAACTCCAGATACAACATATTGGTAGGCTCTGCACAGAGCCTGTGCTTAATCAGGAACTTAGCAGGACACAGAGTTTTAAATAGCAAAATCCACTTTTGACATTCAAGCATCATAGTATCTGTAGAATGACAATTGAGTAGCATTACAAGTTTTAATTGAGTGCTAGCACATAGCCCATCATCTTTCTCTGCAGCACAGAACACCTAGCTGTTCTCAATTAGTATTAAGCCCCCAAATGTAAATAAGGGTATTTTATTTGTAAAGAACAAGGTATGTGCGGCAATAAAGATCACAAATCTAGTTTTAAAACACATTAAAGAACTCCAAGTTTCTCTACTAGCACTGAAAGGGTGAGATCTCTCTCATGCTGCAATTTTGTTTGGAGGTCTATCAGCATTCTGTCAAAACGTTTTGCTTTCTCTACTCTGGGAAAACTGTTTGAGAGCATAGAAAATATTAGCTAGAGAAGCAGGATAGAATGTCTATATTTTAAAGCAAAGAGGCAGATGACCTTGTAGTAGGGATCTGAGCCAAAAGAGCTGAAAAAAGAGCTTAATGTCTTGTAAGATGACCAGAAGCATTATATAAATTCAAAAATGAAGTTACTTTTAATTCAACTAATATTTTGCAAATCAGTACACCAGGTGGCTGGTACCAGTAACTTTTCTGATATCACATTGCTCTGAGTAAGTGAGTTTTACTCCAGCTCTGCAGAATTATGACTTTTTTTTCTTTACAATTACTCTGAGCAGTTACTTTGCAAATCCTCTGGTTTTTGTTGATGTAGCTATGTTTTCATAATTATCTCATTTGCCTTTCAGCAAGGACAACATGTCTTCTGATTTGTCTGACGCCTGGGGTTTTGCTGACCATGTGCAAGCTTCAACATTCTTGTCTTGTTCCTGCTTTCACTGCAATGTTTGTAAGAGATTCTTAAAATTTTGCCGCTACAACCTTTTAAAATTTATTCCAGTTATTTTAACTTTCCTCCAAAATAATTTTAGAAAAATTAATGTAAATTGTCATTTTTGCATGTCAATTACAGTAGTTACCAAAGAAGTAGAGAGCAATTTCTTTAGCTCTTTTAGTTCTTTATTTTTAACCTTCTATTTGACTATTGCTTGTTTCTTCCAGTTTTGTTTTCTCTTAGAAGTCCAACAAAATATTTACCAACGGCAAACAACAAAACCCACTTTTGATGAGATTAATAAGTAGTCTGGGATCTGTGAAGTATTTCCCCATTTACAGCTAAAAATCAATTACAGGTCTTTTAATGTACAACCTTTTGAAGTTGGGTTCACTTGATTAAACAGGTATCATCACTTACAGTCTTCCCTTCTACAAAAAGCTTTTCCTCATAAAAATCAAGAAAAGAAAACCTATAAAACTACTCCAGTGATGCAGTTCAGAGTCTGCTGTAGTTGATTAATTCACCAGCAAATACAATACCACAGACAGTACCTCAGGTAGGGAACAGAGGGAGCTGAGGAGCTGACAGGAAAATTAACTTTTTTCAGAGACAAAGACACATGGGGAAGGGTCAGCTTGAGGCAGCAGAGATAAAACTGACAGAACCTATCAGAACCTCTGTATTTTCTAATAATAATAAGCTCTGTTTCCTTTGAGAAGAGGAACAAAGCACACAGGGATGCTTCTCCAGCAAATAGCTCTGGCTCCTTAGAAGAGGCAGCTATCTTGTGTCACAGCCTTTAGGGCCTCCTTCAAAAGAAACTATGAACATCCTTTGTGCAGCTTTTTTTTTTTTTTTTTAAATACTTATTCTCCCTCTGTTTTCCATCAGAGATAAAGCATCCTAAGGAGCAGTAGCCTGTAAGGGTGAGTCTGCTTGTTTGCTAGCTTCAGAGAAGGGTAGAAAGATTTGGGATTTTTTTCTTTAAACTAGACTTTAGAGCTGCTTTTTTACCCTTCACTTGTATTATTTTCCTGTTGATCTGCTGCCATTGTAAGTAATTCACAATATGTAAAAGTGTAAAGATGAAAGTGGTCTGGGGAAAAGGAAATACAAATTCAAGGTCTAGCAGTTTCACCACAATATTGCTGTACTAATTCCCTGTTTAAAAATTAAGATTAAATGTTCTTTGCTCTTCCTGACTTGTTTTAAAGGTAAATTCTTTGGGTACTAGAAATTTTTTCATATATGTATGTATGTATGTATATACATGCACACACATTCAGTCTAGTTGAAGATGTCCCTGCTTATTGCAGAGGGGGTTGGATTGGGTGACTGGATGACCTTTAAAAGCCCCTTCAAATCCAAACTGCTCTATGATTTTATGATATGTTTGGATATCACTTCTTACAATTCATTACTCTTAGCTAGGGCCTGCACACTTCTGCAATACCAATAAGGCAACAAGAATTCACCCAGTGCCTTCCAAATGTTATTTTTCTGAATTTCACAAAGAGCTGGGTCTAAACGCATGAAGTTTAATGTGCTATGTTGATGTCTGCAACATCAAGTAGCTTTTCCCCATACCTTTATTTTTTTTTACCATCAGAAATGTGCACAACAGAAATCACCTATTTATTTTCAGTAGATAACAGTACATAGATGTAGATACGGCCAGATAGACCAAATTTGTGAGGTACAAAATTCTATGGTTATGCATAAGCTCTTTTTGCAGCCCTTCCTAGCTCTCAGCAGAGAAATGTCCAATAAATTGCTGAGAAACAGCTCAGCACACCAGAGGACTGGAGAAGAGCAGGACAGCAATAGGTCACACAGTACTCACAACAGAGATACCAAGACACAGCAGCCAAGCACTCTGCTCTAAAAGGAGTATTGAAGACCAAAAAGCCAGAGTTTGTTTGTTTGTTTGTTTTATTTCCCTGAGGAGGTGTTTGTTGATTGTTTTCCTAATAGACAAAGAAATGTACTCCAGAAAATATGATTTATATTTGCCTTTTTATTGCTGTTAAATGTCATAGGTAGCAAATGCATTCCTTAATTTAAGAAAAGAGATAAAAAAGGGTGAAATAACTAAGCTGTATAATAGGATACAAACATGCAATTAGCTAAAAGAACCTGATACATTTGGAAATTATGTTCTTTTCACGTTTAATCCTCTCATAACAATACCATAAAGGTTCTTCCTACAAATATTAACCTACAGAGATATAAAACTTGTATTTCTAAAGTAAATAAGAAAAAGTTCTCCACATCCCCGAATCACCCACAAGATGGCAGAATAATCTGACCAAACCCGATACCGGTACAACCCTGACTGCAAACACGGCTCCCAGAAGATGTTTTTTTTCTCAGATCCTGACAAAACCACCACCATCCAGGAGCTGGCTGAGTAGTATGTAACCCATGTGTCATCTATAAAGACACATGCTGTAAAGTCGGTGCCACTTTTTCTCCCCACATTTAAAAATCTTCCAGTAGGGAGAAAGGATTAAAAAAAAAAAAAAAAAACCAAAAACAAAACAAACAAAAAAATACAACAACAACAACAACAAAAAAACCCACTATCAAACCAAGTAAGAAAAAAAATAACAAAATTATGATCTTCTATCTGCTAAGGTTTTCACGTAAGGAATATTTCACAGACTAAATATTAATCCTCTCTCTATTCTCCTTGTTTAATCCACATTTCTACAACATATAATAGATGTTCTCAGGTCAAAGAATACTGACCTACAATTTCAGAGGTCACTAAGTCTCTGAGAGTTACCTGCCCTAGAGTAAATGAGCAGAAGGGTAGCAGAAGTTCCACCCTGCTCACAGCAAAGTTGTTTTCTTGCCATTCAAAACAAAAGTGTTAGTGGGACACACAACTGCCCAATTAAAACAGAATTAAAATGTTTAAAAATCAAACTAGAAATATTTCCATAGTACAATAAAAGCAGACTCTCATGACTAATTTGCCAGTAGAGGATCAGACAAGAGAACAGATGGAATATCTGCTGGAAAATGTAGCTTTGCACATCAATCAAGTCTATATCATCCCAGCTGGTGTAAACTCAGCTCATATTGGACCACAAGCCTGTCTATTAATGGGTGAAATGCTGAAATAGGACAGTTACTGCACTTGCATTTGGACTTTGAATGAACTATAGTCTTATACTCTTTTTTACCGCTGCACATCTTGCTAAATTTTAATGCCTCTTATATATGAATAGAACTGCAAACTAGCACAATTTAAACTACTTTGGCATTTGTCCTCATTAAGCAGATTAATAGCCTAATTCCCTGTTATCTGCTCTGGCTAACTACTTATTTCCAGGTGTTACAATTGCTGTTCTATAAAGCAGAACAGACACTGATACTACATGTGTGTGTGTAGAAATAAAAATATATGGAGATAAAATTTTCATTTTTTTATGAAGACCAGTAAGAGCTATCACGTTTCCTAAGAGATCTCTTCTGGAAAAGAGAAGTTCCTGAAAAGATGTTTTTCATAGATTTTTCTCACCATTAGAATTCACCACTGGCTCCTACACAATACCCTAGATCTAGTGACTTACATCACTGAGGTAAAAAGACATAGAACACCTCTGTGTTTGTAACTGAATAGCTGTGAATGATTTTTGTTTTCCCTGTGCTTCAGCCATTCAGGTTTTTTTTCTGTATATGGCAGGAGAACAATAGAGTGACTAACAAACTTTCTAATTCTGGAAAAAAAAAAAAAAAATTAATGGTAATGGGAAAACCCTTCCCAGGACACTTTATTGCAACTCTTGGGTTTATCAGCGGTATTTATGTGTCTGTCCTGCAAACACATGGGTCAGGTTTATCAGCTGATGAATTAGTATTTGCAGGCATACCCCATCCAGACAAATTCTTGGGATTGTAACCTCTTTGGCTTTATCACTAAATCCTTTCAGTGTACTTATGACACTTAATCCATCATGGTTATGGAAAGAAACAAGAGCTAAAACCGAGTACTCTGGGAATGGTTTGCTTCTCCTTACTTCCAGAGAACCAAAGGGTTATATTGCATTTAAAATTTCCCATCTCTGAGGTTTGAGGAAGTTCATAATGAAAATACCTTAAGTTCTCCAAGAAGGCTTGAATTCCAATTAAACTCTAGCATCTGACTTTCATTCAAGGGAAAAGAATGTTTCAAAATTATTACTTTTGTTCCAAATTCAGGCTCAGCAAATGTACTGGGGACTCTGGAACGGCCCAAGGTTACTTTGTGCCTGTAGGCATAGTTGTTCTTATGTCAGCAATCAGCTTCTGTGCCCCTTCATCTGTTCCCCCCTCATCTCCTCTGCCTCTCAGCTAGAAGTCTAGATAAGAATTATTCCTAATTGAGTCACAACTGACCTTGAAATTATTTTGCTTAAAATTCTGCCTTCTCAAGAATAAGAGTTGGCTGTACTTGACAATCTCTATGCAAATGATTTAATTCTATATTATTTACAGCTCTTTACAAAGCAACATACACTAATAACTCTGTCTGGAAGAAACATGCCTGTTTTTGCAGCAAATTGTTCACTTTCAAGCCCATACATGGTACCAGGATGGGAGAGGCTCACCAAGATTTCTTCCACTTACCTCTCATGGTTTCCTTATTTATTGACAAAACAGATTATTTTCCTCTTTCCAGACCTGTCGGGATCAGCAGTCTTAAAGGAGACTTTAAAATAAGAAGTCATAAAACAGTAATATTCTCAATCTAAGTCATCTGAAGAAAACAAATGCGATATTCACAATTTCACTGCCAAAAATTAAACCCCAGAGCAGAATTCCATTATTTTATTAAGGCAAACAGTTAAATCTGGCAAAGTTCCCACATGACTTTGACCATACTGTCTGTTGTAGTTGAGAGACATCATTCTGCTCCTAATGCAAATGGCTTTGCTGGCAGCAAGAAGTAATGTATAGGTTTCTTGTCAGAGATAAAAGGAGTACAAAAACATGCCAACTAAAGTATGACTGATAGAGAAAGAACAGGAAAAGATTAAGGATTTCCACAACACTGCATCTGACTTCCTTTTAAAAACTAAAGCAACACTCTCAGAACATGAAAGCCAAGTAGCTGTTTTCTCTTTCCTGTATGGAGCTGACCTTATTGACTCATCTTCATTTTGTGCTGTGCTGATGAACAGACAAAATAATTCTCCTGAAGTTAACTAAAACCTTTGCTGGTAATTAGGAACAAAACAGCAGCATGCCATTCTCCAATAAATCTGACAACACATCTGCAAATAATAGCACTATAATTACTAAAGAAGTCACATAAGCCTGGAAGGCCAAGACTGGGCTTGATATCTCATCTCTGGAACAACACCTTTCTTCAGATGCAAGAATTCTCTAAAACAAATTACTAGAGCGTTAAACTGGAACCAGTCTCTGGTGATGTGCACAGAGCATATATTAGCACACAAAAAGTGAAAACACTGTAAGGGGATACAACTCAGTCCCTGTCAGTAGCTGGCTAGGTGACAGATCTTAAATTAATGTTATAAAACTCTTATTAGCAATTTCTGCAACCTATTCTCATCATCATCATCACTGTATTTGTACAGTACAAAACAAGTTGAGGCTCTGACATTTTATAAAGTATATCACTGGGAATATCCTATGGCTGAGGACTTCCACAGCCAAGCAGCAACAAGGATAAGGTCCATATAGAGACTTTGAAAGCAAGATATGCGTCCATAAACAGTGACAGACCAGAAATAAAAGCTTGCTTACTTTTAAATAGATAAAATTTGATTATTCTTTAAAAGAATATAAGTTATATTCAGCAATTGATTATTCTGAAAGTCTCCCTGAACTATTTTTTAATTAACTACCGCATCTGATTGTCTTCAGACAAAGAAGAAAGTGAAAGGCTGCATTTGCTGTTCTTGCAGCTTAGCCAAAACTTCTGATCAACAGTTCATTACTCCCTTCTTTTCTGCTGTTCTGTTTCCCAGTGGTAAGTTTCTACTTCACCTTGGAGTGGAAACTAATCATTATATATATATATATATATGTATGTATGTATGTATGTATGTATGTATGTATGACTTTACACCTTTACTTCTACTAGTCATTCCACTTCTCTAATCTTCAAGGTATTTCTGTAAAGCATCACCATTCTATACTGCATAAATTATTATTTTCAAAATCTTCAAGGGAGTTGCAGGGTTCAGCCAGAAAGTAAACCTAAGGAATAAAATTCCTATTTCTTTCAGGTATTGGAATTCACAGATCCAATGTAAAGTAAGGAGGTCATTTTACACCCAGTGTTCTTCTCCAAGGCAGTTCCTTGTTCTGCCTCTACCTCCCACAAACGACAATCACCTATTTTACTCTCTGCATCACAAGCCTTCTAAATCTGCTGCTTTTCTCTTGCACATATGCCACTCTGATCTTGAAGTTGATTAACATAATTAGTTGCTCAAGTAATTTTTCTTAGAGCAATATTGGTTTTAAATGGTGCTAATATACTGATGCTTTTTGGATATGAAAGAGGTTTGTGGGCTTGAAAATCTGTCCTTTTGCTGACAGCTGCACTTACTGCTCTGATGCAGTGTGATACCTCACCTTTTCTTGCATCTTTGCCATGTTATCAATAGAAGTCATTTGTACATTCCCCTCCTATTTTACAAAAAATCAGTCCTTGGATGAAAAGGCCCCTGAAGCCAGAAAGTCAACTGTGGCACGGAAGTAAGCAAGGAGGAAAATTATTACTCATTTTAGTCTCTGAAGTTGTTCTATTGCCTGCTGATGCTCTTGGTATATAGCTACACTATACAATCAGTTTGTTCTCAAAGCAACCTAAATACGCAATATTAACTTCCTGCTCTATGGCATTTTTGGAAGTAAGGGCTATTACTCTACCAAGAATGTTGCCCAGATTCAAATTTGCAAATATCAGATTCATATTAGGGCAGCAGACCCAGGTGGGTGAGAAAAAAGCCATCAAGAAATAGGAGTGTAGATGAGAGAATTCTATGCAGTTGGCTTTGCTTCAGTAATCATCATATTATCAAGTTATATATTTTTTAATTTCCTTTAGTAGTTCACTTGTTTCAGAATAGGTACTGTTTCACTGTTGTTGTCAT
Source organism: Lonchura striata (assembly GCF_050655825.1). Taxonomy (NCBI): domain Eukaryota; kingdom Metazoa; phylum Chordata; class Aves; order Passeriformes; family Estrildidae; genus Lonchura; species Lonchura striata. The sequence goes on from NC_140706.1 coordinate 61,933,709, forward strand.
CTCTAGTTTCTGTCAAGTTTGGGGCATCAGTTTATTATAGACATCTTTGCTGAAATAGCTGTCTCAGAAAACACATTAATTTTTCATTTTTAATTTTATTGGTAATTCACTAAAATAACTGTTGGCAGTGATCTTTGAAAGATTTATTGGAACATTGTCCTTATAAGTTATTTAACATCTGAAATAACATAGTTCTTAAGGGTTTTTTTAAGATTCTACATTTCTCCTATTTTTAATACCATGTGAATAATCATACTTTAAAGTAAGACAACAGATTAAATGATCCATTTAATCCTGGATTATGGATTGTCCAACCAGAGTTATAGCAACTATCCAGACAGCCATTTCTATTGAAAATACAGAATTTTGACATCTTGTATTGTAATGAAACAGAAACAAATGGAATTACAATTATTAATGATTATACAAAATGATGATGAGGTTAGCAGCAAAAAAGGTAATAGATATGTTTTCAAAACCTAATGACTGCTTGCTTTATATGCTAGGAAAAAAAAAGATGAGTAAAAGATTTATTTGTCTATAAAGCATGTCTTTATTCTCTTCAAATTATCTAAATTTTAAGCTACTTTTATTCAGTTACAGAGATACTGGATAGATGAAATTTGCTATGTGCAAAGCATAAATTAGTCATAGAAGTCAATATTATGGCCTTGAACTGTTGGGAAGAAAGGAAGTTCACAAATATCTTGCAATGCAGAATCATCAGCAAAGACATACAATTTGTAGGTGTTCTAATGCCTCCTCCTTTTTAGGCTTTCAGCTGCATATCCTTTGAGGTTTGATTTAGAAAGCATTTCTTTTCAAAGAAATGCTGAATCACACCTGGATAATTTAATGACAAAGGAACCTAGAGACCTTTATGTAAAACACCAGTATGTGCACATCGAGTTAGGCATTTGCTTATGTCATAAAAAAACATGCTCAATTTATTTAATGTGTCCATCTCTGATCCAGCTTGAGTGGGTGAGGATCATTACCTCATGTCACTGAACGACCAGTTATAATCAGGAGCTGAGTTTTACTGGAATGCAAAAGGGCTGAGATCTCAGTTGACTTCTGAAGGAATTTGTTGAGAGGGTATCCCAGCTCTTCCATGATGTTTACTACTAGCATAAAAACGATGTTTGCTGATGAGAATATTTTACAACTTCATTCATGCTGCTCTGGGTGGAGGTAGCATCCCACTTCCTACATCAGGGACAGGAGAATGGGACAGAATGTTGATATTAGTAGAGTGCTGGAGATGTTCTGCAGAAAAATGCTAATCTGGAAGAAAAAAAATACTGGATATGAAAGAAAAAACACCAATCTGAGCAGCTACTGGCTGATATGAAATACTAACCATGAGGAGGCTTTATGGGTCCTTTCCCAGGACCTTGCTGGGAAGGGTTTTGATACATCTGAGTCTTCTTTGGTACAGCAAATTGAAATAGAACATAATGTGAGGATCTTTTCTTCTCTACAATTTTGTGTTTCAGGATCAACATTGCTTTTATATGGCTTTTATTCATATGGTTTTTTACTACTTTCAAAAATCTTAAATAGATGTTCAGAAATATTCTTAAAGACAAATTTAAAGACAAAGGTATCCTTTGGAAAGTGTACAAAGTCATTTTAAAAGTAACTGAACTTCTGTATGGCATTTTCACTGGTGAATAATTCTGAGGCCTTCTAAATGCATACACTGACTTACCACATATTCCAGATTCAGACATCTATGATACATTAAGTTGTATAGAGATAACCCAGACTCACATTCTCATTCATCAAGAAGTGTTAATGTAAGAACAGCTTCATAATGAGATTATGAAACCATAGAATAGTTTTGATTGGAAATGACCCTTAATGAGATTATGAAACCATAGAATAGTTTTGGTTGGAAATGACCCTTAAGATCATCCTATCCAACTGCTAACCCAGCACTGCCAAGTCCATCATGAAACCATGTCCCCAAGTGCCACATTTACACATCTTTTAAGTACCTACAGGGATGGTGATTCCACCATTTCCCTGGGCAGCCTCTTCCAAAGATAAACTACGCTTTCAGCGAAGAATTTTTTTCCTAATATCCAGTATAAACCTTTTCTTGTGCAACTTGAGGCCATTTCCTGTTGTCCTATCCCTGTTTACTTGGGAGAAGGGACTGACCCTCACTTGGCTATAACCCCCTTACAGGGGGAGAGACAGGTCTCCCCCGAGCCTCCTTTTCTCCAGGCTAAACACCCTCAGCTCCCTCATCTGCCACTCACAGGACTTGTGCTCCAGACCCTTTTCCAGCACCTCAATGTCCTTCTTGTAGTGAGGGATCCAGAACTGAGCACAGGATTTGGGGTGCAGGCTCAGCAGTGCTGAGTACAGCGGGATGATCACTGCCCTGGTCCTTCTGGCCACACTTGCTGATTCAGGCCAGGATGCCATTGGCCTTCTTGGCCACCTGGGCACAGCTGCCTCACTAAGGACTGAAGATCTTCCTTATTCCACATACATTGATATATTTCTCTGCTACTTGGTCAAGTTGCTTAAACTTTTTGTTTCCCATTTTATGCATCTATGAAGTAGGGCACAGACTCTCACAGGGATGCCGAGACATGTTATTGTATGAATATTTTAAAAGAATTTTAACATTCTTGGGTTGAAAACAAATAATTTTAAATTATCATCTAATTGCTTAAATAATCAAATTTGGTAATATGACAGCCTTGTAAACATTTCCTTATTGAATTATTCAAATGATATTTTCTGTAAATAAAATCTTCAGTCAACAGACCCCAAGTTTACGGTAGTTTTTTTTCTTCTTCAGTGACATTATGTATTATTATTTTCAAGGTGAAATCAATGGGCTAAATGTAAAGGCCAGATACATACCTTTTCTAAAACCACCCACTGTAAACTCTAATTCTGAACTGAATCTCACCTATCAATCCTATTAAATGTTCCGAGTAACTTGAATGTCACTGATTACAACCAGGATGGTAAAAACGTTCAGGTAACAGAAGGAAAAAAAGACATTGTATATGATGGTAAACTTTTCTTAGTTTCGTTTTAGAAATTTCTCACAGGGTTTGCTTGTTTTAAAACAACCAAACAAGCAACAAAACCACATAGGAGCTCTTCTCCATGCCAGAAGATATTTCAACCAAGAATTCATTATGCTTACCACAATGAAAAAGAAAGGAAAAAAACAAAGGTGAGAGAACTGATTAGTTAGCTGGACATGAAAACAGCAAGCTCTTTCCTATTTAAACTGGAAATTTATATTTACAGAAGAAGATCACATGAATTTATGATAATCACATTTTAACGGTGTCTGGAGATTTAGGTTAATAAGCAAGGTATCATTTATACATGTAACCTTGCTTGCTGTAAAATGAACTGCTAATTTGTCAACCCTATTGTGGAAGAAGACAATGGGAATTCATAGGTCAGTTCCATACAGGACTTCACATTAATCACATTAATTTTCTAAAGTGTGAAACAAATGTTCTTCAGATGCACATGGGGTTGTTTTGGGGTTATATTCCTCATGTTGGAAAGTCTTTTAAAACATTTGTTTGGCTACAGATAACTCTGTAGAGGAAACAAGATGGCAAGGAAAAGGCAAAGCATACACACCAATGGAAGCTCTGTGCAATAGGGGCTTACAGATCTTATTAAAAATAAACATAACATCTGAGGAGGACAAAAAAAAAAGAGCACAAGTTGTAGGACCATGTTTGAGGTGTCACCAGGAATTTCCTTGGTAGCTATACATATGGATCTAATCCCAACCTCTCTGTAAATAGCCTCTTAATATAGAAATAGTTTAGTTTTATACATCAGAAGTCAATTTCATGTTTATATATGCTATAAAACACAGTTGGTCTACAGACTTTGGAAGTTCTCTGTAGCAGGAATTCCCTTTGAGGAGGAGAGAGAATTTTCCTGGCGAAATCTGGAGAATTCCCTTTCAGCTTTACTTCGCAGGAGGTTGTATAAAATTCCTTTTGCACCATCCCATCTCTAGCTAGACGTTTCAGAAGTCAGAGCAAGTCCCGCACATGACATATCCTACGACTCAGCAAAACAACTTGAAACTGGCAAAATGGTAACCCTGGCACCAGATTCTCCAACCTATATTCAGACACAGACACAGCCAATACATGTATAGATATATATGTATTTACATATTAGTCTGCATGAGTCCTCTGCACACAGTTGAGCACCATCCTGCGGCTATTGTTAGCAGTTCAGAGAGACAAAAGGTGTGTAGGAGGGGGGATTAAACTTCCTTGGGCTTTTGTGACCTGCTTCTGAGTAAATGGAAAAAGGTTAGTCCAAATAACCTTCTGCTGAGGTTTGAGCTAAGAAATGTGGCTTGTTCTGCAAAGGCCAGACGTGTCCATGAAGCGTGATACCATTTGGAAAAAGTTATAACTTTGCAGCTGAGACCCATTCACTTTAGAGCAAAGTTACACACGTGAGTTTGAATTTTGTTGGTGTAAGTTTGTCTGTAATTAGGACTAGAAACTACATATCAAAGCCAGTCTAAAAAGTTGATCCATACTGTTTTGTGGCTTCTAGGTCCTGATTCCTAGGCAAGTCCTGTGCTTCTAATCTCAGCAAGCGCATTCATGTCCTGGCTGTAACAAAATTCCCTCTCATTCAGTTCCTTTTGTTGATTTTACCACCAGAGGAGATAATCCACCTCCATGATTTATCTCTTCTTTTTGCTTGTGGAGGATTTCAGGCATCACAGAAGTTGGCAATTCAATAAAGAGTAAGTTTCACTGACATTTTCTCTGTATCATCTTTAGAATATTGCAGCTAGATGTCTAATCTACTTTGTAAGAAACCCAGTAATAATGGTAAGAAAGTGCTCGATTTCATTGGTATTTCAAAATATAAAAAGAGAAAAATAATAATAAAACCATCAAAACTGTGGCAAAGAATATTGGACAGAAGAGCACAACCTGTGGTCACCTGTAATGACACAACTGCAACTTCCCAATGCAAGAGACCTAAAAAAAATTGAAAACGTACATAGTTATAAAAGCTTTTACATTTTTTAAAATTCTCATTGTGTCAAGAAAAGAAAATATGTTCTGTAATGGTTGAAAATAAGTTGGAAAAAAGTTTAAATTGCATCCATCTCAGCGCATTTGTTGGCCATTTCTATGACAAGTGAACTTGATTTGGGCAACCTCAGGAGCACTGAGAAGATGTCTGAGGAAACAACAAAACGTCAGATGCAGCGCATTGAGGAGGTTTAGGCTGTGTGAATGGGTTTATTTCAGTCCTGAGGGAGAGGTGGTGGCAAATTCAAAAGGAAAATCATAGAATCACAGAATGGTTTTTGTTGGAAGGGACCTCAAAGATGATCTAGTTCTAACCTGTCTGCCATGGGAAAGGATGCCTTTCACTACACCAGCTTGCTCAAAGCTCCATTCCACCAGGCCTGGAACACTTCCAGGGATGGAGCAGCCACAGCTTCTCTGGGCAACCTGTGCCCATGCCTCACCATCCTCACAGGGAAGAATTTCATCCCAATATCCAATCTAAACCTATTCTCACTTGAAATCCATTAGCCCATGTCCTATTGCTACATGCCCTTTAAAGCAATTCCGCCAACAAATGACAGGATGTATAGCTTTCTGTCCCGCGGCATGTAAGTTAGGCTGAGGGCCGTACAGAAGGAGCATTTTTAGCGTTTTAACGCGGTGACTGAGCCACGTAAAGCCAGGGGAGAGCTGGCGGGCAGCTCCGCGGGTGCGCCTGAGGGACGTACGGCACTTGGACGACCACCAAAAGGGCAGCACTACCCTATGGGAAAACTGCGCCTCCAAACCCTCCTTTCTTAGAAGAACCCCCTCCCTCCGCGCTCCCACCCTTCCCCCGGTCGCTCCCGCCCCCGCGCCGGACGCGATCCGAGCCGGCACCGCCCCCGCGCCCGCCCGGCCCGGCGGGAGCTCCGCCCGCTCCGCTCCGGCTCCGCGGCGCTTCACGGCCGGGCCGCCGGCGCCGCTCCGCCGCTGCGGCTCTTCCCCCGCCGGGGAGCCGGGAGCCGAGCGGCGGTGCTGCTGCCCCCGCTGCGGGAGCAAAGAGGCGCTCCGGCCCCGCCGCCGCTGGCCGGCGGAGCCGGCGGGGAAGGCGCTGAGCAGGGCACCCGCGCATTGTGCGAGCCCGCATGGACACGGCGCGGGGGCGCGGCCGCGGGGCTCCTGCCAGCCTCTCGCTCGGGCCCCGGCATCGCCCGTAGCCGGGGGGCGCCGCGCTCGGGCGTGAGGGATGCTTTTGTGCGCGGCCGCGGGCGCAGCAGCGGGTCGCGGCGGGGCCGGGGCTGTGCTGGTGGGGCAGGTCGGGCGCCGCGCTCAGCCGCAGCCCTCCCGGCGAGAGCGGCCGGGCGCGATGCTCCGTTAGGCGGCCCGAGCTCTTGCGAGCGCGGCGGGCAGGCGTAGCGGCAAGTAGCGGAGCTGGGAGGGCGGGCAGGCGGCTCCCCATGGCGAGCAGCCGGAGCATCGAGCTGGAGCACTTCGAGGAGCGGGACAAGCGGCAGCAGCGCTCCGGGCCGCGGCGAGGAGGCTCCGGGTCCGGCGGCGGCGCGGGGCCGCGGGGCAATGGGCTGGTGCCCAGCCCGGCGCATAGCGCGCACTGCAGCCTCTACCGCACCCGCACCCTGCAGGCGCTCAGCTCCGAGAAGAAGGCGCGCAAAGCCCGCTTCTACCGCAACGGGGACAGGTACTTCAAGGGCTTGGTGTACGCCATCTCCCCCGACCGCTTCCGCTCCTTCGACGCCCTCCTGGTGGAGCTCACTCGGTCCCTGTCGGACAACGTGAACCTGCCCCAGGGAGTCCGCACCATCTACACCATCGATGGCAGCAAGAAGCTCACCAGCCTGGACGAGCTGGTGGAAGGTGAGGAGGGTGTCGAAGTCCGGCTGGAGCTGGCCGTGGGACCTGGTGGTGGGCTGTGGGCACTCGTGGGGTGAGCTTCCCAGTCCCCACCCGGATCAAAGCGGAGAGGTCGCCTTGTGAAAACTGGCGGCCACGGAACTCCAGAGGGCGAGTAGCCGGCTGGGATTGCCCGCTCTTGTGAGAGGCGGTAGGGCCTCGTTTTCCCCGTGTGGACCATCCATTTCTCCTGTCACCTTGAGTAGTGCCATCTGCATGGGCTGGGATTGACTCCAATGGTATTTAAGCAGCTCTCTTCATCTGCAAGAACTGTACATTTCTTGGTTACCTTCCTTTTGTAATAGAGGGAAATGCTGTAATTTGGTTCTCTATTGACTCACAGTGGCTTCAGCCTTCAGAGAAGAAGCCCCAGTGCTGTGAAAAAAGGGTCTCTATATCCTACCACTTATTAAAACTAGCAGGTGTAACGCCCTAGTTTCAAATGTGATCAGAGTCCCTATTAACAGAGGGAATTATCTACCTTGCCTGACTTTCAAAAGCACGTTATGGAATCAGATATATTTCAGAGTTGTTCCTAAGTAGCTTTTCATAATGGGACTTAGCTGCTAAACTTATGTACACCTTGCAAATCTGATCAGAGCAGCACTTGACTGTCTCAAAATGGGACCAGAAATATTGGTTTGTGAATGACACATTGTTTGTGGGGAATGATAATTATCAGAATGAGGAGCAGAATTCCCCAGTCTTTTCACATGATGTCTTAACATACAGTGTGAGCTCAGCATTGCCTGCTTCCCAAATGCGCAGGTTATGTTGTGCATGCTGAGAGGTTCGTAATGAATTTGCACTCGATGGTTGTTCTCAGGTATATAATAGAACAGGCACCACCAGAGTCTTCCACCCTGTGACTCTGTGTGCCGGGTGTAGCTGGTGTGCATTAATGAAGAACTGAGATTTTTTTTGTAGGCCTTCCAATGCCTCCTGCTTCCTAGGCTTTCAGCTGCCTATCCTTTGCACTTTGGTTTGGAAGCTTTCCTTTTCAAAGCAGTGCTCAATCACACCTGGAGAGCTGGATGAGAAAGGGAACCTGAAGACCTTTAACTAATCCACCAGGAAGGACATTGGGAGTTAGGGACTAGCTGCTTCACAGCATCAAAGAGAAAGGGGGGGCTACGGAATTTGCTGTGCCAAATGGGTCTCCCTCAAAAAAGATATGCATGGAAGGACACTTCTTGGTAGTACCATAGTGCTGAGGACTTATGTGATATGGCTGTTTTACATTGACAGCTGAGGAAGTATGAAGTGGTTGTAGAATTCAATGCTCACCCTGTAGTGTTAAAAGAAATGAAGTAAGTAAAAAAAAGTCCATTATTTGATGGTTAATTTAAAGACACCTTAAAATGATATGCTGGAGTGGTTGCAGAAGGGAAAGAAGATGAAACTACCAATAACATGGGATGACTTTTGAAATGTTGCAGCAGGAATGATATTAGGCTTTTATGACTTAAAACAAAGACAGAATTACTTTCTGGACAGCCATATATACTCTTACAACTATAAATTAATAATTGAAAGCAAAACTTACTCTTTGTCTCTTCAAATACTCATTGAAACCATAACCATTGTTGTGGCTCTTCACTGGAAGAATAAAGCAAAATAAATGTCACAGTCAAAATGCCACTTCCATGCTTTCTCAATGAAATAAAAGGGGAAAAAAAGAATCCCAAGTACTTAGTCATCTATTCAATACAACTCTCAGGAATATTAAGAAAATCCTATAGCATCATAATTGGATTAGTATGTTCTCCAGTTAGCATGCTAAAAACTTTACCAGTGTAAGACTAATCACACAGAGAAAGAAAAGAATATAGAGGAAGGAAAAGGCAGCAAACAAGTAGTGAATCTATCATTCCTTGAAATCATTTGAGGTTTTTGCAAGCTGTTTTGTTCTTGAGGTGCTGAAAGAGATTTGCTTTGGGTTCCTTTTCTTTATTTCTTGTGGTTACAGCACAGCAAACTTGAATTTCTGCTCTTAAGTGCTCCAACATTGGTGTTGACCTGAAGCTTGAACTGCAGAAGCACCAGAAGTAGTTTTGAATGGTATTTTGCTGTATTTCTTTTTAATATTTTCAGAAAGGAAAATAAAACTAAATTGCTGGAGTGTGTCCTAGCCACAGGCTGAGCACCAGGCAGGCCATGGCTGTGTGATGCAATACCAAGCTCACTGGTCTCTTGGCACCTTCCCAGTGCTCCTGAACTGGGACATGGAGTCACAGCAGTTCAGGTTCAGTAGTGGCAGATCTCTGCAGTGAGCAGAAGGTGAGTGCTCAGCAAACCTTGCCAAGCCAGCAAGATCTGCATTAAACCTCCCTCAGCTCTAGCTTGTGTGTGTAGCTCTTGGACAGTGATGTATCCTAGTACAGGGCAAGCTCTATAAGGTTTATTTGCTATGTATCTTTCTGGGATATAAAAGCTGGCAAAATCAAATTCTGTATCATAATGAGCTGAGTTGAGTCACTGATAAATGCTTTCTTGGAGTTTGGCTGTATTTGGCAATCTGTTTTACTGCTTTTCATTTTAAGAGAAAAAGAGCTAGTGCATGGACATACTGAGGATATGAAATATTGCTGTTATGGGTTGAGCCAGTTAAAAATTGCACCAGATCATGTTTACTAGTCAAAAATAGAAGCTCCATTTTATGAAGCTTTTCAGATGGATATGACAATCAAAAAAGCATGCTCTGCTGGACCAGCCTAAGGCAAATATCATTTATATTCTCAGCCCCTGTAGATTAGGAAACATTATGAGTTTGACAGTTTTCACTGTTTTCTTAGAATGGGAGGAGGGAAGAATTTCATTGTCTGCTCCTGATCTGTTTGAGCAGGCAGATCCAGAGAGGAGGTGGGGGCTGGGACTATTATGTATCTCTTATACCTTTCTTTCTTCCAGCTTTACTCTCAGACATAACATTGCTTTTTACTTTAGAAAACAATATTCCATGTGTAATTTTATACTTGCCCTTCAATATCAAATATTAAAAAGTAGATTAATTTTTATTTTCTACCAGAGTTAGCTATTTAAGTGTTTGTCTATTTCCTTCAGTTTCCCTTGAAAACATAGGCTTCCTAAAGCATGACACCATGGTAATAGAACTGTGCAGCTCTTTAGTCCTGGGCTATGTGCTTTATGTGGATGCTGGTCATGCTCTCTTTGTTTTCATTGCCTTGTTAATGAAGGATGTGGAGAATCCTGATTGTATGGGTCTGCTGCAAAGTTGGGAGTTGTTGGATTTTGGGAGATGAAAGCAAGCATAGACCTTATTCCTGGAAAGAGAAGTTCTGTTTGTTTTGCATCTAATGGGAATCCTTCTAGTTCCCTAGAAAAATGGCTGAGAGTCTTTGTTCATTCAACAACAGTGCTTCATTAATACAATCCTTTATAAAATGTCAGGAGTTTTGTCTGTGTGATTATGCACACAATCAACAGGCATTTGTAGGGAAGTCTTTGGGCAGGTGGTGGGAAGGTTTGGGGTAGGGCAGTCCTTATGCCTGGCCAGGACACATAGCACAGGGCAATATCTGATTTACAGAAATGAGCTCTGCCTCACTACCACAGACTAAGAGAATGTGTTTTGAAATGAGGTGTTGAGCAATCCGAGATTTTTCTGCCTTAGACCATAGCTGTTACTGCATATTACATTTTAATCCTGCATAAACTACCTGTGACTTTGGTTGATGTGCACTGTTGTATTAGGTCAGGGCATTTGTATTCTCTTGTCAGGGCAAGCAGATGGCAAGTAGGCAGTTTGTATTTTTGCTCATTCTAAAAGGTATGATTACCCTCCTGTGCTAGAGCCAGAAGCTGTAACGCTTTAATAAACAAGAGGCAAATGTAGTAAGTTGAACAAAGAAGGGTAAAAAAGGAGGATGAAAGAAGGATTAAAAACCACTGAAAGCTTATTCTTCAAAATATGTGTTCAAATCACTGTAGTGACAGTTCTGGAGCAATAGGGTGTGGATGTGAAATGCAGAAGTAATTCTAAATTAACTTCCCATCCAAGTAAAATAAAATAGTTCCATCATCATCCATCTCCTACTTTCAGGGATGGGGAAATTCTAGTTTACCTGAAAAGAGTTATTTAGTTCCTTTGGAGAAGGCACGTGGTGTCAGGTGTGTTTGATACCAGGTGGCACTGACTGTCTTATGAGAGCCTTTACCCTGCCTGAGCAGAGGGTTGAACTTCCAGAGGTCTCTTCCAATCTCAGCTGTTCTGTGATTTTGTGAAAACCTGTGGGAAGCTGTAATGTGCACCTCTTAATGTCTCAAATCAAAAGAGAGCTAATAGCAGTTTGTCATCTGCTAAAATCCTGGTTGTCATCCCAGGTTTTAAAAAGTGCGTGGGGAATTCTGAGTGCTGTAGATGAGAAAGGATCGTGACTTCTATAGGGTTATTAAAGATATGAAAGTGAATTGTAAGAAGCTGATGAGGAGGGAAGTTGCACAAAACAAGGAAGGAAAGGGAAACTGAAATAACCCAATCCTTCATAAAAGGGGTTATTTTATTTTTAGATCAGTCATATATGCTGTAAATACGCTGTTCCGGAAATGTGCTTGGCTTTGTGTTACAGAACATGGGAAGGTTACTCTGCTCTGTTTCCTAAAGTTAAAAAGAAGGTCAGTAGCCTTAATAATTACCTTGCTGTACTAAAAAAGAAGCTTTTGGTAGCTTTGAAGCTTGTTATAAATGAAAATTTATTCAGCCAAATTAAAAATAAAAATAATTTTATTAGCGGTCACAGAAAAAAAACCACAGAGCCGAGCCTGGGGATCGACCCTGGGTGTGCAACAAGGAGTCAGCCTCAGGAAAGGTTTTTCCCCTATGCCCACACCTCCATCCTGGCACAAGTGGTTTTTATAGGGAAAATTCTGCCTGAGGCCAAGATTTCAGCAATTAGTCTTTTCTTCCATTCAGAGTCCATAGGTTAATAAGATTTTCTTTTTTGGTGATGAGGAAGAACAAATCAGTGTCCAGAGTTGTTGAATCCCCTTGATGAAATTTATGGGAATGCTGCATTCACATGTATCTGTCCGAGGATTTCCATGATATCCCTCCCAGGTCATTCACACGATGATCAGCACCTGGCGTCCCTGGATCTCTCCAGGCATGGCCCATCTCCTGGCCAAGCCATACCTTCTTACTTGTAAATCAGTTTCCAATATACACCCAGTCTCACCTGTGAGGGTGGCAGGGGTGAGGTGGGGGCTAATACAAACGAGCATAATCTAACAAGTATCCAATATTACACATTTCATACAAGGAATGGCGCAAATTATGTTTACTACACATAACAAAGCTAAAGAGTTGCACCCAAAGAAGCTGAGGAACATAAGGTGAATAGGTGACATCTATGTAGATACCTGCCCTGTCCTATGGGATTCACAGGGGAGCACATGCCTAAAAAATACGGAAACTGTTTTCCTTCCCTAGGGATGTTTTTACCTTTCAGCTGTATCATCCTCTGTTACACAGAGTGCCATTTAAAAAGTGATCCTTTATGTGACTGTGAGGATATAGTGCTTATTAACCTTGCAAAAAACAAGACAGAAAATCTTATCCAGGTACTTTTGTTTCAGATATCCCCACTGAGGATTTTTGAGTGTTGCATGCTTAATTCATTCCTTTTGTTGATCACAACATGTGACATATCCACAGTTGGTTTCTAAGCTAATCCTAGGGAAGATTAAATATCTGTAAGTATTTCTTCAGTAGTTTATATTTTTTTAAGGACAAAAAGTCTGAATATTTCTAGGCTATTTGTTAAATGCTTAGCAGTGAGGTTTGGCTCACAAAACTTGTGCTGTGAAGAACCTCAAATGGTCAGGCAGCTGTGTTCTCTCAAAACTGCACATATCACACTTGTGATGCAAAAAGGCAGGATGCATCCTACCTTTTTTATTAGTACCTAATATTGCATGGCTGAATTTAGAATAGTTCATGCAGAGATATAAAATAATCAGGGTTGGAAGAGACCTTTGAGATCGTCCAGTACAACCATCCACCCAGCACTGCCAGTGTAACCCCTAAACCATATCTCCAGATCCAAATGCCTCTTAAACACCTGCCTGAGGAACTTATTCCAGTGCCTGATCACCCTAACAGTGAAAAGATTTTTTTCTAATATCTCATCTGAATTTCCCCTGTCTCAGCTTAAGGCCATTTCCTTTATTCCTCTTACTGCAGGCATGGCAGAAGAGACTGACCACACCTCCATCCAACCTTCTTTCAGGGAGCTGTAGACTGACATGAGGTCCCCCCTAAGCCTACTCTTCTCCTGACTAAACAAACCCAGCTCCCTCAGCCATTCCTCATAAGAAGACATGTTTTGCAGACCCCTCATGAGCCTTGTTTCCCTTCCCTGGACACACTGCAGCTCCTCAATGTCCTTTTTAAATTGAGGGGCCCAGAACTGGACACAGCACTCGGGCTGTGGCCTCACCAGTGCCCAGTGCAGGGGAACAACCACTTCTCTGTCCTGCTGGCTGATCCAGGCCAGGGTGCCATCAGACCTCTTGGCCACATAGGCACACTGGCTCAGGTTCAGCTGCTGTCAGCCAGCACTCAGGTATCCCTTTCTGTCCCAAGCCATTCCTCACCCAGCCTGTATCACTGCATAGCTTCACCTCCTTGAGCCTCCTGCAGCTTTGTTCTCAGCCCACTGATGGAGTCTGTCCAAGTCTCCAGCAGAGCCTTCCATCCCTTGAGCACATCAACTCAGTGTCTTCTGCACAATTACTGAGGTGCCCTTGATTCCTGTGTCCAGATCATCCATAAAGACATTAAACAGGACCAGCCCAAGGTGGAGCCCTGGGAACACCACTAGTGACCAGCTGCCAAATGGATTTATCTCCATTCACCACAGCACTCTGGGCCCAGCCATCCAGACAGATTTTTACCCATTGAAGAGTCCACCCACCCAAGCTGGAAGCACTTGGTTTTTCTAGGAGGATGCTGTGGCAGATGGTGTCAAACACTTTACTGAAGTCTAGATAGACCCTGGATAGGCACATCCACAGACTTCCCCTTATCTACCAAGTGTACACACTATTCTCCTTAATTCATGCATTTTTATCTTAAAAGGTGAGCTAGGTACATTTCTTGAGGATCGTTGTTGAAGAAATAGATGGCAAATAAAAAACTTTGTGGATGAATTTCTAAGAAAGCAAACCAGTATTTAGGCAGCTGATGACCTATGGCTATTTGTCAGTCAGATTGACCAGTGTAGTCTTGTTTTCTCTTTTTCCATTTTCTGTGTTTATTATCTGTATTTTCTTCTTCTGAGGGAATGGCGGGTGTTGTGTTTAGACTGTTGGCTGTCTGAAGCTGGAATCCTTTTACGTTGTTCTTAAATCACACAGCAGCTTGTTTCATGGTTAGTGCATCTGGTTATTAATTCAGTGCAGCTAAATTATTGAGTGGCAGGTCATGTTTCCTTGTCAATAGGCAATGTTCCATGTCTTCTAGCTGATTTTCTACTGTTAATAAGACTTGGAAAATCAGAAGTAGACTTATGCCATTTGTTGATTATATTGTGACCCAAAATATCAGCAGATGTTTCTCTTTTTAAGCAAGCATATGCCCAATTTGAGGAGTTTTTGGTGGTAGCAGGATTTCTTCATGGAAGAGCTGGCACTTTTAGCTTGCTCTGGGTACTGTAATGAATCATGAGATGGATTGTACATATGCTCTGTTGAAATTATGCTGTGAACTTATAAGGAGGTTTCAGACTTCTGCCAAAACTGCTCTGTAGCCTGGTTGAGCTTTCTGCTGTGGAATAGTCTGGCTGGGCTCAAGAGTCCCAGATGTCACCTATGTCTGGAAGTCTTGCATTTTTTTCTGCATCTAAATGAAAAAAAGAAAGCATTGCTAAATAGATCTTCCTGCTTCATTACTCTATATTGCTTCTTTACCTGCAAATCTCAGTGTAATAATAGAGACTAAACTCATGTTCTGATCTGAAACTTGGGGAGCTGATTCACGTTAATGCCAATGTTGTGAGCTGGAGACATGGTATTTACTTTCCATAATGTAATTGCTATGACTGTGCTAGTTAAAGCTAGCATGCATTAGCTTTAAAGTCTTTCAAGAATATGAATGGAAAGTGGGCTTTCAAAACAAAGAATTGACCATATTGAAGTCAGCAGTGTAAATATTTGAATTATTGTTTATGCCTGTTTTTGGAGATTTGTCAGCTTTCTTGGGCTGTAGATGTAATAATGTAAAAAGAAAAAAAGCTACAGCCTGATCACAATGCTGCTAAAGTCTCATAACATATTTCTTTTTTATTTGGGATGATATGCATTTAGGTTATTCACATAGAAAATCTCATTCAAGACAGTCACTGAAACAGTCAAATTTATTTATGTTTGTTATTGTTAGCTATAAATGTATCTGTTAGTTTCAACGATGTTTGAAAACAATTTGATTGGTTCAACCCTTCTAGCCTCCCTCAAAAATCAAGTATTGTGTGTTATATTTTACATATATTAGTTTTCTGAAAGATTGTGGAGATTATCAGAAATCTGTACTTATACATTAATTAATCCCAAACAGATTTAAAATCAGGTCATACATGAAAGCTGTGAGCAAATATGGTATATATATATATATATAGTATATATATTTTCAGGTCCTTACCTACAAAAAATTAATGTAAAAAAGAGATAATACTTCTACAAATGACATGATATTTCTTCCAAACTGATGTATATATTGGCATTTTCTACTTTGGAAGATGGCTACAGTAATTTAAACAATAGCACACCTTTATTAATGATTGCTTATCAAAGGGATGGTGTTTTCTCAGGCATGCTTTTGAAACACACCATTCTGTAGGAAAGTTTCCTGGAGTTAACTTTATAAGTTGATTTAAGTTACCCCTGCCATTTTTTTCCTTATGTATTTTCATCTGCTAAGTAGTGAATTGTATGCCCCTGTCAAACAAATAAATGTTTCACTTGTTCCTAGAAAACCATTCTTTATCCAGAGAGAAGCAATTGGCTTCCTAATGATACTGTTTCTTGGGGGTTTTTTTGTATCTTGCAAGTTTTTAAATAGAATGTAGAAACTATCAATGAAGTCCTGGCTAGTAAAATATTTAGAGATTTAAGTAATAATTTCAAAACTTTATCCTTTAAGTCATGAAACAAGAAAATCACTCAGTAAGTTTGTTTTCTCACTTACAGCCCGTGTTCTAGTCTTGCCATATGTGCCTGCCTTGCAGGTATAGCAGAAAAATCTGTTTTCCATGCAAAACTTGTGTTATTTAACTTTATTTATATGTCTGGTATATGAAAGCAGGCATGGACTTTAAAGCACTTACTAAGCAATTTGTATTATACTATATTTTCAAGCAATTAGACTTTCCTGTATCTACCAACTATAGGAAATTTTCAATTAATTTTGGCAGATTTTTTTTTTTAAGATAAAATAGTTTGTGCTTCAACTTCAGGCTTGACTAAATGTAGCTGAAACAAATAATTTGAAATTCTTTCTTTTAAGTTATTACATTGTTTTAACTTGAAAGCAGTTCCTGATTTTCATTACTGTGGCCTCTGCTTAAAGGAAAAAAAGTAAAAAAAAGAAGAAATCGGTATTACAGCACTCTGAGATAACCAAGCAATTGTTTTATTCATGCATCAAGCATGGGAAGCAGTAGGAGACAAAGTTTTACACTGCTATTTTAAAGAAATGTAGATCCTTTTGGATTAATATTGACTGAAAATTTTATAGAAGTACAATTTTTGCTGTCCTATAGGGTGCTGTAGGACAGCTGTGACAGAGAATAGATCACATTCCATGATAGTACAAAGAAGTTCTATTTATGAGTCTGTAAAAAACAAAGCCAGAATGCCTGTTGAAACTTTGCTATTATAAATCCTTGAGCAAAGGGACCTTTTGTCGTCTACCTTTACTTTATGCAAAGCAATGAATTCAAGTTTCAGACTGTTTCTGAGTAGCTTTACTCTTTATTTTTTTTAAACTTTATTAATCTAAATTTCAGCCCTGAGATTTAACTTGGAATTACCTTGTGTGCATTTTTTTTTTTTTTTTTTTTTAATGGTCTAGGAAGTGCATTGGTTTTGAGTCAGAAAGGATAATTCTGAACATTCTCAATGATGATTTTGAGATACTTTATAGAATTTATTTAAAGCTCTTTTGCACTCAACTGGACAGACTGTCCCAAGAGTTTGTGCTGATTTTGGCTGGGATAGAGTTAATTTTCTTCGTGGTAGCTAGTATGGGCTATGTTTTGTATTTGTTTTTGAAACAGTGTTGATAACAGGGAGATGTTTTTGTTCCTGCTGAGCAGGACTCAGGCAGAGCCAAGGCCTTTTTGGCTTCTCACATCATCCCACCACTGAGTGGGATGGGGGAAGATGAAACTGGGAGGTGACACAGCTGGGACAATTGACCCCAACTGGCCCAAGTGATATTCCAGACCATATGACATCATCCTCAGCCTCTAAATCTGGGGGAAGAAGGAGGAGGAGGAGGAAAGTTCAGAGTTAAAGCATGTGTCTTCCCAAGCCACCATGACCATGATGGAGCCTGGCTTTCCTGGAGGAGGCTGAACACCTGCCTGTCCTTGAGAAGTGGTGAATGAATTCCTTGTTTATCTTTGCTTGCCCGTGTGATTTTTGCTTTCCCTATTAAACTGTCTCTATCTCAATCCATGAGTTTTATTTTACCCTTCTGATTTTGCCTCTTCTGTCCCACTGAGTCGGACTACTACCAGCTTCTTGAAGTGCCTCTCATTTGGCAGCACTGAGTTTGGAGACAGACTTACTGGCAATTGTTCAGGCAACAAGCATAGTCCTTTGAATCTAGTGATAGAGGATGTACAGGGGGAAACCTTCACTTTCTATTGTAGCTGATTCAAGTTTTCACAAAACTTGAACCTCTCACGCTGTTTTGCGATAACAGGATAGATGATGAAAACATCTGTTGGAAGAGAACTGTGCACATCTTTAAAATCATAGGATCTCAATTTGAAAGGGACTTACTGAAGTCATCCAATATCTTGCTCAGGTTTGATAAGACCAGATTGCTTGAAGATTTCTTACAATTTAGCATGTAGTTCTGGGGCAGCATGAGCTTCTAGACACTATGGTCCTTACAAAGCTGTGTAGAATTTGGGGTTCTTTTCCTCCTACCTTTAAGTTGGTGCTAGTGTGCAGCATGCAGCTCTTTGTCAAGGAGTTTGTGTGCTGAAAACACCTCCTTCCTCTTAGCTAATTTTTTGGGGGAAAGAGGAGGAGTCTAGTTTTGTCTGCATCAGTTTGTGTTTTGCACCACTTGATCTATGAATATGAGGAGGAATGGTGGGGAGAAGTGAAGAATACAGACAAGGCAGTGGCATCCACAGAACTTGACCCCAGTTTCCTAGTACCTGAGTGGAATACAGTCCTGGTGATGTTTGTGGAGGCAGAATTGGCTGCCAGAATTTCCAAACAAAATCACTGTTAACTTGGCTTAATTATAATCTGTGTTCTTTCAAATACAGCAAGTAGACTTTCAAGAAGGTCTAAATACAAGACAAATTACAAAGCAGTGTAATTGGTATTGGAAAAGAAACAAGAAAGTCTTTCAGCTTGCAGTAATTCTTCAGGGCTTTGAAAGTAGTTTAGTATCTTGCATTTAGAATTAGGTCTGCAACTTCTAAGATAAATCAGCTCTCCAAACTAGAGTTCAGAAAGTAAAAGTGTTGTTTAAAAGTTTTCTAGTATGTATCCAAATGTAGGCATACATTTTGTAACTCTTATAATTCTGTCCCCTAGAAGTATGTTTACTCTTTACTCATCTTGCTGCACATGTTAGAAGTGAGTTTGATTTCTTCCAACAGTGACTTTGACTGCGTAGCTTTAATTTTAGAACAGGTTAAGCTTTATAAGATATAGGTAGATCTTCTGTCTGGAGCAATGTTGTATTCTGTCAGTTTTGAATGCTTTAGCATTCATCCTTCTGGCAATACTCTGCCCTTTCAAGAATGTCTTGGGATGTCATTTTGTGACACCCCAAGGATATGGGTTACACAAATAACCCAGAGTTAAAGATGTCTTTGTCATGGTTTACACCTTATGTATTGCTGTCAGGTGTCAAAGGTATTGTCATAAGCTGCAAGTAGTCCGCCTCTCTTTTTTTCTTTAAAAGCAAAAAAAAAAAACCAAAAAAACCCAAAAAAAACCCCAAAAAAACAAAACAGAGAGAAAAAAAGAGCCAAAAAAAAAAAAAACCAAAAAAAAAACCCACCAAACCTGCAAACCAACTTTGAGTTAGGAAAGAATTTAAAAGTGGGAAGGAATTTAAAAATGGGGAAGAAGTTAAAAATGGGAAAGTGTGGATGTATTATTATCCTCCTATACTCTCAAAGACTTCCTTGTGGCCTCAGCAGATGTTCATTATTCTAAAAAATATCCAAATTGATGGGTTTCAAATATATGTCCTTGGTAGAAAGGCAGTAACTCCTGGTAAGTTAACATGCCTTTCAGGGTAAGGGCCTTGAGGTGCTTAAATTTATTGTGTTAAAACTTGCTGTTGTAAAATAAACAAAGACATGGGTGTACATATCTTGGAGTACATGGTTGATGGATATATATATATATATGTAGGGGAGGACCTGGAAATTTGCTGTAGGAGAATGCTCTTAATGTCATGTGTTGAGCTCAAGTAATTTAAGCACTTGCAAAATTACTCAACCCAAAAGATGTGAAATGTCTGGAACTTCCTCATTACCCCCTACTATTTTTTATACCAGAGGTCTTTTAAAATCTATTGAAAGCACTGTATGAGAGTGTTCTTAGGGTGGAAAGCCCTGATAATTTATGGTCCTCCTTGTCAAAATACAGAAAAATCATTCCCAAAATATGTCTTTTTTGTTTTTTCTGTTTTTTAAGTTGACAAACTAACTGCAAACCCCCTTGAACTGTGAACATGTCCTCTTCTTTTCAGGTGAGAGCTATGTGTGTGCATCCAATGAACCCTACCGCAAAGTTGATTACACCAAGAATGTCAACCCGAACTGGTGTGTGAACATAAGGACTGGGTCCAGTCGGTCCTTGACGTCCTTGACATCCACAAGGAGCGAAGTGAAGGAGAGTAAAGATTTCATTAAGCCCAAATTGGTGACTGTTATTAGGAGTGGGGTAAAGCCACGGAAAGCTGTGAGAATTCTGCTGAACAAGAAGACTGCTCACTCCTTTGAACAGGTCTTGAATGACATCACAGAAGCCATTAAGTTAGACTCGGGTGTAGTCAAGAGACTTTGTACACTGGATGGGAAGCAGGTAGGAGAATAAACTGCTGTGGCCATCTAATAATCTGAGATGCTCAGTTTTCATAAGTTCAATTCTTATTACTGTGGATGCTTTTAATCTCTTTCTGAATGACAGTTAAAAAAATCAACTTTTAAAAGTTTTATTAAAATATTAATACACACAACAAAATTAGAATTGTATATAGTGTAAAATAAATGGATCTTTACATTCAAGTAAAGCAAGTTATTTTTTATGCTAGCCTTTTTGCATTGCTCAAAAAAGTGACTATTGATTAATTAAGTAATACAGTTTATTTGAAACATTGGAACTTGTTAAGATATCTGTGTTTTCAGACTACCATATAGTGGCTGAATGGTATAAGAAAAATATCAGTGTCTCCTTCCATTTCACTTCCATAGATTGCTGTTTCCAGAGGTAGTAACTGACATGAGCTGAGGTCAAGAATTGTATCTGAAATTAATGTCTGAGACGGTGGTCACACCTTTGCAACTTGCTTTTTTTCCTTTTAGTTTTATCTCTGTGAAAACAAAGCTAGGGTTAATGATGTGGTAAGTGTGTGTTCTTGCACAGAAATACGAAGGAGTGGCCCACAGGATGCTCTGCTGCACCAGTTTAAAGTGTCAGGAACACACTTAGTGTTGATCAGTCACATTAATGACTCAGCTCTTCATAGAACTGGACTTTGATACCTGATTCTTTTATTTGACACTGCTGTGGAACTCTGAAGAATTGTGACTTTAGTAATAGAGCAACACAGGGGCAGAGTAGATCAAATATCAGGCACCTGGACTCTTGTACTGTTGACTAAACATTGATACCCTTGCTCATTCAACAGGTATTTATATACACCTGTATACCTATACATCTGCATGAAGTACTTGTAAAAGTTCCAGTTGTGTTCTGAGATGTGGGCATTTTTATTTTCAATATTTTTATTATGTTTAATGCAAAAAAGACACTTTTTTGGTGGTGCAAGCTTCTAACAAATGTATCACAGAACAAGTGCACTTAGATTGCCTCAGTATGAGCTCTGTCTCTGCTTATGTTCTGTGTGCCTGGATTTTCTGTGTCCCTACACTTCTTGTAGGGAAATATATGAAAAAACAACTTCTGTGTTTTGATGAAAATGTAGCAAGGCAAAGGCATCACTGAAAATATTGATTTTCAGTGTTCGGTGGCACAATGATGTGCTCTTTAGTTCTCCTAATAGATTTGATTTTAAATGAGATTTGTTAATGCTACTTCTTAAGAGAGAATCCTTTCTAAGCATCCAAACAGTGATTATGTTTAATTTAATTAATAATAAAATAGCTTTGAGGATATTTATTATGCAGTAATGAGTCTCTTCTGCCCATGAAGTGTTATGACACTGTCTCAAGATTTTTGTCTTCTCAAGTAAGTCGGGAGTCAGTAAGGGAAGTTGCAAAAGCTAGGATTGTCAGTTCACATTCATCTCTTCTTGCATTGTTAAAGCAGCAAGAAACCCACTGATCTGCACTGATATGGAAGATGCAGTAGTGCATCAGGGATCAATAAAAGTAGTTAACATTAAATATCACATTAATTGCTTTCATGTTGCCATCACCCATGGTGGATGATGACTGGGTTCAGTCCATGGTGAGGATGACCAAGCATTGGTAATGCTCCAAAATAGGATTTTTATTTGCTGCAGTGCTTCCTCCTCCCCTTCTGTGGTAAAGGCAGTGAGTGAACTTGGACTGCAGCTGTAGGAGTGTTCTCAGGCAGGATTGAGAAATCCCGAATTCCGACTGTGAGCAGTCTGCGGGGAGCTGCTGCATGCAGCTGCCTCTCTGTGTAAACTGTTCCAGCAGCAGCAGTGCATAAACGTGGAAATCTCCCTTCCATTGGGAGGACAGGCCTTGTGCTTTCCCACAGACTTTGGGAAGGAGCCTTTGTGGCACGACCACAGTGTAACTGTGTTTTAAGAGCTTGTGAGAAGGAGTGCCCCGAAACACAGACCTATCACTTCAAACACCCTGACAAAAATAAAAGCCTTCTTTTACTTACCTAGGAGGATGGAGAGCTCTTGTTTTGTTTTATTTTTTCTTTATTTCTTTCCCCAAAGTAAAGGGCTGACTCAAGTTTGAGGCAGTAGGGTTTTTTTTAATTCATTTGTTCACTGCTGGTATACGTCGAGGTTGATGCTGGAGGGCTTTTTGGGGTTTGGGACATAAAGAGTTGCTTTCCTGCCAACTACCAATTGGTGGAAATTTCTGAGCCTATTTTCTCTAATGTAGTAATTGCTTATTCTTCTAAATCTGCTAGGGAGGCAGATCTTTTATGTTTGTTGTGGTGTTGGCACAGCTTGAAAGGCAACCATTTAAAAAAAGACATTTTGTAAATGGGTATGTTCCTATAAATGTAGCTCTTGTGTTTCTCATGGTTGTTTTTTTTTTTTTTTCCTTGCTCCTTCATATTTTTATCTCTGGGGAAATACTTTTTTTTTCCTGAGTGAATAGGCTTACGTTGTATTTTCTGTTTAATATAAAAATGGGACTGAAATTCAGATGATTAAAACATGCATGTATAAAATTTGTATCCTCTGATTGGGGAATGCATTGTTCTGTTAACTTGTGGTATGATTTTTTTTTATTTTATTTTATTCCACTAGAACCATTTAATGTGTAGGAAGAAATGGTCATAAAACCAGTGGTCTTTCTGACCAGTAGAAGAGAAAGGATGTTTTCAAAAGAGTTTTTATTTGCTCTCCTGACTTCATTAATCCCAACTGTTGCAAAATCTCGATGATAATAGTAGAACAGAGATTAACACCTGAACTGGATATTTACCTTGATTATTCTGTGTGAAAACAGACAAGTATCTGGTTTTTAATTGTAAGATTTTATAATGTTTGCAAGTTTTTATTTTATCTTCAGTTTCAAAAAGGATGCTGTAACTTAACATATTAGTGCTTTGTGGCCTGAAGTGCAGATTTATTTTTTAACTATTTTGATGCTGGGCTTAATTCTAACTTTTAAGCTATTGAGCAACCAACTTTCTTTTACCTCCCAAGATTGTTGAGATGATTTTTAAGTGAGAAAAATATTTCTGTAAAAATAACTAGGCTTTAACTTTGCTGTGCAGGCTTCTGCTGTTCCAGTCTTTGTGCTTCTGACATTGAGGTTTGCCTAATATATTTGCTTGACCAAAGTGTTTTCCTTACTTGGCTGCATTTTCCTGGAATCTGTCACTATCCTACTGTGAAGCAAGGACAGTCAGACTTCTCCAGTTGGGAAGTTAACCCTTTGTTATCTCTGAAGAGAGTGGAGGGCTTCTTTCTTGCCAAACAAACTTCAAGCTTCAGTCATTGCAAAGTGTGGGGTAATGACTGCATGCTAAGTTGGGGGGAGAGATTCTCTGTGAGAAGCTCACAAAAAACCATACACAACTCTGAAGTTTGTGTTATTTGACACACAAGAGGAAACTAAATCTTCATGCTTTTTAAACCTGCAGTGTGTTGCAGTTTCATGGATTAATGTCCATAACATGATTGAAAAGGTGGATGAGACACCTTTTCTATACTCTGCTATCAAAACAGTGAAAATGCACCAAAAATTAGCCTTATTTTGAAGGTCTTTTTTGATAGGCCACAAGTATATTGGGGACTATCTCTGGAACCAAAAGTTGTCCAATTTTCTATTAATGACCTTTTTTTTTATAAAGTGCTCATTAAAAGTAAATTCATAACTGAAGAAAACAGTTACTACATGTGGATGTATTAATCACTCATTGTGCTCTCCTCTCAGGGATTTTTTTATTCTCTAGTGACAGATTCGAAAACTCTTAGTAGAGAAGATGGCTTTTGAAAATTGAATTTTGTATTTGCTTTGCTGTTAATATACACATCACAGAGGGCAGAAACCAAAATAAAAGATGAGCAGGGAGATTTTGTTTATTCATGTAACAAATTTTCCCAATATTCTTCCTAGGCTTTTGTCATTCAGATCTCAAAAATTTCCATTAATACAGTATTTTTGCTACAATATTAATCTCAGTGGAGATCTTACTGTTTAGTACTGAGGTAAGTTTTAGAACATATGAATTTAATTTTCTTAGCTTTTTCATTTTGTTGGCAAAGTCTTACTTGTATGAGATGATTTTTTAAAAAATAATTTTATTGCAGTTAAATACTTTTTGGCAAATATTTCCCTTTAGTTCAATTCTCTTGTACTAAAGGAGGATGATCCTCAAGCAACCAGGCTCTAGATGGGTACTTTTCATGTGTGTGTGTCATTTAATTGTGGTGTTACATCACTGATATCTCATTGCAGAATAAGAAATAACTGTAATAGAAACTTGCTTCAGTGTTAACAGGCATGATTTCTAGCTGAAAGCTGCCAAAGTAAATCAAATTTTTATCTTTCATCTCAGACTCTAACCTAATACAGGCACTGTACAAATGTATTGGAAATGGCACAGGTTTGAATTTTTGCTACAAGGAATTTTGCAAGAAAAGAAATCTCCATCTTTTTTTTTTTTTTTCCTAGTTCTGCTGAAATTTAAAATACCATTTTAAGCTGAAATGTTGCATTAGTTTGCAAGTATGAGGGGGAGAAATCCTTAAGCCTTCACATAGCTCACAACTCTTCAAAAGGCATATATATTATTACTATGGAATGTCAGTGGCAGCTGCAGAGAGTGATTCTCTGCATTGCAGATCCCACAGAAGGAATTTGTGGGCAAGGAATCTTTCCTTGGTGAACTTCAAGATTTTTAATAGTAATGATAGTCCCTGAATTCATTCTAAAGGCTGAGGGTCACAATTGGTAAAGTAAATTTATAAAAAGGGATTTACAATTTGCCAAGGTGCAGCAGAGTGATTGGGGATTTGGCACTGTGGATATGATTGCCAATAGAACTATGGAAACAGTGGATATGTTGGATAGAAAGGCTTTTCAGAATTCATGGTTCATATCTACATGAAAAAACATATGAATCTGCCTATTTTGTGGGAAATTACACAAGTGGTAGTTACAAGTAGTGTGGGACATAGGGGGCATACAGTTTTTACATCATGAAAGTTCAGTAGGGTGTATGCAAACCATGTGAGAGAATGGGTACAGGACCTCTTGATGCAGGAGTGGGATAGCACTGCAATATAAAAGTGAAGTATGAGCTGGAAAGAGG
The DNA here is from genome assembly GCF_050655825.1 of Lonchura striata. Classification (NCBI taxonomy): domain Eukaryota; kingdom Metazoa; phylum Chordata; class Aves; order Passeriformes; family Estrildidae; genus Lonchura; species Lonchura striata. Next base: position 61,959,100 of record NC_140706.1, read on the forward strand.
CATTTAAATTGCTGTTTTGGACTTACTTTGTTTGGACTTTTTGTAGCTGACACGCGTCCGCAAATTATTAATATGTGAGAAATAATAAAATGTTTTGTGGAGATGAACCCAGGAAGTATATTAAATTGTCTTTAAAGAAAAAGAATGGAACTTCTAAAAGAGAGATCTTCCTAGAGAGTAGGAACTAAGTGGCCTGTGAAGTTAAATCAGAAACTATACACACAGTAGAGAAGAGGAAAACTCATACTAGATGTCAGGAGTCATTCCTCTCATTCACTGGATTGACTTGAGACAAAACCAACATGGAAGAGCCAAAGATTGCTTTCCAGGGCATAGGGAAATCCTGAAAAGTAGTATAGAGGAGTTCTGCATGAGTCTAACGATCCTACAGCTCATTAGATGAGATGCTGGTCCCTAAGGTTGAGTTAAATAAACTAAACTCTCAGGGCAAAAAAAATGATGGAGCAGTACTATGAATCACTTTTTCGTGGTTGGCTGGATTATTTCCCTTTTTTTGAGTACATATGTAGCAGTGGTATGCCTGTTCCAGCCGGAAGTTGAAAAATAGTAGTTTGGTAAAACATCACGTTTGGTACAGTCACTTTTATGTGTGTTACAGACCAGAAGGGCACTGACACAACACCTGCCTATTCAGGGAGCCTGCCAGTTTCAGTTGAGCTCTGAACACAGGATGCTTCAATTGAGAGCATGAGGTGGGATTTTGGGAAGGTTTGGGGGCTTTTTTGTTGTTTGTTGGGGTTTTTTTAATAATACATAGTTATGAATCAATGACTTGACTGGGGAGAGAGACAAGGGGAAGAAAACAATAGTGGCTACTTTTTTATATCTGAAACAAGTTTTTTTTCATGCTGTCTTTTCTCATCAATCATCTAGGGAAGCATGGTCCAGAAATAATGGAATTCTTACCTAATGCACAGTTGGAATATTGCTGTTCCAAGTGGTTGTTGATGACTCACTGCCAAACTGGAATTTCATACTGAGCAGGGGTCAATGAATGTGTGTCTCTATGAGTCTCTGGAAATGACCTGAAAGATGGATTGGAGGCTATGCTTAATAAATACAGATGAGCTACAGGAAACCTGGACAACACATTCTTAGAATCTTGGCAAACTGCAGAAAGATCTTAGGATGAAGCAGGCTGAGTAATCTTACACTCATTGGTTATTAACAAAGCAGATAGGAAATTACAAGTGTTCTGGCTGAAGTGGCAAAGGATCACAGCTGAAGATGTGAAGATGAATTCATGGTGTCACTTGTTGTGGGAGGGGAATACCAACATCCATGTGGAAATTACAGTCAATCATTTTGTTTCTGATGTATGTGTCAGGTGCCCACTTTGCTCTGTCCTATTCAATGCAGTGAGGCCAGCTAGAGACAGCTTTATTATGGAAATCCAGAAAGGAGTAAAAAGATGTAAGGAAACATGTCCTATGTGGGAAGATTAAAGGAAATGGGATAGCTGAGATTATAAAAAGATAATCAACAAGTTTTTCGGGGGGGATGAACAAAAAAACCTAGCAGAAAAAGAAAATTACTTCTGTGTCTTCCCTATATATAGAAAAAGAAATAATAGTCTTACAGTCAAGATCAGATCTGTGGAACTTGGTGATAGATAGTCACTGCAAAAATAAGAATAATGAAGAGGTGATTTTTTTATTACTATTTTCAGCAGATAACTGGAGTCCAGCAATCTCTAAGGTTTCTGAAAACTGATTGGGTTGAGTGTTTTCAGTAACTAAAGGTGATCTACCACTTTGGAAGAGCTGTTAAGCTGGAGATAAAGTAAAAATTAGAATGTCTGTTAATACTAAAGTGTGCATGATTACAGCTAAAGTAAATTTTATCCTAATGCTAGGAAACCTCTTCTAATGTTTGATGTGAAATGTGATTTAAGGGAAGTTGGGCATGTGCTGGAGGCTGGAATTGTTTCACAGGGAATCTCTGGACAGATGTCTAGTCAGTGTGGGATACAAACCTTGCAAGTCTTACTGAAAACAAAAGAATTAAAGTGGCTGTAATCTTCAGGAAGTCTGTATGGCAGGAAATTAATTCATCCATGGACACCGCTAGACGTTATTTTTGGTCAGACTTCCAATCAGTGTGCTCAGAGCTGGGAGCCAGGGTTGTTTATTGCTAGAAGGAAGGAGGAAGTAGCATACTTGAGCAGAGGAGATCATTTTGGCCTCTGCTCATGGACATAGAAATATTCCCATCTCTAGTCATATGTGGAAGGAAGTGTTTTTCTGAATCCAACCTGAAATTAACCCTGCTCTGTCATAGTTGCAGCAATCTAAAAAATACTCTTAAGTATGAAAATACAGAAGTCGTCTGTACATGTTCATCATGGAACACTTTCCAAAGCATTTGTGGTGCTAAATACACAGGCAGATAATGCGGGGTTTATGATTTAGCCTGGAGAGTATTTACAATTTTATCACAGTTTCCAGAGGATCACATTACAAGTGCAAAGTGAAATTATAATTTTAAGGAGGGAAAAAAAAAAAAAAAAAGGAAAATTGTAAGGATTTTGTTTCAAAGCAGCAAAATTGTGAAGCTGAAGGTGCTGCAGAAAAAGGATTAAAAAAGAAACAGACCCTTGAATGTCTAGGGAGTCATCTCAGAAGAGTGTGTTAAGCTTGAAGTGAACAATAATGCTGAGGAAGCTTTTCAGCTTTGTTGCATATGCAAAAAATAAAGGTCGTGCCATGTGAAACAGCTATAGTCTAGCACTGTAAAACTTGGCTCTCTGGGACAAAGGTCTTTAGAATTTGTCACAGCAGGGGACACAGCAGGGGAGCCCCTGTGTCCCATTCTTGCTTTCTGGAGATCAATAACCTGGAGTACAGTACAGATAGAATAGAGAACATATCTCTTTCCTTCCCACAGGGATGCCCAATTCTGGCTGTGGGGCTGTGGTGTAACATTACTGGGAATGTGATGGCTGGTGTCCACTGGGTGTGAATTTGATCTATTTCAGCGAGGTGCAGTTTAGAGATGTGATCGGTAATACCCATTGCCATCAGACTAGCAGCCTTGTGAAGTGTAATGTTAAAATAATAGATTATTTCTGAAAATGAACATAAAATCAGAACCTGGTGTGAAGTCAGCGCTTTTAAATTACAGCGTGGAAACCGAAAAATTTGCTGGTATTTTAGCTAACAGCAAGCATGTGTGTCCTGCTAAAAGTGACATCCAGCTTGCTGAAGTCTTTGTGGATCTATAGAGAAGATAAATCCTACTGGGATTTCAATTTTTGTCTGCACACACCAAGAGCTGACAGCACTTAATAAAAATGACATGCTGCACAGTGTGGGAAACAATCACTGCAGAAGTAGTGGTGTCACCAGTTGTATCTTTGTTGATGTATGATTACAATAATTTTGGTGATGGGTTACAGAAATGGTGTGTGGAGCCCTTGGAATAAAAGAGCGGTATGCAGTCATTGTCTGCCATCTGCCAGGCTAAAGATTGGGTCACATGACTTGGAAACTAAACCTTGGGAATTTGTTATGTCCCGCTGAGCCTGCCCATTAACAGATAATTAGTCTGGTAAAAAATATTTCTAATTTATTCTGCAGCTGTCATATGCCAGATTAGGATTTGTGTCACAGGTTCCTCATTACTTTGAGGTTCTGGATTTTTTTTTCCTGTAATTAAATTTCTGTGTTCCTTCAGCAAACAGTTCTTACATTATAACATTTTAACATGCAAATTTTCTTTAAGAATCTTGCTACATCTTACAGTGTAAAGCTATTTACCAACCATGGTAAAACCCCAAAGGGTTTTGAGGTTGAATTTTCTCCATTCCTGTTCATAATGGAGGCTGTAAGCAGAATTTCTAGTTTTAGGATTTGGCCTTCAGGTTGTCAGGTTGATGGATCTGTAGCTGCTTCTTGGTTGGCTGTAATCAGCTACTGTTTCTTAAGTTTACTGAAGCACAGCTGAAATCTTAAAATACGAACTTTTATATTTGTACCAGTTGCTAAGAAAAATGACATTCTGTTCCATACTAAATTAATGGCAGGAAACATCAGTTTGTTGGAGAGAGGAAAGGAATATTTGTCTTTAAAGTTTAAAATATTGCTAGATGATTAATTTGCAGTGAACCTTTAAACAGAGAAACTTGACGACTCAGATGGAAAAGCAATATTAACGTAATAGCAACAAAAGCCAGCTTCTAGAAGTAGAGAGCTTCCCAGCACTTAAAAGGAACACTGACCCTGTTTATGGCTTGGAGGTTGAAAGCTTCACATAGGAGGGAGTGATAACTCAGTGTTTGCAGTGTAGACTGTAAAAGTCAATGTTCTTGTAGCACTTGTTCACTGAACCAATGATCTTTTCTTTTTTTTTCTGTTGTGCAAATATGCAATCTATGCCACGTTCTTAAATATTTATTTTGTTCATATTTATTTGGTGTTTTATTTACTCAGATATGGTGCAGGATATCTCTGTATTTATTAAAGGCTTCTTGAAGAAACCAAACTATTTCAGAAGAAAGCAAGAAAGAATATAACTTGTAGCTAAATGGGGAGTTGGATTTTTGGCTAGTAGGTTTGGCTTTTCTTGGCTTTCTCCATCTTATCTCTTAAGAAAAAAAAAAAACAACCCCCCCCAAAAAAATATTATTATACCACAAAGAGTACCAGAAGAGCCAGAATCCCCTTTGTAAGTGGTTTATGAAGGTGCCATTTCCTTGCATGTAGAAATCTGCTGTTCCTCTTTTAAAGAAATCAAGGGTCTGGTTGATTTAATCAAGATAAAATTGATGAGGAGAAGAGCAACCATAAGCATTCTCCCTGTATTTTGCAAGGGACTCAACAATGCAGACACTTAGAATATGCCCATGTGGCTGTACAGGCAGACATCTGGAGAAGTCTTGGAAGTCGGAAGGTGTTCTGGTTTAATTTGCAAAGAGAACACGCTGGTGTCCTGAACATCTGACTCAAAAAAAGCCCCATCTCAGCAAACAACTGTTCTGGCCAGCTCTCTTTGTGGCTGATATTTTTGCCTTGAAGGGAAAAGTATTCTTTCCACTTCCCTGGACCTGGGGGGGTTAAGTAGGGAAATCTCCAGATACCCATGCAAGGTCTGTTCCATAATTTTTTTACACTAATCTGTTGTATTAGGGCATGTTTTTAATATTTATTATATACTTTCAAATTTTAGAATATATTAATTTATATTTTTACTTAAAGCAAAAATGCAGTAAAACGGATATTCTAAGCATGTGAAATCTAGGGGAACAATGAACAAATGATGAAATTGCATTTGCAAAGCTCTGTATTTTTTCCTCCTTCACTTTCATATGCAAACAATACAATTTCCTGGAGTTTCAGTATCAGAGTGATGTTATTACCTGCAGTCCTTGAAGTCTGTCACCTCCTTAAGAGCACACTCCTAGTTCAAGCACTAATCTTCCTTTACCTGGCAGGGATTTGCTCCTGCTTTTGGACTGACGTAGGTAATCGTCTCGTCATTGTCTTCTGTCACAAGTTATCAAGAAGCCCAGGAGAGAAGTTTCAGTCCAAGGTGCAAAGGTGTTTTCTGAAAAGTTTTAGGGACTGAGAGGCCTTTGAATACTCTTGGAACTAGTAATGTTACAGATTTTCTTGGGTTTGGCACATTAATACATTTTGATTTCTTACACATTATTTTTTCTGTTCTTTTACTTCTCAAACATTTGACTTTAAAAAAATATTTGTGATATTTAATAGCTTCTTCTTTTTTCTATCTGTTTGTCACTGAATATTCAAATTTTAGAACAGTATAAATTTAGTGGGGGAATGAAGATGTCCGATATTACTTCTTATGGATAGTCATTTTTCTGTGATTTCCAAAGTAATTCTCACAGCTTGCTCATGTATTTTGGCAATAACTAGTTGAAGATGAAAGTTTATATTCCTTGAGCTTCTATTCTGGAACTTTTCTTTTTCATCATCATTTAAGGCCTACATAACAAAGTATGAATGACACCACACCTCTGTAATGGAAATGGACTTGCCAGATATTTTGTTTCAGTACAAATTAAAAACACATGAACAGGAAATTTTCAGAAGTAGTGAGGGACTGTGTACCTCTGAAAATGACTGGTAGTTTAGCACCTTTTATTATTTTTGTCTGAGGCTTTCTGAAGCTTCTGTCACAGTCCTTTGTAAGAAGTAAGATTTACATGGGACTTTTGGATATAAACAGCTAGGAAAAATGATTTAGTAGGGGGAAGGGCATGCCTGAAAACTCAGCCTGATTGATGTTTAAGCAAAAAGCACATCTAGTTTTAAAGCTATTAAGATTAAAACATGATTAGTCACATGGAGTTTATAAGGCCAGGTCACAACACTTAAACGTCCTTTCTTCATCTCTTGGGATGCAGATGCAAGCCCAGAAGTTTCTGAACACTTATCTGAAATTGAAAACTTCAGTTTATCCATATTGCTTGAATAAGGATTCTTAGCTAAGCAATAAAAGCAGCTTTCATTGCATTAGCTCTGTCAGCAGGGTCTTCATTGGTAGCTGGAAGTGGAGGGCATTGTTTCTTTACCAAGAGTGTCCCTGAGGAGAGGAAATAGAATAATTTTTGGTGCTATCGTATGGAGAATGCTGCTGTCATGAAGAAAATAGTCTGGTTACACAAGATAAGTTATAAAAAGTCAAGTGGTAAACAAAGAAAAATGAGATGTATACTTGCTGTGGCTGTTTTCCAGTGGTTGAAAACAAATGCACCATGCATACTGAGGTATGTTCTTCTGGACAATGGAAAGGCTGTGAGAATAGGTCTCTGGGTATTTCTTCTGAATATGAATCCTCAGTGTCTCACCCTTCTCAAGTTTTCAACTTGTATCTGAAAGTACATCCAAACATTTTCATGTGCTTTTTGTTTGGGTTTTTTCTTCATCTGTAGCTGAGTTTCTTGGTGAAATTCTCTTGGACTCACACATGTGTTAGAGGCAAAATACTCCTGTCTTCTTGTTTGTTTGGCTGATAGTTGGAAATGGAGCTATATTTTACATGGAATATTCTTTTTTTCCAAAGTGTTTCCAAAATTGTAGTGTCTGTGTATATTCCTTCTTTTCAAAGCCAAAGAAAATTTATACAGATTCCTGGCAATGTATTGTGAAAATTACCATTGCTCTGAACAAAAATTATTTGCTGCTGTAAATGTTGGGGAAGGATTGAGGGAAAAAATGGGATTTCCCGTGTAGACCCCACTGTGAATCCATGTTAGTAGACTGATAAGAATTACAGCACTTTCTCATTTGTATGATAGAAAAAAGGATTAAATGAAGTTCAAAACTGACTGGGGAGTGAACTAAAGAAGCTTTTTCAGGTTTGACATGAGGAATGAATATTAATACCTCTTTTGTAAATTGACTTTGTTCGGGATGATTGTGAAGTTAGAGGCTCTTTCTGAACTTTATGTGTGCAAGGAACGCTGTGCTCCAGGACGGCTTGGATGGATGGAGACGAGAGATCTCTGAAGGCTGCTTTTAGGATATCAGGTTTATTAGGGATGGTGGAAGGTCTTGCTTGGAGCTCCCAGACCCAGCACATGGCAAGGCCTGAGGGGATGGGAGAGGGGAGAGACAAGGGGTAGAGAGGATGCTCTAGGAGAGGGTGGAAGTTCCAAGAGAGTGTCTGCCCCCTCAGGGACCCCTTATCAGGGGGCTTCAAGGTGGGCTGGAACAAGACTTGGGCCAATGGGGTCACAGACACCTGATGCTTCAGGGGAGGGTTACAGGTGCAGGGTGAACCGTACATTTTGGGGGTTGAGATGGAACAGTGCATTTGACTTTTGGACCTATCTGTAGGTAAGGGCATTGTTCAACCAGTAGGGGGGTTGGTTTTCATCCTGGCTGTACTATTGTAAATCTTTTGCCAGGCAATCATATTTATTCATCCTCCCCAACATATGTGTTTCTCAGTGCTTTATATATTCATATACAATTAGTCTCAAAATGTTTTAGAGGATTCATGTTCCTTCATATCATGAGTCATTTTCAGTCTGACTAGCAAACAAAAAAATTTATTTGTAGCTAAGGGTTAGATATTTTGTGTAACTTTGTAATTTTGTGTAGAATGTTTGTACAGAATGTTTTGTGTAGAATGTTTATAAACTGTCCCAAGATGACAGGGAACAAGTAATAACTTTGTCTTATTCTATAGAGTTACTTTTTTAAATTATAATTTGCTATAATAGAAAGTGCAGGCTTTCTGTGAAATGGAATATTAGCAAAGGAACTCTTATTCTAACAGTGTATCACCAGGTTTCAGTGAGAAAAATAGCACTTTACTATATATACATATATATACATACATATATATATATATATGCTTGAGGGTTTGTATTTTAATATGTAAATAAAATTGTTTTCAGAATTTGTATCCTCAAAACAACAGAATTTTTTAAAAATAAAAATTATATTTGAAACAGATTGTTCACTTCTAATATTCTGTTAGACTAGATTATTTGGTTAAATCTGGCTGACAGTTCTTAGAATTTTATGTATTAGGTTATTCTTCAGAACTTATGAACATTTACAATTATTTTAAAAATTAAATTCTTAGATCAGAATTAGGATTCTGAGTAATTAATTTTCAAAAAACACCTGCATGTTTTCACTAGCACATGGATATACATAGAGCACTTGACAAGCTCTTCATTTGCAAAACAGTGAGAATAAAATTGCTGGTTGCAAATTACTTACTGTGCATCACCTCTTTAGCAGAAACTTGATATCTGCTTTTCTCTAATTTAGTGACCCTTTTCCATCACCTCTCTGATAGGATTTGATTTGCATTTGTCTTGCTTGCTTTGCTTCTACTATTGCAGCATTATTCTTTCATTATTATAGTACTAAGATAGCCTTGGAAATCCCCCATGTGATTTCAGTCTGAATATGACAGGCTTTTCTATACCTCCTTTCCCCTTTTTGCCCTGCTGTCTGTGCTGCTGGTGTGTGCTAGGCAAGGTATTTAAATGGATGTATCTCTGAGCAAGGTGTTAGTTGTGCATGAGTTGAGGGATAAACTTATCTGTTTCAACACTCTTTGCCATCTTTCCAATTTGAAAAGATTGAATGTCCACAGCTTTTTTTTTCTTTCTTTTTTTTTCCTTTTTTTAATTTGGTGTAGATGCTTTTTTGTTTTCCTGCTGATAATATACCTAGTTTCTACTGAAAGTTGTGTAAAATTTAACAAATTCTAAAACTGCATCAATGTACCCTTAACTGCATGTGCTCCATAGTATAAGTGTGGCATGACTTTATTCAGAGTGATACTATGAACTTTTTATAAATAATTTTCACTTACTTTCCCCCCCTCCCTCTCTAGCAATCTTTTCTCCAGTGAAGAATGAATTGTAGTAAAAAGTGGATTTTGTAAACTAGTGGCATCAATATATTATTTTAGGTATCAATATATTGTTTCCTTTCTTGTTGCAGAGAAGTATAGAGTAATTTTAAAATCTTTTAATGGCAAATCTGTTGGAAAGCTACTGGGAAATTTTAGCTGTGGCTGTAGAAAAAGTTATTAAAAGCATTGTATTGGAAGAATAAGTAGTCTTGCAACTTGGTGAAAATATTTCTTGTGTTTCAGTAGATGGAATATTGATGCTTCAGACCACTCACATTAGGTAATTATAGTCTCACCACACAGAAAGGTAATTCCATACAATGAATGTTTTTTCTAACTTAACTCAGTTCAGTGGATTAAAAAAAAATGTATTATTTTCCTTTGGGTCAATTTGTTCCAAGGGGTGAGCAATTGTGCTTCCCTGGAATGGTGGATATTGGAGGGACCATCAAGGAGTAAATGAAATGCACTTTTGCAGTGTTTCTTTAAAATAATGTCACCAGACAGTTTTAGAAAAAGCTGATGCAGCATCCACCACTTCATGTGGCAGACAATAAATAAACCCCATGGAGGATTTATGCACTCATTTGGATATAAGGAGTTTACAATGACATACAATAAATATGGCCCTTACTTCAGTCTACTTAACTGAAGCAAAAGTCTTAATTTTAAAATATTTTATTCTTAAAATATCAATAAAATTTGACAGTTTTGAGAAAACTAGTCACTATTTACTGGGAAATCTGAGTTGGCAGAGGATGGCAATACCTTCTAAGGTGCATGAAAAAGAGGGTGGCCCAGTTACAGACTGAGGGTAGATACATTTGCGCATAGCCTATGAGGCATATAAATTTAATATTGTTTACTTTTTAACTTCTATACTTGTTAAAAGGCATAGAATACCTTCTCATTATAAAAATATTTTAAACTTGCACTCCTGCCATCTTTAATATGAACTTAGATGAAATGTGTATTGTGGAGTTGCAGTTTCTCTTCTTCCCCCCCATTCCCCCTCCCCCGCTGTAGGGACGCTGGCGCTCCAGGATGGTGTAGATGAATGGAAACGAGAGATCTCTGAAGGTTGCTCTTGGGGTATAAGGTTTATTAGGGATGGAGAAAGGTCCTGCCTCGAGCTGCCAGACGCAGCACGTGGCGAGGCTTGAGAGGGTGTGAGAGGGGAGAGGCAAAAGGATGCTCTAGGAGAGGGTGGAAGTTCCAAGAGGCCGTGTGGCCCCTCGGAGACCCCTTATCAGGGGGCTTCAAGGTGGGCTGGAACAAGGCTCGGGCCAATGGGGTTACAAGCACTTGATGTTTTAGGGGAGGGATACAGGTGTGGGATGAATCATACATTTCAGGGGGTGAGATGGAACAGTCCACTTGACCCCTGGATCCATCTGTAGGCAAGGGCATTGTCCAGCTAGCAGAGAGGACTGTTCTCATCCTGACTGTGTTGTTTATGAATAATTATATTTATCTAGCCTCTCCAACACCCCTCCCTGCACGTTCCCCTGTCCTGCGACGCCCTCCCCCTCGCCACACGGTTGGCTCCCACCCCCCCCACCTTTCCCATCGCCGCCCCCGTCCCCGGGGTCTCCTGCCTCCTGCCTCCCCAGGGTCTCCAGGGCTTTTCCCACCCCTGCCCTATCCTTATTGGCTGCGGCCCCATTTTCCCCCAGCTCCCCTGGTTTGGGGGTTATATCCGAGACCCCGCCAGTGTCCCCAGCATCTTGGGAGCACGCACCCTCAATAAACAAGTGTGTGCACCTGATTCCTGTGTCGCCTTCCGTCTGTTCCCACGCTGAAGCTGAGCCCTTGCAGAGCTTTAGGGGAAAGCGGCGTTCACCTCTCCCCATCCTCTCCCTGCGCTCCACCCCGAGTCGGTCTCGTACAGCAACAGTGTATGTTTGAAATAGTGCTCTTTTCATAAGTGTTGTTAATACTCTTAAATTTTTCTGCTTTTCTATTCTTGTTGAGTCTTACTGTTTTTTGCTTCCCCGCCTAGACTTATCACAGTAGTAACTTGCTGAGGCACAGGGCAATACTTGAACATTCCTGGGGACTGTGTGTAAACTTAAATTTGAGTTGACAGCGCTTAATTAAGCACGAAGCATATGATGAGTAACAGTGTGTAGGGGGAGATTGCACTTCTGTTGTGGGTTATTTTGGAAGTGGTTTTCAATTTTTAAGCCTTCTCGTTTTAGAGTTGTCCTAAGTGCTACAAATAAGTCAACAAAATCAAAGAAAATAATCTTCCCAGGAAGACTAGGAACTTTAAATGAACTTGATTTTTGTACTACAGGCACTTCATTCTGTATCTTTTACAGCATTCTGCAGATGCTCTCAGGAATATCCATACAGATAAATACTGTGTTGAGAAAACTCAGTGTGAGTCCAGAGAATCTATTGCTCACTTTCAGCTTTGAGCTGTTGCATTTTGTTTGACCTAGTTCTTAGATGCAATAAAGGAGTTATAAAAATGAGTTTTAGACTTCAATGCAGCTCTGCAGAAACCTGCATTCAGTCCTTCCATGATGCTTGAGTTCCTCTGTGTTTATTAATAGGCCTTCCTCTTTTTTAAAGCACCATTATCTGTCATCTACTGAATGTAAACGTTTGTTTAAAAATTTCAAAGGGTTTGTTTTTTTTTTTGAGTAGCAAACAAAGAGTTTTGTAACAAAAAATACTGTTACAGCCTTCTTTTCACAAAAGACAAAAGAAAATCCTGTCAGGGAAACATCTATGGAATACTTAGAAATAGGATGAACTATAGATTCCTGGAGCTTCAGTTAACTTTCATATGGTGTTCTAAGCAGCAGTTTCAACATGGTGTTCACAGAAAACAGATGGTTTCCAAAAACTAATTAGGAATAGAAAATTCATTATTATTATATTACTATTATTTATAATTATTATAATTATTTATAATTCCCTTCTTGGGGGTCTGTATGTCCACTAGAAGTATTTTTTTAGGGAGACTGAGAACAGGGAGGAAAAATATTCCATTGATTCCATATATGCTTTCTAGAAAACCTTTTAGTGTTATGCCTGTATTTTGGGACTAAATGAGCCACTTTGCTTATTATGCCTCAGACTTTCTACTTACAATTGGACTGAAAAAGACTACTTTTAATATCAAATAGATGATTTGTAACAATAGAATATATTTCTCTAGTCATTTTTTTTAAGGCAGCTGCTAAGACAGGTTGTTGTTTGGAGGAGGCTTTGGTGTCTGCCAGCACACCTCAATACACTGCAGAGTGCTCTGTAATGCCAGTCCTTTTTAATAAACCACTGGAGAAAAGGTCACAGTAAAATGAATCAAATAACTATGGTTGGAAGTGCTGAACACAGACCAAAAATCAAGACTCTCCCACTGAGTGAATCTGCCAAAAGTAGCTGGGCTTGGGTTCTAATTTTGAACAGTGAATCAGTTGATCACTGACAGGGCCCCAAGGAGCTCTGCTTGGCACACATGCTGAAACTCTACCCAGAGCTAGTAAAAATAACATATGTTCCCAGAAGCTGCTTAGGAAGCTCTTTAGGCACTGGGGAATATCTGCAAAAGCCTTAGACCTTGAGAGTAGAAATAAGGACACCAATAACCTCCATAAGGAAGGACTAGTCACCACAACTATTACTCCTGCTTTAGCAATAGTGGCTAAATGGATTAAGGCTAATACTGCTGAATACTGCTGTAAACAAGTGTAAGAATGGTTAAATTCTAACTGGGATTCCCATGTGGACAGAAATTCTCCTGATTTTTAAGAAGAATTTGTAAGAGCAGGAAGTGCAAAAGGAATCCTTTAACAACCTACCTTAGACTTTTATGGTCTATATTATCTCAAGGCTGGGGATATTCCAGAATTTAAAGAGAATGTCAGAAATCACAGCTAAGGAAATATTTTCTGCTCTTAGAGCGTATGATTCTTGTGGTCTAAGGAGAAATAGAGTGACAGGAATTCAGGTGTTTCTGATGCAAGGTACCTACAAAATCTTAGTAAAATGGGTTTGTATTTTTTTTTTAATCAGCTTCTTCGGGATCAGACAACTAACTTTGTATTAATCAATATGTGTAATGGAAGTTAGCAGGAAGAAAAAAAATAAGAGAAAAATCCCTATATGTGCTTAAATTATGATGCTTCTCCAGACATTGTGTACTTTATGCAGATGAAACCAATGAAATCTTGTCCTGAGTGAAGAAAACAGGAGTTTAGTTTGGTGCCATGGTGCCGTGTTATTATATTTGTGGTCAGAAGTGTGTGACAAGGACAACCTGTGCAGTGTTTCCTTCAAAGCCTGTGTAGTGAGCAGATTCAGTACCTGCTGCTGATGTGCTACTGAACAGAAGCTGGTGCTGCTGCTGGCTGCATGAAGTTGTGTTCTTGAGCTATGAAGAGGCCGCCCATATTCCTTTTATTGTGTTGTTGCAAGCAGACTCTGGTGCACAGTGTGCCTTTCTCTGCCACTGCAAACCCAGGTGCAGGCTGTGGAAGGAGCTATGTTACAGGCCTCCCTTCTGCATGCACTATTCTTCTTAGAGAATAAATTTTTAAAATATTTAAATACCCCTTTAGGCTCTTTATGTCATGAGCTTATGTGTGCTTAGTCTTGGTGAGGACACTGCCTTTTAGGCAGTGTGTTTTGCAGATTAATCCTGATGATGGTAATGAAAAAGCCTGTAATCCAAACATTCTGGAGTTACTTGCATGGGTATTTCCATCAGCTGCAACCATAGGTGTGTTTTGATCCAGACTGAACATCCTGATATCATTCTCTTTAAATTGCAGTATTCAGCAAAAACATTAGTGCTGCAGCTTGGATTTGGGCATACTGAGGTGGACCTTGATTAATTCCATTTGTAGAGCTGTGATGGAAACACAATTAAAGCTACCAGAGAACCTTGCATCTACAACTTCGAATTCTGTGCAAAATAACAATGCAGTTCACTTGCTGAGGCTGCATTTGCTGTTCTTAAGTACCACAGAGCAGTTTAGGATTGGGAACACAAGGAGCACCCTCTGTATCATTGAAGATGATCTCCAGTCACTAGCTGTGTAGCACTGCAGCCCTCATCTGTTCTCAGTTTTGCTGTAAACTGAAACGTAGTTTTCATTTTTATCTATATGTGTGTTTTAAGTAATGTTTCTGAAAATCCTCTTTCATCAAAATTGGAAACAGATTTGATAGATGCATAAAGATGTTAAAGCAAGCAAGTTAAACAGAAAAAAAAAAAAAAAAACAAACCTCCAAAGAATGGTGAAGCAGTGGCTATTTCATAACTACTTTTGCTGATATGGCAATATAACTTTTTTTCTCATTAATCTTGAATAACCGTTAATTAAATTGAATAATTTTTGCTTCCACTTCCATAGCCTGATCTTAGTTTTTAGCTTGAAGCAGATGAGGTTTTCCTTGTTGTTTGTATTTGTTTATTTAGGCAGAAATAGGTGATCACTGATTTCTAGACTAACTAGCTTTTTACATTATATGACTTGGAGTGTGAAGAGATCCTACTGCTGCATTTGCTGTTTTTCTGTCTGTGAAAAAAATGTAATCAATGCAGTGAAAATAATGAGGCCTGATACATGGTGTGTTTAGCACCCTGCAGACAAAGTATGATGAAATGCTTCATGAACTGGTTATTTAACAAGAAAAAAAAACAAACCTGAAATTAACAGAAGTACCCCAATTCACATTTATTACTGTATTTAAATGCATTTCAGTAATGTATTAATACTTCTAAAGTGCTTTTTAGATAGAGGAAAAAAGGGTTAATTGAAAGAGCAGTCCTCTAACAAAAAAATACATTTAGTGAACTTTGGCTTTATTATTGGAAAAGCAGAAACTTGGGAGACTGTCAGTTTAGTAGTAGTTATCTTGAACAGAATTTTGGAAAAAATAGCTTTTGCCAGACCACTGAAAAGGTTTGGTCAGCCAGAATCTCAATATCGTACAAATCCAAATTTTGCACTGGGCCTTCCATTATGTAAATTTGCTTTAAGAGTCAAAAGAGGTTTGTATTGCAAGGAATAAACATATAATTCTGTGTAAATACAGGGAATATTTGCTCTTCAATGAGTCCTAGGAGTGTGGAAGACCATATGGATTCAAGTACTGTCAGCTATGAGTGGAAGAAAGTGAAAAATTCTTTAAGGGTGCCAGCATTGCTTTCTGAGCAGAGCCTTCAGTGCTGAGTTTCACTGTTACTGATGTTATGGTTTTAAGATTGTGTTTGCTCCAATCTACACTTCATAGTTCGGTGTCTTACAGAAGGAGGAAGCCTGGAATATATTCTTAAAGTTTCTTATTTAAAAAAATTAAAACATAATAAAGGTTTTGAAATGGATCTTCAGTAACAATCTATGGAGTCTTGTTCCTGGTCTCTGAAAATTTATTTTCAGAAAGAATTAATGATTTTTGAGCTAATAATTTCCAAACTAAATGGACTTCCTCATGCATTTCAAAAGCATCTCTGATGTGATTGATACAGAGGTCCATAAAACATTATGATGCTGCTCAGGTGCTTCCAGTGTTCAGCAGCATTTCTCATGTTCTGATTCAGCAGAAACAGTCATCCAGACTGCTTTAGAGGCTTTTAATATTTAGCAGCCTATTGCTGAATTATGGCCCTCTAAGCATCTTTACCTTCTGGTCTACTCACTCTTCAACTAAAGAAAAACCCACACTGAGTCAGCATTTAATTCAGAAAAGTACTGAGACACCTAAATCCTCTGCCTAACTCACCAAAGTTGAGTTCCAATCTGCTAATAGCAGTATAGCAATGAAAATATTGTGGTGTGATCTTAAAATGAGCCTCATCAGATGCCACGGAAGTCAACTGATTGATAAATGGGGTTTAGCACCTCTGTTCTATGCTCTTAAATGATCTAGAGAATTGGGCAGGGGTTTAGTTCTGTGTTCCATTTTGCTTTTCTTCCTGAAATTTTGGAAGTTTGTTAAAAGGAAGAACTGAGATTTCCAGATATTAAGAAGAAGTGTGTGTGACATTTTGTTGGGTTTTGCTTAAAAGACAAACTCATGGAGACACCTTTTATTCTGGTCTGTTCTTTTGTCAGTACTTAAGGTGTATTTTTAATTCATTTGCTGTCTGAATGTGAAATCAAACATGTTTCCATATTTTCAAATGTGTTTTACATCTGTTTATCAGCTTATTAAAGCAATTCAGAAGCAGCAGCAGACTTAGAAGTAATATTGGTTGAAGTTGGGAGCTAATGAGATTCAACTGGATCTTTGAAAGCCAAACTGAAAAGTAGTTTCTATTTCCTTTGGTACATGAAATTTTTGTCACAGTTTTGAGCCTCTTATGCTTTTATTAATCAGATATATCCTCATTTTTCTTACTTGATGCTCCTAGCCCAGCATAGCTGTTCCAGTTTTTGTGTACAAGTTGCAAGTACAACAGACCTCAATAATTCATGACAGGCAAAGTGGAGTAAGCATGGAAGTTAATTTTTTGAGCACAAAATACCTCTGCACTTTATATAGATACATTTTTACACAGAGTTCCAGTCCTTTCATCTGTTAAATGTCATTGTTTGAAATGGTGCATAGAGAGATGATCTAGAAGCTGAATTTTCTTCCTGTGCAATTAACTGATGAGGATACTTCAAGAATCAAATATCATTAAAAGCTGTGTGTGCTGTTTAGCAAGCTATTAGTACTGCAAGGTAATATTACAAAAATATATTTGTAATATTACAAAAACCAACCTGTAAATTTAGTACAGTTGTTGTTATGCTGAAACAAATAGAACACTAAGTAAATAAAGTGTCATAAGGGCTAAAATAATGTTAAATGAACAAAACTTAAAATACATGTGAAAAGCACCTTCAATCTGTGAGGAACTCTATGGATTTTATCAAGGCTTGTTGTTATGTGAAGTAGTATCTATGAAGGGAACAGGATTGAGAGAGAGACCTGAATTTATAAGGTACCAAAAGTTTTTTCCTCTCCTACTGCAGTGCTATGAAAAACAGCTTTGAATGACTGCAAGATGAAACCCTTAACACAGGAACTCAGAGAACAATAGATTTTTTATATCTCTACATAACTATTAAATTTCAGTGAAGCATGCATTTCAACTAATATTTTGTGCCTTAGAATTACTTAATTTTATTTTTGATAGGATTTAAGTAGAAAACTGAATTTAGGAGCTCCTGCATGAATAATTCAAGCCATAGGAAAAACATAGAATCACAGAATTATCAATTGAATGGCCCTTTAAAGGTCATCTAATCCAACCCCTCTGTGAGAAGCAGGGATATCTTCAACTAGATCAGGTTGCTCAAAGCCACATCCAACTTGACCTTGAATTTTCTCGAGGGATAGAACACCCACAGTCTTGCTGGACAACCTGTTCCAGTGTAAAACTATAAATCTCTCATTTAAACCTTAATGATTCATGAAAAATTATTTGTACCTGTCATCAAAGGACATTTCCAGATTTATGCCTTTTCTTTTATTCTTTCTGCACTGGCCAAAAACTGAGTCTGAATTTCTTATTTGTCTGTGGAAAAATAGTTCTCATCTAAAGAGCTGCAGCTTTTGTAATATCTCCAGGAAATTGTCTGCCCATAAACACTGGAAACTTAGGGTTGCAATAGGTTATTGATTAATGCTGCAGAAACTCTTCTGATCTAAAGAACCAAAAAAACCCAAAGTACATAGAATATTTACCCATATAATTTTGGGGGGTTTTAAGTTTTCCATGGTATGTGGATACCTTGTTTTTCAAGTAGGATGATTAGCCAAAGGCATGATTTCTATAATAGTGAAGAAGATGGGGGCTTTATGGAAAAAAAAATTGTAAAACTTAAATTTTGACTGCTTTATATTGTGGAGCAGGGTGTCATGAAGTCAGTAAGATTTGATTAAATTGGTTGAACCAGATATCTGTCCTTAAATGTGCCCTTTTCCTTTTAATGTTCTTTCATAATACAAGTAGCTTTTATTTTTAGCCTAGCTGCTTGGTGATGAGATGGAAGGTTGGCCGTGTGAAGTCAGGTGCTATTTTTGGCTCTGTATTAGGCTTCCCAGTTATGCCACTTCAGGAGGGAATCTGTTATGTTGACTAGTGAGCTGGTGTGATTAATGCACCTATGGGCAAAGATATCCTTGTGTTGTGACTGGAAATCCTCTTGTTTGTTTTTCTCTTCATACACACTGGATTATGTTCACAGTCACAAGCTGCACTTGCTAATTTTCTGGTTCCAATTTCCACTTACTGCATGTTTAGTAAGGCTGTTATTTCTTTGTGTAATTCATGCAACTGAGAAGCATAGCATTAAGTTTCACTGTTTAATATACAGAAACTATCGACTCTTTTTGAAATAGCGGATAAGGCTGAGGTAATGGTTGTTCAGGGGTGTTTTGTGTTATAGAGATAGATGAGTTGTACAGAGTGATTCAAAATTATTCAAGATTTCCAGAATTTTTGTCCTTTTCAGCTGTTATTTTCTGATATTTAAATAGCTGCACATTATCAGTGCAAAGGCCATTTGGCAGACAGATCGGTTTTGCCCTTTGGAAAAAGTGGTGAACAGATCTTGCCAGGAAGTCCTACTGCACTGGAAGTCCTTAAGAAATAGATACATGTAGGAACTCACTTTAACTTATGCATATTCCTACAGCTTATTTTTCTTTCTGTCATTTCCATTGCAGTGAGGATGATGTGTTTGAATCACACCCAAATGCAATCTTCCATTTCTACATGTGTTCATTTTCAGAATTAAGTTTTTGAGATGTTAAAAAAAAATTCAAAAATATTTTTGAAATTGAGAGTAAAAACTAAAATGTGAGATGTGCTTTGTTCTGTCATCTGTTCCCAACAGCTGTGGGGCTGTGGGAGTTGTGGTGACCTGACTAGTCTGTTTATTCAGTATTTCTGCATTGTCATACTGTAATAGGCGTTTCCTGGGCTTTCTGCCAGACTTTTTCTGTTTACCAGGCAGCAAGCAAAGATTTAACATTTCTGTTTCCTTTCATACTCCTTAGATTCCCTGTGGGAAGGAAGGGCTTGTCTTCTTTTTTCACTGCTGTTCCTTGTCATGGAGTATCAGTGGAAAGCGGTTCATTTTCTAATGGTGGCTGTAATTATGTGACACAGCCACCGATTGAATAGTCATTTAAGAAGGTGACCTGGAAGAATTGCTCTCATTAAGGTCTTTGTTTCAATTTTTCCCTCTTTTTTCTGTTTTCCTAAATAGGTTAACAAGCTCCCTTTATCCAAGGCAGACAAATTCAACATTTATTATTAGGAACAGAAAACTTCATTTTTCTCTCATTGCTGAATTTGTTAAACTTGAAGGACAAAACAAAAGGATGCATGGTGCCAAACCTCAAATATCTTGTGGAAGCTCTGACCTAGAAATCAGATTAATTTCATAGTTTATTGCAGTGTCCAGCAGAGTTGAGGAAGCCCTCAGACCTTTCCCAAGCTGTGGTTGTGCATAGCTTCATGAACGTGAATAATTTCATTGACTGCAGTAAAGTTTAAAATTAACCAACAGCATGGGTTTAAAAGGGAATTTTAGAGTAAGAATAGACCAAAAAACACAAGTGAATTACTTAAATTAACTACAGAGATAAAGGACCTTTAATATTCTCTTTAATATATGAGGCAATTTTGCTGGTCAAGTAATGAATTCTAAATTTTGCAGCAGAATTGATAGTTTGTATTCTTTCAGCACGATCTGATCTGTTACTGTATTTCATGTTTTCTTTGCAGACAAATAGTTGTGCATTTGAGCCTCCGAAATTAAGAGGCATTTGACCTAATTCCAATTATTTCCAGAGAACAAAGGAGGGAGTTTTGTCCCTTCTTGTCTGCTAATGACCTCATGGAAGTTGACTGTTGGGGAAGTTATTGTGGTGCCCATAGTCCCCATAGCTACAGCCAGCAGGAAAGGTATGGGTGTCTAGAGTCTTACCAAGCTCACAGTTTTATGTCTTCAGACTTCAAGGCTCTCCAGCCTACCCTAAAGCTGTTTTGGTCAGATTTGCCCAGTCTCTGTAGCATCTGAGCTCTGCCAAGCCTTAAGTCAGGGGTTAGCAGTTTGCTTACCCTTCTCTTGGTGCTGTGTAGTTTTGTGCACATTGGAAATTCCCAGAGGGATTCTGTAGTAGAGCTGTCACAGAGGACACACATAAGCTGGTGAGGAACAGAAGATTTTGTGAGTGTCAAGTGCTTCTTCATTACACCAGCAGGAATCTTATCAGTCTGACCCGATTTTCTGGGTTTACTACAGATCTGATACAGCAGTGGGTTTTGTTGCTGTTCTTGTGAACAGTGTGGGCTTCTGGCCCTTGAACAGTTTCCTTTTTTTGCCTGCTCCCAAATTGCTTAGCATACTTGCCTTTGATACTTTTTTATGTCTGTGAAGTGAAGAGGTTGTTAATTTAAGAAAGAATACTGGCAATTACGGTATTTTTTTGAAAGGGCATGTTATGGTCTCATTGGTTTGACTTTTCTCAGTATTTCTTATTCCTGGGTGTATTCTAGCCACCCTCACTGAAAACATGTCACAAAACATGACTCAGGATAACCAGGCAAATAGCTGCCATAATTTAGTACTGAACTTCTTGTGTGCCTCTTGGTTAGTTATGAAGGTCATTGATGGCTTAGTAAGTAGTTGAGAATATTGGCCAAACATGCCCCCTTTCCTTTAGTCAAGTTATTCTGAGAAAGAGCAGAACCAAATAAAATTTCCAATGTAAAAAGTCCTGTGTGAAAGTCACAGTACTCAGTTGGGAAGGGTGGGAATGCCCTTTTCACCTTCCTTTTTGAGGTCCTGAGGCTGCCCAGAGGAAACTTCATATTGAAAGTTAAGCCTGCTCCTGTTGGTGATGGAGCTGAAATGGCAGTCAGACTACTGACTTGTTTGTGCAGGAATGCTTTCCTTCCCTGCATTTTGCACCATTAACCCTGGAAATGTAAGGCTGGCAGCTTCAGAAAACACTGCAAGAATTACAATAAGTCTGTTTGGCAGTGAAGAGGAAGTGGCAGTGCTAAAAGTATTTCAAAAGAGGAAACAAAAATGGTGATTGCAAATATGACCTGACTGGTAAAATAGACAAATATTTTACTGTTGCTTACTCGGAAAAAAGTTGATGCAAGGAGCAAAGGACAGAACTGCCAGAACAGCAGAGTTATAATCAGTCCCAGTCAGAGGAACAGTATTTCGTACAAGAAATGGGGAGATCCCTCACACTTAAGGCAGTAGTAGGGAGATTGTATCTAGATTTGTCATGCTGATGTTTAAAAAATGATTCGCATTTTTTTTCAGCATTTTTTTCATGGAGAAAAAACCCCACTGTAGTCCTTGAGTAATTTCAGCCTCAAATGCCTGTCTCAGCTGCTGAACTGAAAATGCAGCTGTTGCTGTGCATGCCTGTTTTCCTAGTTTTCCTTTTGCTTTATATGTTCTGTTCTTCCTTTTTAAAATATTTACACAATATCCTGTTTTCTTAAAGTCAGTAGATACAGATATTTCTTCCATTGTTAAAACAAATACAAATATTTCTTGTATCTTTTACAGTTTTGATGTTTTAGATCCATTTTCATCTGCTGCTGAGAATTTGTCGTCCAGAGAAGCTTTCCCCTGACAGGGTGTGGCTCTTCAGGCTTAAACTGTGCAGTCCTGTAGCTGATTAGTTAAATGGAATCAGATGTACTAAATTAAGATGAACTATTTGTCTTTATAGCCTTTCCTTCTATGTTTAGAATTAAGCACATTTGTAGAGCTGGAATAAAGACAGTTTACCCATCAAGCTGCTGGCTGGGGCTGTTGATATATAATCACAGAACTCTGTTTAGTGCTACAGATTTCAGGGAATTCGAATTTCCAGGAATTTTTCAAGTGTTTATAAAACCTTCTTGGCTCCAGTCTCTGGAGTATTTTTCTTATGGAGATTGGAAGTAAAATATTTTCTTGATAAACGTTCATTTTTTGTCCATTGTATCTTCATAAAGGGCAATCAATAAATACATTATGAATTCTGTTTATAAACAGTTGATCATCATTCATGTTTCTTCTGGAGGGGAATGTATCTTCTTTTTGTGGCAGTAAGGATTGATGTAAATCACATTTCAAGGCATGTGTTGTGGTAAGTGGAAAGGGATTTCCATATGGATGACAATTTGTATGTTCTAATTCAGTCGCTTGATCTGACTGAAGAAGTATTTATTTGAAAAGAGCAAACTTCTTTGGTTTTAAATATTTGTCAGAAACATAAGCCTATTTTAGAAGGTAAATATGATGGGTGTTTGTGACATGAAAGCACTGCACTAGTAGACAGCAGTGGATCAGGAATTTGACTTTTCAGAGATGTGTTTTACTCCCTTCTTTTTCAACACCTCATGTTTGTGGGGTTTTTTTCTGCATTTAAACCACATTTTTTGTGCTTTTAGCTGTGTGATTTTGCATTGCTTTGACCAGTAACTGTCTTACAAACTGTTGTTAGTCATGACACTCCTGTAACCGTGCATATTTAGTCAGATGTACCTCTCTAAGAGATCTCTTTGTGTTTGTCAAAAGCTTCATCCAATGTCTCAAGATTTCATTCCTTCAGTTGGGTTCTTTTTTGCGCCCATCAGGAAGCAGGGATACCCTGAGTGGTTTGCACGTGGTCTCAGAAAGCTGTAGAGAGAGACCAAGGGAAAGGATTCTGAGGAAAGGACTGAGTACGAAACCAGTCCAGGCTTATGCACATGTTCTCCACTCTGCTGTGTGTAGAGACATATTTTGAAGAAAAGCAGTGCAGCAAGACAACCTGAGCAGTCTTGAGCTTTCAGAGGAGCACCAATGAGTAATTTCTTGTTGTAATGGAAGGGATAGCAGTGGAGTTACCACGTCAGAGGCAATATTTGTCTGGCAAAGTGTGATGTATTCAGAAATAAATAGGGTTTAACACATTTTAAACCTGTTAATTTAAACATGCAAAGTTAACAGAAAAGTGCTTTTAGCACTAAGCGTGACAAAGAATGGATAATACTATGGATGGATAGTGGAAAAAGAAGCATCATACACTAGTTTGAAAAACTAAATCTTGGTCTCTAACTTTCTGGAATACCTGATATCCTAGTCATGTATATAGATTCCACTGCTAATGAAACTTAAAAAAAAGAGTTTTCATAATTTTTTTTTATAAATTTCTAAACTGATTACATCCTGATTAAAGTAATAAAACCCCCTCTCCTATGACCTAAGTTCAGATATTCGATGGAGTGGAATTATGTGATTTGTGAGTTAGACCATGGTGGATTTGCAGCATGTGAAATCACATGCAAACAAGTTAACAATATAAACTTAATAATTTCTTGAACACTGAGTAAAAAGCTTTCATCATTAATTGCTGTGTATACATTGATTTTAACTCTGTAGGAGATGAAGACTTCATTTTAACACAGGTTTGCACCTTGAGAAATCCTCCCTTGAGTTTATGACAATAAAAGCCTAGAAAAAAATACCTATTAGGTAAAATGCATTTCCATTAATTTAATTTTGAAAATGCTTTCCTCACTTCATGTGGGGTGATTTGGGATTGGTGAATTCTAGCAGGTCTTTATTCTTCATTGCATACACTTGTTCAATACTTTTTTCATTCTTGTGTATTTTAGGTGTAGCCAGTCTGGATTATTTGTGGGGAGAAGGGGGACTTTGAGTATTCCCTGCTGGAATATAGCGAGCATCTGAGTAAAACTTTCTCATAGCTGTGTTTATCTGGCTTTCAGTTATAATTGTACGTAACACTTTTTACAGTAAGGTGAATACTTTTTACAGTAATCTGTCTTGGTGTGTGACTGACAGGTGAGAGTCACTCGGGTGAGCCACATTGTGTGGGAGCAGGTAGAGGCTGGCCTCAACCTGAACTCCAAGATAAAAGTGCTGTGTCTCCACCTTCAGCAGCTCATCCCATCACTGGCACTCAGGATTACTCCTGTGTATTTTTTGCCTGGGGAAGCTCTGTGTATATGAATATGTGAGGAAGGATATGTGGGAATTCTGCATTTCTTAAACTTGTTTATTTGTTCCCATTCCTAGTAGCCATTTTCAGCAGATTTTCTGGAGCATTTTTAAGGGTGCTCCTGTCATCTTTTGTGCACAGATCCGAACCTTACTCTGTAGAATTGCTCTGCAGACAACAAAGGGATGCTCCTGCTTACAGTTATACCCCTTTGTGTTTCCTAGACTCTGACATAAAACCTGTCATTATTTCCTCCCTTACTCTCAGTTCAGTTAGACTGGATGGGTTAAGGGGTGAGGTGAGGAGAGGCTTTCAATCAGAACAGAAAGATTAATTTTAAGCACTGCTAAACCACAGCATTTAACTCCAACCTGCTTGAAACAGCACTGCAAGGGCATCAGGAGGAGTGGTGGGCAGGCAGAGCTTGTGGAAATGACTCCCAGGTTTAGGGACTTAGAGTGTGAGCTTGCACCTCACAGAACATCTGTGCCCAGGTCCTGCCAGTGCTGCTGTGCTCTGGATGTGTGTGATGTGTTCTGGAAGCTTTCTTGCAGCTTTTCCTGTTGACTCGGTTGTCGGATTCTGGAAATCTGTGGAAATGATGATGAAGTCCTCTTGGTTATTAAGCAGAGAGGAATAAATCCCAAGTTAGCAAAAATTTGTGCAGCCTTTTGAATCCAGTTTTTGGTGCTACTTTGGTTAACTAAAAGCAGCAGTTTCAGGCAGAGCTGAAAATCTCTCTCATCAATGAGAGCAAACTGTCCTTGCATCAGGAAGGTGACAATAAGAGGATTTTGGTGCTGGCTGTGACCCTTTGGCTGTGTGACACAGTGGCACAAATGCTGGATGCTGTGAGTGGGGCTGCTGAGGTTTTGGCTGCTCTCCTGGGGGAGCTGCCATGACAACCCCACTGCTGGTGGGGAATGCCCTGCGCCGGAGTTCCTGCGGCGAGCCTGGAGTCACTGGCATTCCGAGTGGCTCTGGAATATTGCAGGCACCAGAGACCCCTGCCTGTACTTCTGCCAGCGTTTACTGTTATCACAGTGGGTGAAATATGCAAATGGTGCTAACAGGTAGCTGGGAAAGAAAAACCTGATTTCTCTAAAAGCAGATTTTTTAATTCCTTCTTTGGTTTCCTTCTTTACCAAATGATTTGAACTTTTACTTCTAAATTTTACATGGGCATGCAATGCTAAAAAAAAAGGAAACAACTATACATTAAAATTTTAATTTGTTTGCATCTAAAAAAAAAAGCTTGCTACCTGCAAATACTTGTTTCCTTCACAAGGGAATTAAAATGACCGGTCATTGCTTGTTATGCCTTTTTGGTTTTAACTGTTTTGAAAGCAGACACTTGTTCCTTCACAAGGTGATTTTTATTGACATTTGAGGACAAGATTTTTTCATGATATTTGGTTTTGTGTTTTTAGATTATGTCTAAACCATCTTTTCTTTCTGGTATTCTGATCCTTCTTGACAAACAGTGCTTGGATAATATCATTATCCAAGTAGCATTGTTACCCAGATAATTAAGAATAGACAACTGCAAAGAGCATGGCAGGGACTCTATTTCTCTATTTTCTTGAATATGAAATACCTTTTAATAAAAAGGGGAATTATTTAATGATTTTTTTTTTAGTAGGACATTAGAACAT
Source organism: Lonchura striata (assembly GCF_050655825.1). Classification (NCBI taxonomy): domain Eukaryota; kingdom Metazoa; phylum Chordata; class Aves; order Passeriformes; family Estrildidae; genus Lonchura; species Lonchura striata. The sequence goes on from NC_140706.1 coordinate 61,985,109, forward strand.
GTAAATTAAATGCCTCAGAACATAAAAAAAAAAACCAATTTGCAGATGCAATCACTTTAATTCAACAGATCTTCCCACAAGCAATAATGCAGTCTTAATACATGAAGCTTTGATATTTGAATAGTGTTTTCAGATGTTCCTGTCAAAGCAATGTGTGTGTAGTTATAGGCAAAAGTCATCGGCATGCTTATGTAACTATAAGCAAAAATGCTTATAAATGTAATGCTTAATTTAGAACCTATAAGCAAAAATGCTTATAGGTTCTAAATGTAAGAGTTTTTGAAGGTAAGAGACAGTCATATTTTACATTCTTGGCCTCGATATTAACTGCACTGCTAGAGAGCCGATGTACTGGGGAACTGGAGTGCTTGTATTATTGCAAATGAACATTATGATATCTCTGTGAGAAGGTTAAGACAAACTTGTTATTTGTTGCTGTCTAACTCAAGATTTAGTTTTGAAAGTAGTGCATGTGTTTATTTTGCTGTGCAGGTAACGTGCTTGCAGGACTTCTTTGGAGATGACGATGTCTTCATTGCGTGCGGGCCGGAGAAGTACCGCTATGCTCAGGATGACTTCGTGTTGGATCACAGTGGTAAGACTGCACATCCTGAACCCACTCAAATAGAAAATTCTCCATCCCATTCCCCTGTTCAACCCTCAAGAATGGTGTGATTCAGGAAGATATACATGGGAGGATGTTTTCCTATGGATAAAAAAGTTTTTTCAAGCCATCATCTGGATTCTGTAAACCTGTTAAAATGCACCAACAAACTTCTTGATCCAAATTCCTGCAGAATAGACACTGTCCCTAAAGTTACATGGAAAGCAGAATTGAATTATAAAACTTTCAGTCATGGATCGAATGAATCTAAAACCTGTTAACGATGTTCACTTTTGGCATCTGTAAGATAATTTCCATATTGCCTTCTACATTACATTTTTGAAAAATCTCGTATGTAGCCATGCTCATTTCAGTCTTGAATTACTCTGCCAGAAAATTTACACACTCCAGTCTTATCTGCTAATAGACCAAGTGTTGGCCTTGTATTTATTTTGAGGTTATGGGGGATGTTGGGTAAGGAAGGAGGTGAGACAAACTGGGACCTTGTGCCCTCTTGTCTGCCTTGGGCAGTTCATGAATTGAATTTGTTTATGAAAGTTGTTTTTCTGTAAAGAAAAACTTTGTAAATTCAAGGAAAAGGCAGTCTTCTACCAGAGAATTTTGGACTTGTCTTGAAATATCAGATCATAAAGATGTTGGGGCTTTTTCCTCCATGTTCAAGGAACTATAGAATGGGTTGAGCTGGAAAGTACCTTTAAAGGGTCTATTTAGTCCAATCCCTGGCAATACCAGGGAAACCTTCCAAAAAAAGTGCAGGTTGTTCAGAGCTCCATTGAACCTGACCTTGAATGTTTCCTGGGGTGAGACATCTATCACCTCTCTGGGGACCCTATTCTGTAAGTGTTTCACCTCTTGCCCAATAAAAAATGGCTTCCTTATATTTAGCCTGAATCTACAGGTTTTTTACTTTAAAACCATTCTTCTTGTTCTATCACTACAGGTCCTACTAAAACATGGTTTTTTTTCTGTCTTTATTGTTCAAGCTGTAGAAACACCCTGATTTTCTTTTATAAAAAAAATTAATTTCTTGTAAAGAAAACTTGCCCTGGCAAGAGTAATCAGATTATTCCACAGGAGCTTCAGGTTATGAATGAAGGATTTTAGGTTTTTTTCAAATAAAAACAACAGCACCTTCTGTTCCTGTAATTTTTATTGACATCATTATTTCATTACAAAATGCTCAGTTGCAGTGGGAAGTATAGATGTATATCTACCCACTGGTCTGTACATTTGGATGGATGGAGGATTCAGCTACCTCCCCTTCTGCTGTTCTTGCTAGGGTGCTGCTTTTCCAGAACTGCTTGATTATGTTGAGTCAATTAGTGTGGAGGTGACCAAAAGGGTATTTTTTGACATAGTTAACAGCTAAAAAATTACTTTATTCTTATGAAGGAATGGAAGAGCATGGTTGTATTGACTCACAATGAAAATCCCAGTCTGGGCATAATCCCAATTTCCCTAGCAGGTTTTAAGGCTGTAAATTTGCTTTTCCCATTACACAAGCCACAGACTAGTTGAACTCATTTCCTTGCCTTTTTCTCTTTCTTTCCTTTATCTCTTCAGCTTTGGTGCTCCCTGCTTCCTCTAGTAGCACTGGGGGTCTTTATGGATAAAAGCATGTTATATACATGACTAGCAGGGCATGCATCTCAACTTATTTTTTTTTATGATGACATGGCATCCTAGTGATGACATTGTTCATCAGGGACAAAATGAGGAGAGAAATTTATGATCCCATTTGCTATTGATGCTAACCATAGGAATAAAATGTTACCAAAATGGCAATGCATGTGTACTCATTGATTCCTTTCCCACTGAGGTTGTTATTTAATGATATGAGCTGATGGTAAATGACAGTAGTCTGTTGTTTCAGCCTTCTGGAAACAATTGGCATTTTTCACCTGTTCAAAAATTGGTCACAGCATCAGTTTATTGAAAAAGAAGGGAAGCGCAGCTGCCCAGTATGGAAGTGCCATTACAGCAGGAACCTTGGCATCAGCATATGTACAAACTTGAATTGTAGTAGCAATCCAGCCTCAAGACATGAAGAAATATTATCTGCAGAATGTCACATACAGTACTGTGTAGCTCAAATGGGTTTTTATGGTGAGTAGGTGAGAGCTGGGAGATGCTCTCACAGCTGTGTTTGACTCAGCTGGGCAAAGATGTTTAGAAAGTGCTGGTCATTTCCTGGATGACAAAGTGTCACAGTGCTGTGTGGAGGGAGCACTGAACAGTTGTCAAGACCCCTGACAGAGTTTGCTTGCTTTGTAGAATGTCGGGTTATGAAGTCTTACTCCCGCTCCTCTGCCATGAGGCACGCTGCATCCAAAAGTCCAGGACCTTCACGTCGGAGCAAATCCCCTGCCTCAGGTACTGCTGCTAGGAAAGAGCTGAGCATGTCAAATACACAAAAATTAATTTTTTTTTCTAAAGGGGTGAAGAAACCTGTTGGCTCTGTCTATAATACAAGTGTTTCCAGAGGGGTTAAAACCCCTTTTTTCATTTTGTCTCAGAGATTTAATACTAATCTAAAATAAATTTGCAATTTTTAAATTTTAAATCCTAGGAAGAAACATGGTTCCTGTTTTTTAATTCCAGGCACATGTAGTTTCAATTTATGAACATTGGAGTAACTACTGCTAATTTTGCACTTGGGATATGTTTTCAGCATGGCACTTGATTTTCCTGAAAACTATTAACTGCAGGGTTATATATGTGGTTAAATTCATGTTATTGAACTAGAGTATACCTGTAAATTTTGAATTAGAAAAGTTTCCCCTATATTAGCCAAATACTATCAGATATACAGGCCTTTGCTGGTTTAAGTAATTTTAGGAGCTGTACTATACTGTGATTGACGATTAAAAGATAATTTTTCTTCCTATGCTTCTCGTCATTTCAAAGAGAAGTGTTCACACCCTGTGGTGATTTTGCTACTAGTTTGGCTGAACACCATATGTTCCAACCATTTTATGTAAATAAAGGGAGAAACTTGTTTTTTAAAAAAAAAAAAATTTACCACCGTATTTAATTTCTAAATACTTCCTTTTCCCCTGAAATCAATCTATTGAATATGTAAATATATGATATGTAAATATATGATATCATCTTTCATATGTAAATATAATATATGCTCTTTTCTGAATGTGTGTGTATTCAAAACTGTGACATGTTCCACATTCTCATCTCCACATTTGTTTTGCTTAATTGGTGCTGGTTAAAGTCATTTTATCTTTGGGTTTTTTCAAAGTGGAATATTAATAATCTGTTTATAAAGGTTGAATGTTTAACTGGAAAGCTTCAAAGAAGGATTGCAGAAAAATGTATCATGAAGGGCAAATTTGGAACTGATCTACATTTCATTCAATTCTTTTACCTCCAGTGAGATGATGTAGAATATCTATCAGCAGTGAATTTTATGCAAAGTATTTAGATATCAGTGCTGTCATTCCTGTACTTATTTTTGCTTAGGCCCTCTTTGGTTTGGTAAATTTGAAAAATGTATGCAAAGGGTGTGGTATTTATCCTTCTATTTAGTTGGCTTTTTTTTTATCTTTTATTTACCTTTCTTCCTTCCGTGCATGTTCAGAGCTGTTTAATAACTTCTTTCCTTAATGTCTTTTTCCTTTGTGTCAAATATATGAGTACAGTAAAGAGGGGTGGCCACTCCAGTGCTCATTCTTCAGCAAAATCCCCAGGTGAGCCATTACTATTATGGCAATATGTCACTAGTGTGTCTCCTCCCTCTCCATTTACCTGTTTTTTTGGTGCTGTATTTGTGAATGTGTTCAAGTTTGAAAAACATTTTGCACTGGATGAAACACAGATGTAATGGTTGTTGGGTTTGGTTTCTTTTTGGTGTTTTTCTTTGTTTGTTTTTTTTTTGTTTGTTTGTTTGGTGTTTTTTGGTTTTTTGGTTTTTTGTTTTGTTTTTTTTTTTGTTGAGGTAGATCATTTCAGTGAAATAATGCTTTTCAGTTGTTGGATATCCTCTAATGGTGTCAAAGTTAAATTTTAAAGGTGTAATTTCACTACAAGTAGAGAGCGTTCTAAGGAGCAATACATTTGCATGTTTATTATAAAGCATATTAAAATAGAAAATTTCAGCCAGCAAAAAGACATTTCAGCCAGCAAAATGGTATGAGAATTAATGAAAAAAACAGTGCAAAAACATCTCATATGTTTCAATTTTATGTGCAATTTCTTGGTTTTCTTATTTTTCTTGTATTACTTTGGCCTGAATTCTACAAAATCTGAGGAATTGCTGAACCTTCAGTTCAAAGTCAAAGCATTTGTGAAGCAAGTAACATACAAATTGATTAGCAAATAAATTGAGCCTTTGGGTCATATTCAAAGTAAACAATTTAGAAGTTATTCATGGATTTTTAAGTTTTAAACATTCCAGTGTGCCAAACATGTAGCCTAACATGTACTACTTCAGAATGACAGAAAATTTGGGTTTTTCTTTTCTGTGTATTCACTGATATACATGTGGAAAGCAACCACTATGCTTAGAAAATAGATTAAAAAAGGTAAGTTTGGCATACATAGGGAATAACCAGCAAATCAATGGCAGCAGACAGATTTGTGCCAATACAGATTGCTGGGTTATTGAGTGAGGGAAGAAAAAAAAAAATCTGCTGTCTGAAATAGTGTCATGGTTCAACCTCAGCCAGCAACTACAGGCACTTCCTGACTTCTCTGCTGCAGCAAGATGAAGTGAATTGGAAGGGTGAAAGTGAGAAAATTCATGGGTTGAGATATGAGTAGTTTAATAACAGAAGTAACAATAGTAATAGCAACAACAATGCTGCAATGAAAATCACAAAGAGAGAGAAATAAATCCCAAGAATGACAGGAGATGTGAATGAGCAGCTGACTGATGCCATCCTGTCCCCTCTGCCCAGCATTCCCTCTCATTTTAGTGAGCAGGACACTGTATGGTCTGCAATATTCCTTGGATCAGCTGGGGTCAGCTGTTCCACTGTGTGTCCTCTCAGCTCACGAGGAGCTGAAAAGACCTCGCTGCTGTGCAGCAGCCACAGGAACATCCCTGTATTAGCAGCACTTCCCAACACAAATCCAAAACACAGCCCTGTGCTATCTGCTGCGAAGAAAATTAATTGCACCCCAGCCAGAGGCAGCACAAGCAGTTGACAGACTCCCTGTAGGTGCAAAGCCTTTCCATGCAGACGGGCCCAGTGCCAGCTTTCCCTGTTGTAGCAGCTCATGTGCAGTGGCTCTCTGAAGGCTCTTTCCAGCTCTTTCCAGCAGGATCCTCATCAGAACGAGCTGTGTGCTCTGTAGATGCACAAAAGTTGGAAGGCACCTCTGGCTGTCATCTGGTCACACTCCTGGCTCAGAACACCACCAAGAATAGCTGAGATATTAGCAAAGAGCTGCAGTACTGTCAGTGTAATCTGGGCTCCTCTTGGACAGTTTTGGGAGGGAAGAACGTTATGTTGACCAGTCAGTTTTACTGGAAAAACTTAGTGCTTCTGCCAATGCTTAAAGAGGATGGTAGTGACTCAGACAAGGATGCCTTACAGTGGTCATGTTTTTCCCCCTAAATCAACATTTCTGAGCTACTGCTAAAGTTTTCGGTCATGCAAACAGTTAATTCTTGTTAGAACTCCTGTTCTGTCAAACATTCCACTTAGAAAGTAAGGCCTTGTTCCAAACTGAAGAGGAGGAGGGTCAAATATCCTCAGAAACATTTTCATTCTATAAATTTTATTGTGTGATATCACAATTTATTGTGCAATTTTTAAAAGCTGTGGCTTTTTTTTTTTTTTCCTTTGTTTCTGTGCCCAAAACTCTTGCCCTGGCAAAGGACAGAAAGGGCCTTTTTAATCTCTGGAATGACAATGCAATATTTGCTTGTCTCCTTGATTCCATATCCAGCCACACGAATTTTCATGGTGCAATTTTTTGACATGCAAATATACATGTTATTCCTAAATACTGAGGACTCTGTTTTGGTCTATGTTGGCAAACTTCAGTGATAACTTCTGATTTTTATTCATCTTTTCTTTCATTTGTTCACTTTCATTGCTTTGGCCAGTTAATGGAACCCCAAGCAGTCAGTTATCCACCCCAAAATCTACAAAGTCATCCAGTTCTTCACCAACAAGCCCAGGTAGCTTTCGTGGACTTAAGGTAAGTGCAAGAGCCATGAAACCCCCTGAATTTCATTATTCATTGACTGTATAACACTGGTGCTGAAGGAAAAAATAAAAAGCTATAATTTTGGAGGGTAGACTTGCAAGTATGATTTTTGTTAATATGGAGAATAGATCTGAAGTACGATTTTTGTGTTTTGTCTGGGCTGAACACTCAGCTTAGGAAAGGCAGAATGTGATGCTCGCTCAAATATGCCACTTTGTCCTCCAAATTTTCCATTGCTCTGTGGACTGCAGAAATCCTCCAAGCAATTTGTATCCCTTCAGCCTACAGAAATGTAGCATTGTCTTATAGTCTGTGGCATTGCCCAAGTTTCAGCTAAAGCAGACTTATTTCTCCCTGGCACCAATTTCACCCCTCAATCCAGTCTCCTGCCAGAGAGTGTTTGAGGGCTTCCTTTGGGAGCAGCCTGATGTCTGGCAGATTTTTCTGTATTGCACCAAGAGATTTCTCTTCCTCTCCCACTTCAGAATTGGCTCCATTTGTAGTTCTTGGAGGCTGCTCTGTGCCTTTGGCTCAGTGAAATAAAAGGAACATTCTGGATTATAGCAGAGCATCTCATTGCTGCATTGGTGCAGCTGTCCTTTCAAGGGGAATTTTCTTATGGAATCATCAATTGCAGCCTTTCTGGAAGCAGACTGGATGATTTGCACTGATTATTCTGATCAAGTAATAGCTCCTATTGGTGAACACAGCATTTGTGAAGAGGCTGCATAATTCTGTGGAAAAATGTTTTCTGTGTTAAGAGACTGGCTAAAGGACGTGATTTGAATAGTGCTCAGATTTGGGTTTTGACATGCTAATTGTTATCAAGTCTTGTTTTGCAAGGAGTATTGGCACTAGTTTTTGCCAGACTACTTGTGATGATTCTGACAAAGGAATTTGATAGTTTTAATTTAAGTTTAGAAATGAGACAATTTGCCTTGGCTTTTTCACTGCTGCTCTGTCTGCTTTTAACTGATTAAAGCTCCATTAAGGCAGAGATAATTCTGATAGCAGCAAGCAATTCTCACCAAACTGGACATGTCCCCTTTCCCATTCACTTTCACTCAAGTAGGCTCCTGTACTTTTTCAATTTGGAATTTAAATGGTGCTGTGCACTAATGGGTTTTCGTGTCAAATTATTCACCCCCATATGACCAAAGAAAATAGCAAAACCGAATTAAGCACCTCAGGTCTGATGCGTTACTGAGGTAGTGAGTACATCTTTTTTTATCCTTTAGGATGCATCTGTTTAGCAGGAGTGTCCCAGCTGGGCTCCTGAGACTAAAGATAGGGAGTTATCTGGTGAATCCAAGGGGAATTCCAAAAGGATCAAGTGTGCTGTTCAGTCACACTTGTTTCTCAATTATGTTGTAGTAGAAAGGACTGTTTTGGGGAAGCATAAAACCAGTAACGGGGGTACAGTTTTACACAAAATCAAATTCTTTTAAGAAATTCATACACCCTTTTGTGAAATTGGGTTTTTTCTGGTTACGCTGATGAGAAAAAAGGGGGAAACAATTTAATTATTTGGATATTATTGCTTTTCCATTTTGTTTAATAGTTTCTTGTTGCTAAGACTGCATTGCTGCACAGACAAACAGTATGGCTTCCTGCACTTGTATAAAGAAGGTGCCATGACTACAGCTGAATGAAAATTTAGATCTAAATACCTGTCAGTGACAGAATAAGGTGTATTTTAGATCTTTTTTCTTTGGGAGTTCAACATTTTGAGTTTTTTATTGTGCACAAATCATATATATTTGTTTTTGTCAGGGGCGAAACAGCAGGACTGAATAATGGTTTTGTATAAGCTTGAGGCAGCATAAAAAAGGAAAAAAAAAACAGAGCTGATGTTTCTGTTTCCTGTAATGAGCAGAGCATGAGAGCAGCTGCACTTGAACTGCACTTTAAAAACTGTTTTATTTGAAAAGCCAGAGCAAAGTAAAATATTTTACTATAGATTAGAACCTTGCTGAGCTTTTTGTAGTTTGACAATCAATGTAGAGCATAAGTGATAGTGCCAGTCATCAAGGCAGCCAACTTGCAAAAATACTGACTGCAGCAGCAATTTCTTCTCAGTCTCAGACACTGAATCTTATATCATATTCTCTAAATGCCACTATTCTTTTAAAGAGAAGCCTCTTCAGTCCCCAAGGATTCCTTCTGCTTCACAACTCTTTTGTTAGGAGTGGTAAGTTCAGGCACAGAAAATTCCTCACAGGAGTCTCCTTGTGAACAGTATATCTTTAAAGGGAAAGTCTGTCTTTCTGTCTTTTCTAGCTCTTCCAAGCAGAGTGCCCTTGTGCTATTAATTGTTCAGTATATACAGTAAGTCCAGCATCCCAGGCTTGCAGAAGTGTTTTAAATAGTGGACTCTGAGATTATATTGAAGTCAGGAATTAAAGCTATGTCTTAATAATAGTAAACATGATGGAATTTCCCCAAAAACACAGATAAAAGCCATTATTCCAGTACATGACAAATGTGGATGCTATGTATCCAATACTCTGTGTAGTCTTATTCAGGCTGTTTATTTTTAACAGCCCAGAATTACTCTGTATCTCAACATTTCACTTAGCAGCGGCTTTGTTTCAAGGTGAAAATTTAGATATAAAAGTTAACAAGTCTGGGCATGAAATAAATGAATATTCTGTGCAGTGTTCTCTTTTGATCAAATGTACAGAGTTTCTTATTTTACTTTTGAATTCCAATGGAGATAAAATCTGGTGCATGGTTTAATAATAATGGTAATGGGTGCATTTGCTGACCAAGAGAAGTCCTTTTGCTGTTCTGTAGGCAGTGGAAATGTTTAAAAATTGGCTTTGGTTCTAAGTGTACATTTCCATGCAAAGCTGTTACAGGAGATTTGACTCTTAGCTCTTCCAGTATATCTGTTATTCTGCACACATTGTGCAGAATAAAAATCATCCAGAGGCTAAATTAAATTTGGAAACTGGTGTAACTTTGGAAAGTGGTGTCATAACTTCCTTATGCTTACTTGGATTACTTTATTGTCTCCTCTTGAAATTAAGGACCACCAAGTCTTGCAATCTTTTTAAAAAGAAAATAAAATCATCCTAATAAAGAGGCTTTGCAGTTGAAGCCTTTCGTAGACTCAGAATTATGCTAAATAGCTTTGTGTTTGAATTTGTTTGGGCATCACTTTTGCAATTGATGGACCACATGACCAAAGTGAAAGGGCATTAGAACCTGATCCAACAAATAACTTAAGTACTTATTTAACTTTCAGCAATTGAGTAGTCTCTTTTACTTCAGTGAGGATGTTAATTTACTTAAACATGTGCTTAAGTGATTTGAAGGATTATGCCTAAGTTCATCAAAGTTTTTTATCTCGTCAGTGCTGTACACATGTGCTTTGTGTGTAGCTTTATGTAAAGATTATTTACATGTGTGAGTAGTGACACAGGGGCCACAGCAGTTCATAGAGGGATTCTTTAAGTGATGCATTTTGTGAATTTACAATTTATGTTTAAGAATCACTTTAAAAATACTAAGTTTCTGTCTTACACATTATATTACTATTAAGCATTATAATAATAAATACAATATCTCTATGAAACACGGATTATATAAATAGCATTTTATTTATGTTCAGAATACCTTTTGGTCCCTTCTTACTACAATTGTTCAGGATGAATTACAATGGCATAACCAAAGTGTCCCCAGATTTCAGGGAATACTTCTGCAAATTTAATCCACAGTTCCACTAAAATACTCATACGCCGCAGTTAGACTCACCACCATCCCATGTAGCTGCCAAGGAGTTAGGTATTTATTTAAATATGAAAATAATCCCCAAATGTTTCCACAAACATTTGTGTCATGGGCACTCTTAATCCTGAGTGCAGAGGTTTGCCAACCAAGGTGCCATTCTACTGCCAGAAAATATGAGTTTGTATCTGTGGATCCTTAAAAAATAAAATCCCATCAGCTGTGGAGTTGGGGCAGAGCTAGGGTTAAACCTGCCATTTCAGATTCTGATCTAACACCTCAGCCATAATGGCAGCATTGTTTTTATTTTATTTTTGTATTCATTTTAGCTTTTCTTTCCTGTTAATATTTGCTTCCTTCTTGTGGTAAGAAGAAATGTGCCCAGTCATGCTCTGCCCTGATTACAAGACTGAAGGAAGTTGGAAATGTGGACTAGATGTTCCCATGTATTGTCACTCACTGAAAACCCAAAATAGATTACTAGTATTTTAGGATGATGACTAATACTTGGCCATGGTCTGTTCTGCTATCTCTGCTTCATGCTTGAAGAAAATGTGGCTGACTGGTTAAGAGACTGACTCGTGATTTTGTACAAACATTATTTAACCCAAACGTCCTTGTTCCTAATCCTTGTTAAATAGACAGATAATTCAGAAAGACAGCAGCCTTAACATAGCCTGGGTTTAAGTCATTAGTAAGAAGCAGAGTAGTAGCTGCCTGCTTGCTGCTTGATGCTACTTCTGTCCCAAATGCTGGTAAACGTTGTTTCAGGGGGTCTGCAAAATTAAGTTGTACAGCTTCTAGTTACTGTACCTTGAGCTGATTTGGCAGCTCAGCTGCCACTAGAAACTTAAGCATTCATTAGCATTTCATGAGCCTTTAGACAATATCCCTATCTGTCAGTTCAGTTCTTTCCCTGACAATAGTGTTAATGATTTAAAATATTCAGCAGTGTAACCAGACAATGTCAGCTAAAAGGCAAAATGCTGCATTTGCATTCCCGGTGTCTCCAAAAGCCATTTCAACAGACACTGAGCTTAAGGCAGAGAAACATTTTAATCCTTCCTGTGGTGAGTGCTGAAAACCACCATAATGGCCCATGAAGAAAACAAGATCTGGAACTTCACAGAACAGCATTACATAGAGGAGGGGGAATGATCTAAACTTTGTTTTTTCATTTCATGCAACATCCCTATACATAACTGTAATAGGAGAGCTTATAAAAATGGTGCACAGAACACATCCAGTATATTTTACTATTTATGGCATTCATTCCTATGCCTCCACCCCTGTTCAAAATAAAAACGTAGCGTCGTTTACATCCTGGGCAGTATGACAGGATGACTTGACGTAGAATCATGAAGATTCAGATCCAATACTAATTAAGCTGTTAGTGCAGGAAAATCAGTTTTCTTCAGCTGCTTGAAAATTTAGATATTTGTTTATTTACAGTGTCACAGTTACTAAAACTGGATCTATGTCGGGATACATATCTGACATCTAACTTGAAATGTTTGTAGGTGGCAAAATCTTCACAAAAATCTTCACATCTGTAATAACCTAAAACAGAGCCCAATAGATGGCTAAATAAATCTGATTATCATAGATGTACCTGGCCACCTAGGCCAAAATCGTAGATGTAGCTGAAAGGAATTTTCTCTGCTGTTTACTGAAATCTGTTCAACTGCTTATCTAAATAGAAATATTGTGGCTGAATCTTAAAGTGGTACAAGTGACAGTGATGATGAACTTTGAGAAAGCAAGAATGAAAATAAGATGGGAGTAGAAAAGTAAACTGACTGTAAGTGATTTTAGTAGGGTTTCTCTTTGCTGGTTCTTTGTATGGCTCTCTCTTGTGATTACCATCAGAAATTGGAAGTTCTTGTGCATTTCCACAGATCTCCCCACATGGTGGATCTTCTTCCAATGTGAATGGTGTACCTGAATCACTCCGTTGCCAGAGTCCTGAAGGTAGGACACCAATAACTTGCCAGAATTTTGCTGTGGATGACACTTGCATTAGCACTATTGAATGGTTTCTGGTGGCTCCAAATATTTTTTTGTTTGGAGATGTAATAAACAAGTGGATGTTGTTGATTCACCTTGGAAAAAATTATAGCCAATTCATACATCAAGGCAGTGAAGTTAGGAAATAAATTTTGTTAATTTTCTTTGTCCATTGGTAGCATATTATTGGAGCTTGCTCTTCAATAGTCACTGTCAGGAATTTGACTGATTTGAAAATGACCTGCATTATCACTAGAAATGTTTTTGTGACTGTTTTGAAAGAGGAACCCTCCTCAAAAGAGCTCTTTATGCTTCAGGTAGAACCACTGGCCAATCAACTACACCATAGCTAAATTAAACCTTTCATTCCTGATCTCTTTACAGCAAAGTCAGTTATTTTAAAATATTTTTAAATTTCATGTTGGAGAAATGTTTTTTATCTTAAAAACACTGAAATAAGCATCTATCAAAATTACTTGCATTTTGGATGTTTTAGGAGCACCTATAAAAACTTGAAGGAATTCAGCAGATGAAATTTTTGGGTCTTTCATATGCATTGTAGCTGAATCTTATTTGCATTTTTGCTTTGAGTTTGCAAAAATATAAGTTAAAAACGTAATTTGAAGTCAGAAAATTTTAGATTAAGAACTTCTAACTGCATTCATTACTTCTAGAATATGCCGGTACAAAAATGTAGCAAGAGGCTTATTTTTGTGTTCAAAGGTCAAATATCTTTGGGTTCATCTTGTTCTTCTTTACACTTGAGATAAAACCAAGGGAATTGCAGTGGAGAAAACAGCTTACTTTTAAGTTTTGTTTTGCATTTGTGACTGTTTCTTATCTGTGGAGCCCATTGGGGATATATTGCATCCTGCTGACACTTCTCTTCAGCTTTTATTATTGACTTCTTTACTTTTTTTACAGGCTTGAATGGAAACAAGTTCTCAGGGTCATCTACCATTCTTGAGAAGTATAAAGTGGGGAAGGTGATTGGTGATGGCAATTTCGCTGTTGTAAAGGAGTGTGTGGAACGGTGAGAGAGGAAACTGTTCAGTCCTGCTCTTCATTGTACTGCATAAAGCCCTGTGCATTAACATAAATTTCCTAGACAAATGTAATGAGATGAAAGTGAAGAGCACTTGCAAAAACATGCACACACTTGAGGAAAAAACAGGCATATCAAAACAGGCAGAGCTTTCTGTGTTTTCTTCTAGCTAAGGGATACAAGAACAGCAGAGAACCATGGCTTTTTATCCCACAAACTAAAGGAGGCATCACCCTTCTCATGGTGCCTCCTCAGGAAACCCCACAGCTCTTCAAGAAGTCTCACACACTACAGATGGCTGTGAATGACAGGAAATTCTATGTGGCATCTAAACAGAGTTTGAGAGACCTCCCCCCTCCTTCTGCCTCACCAATTCTGCTGCTGTGGTGCCCCCACTACCTGCTGCTGATGTGATTTTTCACAGCTTTCAGCATTCTGTGGGTACAGTACTTTTAAAGACAAGCAGTTGTTGGCTATCAGCCTGTGCTGGTGGCTCCCTTGGGCTTGCTGCTTGTGTTTGGTGCTGTGGAGGAGCCAGACAGTTCAAGTGAGCCCTCCAATATGCCTGAAATGTCCTTGTGCCTGATTCCCTGCGTATTGGTGTTACCAGTATTGAGAACAGGAAGTGCCTTGGCTTGTCCAGCCCCTGCTGTTGGACCAAATAGTGGCAAATGTTTCATCTGACTGTCACTTTCTCAGTGAATTTTTTTTAGAACCACATTCTGCTATTTTCATCAACCTGAGAGTTATCTCAGTTTCTTAAATATTATGAGGAATCTCCAATTTGTACATATATACTGGGAAAACTCAGCAAATGACTGTGAAAAACATAAATGTTAGAGAAACATTCTATTATTTGATCCTCACCTGCTGGCTTTAGTTAAATTGAAAGAAAAATAATTCGGAATGGAAACATCTCATTCCAGAACTGAGGTTAGACTAACAGGTCTGTAGTTCCCTGGGTCTTCCATCATGCTCTTGAAAATTCAGTGTCAGCAAATGGAAAGTCACTGCTCCCACCCTTGTGGTCCTCTGGCTTAGGAGACTGGGCAGCCCAACTTCTATCAGTGGCACTAAGGACTGAGGCAAACAAAAAAAGCATTCCATGCCTTTGCTTTATCTTACTGTATGTTAGTCCAGTGACAGTCTTCAGCAAGTTCCAGTATTTTCTTTTGAGCTCCCTTTGCTATTGACACACTTAAGAAAGACTTGTCTGACTCAACACTGGCCAGCTTCAGCCCTAATGGGCTTTTGGCCTTTCCTGTCCCCTCCCTGCATGCACCAACCACAGCTCTGTAATCTTGCTGCAAAGACCCACCTCGCTTCCAAAGATCCTCTTGAGCACCACAAACATATCCATGCTCAGCCAAGTTGGTTCTCTGCCACTTAATGTTTGGGAAAATTGAAATCTCCCACAAGAGCAAGGGCTACTGATCCAGTAATTTTTCATCATTACCCACAGAGTAACTCATCAGTGCTCACATCCCAACCAGGTGATCCCAGACACCCCCTGCACCATATCCTTTGTTTTCCACTGCCCTTGTCCTCACCCAGAGGCTTTAATGAAAGATAGCAAGTTAAAGCACAAGATAACATATTTATTGTCTGAAATATAAGCTGTGCATTTTGGAAATCACTTAAATCTCACTGGAAATGGCAGAAGGGCTGCTAAGTCACTGAACGTCATTTGTGCTTTTTAGAATGAGGAAAGTGGACTAGAAAAACAACCCTTCAATTATAAATATTTCAAAAAGGCACAATTCCACTTCAATGTCTAGTTATGTATGTGACCAAATCTTTAGTGCAACATTATTAAATTAATTTTATGTGAAATAAGTATGCAACAACTGTTGCTAATAATAATAATGAAAGAAGAAATACCAGCCTTCTCTTTTAATTCCTAATAATTATACTTAATTTCTGATAGTGTTGTGGAGCCAGGATCCTATTACACAGCTACCAGCTGGGATGTTCTACAAAAAGAACAAGAAAATAATAAGGTGGTCTCTTTTTTGCCTGTGTGTGTGTATATAAAGACATGAGTCAACAGATGGGCACTGACAGCTCGAGAAGAGTTCCAGAAACCTGTCAGACAATGCTGGTGTATGATGTGCAGGGATGTCAGCACACAAATTGTGTGGGTTATATCCACCTTTATTCCATGGGTGCTGCAGTAGAGGACATTTGCAAGAGGGATTTGAAGTTGTTGGATGAATTGGCTTTGTGAATGTTAACTCCTCCTGCTCACAGCATGGGTGCAGAAGGTTCCCCAAGTGGATGTTGCTGATCATTTGTTCCCAGGCTTTCTGATATAATGGTGTAAAGTACAAATTGTGATTGTGATTTCCAGGCTGCAGATTTTGCATCAAGTCTGTAACATCAGAGGGTGGCATTTCACAGATACCATTTAGACAAGGGCTTCTATCTAAAGACCAGATCAGGTTGTAACTATGACAACCTCGCAGATACAGCTGCACTTCCAGGGCAGGGATTCTCGCCTGCACTTTTTCAATAATGCATAATTGGGATGTTAGATGTTAATTCAGTTCCTTTTTCTGTAAGGTGCTGATTTTGACCTGTTGTATCTAATGCCAAATGCAGTGAAAATCCCCTTGGAAGTTTGAAAATATGCCTTTTGCTTTTATATCTACCTCCTGTTTTCTAGTGGTGTTCTGATGCACACTGGAGTCTGTAGGCAGTGGTACAGTACAAAACAGCAGCAACGTGGTATTACAGCAATTTCACATGATTTTTAATTCATCAATAATATAAGTAATAATTTCATCTTTAAAAAAAAATTAAATTGTGTTGCTTTTTTTTCTACTCATTTTCCCCCATCCAGAGAAATGGAGATTTTTATTGCTTAAAGGGATGAAAGATGAACAAGAGCTCCTTTCTGTGAGAGTATTTGCTGAAAACAGTAATCCTTTTTTACTTTGTATATGAACCACCCTGCTAAATGTCATGGGACTTTGGATGACTGCTGCAGAATTCTACAAAATACTTTAAAAAAAAAAAAAATTTAAATACAACAGCTCAAAATCAGCGCCCAATAAATTCTACAGGATTTTAGACTATCCATAATGGACTATGGCATTTTAGCTTTGTTGAATCCTACTGAATGTTTTCACTAGGGTATCAATCTTCATACTTATACGTGCATGGTTTTATCTTCAAAACCTACCAGTTGAACAAAGCTAAGTGGAAGGCTGAAGGCAAATTTTGCATGTTGCCTTAAAGGAGTGACAGTGCTGTGCCAGGTCACAAAGAAGAAATTGCAGCTGGATCCTGGGATTAATACACCAAGGGAGCTGGGTTGTGGTAGTCAGGGAAACAGCAGGCACAAATGCTGCTGAGGAAACAAAAACCAAATCCAGGTCTGCTCTGTGAATTTTCTGTCAGCAACCTCTATGGGCCACACCATGTTGTTATGATGGTGTATTTACAGAAAATGGCACAATTTTTCTAATCAGTGGTTCTTGTGTTTTCTTGCTTAGATCCACAGGAAAGGAGTTTGCCCTGAAGATCATAGACAAGGCCAGGTGCTGTGGCAAGGTAGTGTACAACCATTTGCATGTGTACAGAGGCAGCACTAGCAGCTGCTCATTAGTCATAAATGGTTGGTGTGTTTGGGTTTTCTGACTATTTTCAGGGTATCTTTTTAACAAGAAGATAACATATCCAAGAAACAAATAGTAAAAACAGTGAGTGTTAGTCAAATAATAGAGAAAAATCAGACTAATTGTTGCCTATCTTATTGGGCTGACAAAAAATGCTAATATGCACACAAAATTTATTGGACAATTTTGATGTGTAAAATATGAGAGAGGAAATTTGCAGCTATATGTTTATTTATGTAATTCCCATTCCACCCTGCCTCTTATTTTTCTTTCTGTATGGCTCAACATGCTCCTCTTATAAGCAGAACATGGATTTGAAAAGAAATTTTCACAACCATTTGTTTCTGTTTATGTAGTGTCACCTTCCTGTATTAACAAAGATCTCTTGTGTTCTGAAAAATTCCTTTTAATTTAAACTTTAAACAGAAAAATCCAAAATTGTCTCTTCACGAGAACAGTATCTCATATAGTCCAAGCAAATATCTGAGAGTGTCAGACCGCTTCTTTCCCTTCATACTTCTTGAGTATAGATATTTTTTTAAAGGAATAAAGACTGCCTCCCCTCTTTGTGTGATAAGGAGCTGTGTGATACTGTGATGACTTCCTATTAGGACAGGTCCTCAAACAGAAACATTTTATCTGTGCAGATTTTAAACCATGTATTAAGTGCTAGGAGATGAGGGTTTCATTTTAGCTCATATTTTCTGGGTTTATTTAGAAAATTCAGAAAGGAATCATAAAAATGTGCAGCCACAAGAAAAAGTGCTAGATTGCCTTTCTGAGATTAAAATATTGCAATTTCTTCAGCTGGTGACCCACTGCCTTCCACTGCAAACAAAATTTTTGGATGATGTGTACAGCTTGCAACTTTAGATGATTTTTATTACTTGTCTGAGTCAGCTCTTTAGGTATCATAAATTGGAATGGTCTGAAGATACATAATCTACTTTACACAGTAGAATTTAGAGGAATTTTCTACTTATCAATCTCCTTGCTTTAAAACATACATATATATATAAAAATCAACCCCATAGGTGCATAGTTGCCTGTTTTGAAATAACCTATATCTCTATAGCTAGAGACTGTTGGAAGGTGTTTATACCTCTTAGGGCAGAATCATTCTGGAAGAATTCCAACAAAGAAAATAACTAAATTTTGCTATTACTTATTCCTTCCTCACTCAGTTCCACAGCCCTGCCTTAAAAACACCCATCCAGCCCAAATTTAGATGAGTTATGTGTTGCTTACTGCTCCTTGATCTTGGATGTTCAGAAATTTGAATCCAATTTTCTGTTTTCCACAAGTGGCTTAAATGCCCATTAAACAATAATGTCTCTGTAAATAAATCATATTAATGTAGATGGAAACATATATTGCACTATCCAGGAGAACACCATTACAAGTTTTGGAATTATTATTTTTTTACATGGCAAAACATAGTAAAGCAGTGAGGTGGTTGAAAATAACTAGCTACATATTAGTCAGCAGTTTTTGAAGACAGATTTTTAAACAGTAGTTCAACAACATTCTGGAGTTTTTCTTTTTAAAGAAATACTGTTTATTTTAAGTGTTAATTATGCCTGAGCAGTTTAGTCAAAAAAAGCACAGATGAAGCCATTGTGCCTTAGTTGTAATTAATGGGTGTAATAAATTTAATATGTTCCCTGTTCTTTAGGTTGAGAAAGATGTAATAACATTCTAGTTTCTGCTTGATCTCTTAGTTTGGAATTTCCAGGCTTCCATCCCTAAGGCTTAGTATGCTGTGGCTGTTCACGTCTGTCTGGTGATGAGATTCAGCATTGTGTTTAACAGAATTGCTTCCTGTTTGTCTGTTTTTCTCTCCAGAGCACTTTGCTTGGAGCAGGCATATGTTTGCTCAGAGTGACAATTGCTGCTCTTTCAAAGTGAAATTCAAAGGTGTGGTGTTTAACCTGTGTGTGCCTCACTGTTCTCTCACAAAACGAGATGCACACGTGGCACGTGGTTTCTGAGCTATGCAGCCACAGAAAGCTTTGGCAAAAGCACAATGCATCTGTAAATAACCCCGAGGAAGAAGGTGAAGTGGTGTAAGATCTCCAGGCACTGCTACGCACAGTGGATCACATCTTCTCCTGATGCTCTGCTCACAAATGCATGAAGTGCATGCTCCTTATCAGTGCATTCAACATGGATAAGTTCCCAGTCCAGTGACATGATTTGTTCCCTGCCAGGGTAGAAGGATACTTATGTCTGATGCAAGCATTTTTTATTATTTTGCAGAGAACTCAAATACAATATCCATATTCTAACATTTATAAAGGAAAACTAAAATCACACTTCATGTGGAAGGGACATGTAATTTTTTTTTTTTGCTCTCCAGTGTTAAAATGTTCTAGAAAACAAGGCATTGA
Organism: Lonchura striata; assembly: GCF_050655825.1. Classification (NCBI taxonomy): domain Eukaryota; kingdom Metazoa; phylum Chordata; class Aves; order Passeriformes; family Estrildidae; genus Lonchura; species Lonchura striata. Next base: position 62,004,699 of record NC_140706.1, read on the forward strand.
AACTAATTTGTTCTCAAAATTAGTTCTTCAGAAGAAACTTCCTCAGAAGCACAGGGAAGGGGAAATTGAACTCAGTCTGTCTGTTATTAAGCTGTTGGAGTCACAACAATTTAACTGAGCTATTGCACATTTTGCAGATTGTAAATCTGAGCAGACATATAAAACGAACCAAAATCCATAGCCAAAGCACTCAGAGTATTCTTTTCTTTAATATACTCCATTACTTTTTTAAAAAATAAAGTCCTTGGATACAAATCCTAGGTAATCTGTCCTTGAGTAACCTACACAAAATGAGAGGTGAAGGCTGGAGAGGATCAAGAACATGTTAACTGCTGATGAAGGGTGACAGGTTCCAATGATCCAGCTGGGGGGCAGAAAGGTTCTGAACTTAATTTCACCTCATAATACCCACATAAGAATATAACCTGCACTTCCTGAATTGCTGTCATATTCTGGGGTCTTTTTCAGAGATGCCCCATTCGTTATGTGAAATATATTTCAAATTAAATGTGGTCAGTGATGAAATACAAGCTAAGATCCAGCAACTGAAAATAACCTGCAATATAAGTTAATCAGCAAAAAGGGTGCTCACTGATTAAGTGATTGGCTGATCAAAGGAAAAGTGAATTGGCAAATTCATGCTTCAGATGAACTTCCATCCTTTTCTGAACAGGAACACCTGATTGAAAATGAAGTGTCTATTCTGCGCCGAGTGAAGCACCCAAACATCATCATGCTCATAGAGGAGATGGACACCCCCACAGAGCTCTACCTCGTGATGGAGCTGGTCAAGGTAAGGCTCAGGGGGCTTTATTTGTCTTTGAATTCTCTGTGTTGATGTGAAATCTGAGCAGTATCTAGGAATGCTAAGATCTTGGGAGACATAATCAATAAGGTTTCAGTGGCAGCCTGCGTTTTTAAACCATAAAAATACACCTGTCAAGCAAGTATATTAATGGGATTTCTCTCTCTTCAGTTGTAATTTTATTATTAACACAGATTTGAGGTAATTTTGCAATGTGCACAGTCTAGAGAGAAATAGATAGGAGGTTTTATATCATGCCTACAATATGCAGGCATTTCATAGAAATTAAATCTCTGTAATAAATTTATCTTAATACATAAAACAAATAGATTGAACTAAAGTGATTTTCATCCTGGAAAACCAAAACTCAAAAGATCTAACTCATTTTGCTTATATCAAGCAGTTCACCAGAGAACAGATGTTGCCTTCATACATATACAGAGAAAACACAAATATTCTTTTTGCTGTCACCTTGTGAGCCAAGTACACGAATAGCATCAGGCTCTAGTCATGATTCTCTTGTCTGAGTCCTGTGCATGCACTGCAACACTGCACATCAGCTCCATTGGCATGTCAGACACAACATACAGCAAGAGCAGGATGTAGTAGGAGCACTGCTCATTTTTTGAGGAGCACATTTTATTTCTAACTGAGGCACTGTTACATTCAGGAGTCCCATCTAGAATGGTTGCCAGACTGGGAGACCTCTAAAGGAAGTGTGTAGTTACTGAATACATAATTTCTGTAGCCCACGCATCTTTCTTCCTTTCTAGAAGTTATTTTTATACCCTATAGGCTTTTTGGAATTTCAAGACAGTATTTTTTTTATGTTTTAATTCACCACCATCTTGGTCTGTATTTCCTGAATTGCTGCTTCTCTTTGGTGTGCATTTAAATGCTTGGAATGCCACCCACAGCTCAGACAGATCACTCCTACAGATGTATCCAGGGAAACCATCACGGAGACACCCACATGACATTTGTTGTAAGGACTGAAAATGCTGCATCAGTTACTCACTTGCACATTGCTGTGTATTCCCAGAGGAACAGGGCATCCATAAACAGAGCCTGACACATTCAGAAATCACCTGGAGGTTCTGCACTTTGATGTATCTCAGTCAGTGGATTCATTTATGTCGGAATGTGCTTATCTTTTTTTTCCTCTTCAGCTATATTTATTTGGTATTTCTTGCAATATCGACAGAAATTTGAATTTGCTGAGTATTTGCTAGTTAGGTTTGTTTTTTTTTTAATTATTGGGCTAATTTATTTTAGGCTTTACTCAAAATCAGGGCTATTTTTCAAGATGTTGAAGGTATTCTACTGATAAGATGAAGAAAAAGGATGCTGTATTCCTGTACCTGTTGGTAAGATAAATGAGTGATCAAGAGTAGGAAGATCAATAGAAAAAAATCTGTGATTGGCCCAAGCTCAGACACCAGAACTGTACTGAAGTACAGTTTAGAACTTAATGTAGGTGGCCGAAGTCCTAGTCTAGTATCTTGGTGACAAGATCATCTTTCTGCAATTTTTTTTTTTCTGTTTAATGGGAATTTGAGCATGTTTTTTGGGAAGGAAGATTTTTCATGTTGAGTGGTTTTGTTTTTTTTTAACCAGATACCATCTTAATTTTTTAAACAATGATATCTTTTTCCTTTCCATCACACAGGGAGGAGACCTATTTGATGCCATCACTTCATCTACAAAATACACAGAAAGAGATGGGAGTGCCATGGTCTACAATTTAGCCAGTGCTCTCAAATACCTTCATGGTCTCAATATTGTGCACAGAGACATCAAACCAGAAAATCTTCTGGTATGTCCCATTTATTTTCCAGTATTTTTTTCTTACTTTGTTCTCATTAATGCAACTGCTTGTGTAGAAATGTCAAGGAGCACAGCAGAGAACAGCAGGCATATTAATTTAGAATAGTTATGTATGAAGTAAATCTTTTGCCGTGAGATAGCAATCACTGTAATGCAGGAGAGCTGTGCTCAAACCTGTCCTTAGATCTATCCTTATTTACAATTTGATTGGCTGCCTTTTGGATAAGCAGGAGTACTGTCTCACAAAACAATACATTTTAAAGCTATGCCTATGAATTATTTATCAGTTTGCAAGTGGGAGAAAGGTGGACTGAGAGCCATTTCTTCATTTCTTCAACAATCCTATGGTTACCATCTGAAGCCAGTGGTTTTTTCCTTTCACTGTCATTGCAGGATCATCTTTCTGATGGTTTAGCAGAATTCTGGCTGGGAATTAACCCTTTACATACATTTTTTCTTTTCCTAGGCAACTGGCTACTTTTGTTTTCAGCAGAGACATAAAATAACTGTGTTAACAAGAATTACCATGAAGTCTGCTTTGGGAACTACTTATTCCCCAGTCCACAGAGGGCATCATTCCCTTTCTGTCCACAGAATGGGATCAGAGTGTGCTGTCCTGCTTATCCACAGAGGTTACACTTGTGCATTACATATTGGATATTAAGTGTCACACATTGCACCAGGACCATAATCTCCCCTTCTTGAGGCATTTCTTAAAAGTCTTTTGTGGTGTTTGTCAGTCCTGTTTAACGAGTTTAAACCAATAGTAGGAGACACAGCTTATCCCACACTGGATTTTGAACTATAACAAGGACAGGGCTACAAGCTGAAAATATTTCCTAATTAATAGTCATTTTTTCCCCAGTAATTCCACTGACAGTGTTTAGCAATTTAAATAAACCTTCAGATAAATTAGATTGTTTAGCAAAAAGAGGCATGGGGGGAGGCTTCTCCTGGAAAATGTAGTCACAGCAACATGGCACTTGAGAGAAAAAATGAAGGTGGGAAGTCTCACGTACTATTAGTGTATCTCCAAACACAGACAGTCCAAAGAAATTTTAAGCTCTCATTAGAGAATGAATCAGTTATAAATAGGTACAAATGCCCTTTCTGTCTAGAAAGCCTAAAGAGATTACTCAACAGATGCAAATCTTACTCACTGTGATTGACAGCAGCAGAATGTTGAGATAGCATCCTGGTATTGAATATAAATGCAAATAATTCCCATCAACTGCTACCTGTAATTGCACATAGGTTTGATTTTTTTTTTGGTATTTTTTTGTTGGTTTTTTGTTTGTTTGTTTGTTTGTTTTTGTGGGGGTTTTTTTGTTTTGGTTTTTTTTTTTTTTGCACAGGGTCATCTAGCCTCTCTGGATGGGAATTACATTCCCTTTGCTAGTCATGCATTTAAAAAATGCAAACCCTAAGAGTAATAGCTGGTATAAAGGTGTTACATAAAGGAGAACAAGTGTTTCCATTACTGATATGAATTACACAGAATGAAGAAAGGTATTGCAGTGCCCAGTTGTTTGAGGAAGGCAAATAAATTCAGCCATTCCAGAGATCATGGGGTCCTCGGTTTTAGAAACTTTGAATTCACGTCAATATGAATATTTTACTTTAAGAATGAAACTGAGATGAATTTATTAGGGGGATGTTTCCTTTGTGTTGGTCTGGTTTGATGTATTCCTGCCATCACTGTTGTATAACACTTTTCTTTCTATTGAAATTCAGCTTCTTTCAACAATAAAATGACTCGGTGCTAGATTGTTTATAGGCCTTTAGGTAAGGTGTGGTTGGGTCTGCACCAAAACCTAAACTGAATTTGCCCAGACCAAGCACAGAGAAGACATTTGCTGATGAAACTGCCCAATATGATGACTAGATTTATGCTAAGATAACAAGATGTTAAACTTGATTCTGAAACTGATACAAATCTGATTGTAGCTGCCAGTCCCATTTTAAATTCTAGGTCCCAGTCAAATGAAAGTAGAGTATTATATTTTACTGAATATATTTAAAACTTCTTAACATTCAAGGACTGGATTTTCTTTTCCACCTCTAGTCACTCAAGGCTGTGTCATGGTCTGACCTACATAGCTGGCAGACAGCTCCATTGAACATTTGCTCCAGCTGCAATCAATGGCAATATCATTTTTTTTTTCTTCTTGCCCTACAGGACTGTGTAAATTACTTCTTTTTTCCCATCTTTTTGGTGTGGTGATGATGACTTCCCAAAGAAATTAGAGGATATAAAAATGCAGATGTTCTCCTCATTCTGTGATAATTCCTCTGATTCTAGGTGTGTGAATATTCAGATGGAACCAAGTCTTTGAAGCTTGGAGACTTTGGACTGGCGACAGTGGTCGAAGGCCCTTTGTACACTGTCTGTGGGACACCCACCTATGTGGCTCCAGAAATCATTGCAGAGACAGGGTGAGCACAACTGCCTACAACACAGGCCTGGTAACCACTCCTTTTTGGCAGGTTGTAAGATCTTGTAAGATCTAAATGCTCCATGGCTTTGTAACCAAACCACCCAAGGGCACCACTCCCAGTTCCTCCAAGAGGCACTTGGCTCTGCCTGCTCCCAGAATTTGCCTTTGCCTCCTTTCCCACCTTCCCAGGACCAGCTCTGGTGCAGTGGAGTCCATTGGTTTGTGCTCCCTGACTCCCCTCAGCATCCAGAGCCCACTGTACCATCCATGGCAGCTGTTTAGGGAAGAACAGACAGGTGAAACACAGTGGTTACATTAGAAATGGAATCACTTATATTGGAAGAGGCTGCAGAGGTCACCTAGTCTCAGGACAGTTCTAACTAGATTATGTTGATTCAAGTGACCCTTTTGGGTGACACATCCTGTTTGATAACAATTGAACAACCCCATTATTCTGTATTTAACAGGTCATTGCATAAATACAGAAAAAAAAATTTAAAAATATGAACTTTCACCAATGGTAGATTTTCACAAGTCCCCTCTCCTTTTAGACCTACACAATCTCCATTCCATGCTCTGGCTGATTTTTGCCATAGCTGTAACCACTCTGAATTTCCTGATGGAGGGAGGTTTTGTGTGTTGTTTCACTCCTTGTTCAGTGCATTTGTTGCACTGAGAAACATTTCACAGCTGCAGTCAGCTCTGGTGTCAGAGGGCACCACTTGAGATTTTAACAAACCAAATCTACTGAATAGGAGAAAACCTATTCCTCCAGTGTTTTAATTTCCGTGCTTTAAAAGAAAAGTGCAGCTCTTCTTCCCCATATTACTCCTGGAGAGGATGGAGAATTGTGTCTTGTTGCTTAGCAACACATGATCTAACCTTTGAGAGAGTTACTTCACTGCAGGGACTGAGAAGGCACATCCTTGTCTTTAACTGTTAGTGGCTCTGGACTGGGAAACCTGGATACTGACTTTGATTTGAGTATATTCAGAAGACCCTGGAAAGCCTTGAGGCTTATGGTACAGGAAAAACAAAAATCATAGCATCATGGTTTCTTAAAGATTATAAAATTGTGAAGAAAAAGATGCTCAGGCACAAAATACATCACCCCATTGGCAGCAAGTAACTTAGCACAGATTCTCATGCAATCCTGTCAGCATCATTTATTTTTGATTGGAATGACTCTTTTTTGTCGTTGTTATTAATTCAGCACAAGTAACACAGACTTTTTTTCTCAGGTATGGCTTAAAGGTGGATATTTGGGCTGCAGGTGTGATCACTTACATCCTGTTATGTGGATTTCCACCTTTTCGCAGGTGAGTGTCAAAGGGAAAACCAGTGCAAGCAATCAAGTTCATTCGGAGCAAGTCTGACCTTTCTCCCAAGGAGGCATCCTTGTGGGAATAAAAATGATGGGATCACAACCGTGGTTTCCTCGCGGTTTTGTTGATTTCTTTAAGTGGTTTTCACTTGTCCCCCATTTTAGGTTTTGGGAGCACTTTTTAAAATGTATTTTCTTACGGGGGCAGGTGTTTTGGCGCTGTGCGGGGGCAGAGGCGCTTTTCCTTTTGTCTCCATGCGATCCCAGCTCCGGGATCCGCGGGCAGGCGCTGCCCTCTGCCGCTGGAGCGGGGATGCGGCAGCTCCCGGCCAGCGGCCGCGGGAAACCAGGAGAGGTGGAAATGCGCTTACCCCGCCTTAAACTTGTTTGTCCTTTTTGGTACTCAGAGCCGCACTATTTCTGAGTTAAAAACGGGCGGGTTGTTTTGGTTTTGGTTTTTTTTTTTCGCCAGAGAATGAGAAAGAATTCGCACATTTTAATAGGGAATGATGCTCTTAACAGATAAATTACTACTAATGCAGGGCCTGTTTGTTTGTATTTTTACAGCAAAATACTGAATAAAATAGGTTTTAACTAAAACACCTCACCGAACAAAAATATCTTGCAAACAATACAATTATTGTTGATGGAAAAAATATTAGTTCGGGTATTTGGCTTTCTCATGTTGTTATTTCACGTTTAAAGCTGAAAATGGGTTTTGAAAGATAGATTGTATCTTTCAACTAGCAAATGTATTGTTTGATTAGAGTTTTGAGGGAGGGCGCAGAGAATGTCCATATCATGCTAGTAGAACCAGGCTTTATGAGTGAGATTAATAAATGTGTGTTAACTATGCAGCCCCTACTCCAGTGGAAAAGTTACCTCAATGTATTGGCTCAGAAGAGCTATTGCTGTATAAACTTGCAAATTATGCATTTCTAGTAGTTATTAACATAATTTCTGTTCCATCCCAAATCAAGTTAAAATTCCCATGACAAATTGCTTTTTCTCTCATAATGTTTTTTGTTACTGCTGTTTTACAGTGAAAACAACCTTCAGGAAGACCTCTTTGATCAGATACTTGTGGGGAAGCTGGAATTCCCCTCTCCCTACTGGGATAACATCACTGATTCAGCAAAGGTACTGATATTTTTTCCCACCTGAAACAACATTTCTGACAAGCTCCTGTGCAGCCTGTGCTCAGCTGGGAGGGCAGCCTGGAAGATGTAGAGCAGCCCAGTGCCCCAGCTGCAGTGCCTTTTCCTGAATAGTGGCTTTCCTGAGCTGGTTTACCTGAATACTGCTTGATGAATGCTCAGGTATTTCAGGCTGCCATGGTTCTGCCTGAGCAAGAGTAGCAAAATGCCAGCTGCATTCAGGGAACGTCACACGATTCCCAGATCACTTCATGGTGCACTTTACAGCAGGTTCAGTGCTTCAGCTGTAAAATAAATGTCCTTGAATTTTTCCCTCTTGTCACTCTTTAAAAACAAAAATTATTGCTCTGTGGATTGGTTGCAATAGGCATTTCTTCCTGTTTTTACTTGAGGCATTTATTGAAGCTTTTCAAGAGGTGCAGCCATGGCTAATTGCCACTGCCAGCAGTTCTGTGATCATTGCAGTTTTGTTGAAATTAAGTGTATTTGTAGGACAAAGATTCAAGTTGTAAGCCCCATTTCTCAGGTTAATTTGCTAAAGTGCTCTGAATAGTATCTGAGGACTCGCTAGCAAGTGGAGGTGGTTTTTTATCTAGTCAATGAGAAGCTGAATTTTTTCTGCATTTTTCTGCATTTACCAATGGGTGTTTATCCATTTACCAACATTTCCCAAGTCCTAGTCATCTGGCACATTTCCAGACAAGCATTCTGAACAAACAAGGTCCTCAATCTTGGTATTCAAGGTGACGTCTCACTTCAAACTTCACAGACTAATAAACTTAGCTGGTTGGTAAAGCTCTCAGGTGGGTTGTTGTCATCTGCTTGAAGAAGCCATTTCCCAAAATTGAAGCAATGGACAGTGCCCTTGAAGTAATCTTAATAACAATATGGAGACTGATAATTTGGAGGTTATAAAAGGTTTTTTGAGGGAGAGACTTGGCTCAATGTCTTGTATTCTCCTGCAGCAACACAGAAAAGAATGTTTTTAAGTAATTCAATCAGTTTCTTGACTTTCAGGTGGAGATTCTTGTCTCTGATTTGTGGTTTTTTATGTAATGTTACTGAGTGCATGTACACCGCCCAGAGAGGATCTCATCTCTCCCACGTTTTGTTTTGTTCTGGTCATGTGCATGGATATAGAGAGAACAAAGTGGAATATTAGAGCTGATTTTTTAAACATATCTTTTTAATTTGTTTTCAATAGACTCAGTGAAGCATGAGTACAGTGAAGAAGCTGATCTCAAACACACTGCCTTGCACACCCTTAATCCTAAAGGGCAAATTTAAGTTCCACTTAAGTCACACTGGTATCACTGCTTCTGGTATCAGCTGGAGTTGGTTTTTTTCCATCCAGGTATCAAGAATATTGCACTGAGAAGAACTTGGTGCGACATTATTCTCAGTTTTAATATCCTTTCCCACTCCCTTCAAACTCCTCCTTTTTATTTTTTCAATGAAGGAGTTAATCAGTCTGATGCTACATGTGAATGCTGAAGCCCGGTACACAGCAGCACAGATCCTAAGCCATCCCTGGGTGTCAGTGAGTAAATCACATTTCACTTGTCTCTAATTTGACATTAAACCTGTAAATCTAATCATTAACATGTAGTATTCAGAAGAAGCAGTACATATATTAGCTATTAGCAAATATAACACCTAATTTACCATAGACACTAAGCTGATGCCTGCCAGGTACTTAATCTTCTCAGGTAGCAGCAAAAGGGAACACCAAAGTGCATTGCTTATTGATTTAAAATCAATTAATTATTAATAAGTACTAGGTTTACATGGAGACAGTCAATGCTTATTTTCAGACGTGTTCTAAAAGAGGGACTGAATATGATCTATGGAGTTCCCCGACACAAGAGAAGACAACTATTAACAAGCGTATCAATGGATAAAAGCTCCTCTCAAACATATTTATGATACTTTATAACACCCTTGGACTTAGAACATGATGGGCTATTTAAAATGGTGATTTGAAAGAAATCCAAGTGAAAAATATGCTTTTAATTTTTAAGATTATTTCAAGCATGTTATTTTTAACTTGCTTGAATCAAACCTGTAGCTTATAATTGTGGGAGAAATCAATGCACTGGAAGTGTCGCATGCAATTTTAAGAAATAGAAGTTCATTCATGAAACAGCGAGTGATTGCTCTGTTCCTTTCCTCTGGAACTGTCTCTCATATAGCAGAGCATGTTCACTTTTGGACTGCCTTTCTGTGTATTTACTATACATTAAAAAGCAGAAAGTACTTGATGATAAAAAACTTTTTGTATTTTTCCTAACTTGAATATTGTGTTCTTTCTTATGCAGGATGATGCTTCCCAGGAGAATAATATGCAAGCTGAAGTAACAGGTAAACTGAAGCAGCACTTTAATAACACCCTACCCAAGCAAAATAACACATCTGCTGGGGTTTCTGTCATCATGGTAAGAAAAATGAACATTTTTATACATTGATAGTACACCCTGCATATTTTCCTGACAGTGCTCTATGAGCACATGTGGTGCAAGAATAGCAAACCCAAAACTAGAACAGTGTCTAATTCTAGTCTTTATTGATGTATAATGTGGATTGTCTCATTGCTTGAGAGCAACCAAGTCTATCACAGTGTGCTGCCCAAGAGAGCTTTCAAACAGAAACATGTGAACACTAAGTAGGTGCATGTTAAAATGAAGTTTATTAACAATTTGAAATCTTTCATTATAAAAACTGTGAGTTTTTTTTTATCATACTGCTCATCTAGTCAAGTAGGGTCTTCCTCTGTGCCTGACCAAGTATTACTTCATCTTGAGCAGTGTTGTTCAACACTACCTGTGCCAGGAAACCAGGATCCATTCCAGAAACTTCCTTTCTTCCTGATCTTACTGGGGCCCATCCTTGTCTGATGCAAGGATGGACACTGCACACAAAATTTATCTTCAGTAACTTAAAGGCAGTAAAGCCATCCATGCTAACGTAATAGGGAGTTCCACCCTCACCCTCCTATCACTATTAATTAATTACTTTCAAAGCCCAGACCACTTATGTTAACAAGGAGAATTGTTTTAAGCCTCCGAGAACCAGCAAATTTAAATAAAATGTTTCTGCCTGCATCTCTGTCTTTGCAAATACATTTATGTGAGTTAAACAGGCAAACAATTTAAATGTAGGAAAAGTGATAACATAAAAATAAGTCAGGAAATGGATTTCAGGTTCATGCTCTTGTCTACATTTCATTTGACAGTTTGACTTGACAGTTTGAGAGGGACTTCAGAGCTTCATTCTTTATTCTGTTGAGACTATGGATAAGCCTGAAGCTGAAAACTGGTATAAAATGCACTATATGTAATAAGAGCAATTTAAATTCTAACTCTCAGCCCCTCTCCAACTTGCATGCCACTTAAGCCTGTCTCAGATCTCTGGCACAGCGTAGCTTCTGGCTTCCTATTGCTGTGAGTTTTTTCTGTTAGCTACTGACACTACTTCAGCCAGGAAAGTTCACCTCATTTTACCTTTTCCTGCTTTATTTCCTTCTAACAGGTATGGAAGGATGTAAATGCATAATTATTAATTGCTGAATGCAGCTCCCAATTAATGCTGAAAGCAAAAGTAAAATCTTGTACAAAACACTGTGATCTAATAAGGGTTAAGCCCCCAATTTGTTATTCTTGCCCTGGTTTACCTTGAGCATTGAAATTGAGTTACCTTTGTGTTCAGAAGTTCTTCACTTGCTCCAGCACTCATTGCTTACCAACATTCAGCAGTGCATTGCTCTCTCAGTCCACCTGCACATTCACTGGAGCCCCTTTAGCATTCCCTCATTCCAGCACTGTCACCTGGCCCATGCAGACAATACCATCCTGTGGCAGATAAGTAAAACTGCACATCCCCAGTTCAATGTCCTTGCACAGGAGCCTCCCGCTGCCCCCAAAAGCACGTTGCTCTTAATTCATTACTGATTTTTTTTTTTTTTGGTCAATTAAGAAATGTTCTGTAAATCTAAATTTGTTGCAATTGTGTTAGTTCTGCTTAAAGTAAGTCTAGTTTCTGTCCCTTGCTTCCTTCCTTTTTTCCTCCTTTCCCAATGCCTGCATTGCTTTCCTCTGAGTAGGTCCAAGGCAATGGTACGTACTAACGGCAATGCTTTGTTCTGCTGCACAAAAAGTACATGGTCTCCATTTGTAACAAGAAAGGAGAAATAACTAAGCCAGTCTGAAGTGGAAAAAGCTGTACAGCCACACCAAACCAGCAAAGGAATCCCTTTTAAACACTTAGGAAAGAATAGTTCTGTCTTGAGTGATGCCTATCTGAAATAGGCTAAAGCAAATACCAATACAACAATTTTTTACTTCCTCAGATATGTCTTGGTTTATTCTCCCGGCAGTAATTTTGTGAATGTCTATATCTCACTGTATGTAAAAACAGCTAGAAAAACATGAGAACGCTTCGAAGACAGAAGCAAAGAACTAAACCACTGAACTAAACATTGTTTCCATTTAAAATTGGCACTTCCTTTAGAGCCAGACATGAGATAATCAATCCTAGATAAATAAAAAACATTCTGGCTTAGCAACAGTAAAATTAAAAAATAAATGCTCCTATGTAACTGCATTACATAGGAATGTGCTGCTGCTATGAGGACAGCACAGGAGAAAATCACTATAAGCATGAACTGAAAGCATATCCTTCCCCTAACTTTACTTGCCACTGAAATAGCAGAGAACCCTATTTACAACTTTTTCCAGCAAGAAAAAAGGCAGTGCAATGGTGTGTTGATAATGATAAAACTCCTTTAGAAGCTGCTCCTTTCCTTGCATGCTCCCTTTTCAGTGTTGATTGTCAGTAGCAGAAACTCAGTTGTGGACTGTGGAATTTTCTCCTTGTACCTCTCTATGCAGGGAGGCTAGTGATGTAACTTGAGTTAAAAAAAAAAAACAACAACAAAACAACAAAAAAAGATAGCAAATACATTGTATCTGCTGTCTTTGATGACTTTGATACAATAAACACATCTGGAAAAAAATGAACTATGCTAAATTAGACTTGTGTCAGAAAATTATTTCAGTGAATTACTTCAGTGAATAGTGTATTAGTCAAACCCAACTAAAAACACATAAATTTTTGCATTAGTAAAGCAAGTCCAATCAAAAGAATAAATTTTTGAGGAAAAGGCAGAACAGCTGACCTTACAATTAGCACATATCCTTTAGAGGGCATGGAAATTGTTGTCTTCAGCAGATGTACCACATACTCCAGGTAATCGACCTATTCACTACAGAATTCTCTGTTTTCATTCCAACCTGTTGCTCCCTTCTCCCGTAAACTCATTTTTAAGTACAGAATTCAGAAATTATGCCTTTTTGCATCCATGAGAGGTCATTTGCCTACTCTCACCACTAAGCAGAAAAGCAGGCCCTTTTCTTGAAAAAAGAAAAAAATGTTTAGGTTTGCACCTGTCATCTTCCCCAGCGGCTCCTCTTCTGTACTGTGTGGTTTGTTACAGGAATTGTAGCACTGAGTTCTCAGTAAGCATCACCTGATTCCTTGTGTCTCCAAAAACACAGGTACATAAATTTTGCTAATAGTTACTATGATAAGTTCCTTCTCTATCACAACTACTCATGCCATCTTTTTTTTCCACATCAGACTTGCAAGACAAAAATTTTTAACTTGCAACATCATGGCAAGCATACATCTGGAAGAGAAGTTTTCCTTACATTTCATGAAGTCAGCATCACAAAAATTATACAATTCATTATAAAAAAGAATTCTAATGCTATTTCTCCTTTTTTATCCTGGCTGTATTGCATGCAGTTTATGTCTTGTAGATCGTTTTAACCCTTAAGACCGGGCTGTATTTAAGTGGTGTTTCATGTTTTGCCTTGGGTTTGTTTTGTTTGTAGAACACAGCTCTAGATAAAGAGAGTCAGATTTTCTGCAGCAAGCGCTGTCAGGACTCTGGTAGAGCTGGAATGGAGAAAATTTCTGCAATTGCTGCTGCAGCTGCTGATCTTCGTGTGGCTGGCTCCGAGCCCCTCCTCCCTGCTGTTCCTGAGCCACTCCGGTCCCCCAAGCTGCCTTCTCCTGAGCTTGCTGGGGATCAGCCTGGTGCTTAGGACTGGGGAAAACAAATCCAGCTGAAGCTCCCCACACTCTGGCCACAGTTTTCTTCATTTCCCATGACTGTTTTCACTTCGTGTGAGTCTCTCATGGCAAGCCCCAGCCAGATCTGATCCTCTCTCTCACAGGGGGTGAACGAACCACATCTTGGAAACAGGAGTAGGGGAAAGACTCTGGCAACATTAGGTGGTTTTTTAAGTTCTCTATGTCAGTAATTAACTCCATTTCACACAGCCTTAGGCTCTAAATAGACTAACTTATGGTGTAGCTAACCATATTTTTATATGAGCAGTGAGGTGGGGAACAGTTACCTGGCCTCACATCCACCAGCAGGCCCTGTTCTGTTCTTCTGATGGGAGTTTTCAGAAAAGTGGGAGAGGCAGACAAGGAAATAAAACTTTTATTTGCCTTCTATTCCAATGCCTCTATTTTTAGCCAAGTTTCTACTAAACTTGAAGATGCAAATTTTCATGAAGAATTTTTTAGTGGACTAACTGTAAAGTATCATGAGACGAACATTTGGAGATAGTGAGGGAAGGATGGATGTTTTCCATCAAGTTTGTTATCTGACTTGCAGGCAGGGTAGTGTTTAGATAATATGAATTTAAATAAAGTAACTTGGGATGTAAACATGAGCAGTGGACGTTTATTTGTTATGAAGACTGGAGTGAAGGAAGCCTTTTTGCTTTAGCCACTTTCTATCCTAACCACAAGTGTCCCATCCACACCTTTCTCCAGGGTCAGACTACCTGTTAGATAAAAAAATAAAATTACTTTGGGCCTGTGAAGGGAAAACCTGCTGCATGTTATCCAAGCCATGATGAGCTGAGCAGCTCCTAAGTCTAGGACAAGCTGATAGAGGAGCTGCCATCAATACCCATCAGAGGTTTGTCAGTGCTATCCCCCTATTCACCTGGTGCAGGCACTGGAAACTGGATTGGGAAGCAGCTCTCCTTAATCTGCAGTCACAAAATAGACAAAGTTTTCTCTCTACCATAATGCTTAGTTCAATAGAGTATGTATTCAGCTTAATCCTTTTCCTTTGCTCGTTCTTATGAATTGCTCATAGTTCATTTTTTTTCTCTTAGTTATACTTTCTACTAGAATTGTAAAAGAAAGACCTGCAATAAACTTTCTTCATTAAAAAAAACAGAACACAAAAAGTCATTCGTTTCTTTGAGAGCTCAATTATTTTGTCAGCGACACTTGTCTTACTCCCCCTGGAGAGACTGAACAATTAAATGCCTACCAAAACAATTTAATGGAATTAATTTGAGGGATTCCCATAAACTTCATTGTTTTAAAGTTCATTGCTTCCTATGAAAGCCATGATTAAACATGGTTGTTTTACCTTTTGAAGAGCATTTAAAGAATCAGAAAATGCCAAGTGATAACTTAAGGCCATGGCAGCTGAAAGACGTGCAACATCTTGGCAAGAAGATGGTATTAAAGGTAAGAAAACATGGAATGTCTTAAATTATGATAAAAAGGTTGGGCTACAACCAATCCTTGCTGATTAACTTCATTGTGGGTTCCCTGGAGTAAGTTCAATATACTTGAAAAGTATGGGAATAGCCTTTCTGTAAAATAATTTGGGTTTTGGTACAGTGCAAAAAGATGAAGCTATCACTCCAACCTTAATCAGAAGAAAAACTTCTCATTCTGATTCTGGTAAGAGTCTGTAGGTGGCTGGCTGTGTGGTTGGTGATCTCTGCAACAAGTCTCAGACTCCAAGTAAATAGAGATGGGTTGCTGGGAGATTTGGTGGTTGAGGTTGCTTGGGGCATAACAATCATGAAAATATAGAATTCTCAATATTTGGTGAAGTCAGGAGGAACATTAAAAAGACTTTTGTACTGAACTTTCTGAGGGCAGACTTTGGCCTGTTTAGGAGGCTTATTCAAAGAGTTTCTTGGGAAGCAACCCTTAAAAGCAAAGGAGTTCAGGAAAAATGGATGTGTTTCAAAACAAGAGATCTTGAGGCCACAGGAACAGACTGTCCTTGTGTGCTGAAAGATGAGGTGACAAGGCAAACACCCAGCCTGGATGGGCAAGGAGGTTTTGGAGGAACTTAAGAATAAAAAGAGGATGTATCATCTTTGGAAGGAGGGTCAGGTCTCTCAGGAAATATTTAAGGGGGCTACTAAAGCATGCAGAAGAAAAATTATGGAAGCCAAAGCTCAGTTGACTTTGGTAAAGGAAAAAAAATGTTTTTACAAATATATTAACAATAAAAGGAAGGGTAAGATCAGTCTTTGTTCTGTAGGAGGGAACTTGGTAACAGCAGATAAAGAGAAGGCAGAAGTGCTTAATGCCTTTTTTGCCTCAGTTTTTAGTGGGAAGATGACTTGCCTTCAGGAAAACTGTCCTCTTGGGTTGGTCAATGGTATCAGGGAGCAGAATGGTCACCCCATTATTCAGGAGGAGGCAGTCAGAGAACTGCTGAGCAGCTTGGATGTTCATAAATCTATGGGATCCACACCAGGGTGATGGGAGAGCTGGCAGATGAGCTCTCCATCATTTACCAACAGTCCTGGCTCAGTGGTGAGGTTCCAGATGACTGGAACCTGGCCAAGGTGACACCCATTCACAAAAAGGGTGGGAAGGAGGATCCTGGTAATTATAGACCATTCAGCCTGACCTCAGTACCTGGTAGGGTTATGGATCAGTTTATATAGTGAGTGTCATCACACAGAACTTATGGGATGGCCAGGGTATCAGACCCAGCCAGCATGGGCTTAGGAGGGGTAGGTTGTGTTTGACCAACCTGGTCTCCTTTTATGACCAAGCAACCCACCTGGTGGATGCAGGAAAGGCTGTGGATGTTGTTGATTCCATGTTCAGCAAGGCTTATCACACTGTCTCCCACAGCAAACTCCTGGAGAAGCTGCAGCCCACGGCTGGGACAGGAGCACTCCGTGCTGGGTTAGGAACTGGCTGGATGGCCGGGTCAGAGAGTGCTGGTGAGCAGTGCTGCATCCAGCTGGGGACAGGCACCAGTGGTGTCCCTCAGGGGTCTCTGCTGGGGCCAGCTCTGTTCAGTGTCTTCATTGATGACATAGATGAGGGGATTTGTTGTACTGTGGGCTGCTCCTCTTGCTGTGATATCCCGAGCGGTGCCGTGCTGGGCAGTGAGAGGGAAGAGAACGGGCGGCCGCTCCCCCTGTGAGCTCTGCAGTCCCAGTTGTCAGCGTGGGGACAAACCGAGGCAACATGGGACTTGGGAGTGAACAGGATGGTTTTATTCAGTGAGCCCCAAGACCCTCTGGAGAGAGTGAACAAAGGTTTTATAGAGGAACTCAAGAGGTGGGGTATAGGAACATCAACCAATGAGGGTAGGGCTGGGGAGGAGTCTAAGGAGGGACTAACATAGCACAAACCTATCAGGGGAAACAAGGGAGTGGAGTAACACAAAATAACCAATAGGGTGTTGAGCCTCACCAAATAGACAGGGAAGGCTCTGGAAGCAGGGGAGGGGACTAGGAGGAATGACAGGGAATGTTCTGGGGAAAGAAGCAGGGAAAGGGAGGATTGACAACTTGGAGAGGAGGGAGTTAGGGAAGAACTTGGGAAGATTGACAACTGAGGAAGGGAGGAGATTGCAGGGGGGTGAACAGACACAAAACAAATATTCATTAAAAGAAAAAACACACCACCACAGGGATTGAGTCCTTCATTAGTGAATTTGCAGAGGACACCAAGCTGGGGGCATGTGTTGATCTGTTGGAAGGGAGGAGGGCTCTGCAGAGAGACCTAGAACAATTGGATGGATGGGCAGAGTCCAATGGGTTGGAGTTTAATAAGTCCAGGTGCCAAGTCCTGCATTTTGGCCACAATAACCCCTGCAGCGTTATAGACTGGGGACGGTGTGGCTGCACAGTGCCCAGGCAGAAAGGGACCTGGGGTTGCAGTGACAGCCGGCTGAACATGAGCCAGCAGTGTGCCCTGGTGGCCAAGGAGGCCAAAGGCTCCTGGCCTGTGTCAGGAATGGTGTGGCCAGCAGGAGCAGGGAGGTCACCCTTCCCCTGCACTTGGCACTGGTGAGGGCACACCTCGAGTGCTGTGTCCAGTTCTGGGCCCTCAGTTTGGGAAGGATGTTGAGACACTTGAGCAAATCCAGAGGAGGCAACGGGGCTGGTGAGGGGCTTGGAACACAAACCCAGTGAGGAATGACTGAGGGAGCTGGGGGTGTTTAGCCTGGAGAAAAGGAGACTCAGGGGTGACCTTATCACTCTCTACACCTTCCTGAGAGGTGGCTGTAGTCAGGTGGGGTTTGGTTTCTTTCACCAGGCAGCAAATGACAGAACCAGAGGACATCTCAAGCTGCATCCAGGGAAATATAGGTTGGATATGAGGAAGAAGTTTTTCACAGAAAGCGTAATAAAGTTCTGGAATGGCCTGCTCAGGGAGGCGGTGGAGTCAGCATCCTTGGATGTGTTCAAAAAAAGACTGGATATGGCAATTGGTGCCATGGTTTAGTTAAGGTGTTTAGGGCATGGGTTGGACTGGATGATCTTGAAGGTCTCTTCCAACCTAGTCATTCTATGGTTCTGTGGGTCTCAGCCAAAGAAAGGATGTGGAATCTCAGGTGGAGCAGGCTAACCAGCCACTACAGCAAAGACAGGGAGCCTCCGAAAGAGTGGAACAGACAGATCAGCAGAGAGGGAGCAACAATCAAATAATGAATGCTGGGTTAAGTTCTGTTTTTTCTAAGAGGATGGATGCAGCTATGAAGAAAAAAAACTGCCATGGATTGGTAAGGATTTCCAACAAGTTGTGTTGCACAAATAATTACACATCTATAACAGAAGGGATCATCACTCGCCTGGTTCTGCCAGTTCTAAACTACTACCTTGTCTCATGGAAGAAGAGAGTAAAGAGAAATAGTCTGAATTCATGTCCCTAAGTTCATCATCCAAGATCAACATCTAAACAATCTTAGACAAGTATTTTGATTCACAGAGCAGATGCAGGTTCCAAAATGCCAATTTAAATATAGTGATGACGGCTGGAAAAGATAATAATATGGCAAACAATCAGTTAAAAACAGGATAGCTGGGAATGTCCTCAACTCTTTGCATAACCTTAACAAAATTATAGCAATATTCCATGCCTTAAAATACTCACACATAAGTTCAGTCTGTGCACAGGTGCAGGAGATATCACACTTTAATGTAAAAATAAAATAAAGATGTGTTGGTTAACTAAAACACTTAATGAAGGTCCCTAAGTATCACATTTGATTTCTTACTTGCTGCACTTTCATTCAGCTCTTCTCTTGTAGTAGAGCTACCAGTTGCTGCTGGAAGAAGGCAAAAACAGTTCTGGTTCACTATTTTTTTTCCTGTTATAAAGGGAAAGAAACTATTATAGAAATGGAAAACAAGTTATATATTTTTAGAAAGAACTGTACAAACACTCAATAGTGACAACTCTACTACTACCATGCCTACATTAAGAAAAAAAAAATTAAATATCCTAATTTTCTAGGTCCTTTGAAAGTGAGTAGGTGTTCACAAAAGTCCAATGAGCCATTCCTGCAGTTCTAGATTTAAAGTCCCAGGACTGAATCCTCTCCTCCTGCCATAAATCAGCATGACACTACATCCACTGATTGATTCCCTTACAGACAAATACCCCCATTCTGGAACAAAAAAAATTATTTAAAATAATTCTCAAAATACATTAATGAATATGCTGTTTTATGGCATTGGTTTCATGAAGTATTGACTCATTCTTAGTAGCTAATTGTCAAGAATATTTACACAGGTCAGTAAATCCCATTTAATCCTGGTTTTCACATCTTTCTTCCTCCCTGTAGTCACTGGTCTAATTATTATAGCTTGATAGCTATCCTGATTCCTTCACTTTTACATAAATACATGTATTTATCAATAATCTTTGGTTTTATCAGTTTCTAAATGGGAAAATATATTTTGCATTTACTCATTCTTTGTTTCAAGCTATATCCAAACAGTAACTGGAAAGCAGCAGAAATGCACAAAACTAGCAACCAACCCAAAATGCTCATTAAGTAAAACTGATGGTTTTAAGATGACAAAAAAAGACAAGCAAGTCAACTTCAATGTCTAAAGCTACTTCAATGTCAACTCCTACTTGGAAGTCAATTTCAATGTCTAAAGCACAGAAGTAGGTATTTAGTTGAGCTTTTCTGTCAGGGGAATTCACTCCAGCAGGATTTTTGTTTACTTTTTAAACTAAATTAGCATTATGAAAAAAAGTACCAGGCAGGGAGTGGTACCTGCAAGCAGCCATGCAACCATCAACTAGGAAGCAATTGCTTCTGGTTTCTATTTTTTTTTTCCCAAAGAGAATTTGAATTTTAAGTGCCTTTGTTTCCTTTGGAAACAGGAAGCCAAGAGTGTGAATTGTGCAAAGTGCAGGTTTCAAAGAAGTACCAAAAACTGTTCCCTCCTCCCCAAAATAACAGGTGAGGTGCTGAATGATTAAACACTGCTTGAATTACACTTTTTGTTCTGTTTTAAATGGTAAGAGTTTGTTTTTTGCAGCTACAGAGGCTTGAAAAAAGCATCCCATCCACACAGGATAAGCAAGGCAAAAAGCAAAAGGGAGAGCAAGGTACAAAGTAATTTCTGTTACTGGACATTCCTATTGCTGATAGCACCAAAGTCTCACCACACAACTAGCCTGAGCTGTGCCTACAACATTTTGCATCTCAGAGCTCACACAGCAGCAAGAAAAATATTAGAATAACTTGAAGAAAAAAAAGAATAAATTATAATTTCTTAAATGTTGTCTATTTAGCAAACAGCAAGTACCACATTTTGGGAACCCCTTTTTGTCTATTCCCACACAATGCAACATCATTTCCTAAGCACACACCACAATGTCTGATCCAGGGGCAAAGTTTTGTGCAATTTCAGATTTTACTAAATACACACATCTCTTTGGTTTAAAGAATACACTTTCCACTATTATCTCAATTAATTTACAAAAAAAAAAAAAAAAAGTAGTTGTATTTCCTACAATATATAAATAGTTGTGAAATTTTTTACATTCCTTTTCTAACAATATGCTTCTCAATAATGTCTCAACTGAAAGTACACTATTTACATGTACAAGTTAGGATATATTCTTTCACACTTGTATGTTTTAATCTTTTTTTACCTCATGACAATGGTTGTTTTTGAATTGAGGAGCTTTAGGTTAAACAGTTGAATTTCCGTACATATAAGCAAAATCTAAAACCATTTCTTACTTTTTATTTTTGTACAGAGCTTTTAAAGATCAGCTTTAAATTGTGATGCATCATTAACTGCATTAATTTACTGAAGATCTCAGGTTGGTTCTGCACAAAAGTAAACTATTTTGGATTTCATGTAATGATATATCAGATGGGAAATCCATGCAACTGACTTGTTCCAAGTGTTACACAAACATCCTGTGGGAGAGGTCTCACTGATTTAGAGCAGCATTCTCAGAATGGCTCATCTCTGGTTCTATTTAATGAGGATAAATCCAGTTTCTCAAGAACAATATAGTGATCTGTTACTCCCCTTGAATTATTTCTAGGAAAAAGAAAAAATATGTCATACCGTAAGCACACTGAAATTTCTGTGAATATGAAATTTAGGACATAAAGTGGAAAAACAACAATCTAGATAGTCACCTTAACAAGCCCATTCTTATTCAATACAACTAACAACAATTGCGTCCTGAGTAAAGCTACAATAAAATTCACTTCCCATTACCTTGGGATCAGATCAGCTCCTTGGGATGTTTACCAGGAACAAAGTGCTGCAGAGAGGTGAAGGACTGCCAAGAGGATGTCAGAGCAAGAAACAATAACAGATACATGCACAGCTTGCCTTCAGGTGTAGGGACAGACAGCACAACACAGCCAAGAACTGCAGAAATATTCTCAAGTCTGAGTATTCATTTACCTGTGCCTGCAGTAGCACCAAAACACAAACTTCCTTCAGAGAAACCTCCATTCTGACTACTCCATCTTCTCTTGCCAGATCCTACAGCATGTCTATCAGCAATTTGCTGATAGAAAATACAAGGAATTTCAAGTTACATTTGCCAAGTACTGCACAACCCAACCAAGCAATACTGCTGCACAGCACTTCCCATAACCACAGCTGGCAGCAGCTCTATTTGAACTCACCAGGGCAGAATAAAGGCCAGCCTAGCACATAAAAAGTGTTCTTCATAAATGCTCTGCATAAACACATTGGAGGAGAGAGGTCTGTCCCTCTCTTGTGGAATATTCTGTCAATACCAGCCAAATGAGGCCCAGCTGCAGGTTAATGCCTGGCACCTGCTGAGAGCTTTCAGGTGATCCATGCGACCCTGAAGAGAGTAACAAGTAACTGAGGGTCTGGCAATTTAACCCTGTTTTCCATCTCATCACAAACAGCATGAGGTGGGCTACTTCAGCCAAAGCTGAGATCCCAAGTGCACGCCTGGGCCCCGGAGTGGTGTCCAAGGCATTTGGGTTCACCTGTGGAAGGAGGGGATGTCCTACTCACCAGAGCAGTGGTGTCTTCACAGGTCTGCTCACGGAGAAGGTGAAGATGTCCTTTCCCACAGAAGGGCTGCAGCCCTCCAAAAGCAAAACACCACATTGCAGCAGCTGCTGCTTCCCAAGGAGGGTTAGGTGCAACTCAGGACAACACACATAGGGTACAGCTGTGCTTCCAGTTTGGAAAATAATTTTCTGATCCAATAGAGCTCTTTCTAAAACAACCAACCTACCAAATCAACTCCCTGTGAAATATTTTGGCTCCAAGATCAGGAATATTATTTCTATCAAAAATTAAGTGTTTCTTCATAAAGAGAAGATTTTTAGGATTTCCATTTGGCAAAACATACCTCTTTCTTATTTGTTTTCCTTCCATCCAGTCTAGGAAAATCACCCCTGGCTTGAGACAAACTCAGATTTAAGTTCTTCAAGACCATTCCAATTTCCCCTCAAACTCTGCTGATACAAGGCTGTGAATGTTGTTGAACTTCAGGAAATAGGAGAGACAAGTTTTGCATAACAAATGTTCAGTACACAGAGGTCAGTACACCAGGCACTTCCCACAGACATGACCCACTACAGCCTTTGCTTAATTCCATCATCCTTGCACTACACAAAACATGAAAATGTAAGTACTGATACACCACAACCACCTTGGTATGAAAATGCATAAAGCACAGAAAATACCATTTCATACACACCAAAAGTACATTAAATACATCAGCCACAGCACTCCTTTCCTCTGTTAGGAACATATCCTGAATTACAAGAACCCAATACTCCACGGAAGGTCTCAATTACAAATGTAATTTTATTTAATTTATTCACTCAAACTGAATTTTCTCATTCCAAATCTTTACTGAAAGAAAGAGTAGTTAAATGCTTAGAAAAACCAGGAACTGCTCTAGTAGACAGCTAGAGAAATGTATGTATAAATACAAATATGGAATGTAAATTTCAACTCAGAGATCACAACATACAATGGAGATTTTTATGCAATACAGTCTTACAAAACAATAACGGTTCTTTTCACAAATATTTTCACAGAGTTCTGCACAGCAATCTTGTAGAAAATAGATTTGTGCAACACCAAAATAACTTATTGTTCCTTAGTATAAATTATTTTTCATTTCCTAAAAGAAGGAGGTAATTTAATATGACTAGGCAGGATCTGACTGGATTTGGTGGTAGCAAAATACAAAAGACATTGTTGCTATAGGCAGGAAAGGAATATGACATGTGCTACAGTATTGCAGGGGCACATTCTGATAAAAAAGAAAAGAAAAGTGGCCAGCAAATCTTGTGCTTCTGCTGCTGTACAGGGGCTGGGCACCAGCAATCACTGCTGCCTTCCTGCTTTCACATTCAACCAGCAGAAATGTACTTTGGAACTTAACCCTGCTAAAGAACACCTGCCTCTGTGGGCTTCTGGCTTGAAGCCTTCAAAATGAGCCTTTCTGATTCAGAGGAACAATCCACATTTTGGTGTGCTTTGAAGGAGATGCCAGGTAGAAACTAAAAAGGATTCACACTTGATGCAACACAAACTCCGTTCCCGATTTCTCTTGTAACTGCACTAAAGATACAACTAAAAAAGAACTAATTGTCTAGAAACATGCTTGAAGAGTAACATTGATGGAAATGATTTGCAAAGTTTAAAATTACATTAACCATAATTTAAATATTACCCCTTGATTCCCAGAAACTTCAATGCTGATGTAGTACAATCATTTGGAAAAGTACGAGACAAAGTGTGATACGGATAGCACAGATTAAAATTCCCCCAATACCATAATTATTTTCATTATGTTAAAATCATATTTTCCTCAAGATTATAGATAAAGCTTCAGATGGGACATCTGTTTCTTTATAATATAGCTAGAATGTGAGTTTTATCCATGTTTACTTTAGGTTTTGTTTACATACAGGGATCAAAATAGACTTCTCATTGTGACTAAAAATAGAGATTTTTTTTTTTTAACTACAGAACCCAGCAGCTGGTTTTCTGCTTCTTTGCCCTTCCCCCAAAAAAGTCAAGCAAGGTCTACAAAAATAGCAATTAACTTTAAAAAATAGGTTGCTTCTTCCAGCAAATTTAAGTTACATTCAGATGTAATAGAAGTATGTATAAGGAGCTGTGCGGAGGCTCGACCCTGAGGCAGGCAGTGCTGTGTGCAGCTCCCTCCTGGCCACAGCAGCTCCTGTCAGTGCTCGTCCCGGCCTCTGGGAAGGTCAGTACCTGGTTTGGTACTCATGGTGCCAGCGATTGAAATCATTGTAAAAAACCACGATGCTCCCAGATGCCATTCCAGTCATGATACACCTGAGGGAAGTAGATTTACCAGTCAAGAAAAGCACACAAAGCACCGTGAACAGTTTGTGTGGTCAGCCTAAAGCTACACCTGAGAGCTGGACAACAGAACTGCTCACCAGCATTGCTGTCCTGCAAGGCCACTTGGGATTCCCCAGGATTATTTCTTGGCTAGTTTTTGTGGGGGGTATTGGAGAGGGCATGAAGCCCTGATGTAGCAGCAAAGGGAAGGAAGGCCAGGAGAAGCATTCATTTGTTTCAACTTCCCCAATTAAGCACATTTACATGCAGGAATTGGTCATGGGCACAAGCTTTAAGTTGGAAATACTAAAACTGAAGGCTTTGTTTTGGAAACTCTGAAAGCAATCCCTGGGATTTCCCACAGAAACACTCTTTATTTCTGAATTCCTTACCTTTGGCCTGCTACTGGAAATAATTTAGATGTGTTTGAAAAGCCATGACCCTAGCACAATACACAGTCAGCCTCTGGATCATTTTCTCTACCGTCTCATTAAAGTATTAGAAAAGTCAGAACTATAAGGATGTATAAAATCCTGGCATCTGGGGGGAATAAAGCCTTAGAATTAAAAAATTCAGAGTAAAAGGCTGCAAATCTTTCCTTCAAAACAAAGACTAAGTATGAGATCATCAAAACATTGCATTTTGATAGGATCACCTATTTCTTGTCAACAGTAAAATTTTCATTGTTTTTCTAGGCGTTAAAACGCCTTTTAAATATCTCTGAGTGATTACCTGCAATTAATCAGTTATTACTCAGTAAAATACTCTGAGGAAATCTCTTCCTTGTCTTCCAACCCACAGTGCATAGGTTCTTAACTTGAGGCCATGGATAAATTTCTCTATGTCCATATTAAATTTCAATTCGTTAACATGTCATTAATTACAGTTTAAAGATTCTCTAAATGCAAAATTTCCAAGGACTAAAACTCAACAGTTTTTGAAATACATTTAACAGCAAGGGCTTTTTTTTTTTTAAATGGGAAACCACCTCATCCAAAATGCCAGTATTCTCTAATTATGCTTATCAAGAAGCTGGTCAGTGTTTCATTGAGGTTCACAGGTTTTACTGGTTTAGATTTTTTTAAAGTTAATTTTGTGTAAGTTTTAGAAACACAGATAAAATTTTTAAAAATATCCAGTATGGATTTTAATTAAGTCGAAGGCTAAGAGTCTCAGCAACATGCTTTACTGTATACTGTAGACATCCATAAGGGATTTAGGAGACAAATCTGCTTGAAAAGTACACAGAAACACCATTTAGTAAATACACCACAGCAAATAAAATCTTAGCCTGAAAGCTAAAGGTGTACAGATGAAATGGGAAACATCCATCTTATAAACAAACAGTATTTCTGTGATAAAAGCACTGAAGTATTGTCAAGTACAGCTGCATTGGAAAGAGCAATGTGAAACGGCAGTAAAAATTTTAACTGGTCATCTTCAGCAGGAGGATTGTTCAAAAAGGGTCATGTATGTGGATAAAATGCTTTTTCTAGAACTGAGAATGACTGATGCTTTAGCAAATATATGGATGTGTGGAGAGAATCTTGTGCAACTATTCCAACTGTTCTATTTTTAACACCAAAGTCTGGAATTAGGAAGGTGATTCGTCTTGTAAGTGAAAGAGATGAAAGCACACATGTAATCTTCCACCTCCATGTGACCCACACTGTACATTGATGCAGACCAATAACTCAGCCTATCTTGAAAGTCTGCCAAAGTAAGATTTCTTGGATCTCTCTTCATTCCCCAAAGAGCTGAAATTCTGAAAAAGATTATCTGTCCTAAATATAACATGTTAAGAAAACCACTTTTGCCAGCACAGAATTCTCAAGATAATCCCCAGGATCTGTGACCCACAGAAAATCACAATCAGAACAAAAACAAAAGTTCAATTTAATTTTAAATATGTATTCTCCAATACTCTTTCCAGACCAGACTTGGTCTCACCTTTGGTCATAGGACAGGGCCATGGATCGGATTCCAGCATCACACCCTGGGTAAGCAAAGAGCCGTTTGAGGTCCCACACCTGCCAGACCATGACAACCCCATTGTCTCCACCTGTGAGCAGATACTGTCCATCCCGACTCAGCTGAATGGCCTGGGGGCAAAACACAGGGAGATTGTCAGATAAATGTGTGTGCTGCTCTCATTTCCTCAATTTTCCTTTCAATAAAGGGTTTCATACTGATAGCTGAATGTCCAGGGAGACTTTGGTATCAACAAAAACTTTTGGGAAGCAACATTATTGTTATGTTATTTTACCCAGCAAGAGAATTAATGCTACTATGCACAAATCTCCAATACATTAGATGTTACTAGTTAAGTCTCACCTTACCTATGATTTATTCCATGTTCCAAAGATGCAATATGAGGTCAGCCAAAGAAATTTACTCTTCTAATTAGCTAGATTTACAAGATGCAGCAGCATTGGCATTAAAATATATAGCACCTGACATTCCCCCAAGGGTCTTTAATACCAGCCTAACAGAAGCTGAATGTTGACAGGAACGGAACTCTTATATGAATCACTAAAATTAATTTAGACCAGCACTTTTAGATTCCTGCACTGGGTTAATAAAAGAATGATCCACCTGTCTTAACAGAGACTGTGTTTCCTTTTATCATCCATCCTGAAACTGCCTGTGAAAAATTCAATGGAATATACCCTCTTTTGTATGCATCATGGGGACTGATAGCAAATCTGTATTTGAAATCTGTATTTGGGAACCAGATCATAAGAAAGATGGGATATCATTGATTTTCAGAGTCAAGATTTCTTCAAACAGGAATCTTTAATCTATTTCAGTACTTCTTCTGTGCTATTGGGAAAAAATCAAGATACACACTGAATACCCAGAAGAATGATTTTCCTTCTTTGCCTGAAAACTATACCAGATGATACTATCAGATATTAAATGGACAGGATTCAGGAGAAATCTTTCTTAAAGGAAAGATTTTCCCAATGTAAATAAGAGAAAATGGGTCTTAAGAGAACAGAACTTGAAACTTTATTAGAGCAAGTGCTAATTTATGGGTGAGAAAGACCATGACCCATCTAGCCCAGAGGTCTATCTCCAACAAAGGCAGCAAGAGATGCTGCCAGCCTGGTCAGCATACAGCCCTCCCCCCCTGTGCACCACAGCACCCAAAATCACTGAACTAGGAAGATCAGAAAGTTCCTGTTCCCTTTAGTATCTATTTATGGAAATGCTGCCCATGAATTTTCTTAATCTTTTTTTGAGCCTGCTGATGCCTTC
Source organism: Lonchura striata (assembly GCF_050655825.1). Classification (NCBI taxonomy): domain Eukaryota; kingdom Metazoa; phylum Chordata; class Aves; order Passeriformes; family Estrildidae; genus Lonchura; species Lonchura striata. Next base: position 62,032,460 of record NC_140706.1, read on the forward strand.
TGAGGGGGGAAAGAAATTGGCAGTTTACCACAGACTTTTTCCCTGTTTTGAGGTATCCTATCAATTTCAGCAAGTACACCACAGGTCTCATATTGTGGAGTTTCCTGAATAAGAATTCTCTATTCATCTCAGGCATTGCCTTCATCACTCGGTAAACTTTTAGCATCCCCCACCTCAAAAAGCATGGAATGAAGCTGGTTCCCAACACTAACCCTTGGATGACTCTATGACTGACTTTTCTCACAGCATGTGAGCATTTTTAGCATGTGCATCTCAGTAATTATTACTACAGAAACCCTGAGGAGGATAAAAACTTCATCTGAAAGGAGGCTCTGCCCTGCTGCTGTGCAGAAAAGAAATATAAGCAGTAAAGGATGCCAGGCCCTGATTTTATAGCCTCACCCTCTAACTGTCCAGGAAAAATAAAATGTCTGCAGCATTTTCCAAAGAAACAAAACCAAAAAGTTGAGTGGATTCTCTCATGTCCTTCTGGAATGACATCAGCATGAGCCAACAGCAAGATCAAGACCCTGAAACTACATTTCAGACCATCATTAATAATTCCAGTAAGCCCAAACCTTTTCCTATGCTCTCGTCCTGTTTTCAGGGGCCTCTTCTTCACTCTCTTTCTGACTTTTGCTCCTCAGCTTGACTTCTGTTTTTCCTTCTCTGCTCTCTGCTTTTAGATTTGTCCACAATACTCAGCACAGGAACAGCCTGTCCTTGGTTCTGCTCTTCTTTCTCCTTTGCTTCCTTATTAGTTCTTCCCTTTCCTTGTCCAGGGTCACAACCATCACATTGCTTGCCGTGTATCTTTTGTGCACCTCTTTGTGAGGGATGATTGCAGATGTTCAGTACAGAATGAGGATACTAAGCATTATCTACAAATGTATTTAATTTAAGGTTTGTGAATTAGCTAAATTTGGGCAGGTTTTCAATGAAAGACACACCCTTCACATCAGGATTAATTTGTGATAAATTTCATCTGGCCCAATTTATCAATAGAATGATGTAAGAATGGAGGATGTTCAGAGCAATGGCTTTTAAATTCCATAAACACACTCTCTACAAACAAACAAACTGATTATTTTTGACTACAACATTGTCAAGGCAAGGATGAGATGATAGTCTGCAAGTAAAATTCCAGCTCAGAGATTTAAATTTAGGAAACAGTAGAAAGAACCAAAGACAGGATTTTGCAAACATCTCTCTACAGAATCTGTAATTATTTTGGCACTTGCAGTCTCTGCTTATACAGGTTTGCAAATATGCAAAACTTTTTACATACTTCAGGGAAAGGAAGTTTGGGGCTTTTTTTAACATAGAGAATTTGCAGCACACACAACACAAAAAATCAGAGAAACTGAAACACAAAGATGCTAAGTTCATGCAACACTGAAGTGTTTATACAGACTGCTGACAAGCCTAGAAACCAAAATATACAGTGTGTGTAAGATACTGCTTTGTGAGCAGCAGTAACTGAAGTCAGACATATTGCACATCTGTATTTTTCTATTGCTGCACTCTATTACTGTGATGCCAAATACATCCTGTAAGAATTATACGATGTGCGACACTTAGATTAAGCTAGAGCTTCTATATTATGTTATAAATTTTAAGTGTTTACTGCAACAATTCCCAAGGAGTCAGAATGGATCACATTTCTGGACTTTTATTTCATACAATAACTTTAAAAGGAGTGTAATTGAAACATAAACATATGGTCTAAACAAAATGTAACACTGAGCAAAAAAGAAAAGATGATAAACCTATTTCAGCTGTGTTTTGAACTAAGATGACAAAACATATATGCAAATTTACACACAATAAAGCAGAACTTGTAGAGTTTTTCCGACCACAGCTAAGTATGGAAAACAGAATACTAACGAAGATTAGAATTGTGTATTCTGAGTTGAAGCTTCTTCCTCTCCCCACAAAAAATAAATGTTGCTTCTGTGATTGTTGCTATCAGAAACGTGCTAAGCACCTCAAAAGCACAGGCCTAAGGAGCTTGAAAACTTTAATTTAAAGACTGTCTTAGAAGAGTAGAGTAAGAAAGGGGCAGAAAACAAACTGGTAAGACTGAAAATTATCTAGAACTAGCATGCACTGAGTGGATTATCACAAGATCTAACTAACCACAAAAGTATTAAAGAGATTATTCATTAAAAACAAAACTCAATATGGGGTAGTTTTCTTCTCTATAACAATAGCAGCCTCCTAAGGGTATTTCCAAATTGCAGTGAAGACCGTGACAAATAATTATTTGCTACACATATAAAATTCAGCTGATGAAAATCCATTAACCTTATGGTTATGGTTCACTTGAATTTTATACTTGAGGCTTTTACTGAAGAAATGCTATATTAAAAGGCAAATTAAAGCCATTAATCTTTAACTCTTCCACTACCTGCAACATGCAGTAGGTTTTGTGATCTTTTGATTAAATAAAGTACAGGCTTTGAACCCTTACTAATACTGATGCAATTTTACTAAGTCATTGACTTGTCCTGAAGAAAAAGATGTTGATTTATTTAATTTTTATTGTTTATAAATAAATTTCTCAGTCACTTGCCTATGTATATATATATATATATGTATATATGAAGGGATGAAGGAATGAATGAAGGGATGAAGGAATGAATGGAAGAAAAAGATAACCTGTCAACATTTCAGTTTCGTCATATGCCCTTCAAGATTTAACAAACGAAAGAATGCTTTTACTCCCAAGTACTCCAGCTGGTGTAGAGGGTGACATGAATCAATTTTACTGTTCTGCTTTTCCCCAGCGTAGTTTATCTGCAATTCTGCTAGGTATGAAACTGAAACAACCCTGCAACTAATCTTTCTCACAACATGAGCTTCAGACTCTCAAATAATCCCCAAAGCACAGAATTTCAGCAATGTTCTAAAAGCTGCATTTCTGACTTGTATTTCCCTGGAAAGTCTCAAAACTTTGCGCAAATCCCTTTTAACATTTCAGGTTTTTGAAAGGCAGTGCTTTGTAAAAAGGCAGAGCTGACACTGTGACAGCCCTGGCTTACAGCAGCAGGAGTCTTGTGGGTACTTACACATTTCAAAACAGATTCAGGAAAGGAAAATAAATTGGTTCCTCTGGGTGAAACAGCTTACAGTCTTTGTTTAGGATAAAATAACTTTACCTCTCAGAACAAGCAGACCATTTAGAGTTAAAGGTATTCATTATGATATCTAAACACTACATGGTAGATGTACTGTGATACTGTATTGCTAAGCTTCACTGAGCAATACAGTATTTAAAACAAAAACAGGTGGAAGGCATTGATTAGACCCTGAATTTCCCCAGAGGTTCTGAATTTTTTCTGGCAGTTTTCTAGCACAAGAATACAAGAAAGAAAATGAGAATGTTGATTCCAACGTCACTATTGAAAACTGCTAGTTTTACCAATAACATCCTGAAATACCGGCCCATAATGACACAGGAAAACCAAAGCTGTTATATTACAAATTCCACACTTATGACCTTTTTCCTTCCCTTTCTATGCTCCCCAAGCAAAATCCAATGAGGAGAGTTTGTCAGCACAGCCCATGGGTAGGTACTATTCATTTTAAATGCCCCACTTTAATCATGCACTTGCCACTCTCCTTCAGCGATGATGTAGTGCAGAAGCACTGGCAGAGACGCTGTAGGTTGTTTAAGCATAAAGCTCAGCTCTGACCACTGGGACAGAAAGAAAACAAAACAAAACAAAATAAACCCCAAACCCCTCTACAAACATAATTCTGGCCCACAGAGAGCAGAACTTCAATTGCCTCCAGCAACATTCCTAAAGTTGTGGGTACTGACTGAAACACTACAGAAATTGTTTTAGCCGGCAAGGGATTTCTAGATATTTTACAGATTTGCTGGCCTAGCTGACAACATAATCACAACTGAAAGTGACAGATTATCAACATTATTAATGTAAAAAGAGAAAACACTCTGATATAGCCTTGATTTATGGAAAGAACTCTGGGATGAAGGGTAGGCTGAAAATCTCAGAAGTATTTGTACAAGGACAGCCAAAGGTAAAATTTCAGGGAATTGATGCAAAAATCAACATTAATTTGGAAAAAATGTCTGGGGACAGAAATATATACATTCTTACTTCATATCCCCAGCCTCAAACCAGCACCTGTGTCTGCCACAAAACACAGAAGTCAAATGCCCCCTAATCCCACTAGACTGCACTCTCACTATGGAAAAGGGACCTACACAGAGAGTTATTTCTTCATATTCCACCACCAGCACAGCTGACATTCACCATGGATGACATAGGGATAATGGATTAGGAGAGCATAGTAGATGATGGGACTTTTAGAAGGTTTTAAGTGGAATGAAGTGAACTGTACCAGATACTTCAGAGCTAATGAAGCAATTCCATACAAATCGTAAAGTGCAAATAATGAAGATCAAAATTCTTTAAAATATATAGACACATTCTTCCATCTTTAGCATGGAAAGAAGTGCTCCAAATAGCACAACAGTTGAAAGAACGGTAATAATTCTGTAAAACAAACATGATGGCAGAGAGGGATTTTCTTCCTGACATGTGTAATCCAAACAAAGGAAAAACTTTTGAGAACTTTCACCTCAAGGGAACATTGGAAATCCCAGCAGCTGAGTTCCTGGTATCTTCCATCAGATTATGAAAATCAGCTTGGAGGTGTGGTACTGCAGTACAGCTGGCAGCTTCTGTTCTGTTTCATAGGTACTATTACCCAGAAACTGTCAGGAGACCTTCATTTTGTATTATAAAATAATTTTTATAAAGCCATAGGCTTAAAATGCCTCCTGCATAGTTTTAGACTTGCTCCAGGGTCTCTTGCAGCTAAAGACGTGGAACTCTGCTGCCTGCTGCACAAACGCCAAAGAGCTAAAAGAGCTGAAGTACAGACATATCCCTATAAACTTCCTGGAGCTCAGTGCAACACATGCTATCTAAATCAGGATGCAGGAGTGCAATCAGAGATGCCAAAAGAAAGGGAAAACTAACATCCAAAATAACATGTCCACTGACCTCCTGCCTTCAGACTCAAAAGCAAAGATGCAGCACAGCCTCTCCTGGTCAGCACTTAGTAATATTTGTATTCTTCAGCTCAAGGAAATGCCTACACAGTATTCCTTACTTTATGAACAGAGTTATATTACAGTTAAAACTGTAAAAAACACTTCCTGGTGTTATTAAGAGTACATGGTCCCCTTAATTTTTTTCAGAATGTGAAACTATGCTATGGTTTGGTACCACATATTCATGGTCTGGCTATAGAAAGAGTCTCCACACAACTCCAGCATTGACAGCTTTTCCCCATGCAGCTGACAGCAAACACTTGAGGACACTCACCCTTATCTTGTCATCTGTTTCCATGGTGGCCTGCAGTCTCCCATTCACACTGAACACACAGAAGAGGCCATTTTCATAATATATGACACAGTGGCCTTCTCTGGAAGCTTGAATAAGTTTTGGTCTCAGGCAGCTTTCCGGACCTTGTAGTCTTTCAGGACCTTCTAACGTCCTCAGTAGATCTCCATTCATAGAATGTATGAGACATGGTCCTTCTAGTGAGACAGAATAGGATCTCAGGTTATTGATTTATATGCTTAATTAAAGACATCATTTTTCAAATAGTAAGTCATGACTTCTATGTAAATAATCACTATTATACTACTTTATAATGGTTGTTACCATGTTTAGGTGAATTGCCTATGACTTCAAGGGTGCCAGACACTAAGATAAACAGCTTATCCCTTGAAAGCTTTGCATTAAGGTATAAGCACCTAGATTGCCTTCTGTGGATTTTCTTTTAAAGCAGGTAGTAGTTAAATTCAAGAGTTAATTTTGAGATTATTTAATTTTGAATAATTAAACATACTGAACCTTGAAAGGAGATTATCAAAACACAGACACAGAGTAAGAGTAATGAATTTGCATATGTAGGTATTCTACAAGTGTATGTTCTCATATTAAGATTGTAAGCCATACACAACCCACTAAATATTTGCTTTTTTAACATATTCTGACAAATATCTGCTTTGCACATAAGCCACACGAGTCACATGCGTAACAGAGAAATGTACACAGGTACAGACCACGAGTACACCCAACTCTGAAGTGTCTCTGAGTAGCTATTTTAGAAACACTAAAATAGAAAGATACTAATTTCAATAAATTTACAGTTTAAAAATAATGGTGGACAATTAAGCAAATAAGAAAATTATATAGAATATCCCCAGAAACAACATCCCTCTTTATAATTTGCCTGCTAAAAGCAGGTCTTTGAGAATACAAGTGGAGCATATTAGAGGCTCTGCAGCCAAGCTGAAAGAGCCTGAATGGAATTACCAGTAGTTTATACACACCCTCCATCAAACAAACAGTCCAGCACATTCTCTTTCTCTCAATACTAATTTTTGCTTCCCCTTTTTGAGAAGTTATCCATAACAGCCACTCTTCAACATCCTGGCCCTCAAAGGCTGTAACCAACTATTCTATATGCAATTACACACTGGATAAACAAACAGAAGTAACAATCAGGAGGGAAACTGATGTGGTTGCCTTTTTTTATAAACATCTGAACAATCCTCAGTTTCAATGTGTTTAAAAAGAGGTTTCAGATTCCACAGCAACTAAAAAAAAAAGGTTAGAAATAAAACCACCATAAAGTTTATAAATTCAACCACCTGAGACTATATTCCTCTTGGCATTAGGATTATAGCTGCACAAACAGAAAGATATGACAAGAGCTACCTTACCTTTTGAACCACTTATTACCAGGCCAAGCTCAGCACAAATGGCAGCACAGGTGATCTCATAGTCATGTCCTGTCAGAACAGCTCGAGGAGTTGCAAAATCACCTTCAGTGAAAAAACAATAGAAGTAATTTTGGTTACAATTTATTCCCAAAATCACTGCTTTCCATCACTGAAGCACCTTCTGTTTCCTTGCTCTTTAAGTTGATGTTGCTTACAAATCACTTCAATGCTCCTGTTTGCATACAGGAGTGTTGCACTCCTACCTGTGTAGTGCAGCAGCAGCACTCTGCCTGCATATTTACTAACACGCAGTAATATGGAAGTCAGGTATGCAGTAAAACCAACGAAAGTTGGTTTCCCATCTCTCTTTCTCCCTCTCTAATTTATATTTTCTGGAAGGAGAGATTTAAGTAAATTACTATCCTACAACAGGCATTAGTAAATGCAAGCATCACTAGAGTAGCTATCAAGAGGAGACACCTAAAGTGCCCAAAGATGAAAGAAAACTTTCAGTGAATGATCTTATTTTAAACTAATAACAATGCTGAAACCTCAACTTGAAGTCTAGTTCTTTGCAAGATCTGGAGTTGGTCCACAGTCAGTATGAATTTCTGATGAATTTGTAAAGAAGTCCCACTCCAACCCAACATTAATGCTCCTATTAGACATTTCCCTGCTACAGGAACTGTATTTTTTGGTACTTCTCTTTACAATCAAACATATATGAATACAATAAAGAAAAGAAGAATTGTACAACTGGCACATTTTAAGGAAAAAAACATTATTCTCCAGGTCAAGGCAGAGAAAGGGTAAGCAAATGCTATAAAGCTCTTTAAATAGTTTTATATCTTTGCTCATAGGTTATTCATTGCCCTCTTCAGGAGTGCTGGCATTTCAAAAAATCACAAAGCTATTTCTGTATTGTTATTTTGTATTACCATATAATTAGCTCGTTCATAGCATTCTCCAAAGCATTTAAACTCCAAAGGATGTTTCTTGGGCAATGCTAGCATGCAGTTTTCAAAAGGTTTAGATGAGTTTTTAAGCAGCAGGGAGTAATTTCACTTCACAATGAATGATGATATGTGAGACACCAACAAAGTAGTAAAGTAGTGGTAAAATCAACCTCTTTTTTTACTTGAAAAAGAGGAGATGGTTTTACAAAGACACAGAGTAATAGCGGTACCAATTGACTCCATTAGTTACTAAATTAGCATCAATCAAATTACATTTGGGGTTGAATGAATTATTAGGACTTGCACATACACAAAATCATGAGAGTAAACTTATTGCTTACAGCAACTACATTATTATGGGCTTTATCTGCATAAGACTGTCAGCAACTACATCCATTAAAAAAAAAAAAAAAACAAAATAACAAAATGACCCAACCCAAATGAAAAAAAAAGAAAAAAAACCCAGACTAAGTAGTATCTTTAATTAACTTAGGATTTGAATAGATACTGTAAAAGAAGAGTCCTGTGAAACATCAGGCTGACTCCTTTGATAAGAATGTCAAGTATTTAGGGGTTTCCAAGCCTGATTTCCCAAATAATGGGGTCAACTTAAAAGCTGGTCATAGAGCAGAACAGATTTCTTTAAAAGCTTTTAAACTGTTATTGGTTCAAAAGATTGTCATGGTTTTCAATAATGCAAAGAGAAAATTTTATTTTGTTGCTGGTTTAAGGGGCACCACTTCAAACTTTTCTAAATTGTTTTAGGAGAACAGACTCCCAGACCCTTTTGAAAAGCTGGGGAAGTGACTTCAAAGGGAAGAGAGTCTTTGTCCGCTAAGCAGGTTTATGACCACTGATGCAAACCCTAAGTAAGGGCTGAAAAGAACACTCAGAGAATCTTTATGGAGATTCTTAAGGAAGATGAACAAGTCAAATGAAATTAAAGATAGTTCAAATCCTAGCACTAATAACCAGGCCACAATAGTTTTACAGATGTGCTTTTCTCAGTGTAAAATATAGTGATATCCTCAGACTATCCCATCACAGGATCGCTCCTCGGAGCTGAATTCTGTAACATTCTTAATGCCACAATAAAGTTACTTTCCAGTAATGGACAGAATACTTTACCTTTGCAGCAACTATTCAAATTATTTCAAAAGAACCCACCTACATTCAAAAAAATTTCCCATAGAAAATAACATACAATATCACTCTTACTTAAGTGACTAAAGTACATTTTAAATCATAAAACTCAAGCTTCAGAAGATAAAAGAAGAGCATGTGATATCATGTCAGCCTGTGGTGATATATCAGTGAAAAAATGTTAGGCTTTTAAAAAGGAACAGTGGGATTACAGCAAAGTCAAAACTTTCTTCCAGTTTAATGACATCCAGAAGAAAAGCCTTACTGTAGAGAACAAGAAATTGGTTTATATTACTGGGTCTCTCTTTGCTATTTTTTTCAGCTTTGGTGATGTTACAATAAAAAGCAGGATCATGACATTCTAAATCTATCAGCAAATTCCTGAAATGGCCTCTTTCTTTATTTTCAGCACTAAACTGTAGAAGATGAGCGAAACACAAGAAGTCATTTGAAGAAAAATATCTTCCTAAAAATAAACTAAACAAGAGATTAGCTAAAAATCTTACTTCACAATTAAATATGAGATACTCTTTCTACTATTTATGGGTAAGATAATATTAGGCAACACATTAAAATATAAAATATTTGACTGTGCTCCTTTTTATGTTTTATACTGAGAAGAGAGTTAATTATTATGTCACAGAGACCTAAACCGCCATTTCTAAATTATTCTCCGATTGCAGAGGCTGTGGGGCACTTTTAAAGGGCAAATTAATTATGCAATTTTATGTCAATACAAAATCCTAATCAAATGAAGCATCAGTTAATCTGACTTTTTACCTATTTCTTGCAAAAGTGATTGAGTGCCTTCTTAGAATGATACATCAACAAAACCAAACTATATATGTAAGAAAGGCCTTCTAAAATTAATTTTTTAATTTTCCCAATATGGAAGTTGCTTTTTATGATTAAAAAATAAGGAAAACAATAAAAGGTTTGAAATAAACATGGGAAGTACAAATGTATGTACAGAATATAAGACATCTGGAAAAAAATGCTCTCAGCAAAATGTAGGTAAATCAAGAAAACTAACTTGCTGCTAAGGTCCTATGTTGACTATATAAGAGGTTTTAGACTTTAATTGCATCAAAATTATAACTGTCAAATATTATATAAAGTCTGTGCATTAACATAATTTATAGATCACATAATTGGCCAAATGATTAGAACCCCATTTCACTGGCACAGAAAATTACCTGATGGATGAGAGATCTTACTCAAGTGATACCACACAAAATCCTTGAAGTATTCCTAAAGCTTCCATTTGAATAATCTTTTCTTTGTAAATAAGAATTCTTATATAAAAATATAATATTTTTATGTTGTATAGCAACTCCATTGTTGTCTGGCTCTTCATGTGACACTCCATCAGCATTTCCTCTTAATTCCTTCAAACTACTTCCCATCTGGTCAGACTTATTTTACCACAAAAAATACAACCTTATGCCAAGATGTAAGTTTTGGTTTTGTAAAAAAAAAACTTCAACCCTGTATTTTCTGAAAAAGGAACACCATCTTTGAACAATGTATCATTCTATCCTGAAGCAAGGTCTAAATGTGCAAAGCACAGGAGATCCTATAGTTCAGTATGGAAACAATACATTAGATTTATCTTGTAGTATTAATTTCAGTAAATATAAGCCAGGAGGGCTTATTATACTTAGCTCAGTGTCACTCAGTGCAACAAATGACCAACATTTAATCAGTATTAATGAGAGATTTTTCATAAATGTTGTGTCACAGAATAAGGACGAAGATCTACCAGGCCTTCATAAACTGGATATTACAATTCAGAATTCAAAGGTCAATAATTCCCACTCTCTTAATTCCTACACCATGTGCAACACAAAACTTTCTGGAACAGGTTCTCCCTAAGTGGGGATTCATTTGCTGCAAGTCCTGGAAGTCATTCAGCAGGACTCCTCCCACTGAACCCAGGCCTTTTTGAAGCCCCTGGAAAGTATCTGCAGGTGAATATTCAGGGTCAGAGTACACTGATATTTTAATATTTGCACCATCCTGACTTCATAAACTGTTACTTAAATGGCAGCTTTGAAGTTTTAGAACACCGTCGTTTTGTCTGATAATGTTCTAAAACAGGTTTACAAAGGGGCTTTTTTTTGTTGTTTTTTAATACTAAAAAAAAAATTTATTTTCTTCCTATTTCTCTCTTTTGGTTTATAATACCATTACTAGTGAGTTCAAGAAATACAGACAAAAAACCTGAACAGAAAAAACAGAAAAAGAAAAAAAAAAAAACCCACAACAATCAAGCAATTATTTCCATCAGAAATAGCAGCTATTGAGAAATTGTTGTAAGATAAATTAAGATAACTACATCTAGTTAAAACCTATATGGTATTTCATAACTTGGGCAAAATATAATCTGGGATGAGAGGTTTCCTATGAGAATTCCACTTAGTTTGGCATATTTTAATGATTGTTTTATTCCCCCCTATTAAAATACATCAAAGTAATATTCTAAAGTCTTTGCTTGAGCTATTTGATTACTTTTATAAAGGTAATTTCAAACCAATACTACTGCCAGTAGTATATTGTACTACAGAGATGCTTACACTTTTACCAATGTAAGTGGGAGTGCTGGTGGCATACACCAAGTTCAGAGAATACACAGGTTAGCTGTCTTTTTACAGGTAACTCTTTAAACCAGATACTTTTTCAATGAGGCAGGCCATAACTCCATTATCTCCATGGTGCTAGCACTACTACTAGAATTTCAATCCAGAAACACTTAAAAAATAATTTCTCACCCAAGTCAGGATTCTTGTATTGATCAAATAATTTTTATAACATTTATGCTGTGATATCTTCTGCACTACTCTGTTCTGTCTTACATGGTATAGACTTGAAACTGAATGGGGATTTTTCTCAGCAACCAACCAAGGTAAATAAATGTGATGCATTAGTCCATCATCCCACAGCTCTGTATATGATGCACATTAAGGTTGCATTCATTTACCATCCGAATGTAATTCTTTTTACCACATCAACTATGTTGGTCTGTGTTGCAACAAGCAGTACTAAATATCTTTATCCTGTTGGAAATTCCATGCATCCCACTTTAGTAACACCTGAGGCTGGATACTGCCAAAAGAGCAGCATCCAAACTCCTTCTGTGTTTCCAATCTCAAAATACATACATCCTTGGTTGCCTCAAAACTTGCTCTACAATGATTATTTGAATTACTGATGACAAGTCCTGAAGCACAATCTCTTAGCTAGCTGAAAACAAGTATGATAGAAATAGTACATTTAATACCGTAGGACATACTTTTAGCTAAAACAAATATTTATGGCACACAGACTTACATGCTTATCACTGCCAAGACACTGTGGCTACTTAGCTGCTTTTCAATCTGTGAATGCTACTGCAAGCTCTTTTCAATGAAGACCTTGTACCCATAGGTATCTATAGCACAACTTTTGGTATTATATAAATACAAAAATTATCTGGCTTGTATGGAGATATCACTGCAGATTTCCAGATATACCAGAATTCATCCACCTGCTATTCCTCATCTTTTTTCCAGTTTAAATATGTGGAAGGTAGAACCATCATTTCTATGTGATTTACAGAGTACTTGGAGGCCTCCATACAATGAGGTTCAATGAGGCCTCAAACTCTTTGAGGTATCAATGTGTTACAGCTGAAAGAAGAAAGGACAGAGACCTTTTGTGGCTGCAGAATTTAAGACGCTGCTCAGATTCACGCAGATTGCCCCAGTCGTTTTTACCTGTGAAGCTACAGGGAACTGTGGGACCATTCACAGCATCAGGGGCTTTCATGGGGCTTTCAAGGCTAACACTGACTAATGGGATAAATGTTAGGTAAAAGAATATTTAGTGGTTGCTGTGACTTTCAAAAACATGTTACAGATACTTTTTCCAAGCTTTGTGTATCCTCTCTATGATACACTTTGTATTGAATTGGACTTCCAACACACATAGAAAAATGTAACCCTGTGCTTGTTAAAGCCCTTTAAGATAAAAAGAGAAAAATACTCAATTTCTTTTTATAGTCCCACTTAACAAAACACTCCTGGAACTATTTCTGTTTAAGTTTATATGTTGAACTTAAATTCACATTGTATTTTATCATTTTAATTTCAACAAAAATATACAAATTGTACTACTATTTTTTTTATTTTTTTTTTTTTTTTTTTTTTTTTTTCCTCCAAAATGTGAATAGGTATTTTTAATTTTTTACTGTATAGTGCTTAGGATCCATTCTGGAGATCAGCTTCAACTGGATGCCAGCAGATGGTGCTGAAGGACTCTAGCTTTACATGCAACATTGTCCTGTCCTGCCATTTTTGAGAAACAAAGAATATTTGTTCCATCTGTAGTAAAACAATGTTACACTAATACTGAATTATTTACTGGATTTTTTTTAAGAAGCGTTCACACAATAATGTATAAAATGTGTGTGCAGGAGTAAAAAAATAAAAGTGCTCTTGAGCACCTAAAGGAGCATGTGCAGACTGTCCTAAAATTCAGTGCTGGGGCAACACTTTTTGCCTACCAGGCTCAATTCAGTGGACTATCTCATTTATAGCAGGAATTTCAAACATATTTTATTATTTTGAGGCTCTGAAAATTTTTAGCTATTCTGGTAGACAGAAAGTAACAGTAATAGGAGAATTTCCATTACTAACTATCCTGATTAGTGATTTATGGACATTTTGATACTCCTGCTACCTAGAATGATAAATGAAAAAGGGAACACTAACAGGTAAGCTTTTTGCAGATACTTCCCAATTCATTATTTTAAGAGAAGCTGCTGGTAAGGAAATTACTTTTTAAAATAATGACTAGAATTCTAAATAAATATTTATACTATGAACATTTAGAAATGTGGACCATCATCTTCTCTAGTACCATTGGTTTTCAAACAAATTTTGAAAATAGAAGCCCAGATCATGCAGATCTGGCAACCAAGACATAGGTTAATTCAAGACGAGGATGAGGGAAGAAGGCAAAGATGGGTTTTTTGGCTACTGAGTTAACAGCAGACAAATTACCTGCTTGCAATCAGTGCGACTGTTCAATGTGTGCAGAGAGAAGCATCTACACAAATCCTCACAGAATTCAACTTTACAGGATTAGTGTGTCTTAGTACAAAGAAATGATAACAACATTATTCTTAACCAACACAAAGATGCTCCTCAGGTATAATTTCAAAATTTAAATTGCTTGCATTATCCACTTTAATTATGAAGCACTCACAAGAAGTTTTAATTTTCCAACTGAAAAATGTCTGCAGCAGTTGATGAAATACAGATGTTTTATCTTTTACCATAATTACCAATACAATTAAAAATAATTATTTCTCTAGTCTCAAGATCATAACTTTAATGTTAATAATTATTTATAATTATTTTATAATACCTACACTATACATATAATGTATATGTATATATGTATAGTATATATATTATGTACTGTACATATAATATATATATTTAATAATAATAATGTAAAGTGATAAAAGTCTTCAAATATTTACTTAGGAATTATAGCTAAATAAAAACCAAAGAAAAATGCAGTTTCTTTTAAAAGTAGCTTGGATAGGAGCAAGACTGTTTTTCAGCAAGACAATAAATGTGATTAATTTTGAATCCTTTGGGAGATGTTGTATTCTATAAATTGAAAAGATTATGCATTTTAAAAATTTGCATCTGAGGGAGATATTCTACACATTTTCAATAGCAAAACTGTTCAGTGAATCTTCCAAATTCAATCTTAGTTAAATACAGTAATTGTATTTTTAAATATGAAATCAGACACATTCGTGTGAGTCCTACTACACAGCTACACCATTAAACCCATTTATTTCCCACACTTCAGAATACCAGAATATAGTACCCTCTAAAAAATATAAAGCTATGTAATGAAAGCACCCCCATAGTCCTCGTGATGCAAATGTGATACATACAGAGAGTAACATTTTCTAGTTTTATGGGCTAACATAAAAGAGGTAATATAATTTGTTTTATTCACATATGTGTGGAAGATCAGTGCAATAACTCAGAAGAGAGCCCATTAGTATTAGCAGTAGTGATACAGTTACACATGGACTACATTTCATAGCACTGAAGATTTTTATCAGACAAACCTTAATTTCCTTAGCAAATAAAATTTCTAATGAAAAGTATTTTGTTTTTTTCAAAATATGAAAACTAAAATCTAATTGTAGATATTTGAAACCAACAGAACCATATTTTCATATTCCATTAATAAAGTCAAGAATAGCAGAAAAACACTTTAACTGGACTATAGAAATGCCTACCATTTTTTAACCACAAACCATTTTAGAAGCATTAACAATACTAAGACAAATTCACCACCATAAACCTCCCCTTCAAGAAAGTACACCCAAACAAAATAGCTACAGTGAAAATTCCAAAACCTTTAAGACGCAGATTTACATCCACTAACATTCATGATTGTCCTCTACCTAGTCCAGGTAGGTGAGGGATTATTAAAGAAAAGTGGAGAAAATAGGACATTCCAACTACAAAATCATGTGTTGGTAAAGGAATACTACAAGTATGTGTGTAGAAAGAGATTTGGTGCCTGCTAATTTTTAATATATAGGCGCTAGAGATGACTTTTTGGATGTAATATAACCAATACCACAAAACAAATAAAAAACCACTTTGCTGAAAGGAATTTACATGGAAGTGGCAAAGATATGAGAATGTTCAATACACTTTATAAGGGAGAGGTCAATGACAAGATAATTCCTGAAGTATTTTGTGGAAACAGGTTTCAATAGATACAGATCCTTCTGTACAAAGGATACAAAGAAAAAGGTAATAAGGACACTAGTGAATGCTCTACAGGGATAAGACAGACAAGATCCCAGCTGGCACAACTGAGAGTTCTGTGACTTTGACACAGGAAAGTCAGGCAGAAAGATCAAAATTAATGAGATATTTCTGAAACAGTGTAAGCAACAAGGTATGAGCGAAGAGACGAATCTCCGAGAGCCACGCATAGATGAGATGTAACTAACAAGGACATCAGAAATAACATTCTAAAAAAATCATGAAAAACATGCCAAGTTTTCTCAAGAAGTTGGTTTATTATTAAGAGCAAGCAATACCGCACAAATTACTTCAAGAAAAGGTCAGTTGCAGTCAGACAGCAAACCCAAGTAAAATCAGCACTGAAAACTTCTGTCTGAACTAGAGAATGCCTGAATGAGGTAAATGTTTGGTACTCAATTGGCTGATAATAGTGAGCTGAGGATACTGTGACAATGAAGCTACATAATCCCAGAGTTATAATAATTGTTTCATGGATATTGGGTGGGGTTCTGCAAGACTAAAAAAATTTTGTGTTGTTTAAGAAGCAGAAAAAAAGAAAAATTAGAGAATAGTCTGCTTAATCCCAACAAACAAAAAAAATACTGGCAGAACACTTACATTTTTATATATACACACACACAATTTCCTACAAGAAAACAAGGAGATGAGTAACAGCTGATTTGGATTTGTTCTGAACAAATCATGTCAAAGCTATTTTTTTCTTGCAATAGCAAAGTAACAGGACATGTTCAGGGAAACATCACATATTTTTACTTTAGTAAGAACTCCAGCACTGTTCCACATGAGCTATTTCTTAAGGAAAACAGGGAAGCAGACATTCAGAAGATACTATTATATATTGGAAAGCTATATTCGTTAAGCTATTCATTGTCAAAATGGTAAATGTATTGATGGGCATTCCTGAACTACGTATTAGATAACATTTCTTTCAATTACCAATTTAATAGAATAAGACTGCAAAGTATATTTTCAGATGAGTTGCTGCAAGGCTGCTGGAGGACAGGATAAAAATTCAAAGTAAATTTGACAAATTGGAGAAACAGTCTAAAAAAGAACTCATTTCAGGAAATTTGGAGATGAGATTTCATAGCCAAACTACACAGAGGAGACACAAGTGAATAGGTTCTTCAGAAAACACTGACATTCATACTAGCTTGTGCTTGCAAAAGAATTGACAGTGTCATGTTTTGAAAGAAACAGATATTCCCTGGGGATGTGAAAAGTACTGGTCTGTAAAACGGGTTGTTTTCTACTTATTACTGGAAAGGCTTCAGCTGCATTCCTGGGTCTACTTTGAGGAAGACAGTCAACTGAAGAGAGGAACACACAAAAAAAATCAGAGGTCTGGAAAAACATGACTTATGGCAAAAAACAAAGAATTGAGTTATTAAAGTTGGAGGCAAAGAATTCCAGGTCATGGCAATCCAAATAACTGGAAGTAGCTGCAAGAAGGAAATAATCTGTTCTCTACACAAAGGAAAAATAGGTAAAAGACAATAGAATGCAACTGCTGCAAAAAAACCTGGGTACTAGGCTGAACACAGGGAAAAGACTGATAAGGACTGGGCTTCTAAGGCCCAAAAAGGTATTTGCTGTAGTTTTTAAGGGAAGATTGGACAAACATCAGTGGAAATTGGTTTTGGCATAGTTAAGCCCTCATTAGGAAAAGAGAATAAATCAGGTGACCAAAGCTCCTGCCCGCCCTGTTTCCTATGGTTCTGTGATTACAATTCGATCCCCCAACCTAAGAAATGTCTAAACAGGAGTTGCTACTTGAGCTTCAAAGAGAAAGTGGGATCTGAAAGTGATGCTCACCATTTGTATGGAAATGAATTTTCTCATCTCTTCTACAGCCATCACACAATCCCTCCTCCCTCCCCCCACTTCTTGCCTGCCCCCCACATCCACCTCCTTAGGCTGGGCAAGGACAAAACACAGCGTCTTTCCACATCCCTCCCCCAGAAATCTACACACATTCTACCAAACAAGTCCTGGTGCATAATGTCACATCCCCAAGTGGTGCCTCTAAATATGCAGAAGCCAACTTTGTGTGCCACAGATCACAAGGAGTACTGAGGGGAGGGTCACATCCTCTCCCTCCTACCTCCCCCAAGCCAGCCACATGCCAAGGAGAGAAAAGGAAAAGCCCTTTGCACTATGCAAAGTGACTTTACATCTCCACACTAAATTTTGCTAATTAATGTGAAAGCAAAACAGCTCAAGGCTATTCCAAAGGATACAACTACTTCAGGTCCTCAGCTCTGCTCTGAATTATTCCAAGGCTTGGTCAGAAATTGTCCCCAGAAACATTTCTGCATCAGAAAAAGGCCTGTGCTCCAAAGTGAAGTAGTGCCATACGTTTACATTTTCAAAACAAATTAATTTAGAAAGAGGAAAACTCTACATTTGATCAAAGAGCATAATGAATTTTTTTTTTTGCATTTCAGGTTTTAATTTGAGAAGGAAAAAAATTATTTAACCTAAATGTAATCAAGCTGTTTCGTGAAGAATAAAATCGTTTCCAGCAGACATGTCCCATGTAGAAATTTCATATCTCTGAGACCTCAATTTGTCAGATTTGGTTTACATTGATCAGTGCATTTGAGAGGTATTGGGGAGAAACTAAATAAGAGAGTGAGACTCCATAGCTATAATTTCTTTTAAAAGTCAGCCTCAAAAGTAGAATATAAATAATGTAAATAATTAGCATTCCCGTAACATTTTTCCTCTGTTAACCCAAAACCAGAAAATTATTTCAATACAGTCAAGTCAGCTTGAGAATTGTCCTTGATAATATCAAGCCACTTATTTATCATGTGTGCCATAGCCCACCTGGCTTTTCAACTCAAGTATCATTCTAAAACATGTATGCACAGAGCCAAAGATCCAGAGCTCAGCTCTCTGAAAGTAATCAGACAAGTAAACCTAAATAAAATGTAACTGGTGGAATAATGGGTGCCTAATAGGATATTATTTAGAGTAGATAGATCATACCAGCCTGCAGGCTGATGTACATCTGAGGCAATAGGTGCCTCCTCTGAGAGGAGGAAAACAACACTACCTGGTTGAAATCACTTTTCCTTGAAATTACTCTGGCACCATGATTTGGTAAAGTACCATTAGATGCAAATTGCTGTGAAGTCATTTTAAGATGAACATTAGAGATAAGTAAATAGAGAATAAAAAGAGAAGAAATATCAACTTTGACAGTATATAACATTCCAGTGAATAGTGCTCATTGAAAGCATGAATTAACTATATTTTGAAGTAAAAGAACTATTAGCTTCAAATACAGAAAGACATTAGACTAGTTAAATATCAACATCCAGCAAATGGATGGAAGTTACAGCTGCAGTAACAGGGCTCAGAACCCAACAAATCTCCTCGTGCTTTCCATTTCTGACAAAATCAGAACTAAACAGAAACAGCTCCTTTCATTTGTCTTTTCAACAAAAATTTTTGACTGAACAGAGAAGCCTACAGACAGCTATTTCTGGGAAAAATTAAACACCCCAGATTACCATCTCTTTGAAGCAGGAACTGTCTATACCCATGTCTAGGACTATGTATAGTGCCACGAGATTCCAATTGATAACAGAGGTTTCCAGGCATGCAGTATCACAAAAATCCTTACATAAAGGCAGTTGATAAACACAGGAGTCATTGCAAATTCCTAGAAGTCCAAGTCTAATAGAACTACAAGCACAGAGATTTACCAGGTAGCTACTGTGTGATTTTAAAGAGCAGCTAGAATTGCCTGGCATTGCCTCTGAAAACTGCAAAATTCTAGTAACTTAGAAATCTGCATTAGAGAAGATAGCCAATAGATTGCAACAAAATGTACATATTTGAGTCCAATAGTAGGTACAGAACCTCAGCAAATAATCTGTTAGGGTGATCAAGGAGTCTGTAGCCTCAAGGTCTCATTCACAGAGCAGGCAAGCCTGGAAAGTGTGGGACAAGTACAACTTCTCAAGGCACACTTAGGAATCTACTAACTCTTTGGTGTTTTCAAGGTCTGCAAAAATAACAGAGTTTGCATTTTCTTTAAATTGATAGATTGCAAAATATGTATGAAGTCTTCACAGAGATTTTTTTTCCCTCAAGCAAAGCCATATTTATTTAAAGATGCTCTTAATACTCTGCTAGCCACTTCCCAGAAAAATCCCCATCTCTTGAACAGGGCTGCTTGGAAGGATAATAGGGATAGTTTTCACACATCATCTGCCTTAAGATTCTGTAACTGTGTGAACTGAGCTGCATCTTGTTCAACTTTTGAATAGCTTTCACAATCAACATCATATAATTTGCAAGTTAAATTCAGATATTTGTTCTGATATTGATTAGTTGTGCTTCTTCAAAGTCACTCACAGGATGCAATTTTCAGTCAATTCACCTCTGTGTTTCAAATTCAAATAACTCCAGATGAGTAACAGACTGAATATGGAACACAAAGCTCTACCAAACTGATTAATTTGGAAGATGTCAGGTATTGTTTTAATTATATAAAACTGTGTGCCAGCTATAACTGCAATACATGACAGATCTAATACCACTTCTTGCTTTCCAGATGTCCATTTTACCCTCTTCAGAGCAATTTTTACTACTATTTAAACAGGATCAGAGATTGAATGAAAGAAAATGAATGGAAGAAAACCTAAGAAATACTCTTCATAGGATAGAATATCCTTTTCTTACCCCTTTCCTTCAGGGCATTTTAT
This sequence comes from Lonchura striata, assembly GCF_050655825.1. NCBI lineage: Eukaryota > Metazoa > Chordata > Aves > Passeriformes > Estrildidae > Lonchura > Lonchura striata. The sequence goes on from NC_140706.1 coordinate 62,052,906, forward strand.
TTTTTGCTGAACAGGACTGCTGCTTGGATACAATGTGCCCCTAAATTTATATATATATATAAGCTCTCACAAGATCTCTTGAAAGCCTCTCATTCCTGTAAATTGGCTTACTACAGGCTTTTTCCCAGTTCTATGTCTGCCTTTTTCTTTGCTTTGGGGATCAGAAGTTTTTTGTTTTTTTGGTGTGGAGTGAAATTGGCATAACTTTCTACCTTTCCTTATTCGTAATACAGAGTTGAACAGTCATGGTGGTTCACTGTTTCTTGTAGAGTTAAAAGAGCATATCTTCTTTAATAAAAGCCAGGATTCAGGAATTCCTGGGAAATGGTGCAAGATGGAAGAGAATAAATACTTTGGCAAGTGCAAGGTGAGTTGAGTGGGGAGGGGTTAACACTGAATGAGGCTGGAGCAGGGTTACTCTGCCTCATTAGTTTGGTTATATGCTGTGAGCCTTGCTGCTTGCACTGCAACAATCAGAATGCCTCGTATGCGATTGTGATGATTGGGCACATAGCACCCTTCCTAAAATTCTGTTCTATAAAGTATTTGCTCAAGGCATTTTGAGACAACCTCCTCATAAACCAGGTGGTTTGGGTTTTTTCTTACCTCTTGGGTTATCACCGATGACGTTGGTTTTGCCATTCCAGTACCAGAGCAGCAAGGTTGCATCCCGGGATCCCGAGAGGATGTAACAATTCCCTCCAATGTAGGACTCGGAACGAGCCAGACAGGTCACAACATCCCAGTGGCCAAACACTATTTGCATCAATTTACCTGGAACACAGCAAATTGATTCTTTAAAAACTACTCTCTTATTCTAAGACAAATTAAATATGTTAAAAAGTGTTTTAGGAATATTTTCTTTATCCAAAAAATAAAGTTCAAAATAGAACTATAGTGGGGAGTACTAATTTTTCTTCATTTACTTGGTGGGAACTTAATTAAAAGTGCATACAACCCATACAAAAAATATTTTCAGTCCCTTAATATTATACTTTATTCAAAAGTCTAACTGGATTTGCTGAAGCACAGCAATTGCAGATCTTGAAGAAGCAGGATAAAGAACACACACATGCTTTTCTCATGCACCTACTCAGTCCCTTCAGGTAGCAGGGGTCAGGACAAATCCTGCACCCAATCACACTTTTGTGAAGTGTGATGCCTCCAACATGTGACCCTGGCTTTCTCAACCCAAATGACCATTTGTGCTTTGGGCTGAATAAAGAACAAAGAAGAACAGAAGGGAAAAAGACATGGCTTTGGAAGGATTGACAAAACAGGCCAAAAAAAAAAAAGAAACAGGAAATACAGACTACTGCATTTCTGAATATAAATGAATAAAAATAAAATTACATTAAATGTTCTGAAAAGCATTTAAAAATAATAAGTAACACAGATCAGTGTTGGGACTCAAGCACATTTTTATAAAATATTTTGGGGCATGAATTAAAAACTATTGGTCCCTTAATATGGGTAATAGGGAACATTTCACAGCCTCTTTTTGAACAGTACAAAAGCACTGTATTTGTATCCAGCCACTAAATAGCAATTAATGTGAACAAAAGACTTCAGGGAGTGGTTCTGAGGAAAGAATAAAAATAGAGTTTACAGCCCAATTTATAACAGAATCAAAAAGGTAATTTCATTAAAGTGAAGAAAACCAGCAAAAAACCAAGACATATATGAATTTACACAAAAAAGAGGGGAAACTGCTTTAGTACATGAAGGAAAAATAACAAGATGCAATTTAAAGGAAACCTGTACATGAGATTCAAAATCAAACACTGGAAAAGCTTATAAGCCTGCTCTAAACCTTCCAATTGTGAGATGAAGTGCAACCACATAAGCCATTTCTGAGTGGACAGAGCAAAACCCTGGCTGTGCTCTTACTGTGCATACCTGTCTTGTAGTGCAAGAGTGAGTAACTCAGGGGTCAAATAATTATGTAATATATTTTTCAGTTGTATTGATATTACCTGGGTTAATTTATACTTCTAGAATGCAAGTTTATGCTGAGTTATAGAGACCTCCTTCTCAATAATTTTTAATTTTATATAGGTTCTGTTCTAGAAAACAAGCATTTGACAAGGTTATTTCTGCCTGGTTATTTTTTATTTTGTTACTGTACAGCCTAAGATTCAATGAATTTCATCAAAACAAGAAATACGATTTTGCTATTTTATATTGCTAAAAAAATAAATTACTAATTTCATAAGAATTCCTCAAACTTTCCTGCTTTCTTTAACATGAGTTGTCCCCTCTATACAATAATATCAAACTTTTTCATTTGCACTGATATCCCTTTTTGACAGAACAAATTTTCTAGTTAATGTTTTATTTGACAGCTGCACTACAAATAATTAAAAGAAAAATAAGTCTCAAGTCTGCAGTACTGAAACTAAAACATTGTCTAGAAGTCATTCCCACTTCTGGAGGAAGGTTTTATTGTGCTTCTGCTATATTGGCTATGCTGATAACCCATGATTTAAGTTGAAAGTATTTCCTATTAAAAACAAACAAACCAAAGATCTGATAGGAAAATGGTTCTCTTCGTTTGTGCAAGTGCTAAAATGTAATTGAATTCAACACTTCTGATCATGTGCCTTCATGCATTACTGATCACATCATCTTTTCCCCTTGATGTTCTGTTGATTTCAAAATATTTCCCTACTTTATTCTCATTTCAATTTGAAGCAAAGTAAACTACATCTGAATTCACTTCATTTAAGCTACACTTGCTGTATTGACAAATATAAGAAACAAATCTAAAACTTTTCTGACAATGGTATTTTGGCTTATACCCTGATTAGTTATGGTAGTAAAAAGGTGCCTGGTGAATCTGCCATACACAGAGGAAATAGCTTAAAGTTATTCAGATTGATACAGGGCAAGGCTACCAAAACCATACTAGTTGCTTTCATAGGTGTAAAGTAAAATACATCCTTTGATATAATAGAATTATTTCTCTATTCATATAAATCAAGCATACACTGAATATTTATTACTGCTAGCTATCCTTTCTGAAGTTCCACTTTAAATTCACAGCTCTATGTAAATTTATTTTCATCAATGAGAAAATGAACCTAAGAAGGGTCTAACAAGATGTCTGTATAATGAATTATGGGCAGTAAATATTACATAAATGGAACTTCTTCTTTATACTTGAGGCTTTAAAATTGTAAAAATCACAAAATACTGAATACGCCACGAGATCTAAAGTCTTAAAATATTTTCATTAAAGACCATTCTGTTTTGTCAGACATTTTGGTTTGCCAAGCGTGAAAAACACTGTTAACTAATATATTTAATAAACTATGAGAAATATGTAAAATATTCCCTAGGGATTAAAACCTACTGGAAAGCTTGATGGCACACACCCATTAACCACATTGGGTCATTAATCCCAAAGAAGTACCTTGCAGTGAGGTCACTATTTCCATTATAAGATAATGAAAGGAAAAAAAATATCATACTTAGTTTTTCCTGGGGTTCCATAGCTTTTAAATTCCTGTAGCTCCTACATGGAAAGATTCTTTTCTATTTAGCATGGCACATTCATGACTTCAATACTTTGGACACCCTCCAGCTGACAGATTAATTTAACTGCTGCCCATTACATTGATCAGTTTATGCTATGTAAAAGAATTCAGTGGCTCCAAATCAATTCTTATAGTATGGCATAGTTTTAAAAGGCTTTCATAGTATTCTTTCACCAGATTTCAAAACTTCTCTTCTTATTCTACGGTACTTGTCTGAATTTTCTGAAAAAACCCAGTTCTCTGGTGCTGAAAACCAACCAGAGTTAATTCACGTAAATACTTTACGAATAATTAACTCTTCTGATATGCCAGGCTTCACACAAACTGTGAAAACTACAGTGAAACTCACCTGTAAAAACTACAGTGCAAGAGCAGGTATCCCTGTCCTGTAAGTTTGAAGTGTGAAGCTCAGTCTAAACCAGAGCTCCTTCTCTCACATTTGCTATCATTCCACAAAAATGATAGTACACAATTCTTGGCAGCAGAAGGCAAGGAAAGATTTTACAAACATTATCAATAGGGGAATAAATACATATTCCACCCCTCCTCCTTTATTTGAAACAGTAGGCTGATTATGAACAGAAAAAAATCTTTTAGGCAGTTTGCGTGTTTTAAAAATACCTTACCTGAGTCAGTAGAGTAAACACGGAAACTCTTGTCCCAGAAGCCACAGACCAAGATGTAACGATTATCAGAGGTGATGACAAAACACTGGGAATGCACCTGAATGCTTTGGTCTAAAAGGTCGGTGATTTGCCTCCTGTGCATACCTGTATTGCTGGCTGAACAGAAAAACATACAGACCAAGACATTTTAGCATCCACCCTACATTCACACCAAATATATTCCTCACTTCTGTTACTTTTTTTTTTTTTGGTAGCAGGGACATTTTCTTTCCAATTCTACTTCAAAATCTCATTACACTTCTAGGAACAATGCTAATTCTTTGTTGTATATATTTGAAAATAGAAGAAATTCCCTTCTTAAGTGACATGCAGCTAAGAAATAAATGAAAGATTGAACATTGGCAGAGTCGAAGGGGAAAAGCGGCGCTGCCTCTCCCCCATTTGAATGGAGACCAGAGGCTGACAGTGGCCGAACCCAGGGTTTCAGGGATGAACCCTGGTTAATGGGGGAACACCCAGGCCTCTGGGAGAGCCAAACCGCGAAAGAATACGTCCTCAGTTCAGTGGGATTTTTCATCACCAATAAGAGAGATAGAGATTTCACCACCCGAGCCCGGAAGGTAAGTTGGGTCAGAGCAGGGTGGGATCCTGGTGGGTGGCTGAGCTACCTTTTTTTCTTTTGAGTTTTAACCACCGTCCACGTCCAGACAGGGGCTGTAGCCTTGCATGTCCCTGGCAGCCGGGAGGCTTTTTCTTTTCCGAGGAGGACGCAACCTCGCTCGGTCTTTTTTGGGTAACTCATACTGGAAAGCTCCTTCTCTTTCTCGGAAAGCTGCCTTTTCTACCCTCTCCTCCCTATTCTGGGCTATGGGGGCAGGGGGGATCGAAAGGACACCAATGGGACAGAATTGCAAATGGCGACACATCAGCTATGGGAGAATTGTTAACATCCTAAGAGAGGCCCTTCACATACATGCATTTCATCGGCTTCCAGCCACGTTGGGCTCCTCTCCTGTAGTTTTCCCCTTCAGCTTCTGCGAAGTCCCCTCTTCCCTTTTCCCCACGGACTTCCCCAAACCTTCTCCCTTGGGGATGGCAGCGGCCGAGCCACCCCAAGCACCCTGCCGGACACTGTTATCCTCCCTTAGGGGTGGCATTGGCCGTGCCTCCCTGGGCGAGGTGCAGTGCACCTGGCACCCCCTCCCAAGATGGTGCTGGCCACGCTACAGGGACCCCATTTTCCTGCTGTAACCTTTCTCTTCTGCCCAAGTTTTCCCGCCGGCCCCACCCTCCCCCAATGGCCCTGAACCATCCTTTAGCGAGGACAGCCCCTACTGGGGGGGAGGTGAGGTTGGATGAATCCCCCAGTCCTTCTTCTGGCTCCCCCTCTGATGGGAGAGGTCGATGGAGGAGCCCCCCCCGTTAGAGGACTTCCCTTTGTAAGAGAGCTTTCCCCTTTGCTGTGGGGGGGGGGCCCTTCAAAGGAAGTGGAGCTGGAAACCCGGACCAGGCTCCACTGTTTTCTTTCCCCTGAAACAGTGGCACCCAGGTTTACCCCTCTATCCCATCCCCTAAATGTACCTTGTCCAAAGTTCCCATATTATTTCAATACAAGTTTTCCCCATTGCTTGTGATAATTTGGAAATAACTTCTTGGACTGAGTTATATCTTATAGAAGGAAAGATCATCCCCTATAATTGCTGCCCACAATGCTATGCCAACTTCGCAATCAAATAATCAAATGAGAGAAACCACGTCGCTGATTCTGCTCTGCTAGAATTCAAAAAAACCACAAGCATCGCATCATGAATCCTGCTTTCATCCTCGATACAGAATGTGTTTATGATAATTTTGTACCCTTTATCTTAAACTGTAATGTGGAAAAGATTTTTGCCCCAATCATTGTAACTATGAATGGTGTATCACTTTCTGATGTCTCTTGATTTATGTTTTCTCAGTAATTTGTAACGTTGCTAATTTGTTTTTACCTGAGAACTCCCTTTCCTTCAAGTAAATTAAAAAGATTGAGTTGTGGGATTTATAATTTTCTCTTCTTCCCCCCCTATTCCCCCTCCCTCCTTCCCACACGTTCCCACTTTGTCCTGCAACTCAGCCCACACCTCCCAACTCCCCGTGCAGTCCCTTGTCCCGATCCTGTGCTCCCTTGTCCTTCCCCCTCGCCACACAGTCTGTCCCTGCCCCCCCGCCTTTCTCATCGCTGTCCCCGTGGTTTCCCTGCCCCTATCCCCTGCCTCCCATCCCATTGTCCGTGGCTCAGGTTCCCCCCCACCCCCAGCACGGGTATAACCAGCCCCTGGTCGGTGTCCCGGTGGTCTCGGGAATGCGCTCCCACAATAAACACGTGTTTGCACCCGAGCCCCGTGTCGCCCTCTCGTTGTTCCCATGCTAGAACTGTGCCTCGCAGAGCCGAAGGGAAAAGCGGCGCCGCCTCTCCCCTCCTCCTGCCGTGTCCCGCAGGTGACCACCCGGAGCCGGTCTCGCACGGCAACAACATAGTGGGTCAAATGCAGCACACATGGGGTCATGATTTTAAATTGTACATCAGATGTATTTCATTGCAAGCAGTGCCATTTGAAAGAAGAAAAACTTCAGTAAACATCACTACTGTTCACTTTTGTTTAAACATGGCACAAAAATTAACCAGCTTATCTCCACAATTAACTTTAGGACTGGGAGAAATTACTTGCCCTATTTTGATCACTTAATGTTTTATTTCCTGAGATACTCTTGCATTGGGTACCCATAAAATGGACAGGAATCAATTAATGAACACATTTGTCAGATTATATCTTGTCCTTAGATTAATAAGGTGTGCATATATATATATATATATATATATATATATATATATATATATATATACATATATACACATACACACAATATACGGTGAAAATCCTACACTGCAGGAAGAACTTACAGTGTGCTTTGTTCCTGAGGGAACCTGATTTCCATCCCAGGTAAGTAATTTCTCCTGGGTTTGTCTGCCAACTGCTTGGAGCACCATTATTTCCATCCAGGCAGTCTTCCAGACCTACCTCTGTCCTGGTCCTGTGCTCTTCTTTACTCTTTGTACTTTGACTCCTTTCCATTCTCATAGGCCAGCTACCTCCCAAGCCTTGGGCTTATTCCATTTACTCACTATCAAATCTTTCATTTATTTACGCTTTTGCTATATTTAAAATGTTGATACTGTCTTGCCCATATGGCTAGCAAATAATCTAGCAAGGTGTTGCCACTTGCTCTCTGCACGTAACACAAATGTGGCCTTCACTGATCTTGAGGCCACTGAAAGGGTAACAGCACCATGTTATAAATGCACAGTGAACTGCTTTGTATGACAAAATAGCAGCAAAGGAACCTCAAAAGATATGCAGATCAACTAATTCAGTGAGGATAATGCCTTCAAAAAACTTCACCTCAAAAAGAGGTCAGGGGTCTGTGTCATATCAGACATTGCTGTTTTATGTCTTCCTGTACACCAGGAAAATGAGGAGGGCAGAAATCCCTCCTTACAACTAAGACAGCAACAAGATTCTTGCTATAACAATAAAAGTGTAATTTTGTGGCCCTCTTAGGTGCCATTTATAGGTAAATGTGTCTAGCCACAATTAAAAACCTCTAATATTACCTACATAATTACTTGCTTGCATCCAATCATGCTACTTAGCAATGACAAAGAAAGCTTTAAACCTTTTAAACTATGTCCAGTGTAATCACAAGGCTGATTTGAGATCTGTTGTAGGAAGAGAATATTAAACCATTTTTCAGAATGTGAACATTAACTTAAAGGTCTTTGTACCAATGTAATTTGGGTTTTTTTTCAGTAATATTTATTTACACTTCTAAGATCTACTTGATATCAGGCTTTAAATTAGAACACACATTTCCTGCTCCAAACATTTTTTGGATATAATCTATTTCAGGAAGGAAAGGAGAGTTATAGCACGTGTCTGCCTCATAATAACTATTTCATTATCCAGATGAGGATTGATTTCAAAAACTTGGGAAAAACACTTTAATTTTATCAGATCTATAAAATGGTTTAATATGCCCCCACTGCTCCTGATCCTAGAGCTTACTCAGCAAAATGGCTACACAGGAAGAATCTGGATCTACAGACAAAACTATTGCACTTCCTACTAGGATGTGCACATTCGTTTTGAAATTTATTCCAACTGGCTGACTGACCTGTCATTCTAACCTATCCAGGCAAGCTCATCTTTGCTCTGATTTTTCCATGCTTCTATAATTGGCCACACCACTTTTTTTCCAATTTAACCACACTGAAACAGCTAGTTTTTAAACTAAGCTTGAAGTCTAACAAAACTGGGGGGCACAGAATCTTGTCTTCTTTGTTCCCATTCTACAGCTAGTTTGTATTTTGGTGTTAGGTACTTGTGTTTTTCTTTTCTCATCATGTTTAAGGTTCAATTGCCATACTACAGACTCCAAATATGCACTCCCCAAAACTGGGCCTGTAATGAAGGAACTGACCAAATTCTAACCCTGCTACTTGAAAATCCAGCTCCACATAAATTGATAAACCTCTATAATAAAAAGTCATTAATTGCATCTACTACACTCTACACTGAGTCATTAAATAGAGACATTCGTCCACCCCTTTTTAATAAAAGAAAAACACACAAATTTAACTGGTGAAGCTGATCAAAAGATGCAATACCCTTGAAAAATGAATACTAATATCCCAACACTAAACCAGAGTGGGCAATATATTTCAACTTTGCAACTGCTTTGCAATTACACATTAATCCCCTCAGCCTGAACAGCAGGTCTATGAAGAAAGGATTGATCTCCTTTAATGATGAAACCCTAGCACCATGGTTTTATTTTTCACAACACGGCGCAGTTAAGAACCCCACTGTTATTATGAAAATTTCCTCAGCAAAGGAGCTCCATCACATTACCAGTCCACCGATTCATCATAACGTGCCTCGCTCCTGCTCATCAACAAGTCTGAGTGATGAAAAGATCCAATATTATCCTGACAGTACTTCATGCACATTCTCAATCACACATTATTACAGCATCCATATTAATTTTCACTGACACGCGTCCTAGGCCTGTTCAAATTAGGCAAACCAACGAGGGGGAGTTGATGAAATACCAGCATAGCCACAGCTCATTGCATTCCAATTTGCATGCAAATGGTTTATCAGGAAAATTCCATTCCCAGGAACCAGCAAGTGAAAAACAACCGTAATCTACACTTCAGGGCCACCATACAGAGCTTAATGAATCGCAAAGAGAGAAGGAAGTGACAGACCTATGAGAGGATCGATTTCCACTGGCAGCTGGTAAGGCTGGTCTTGTACAGCACCTTGATGAGCTGGAATTCAGGAAAGAAGATTTTAAAACTTTGCATTTTTTTAATACATGAAGCCACATATATTTTATACATCAAAGCTACGCCCTATTTTTAACTATTCAAGATTCTTCTGCGTCAATTGAATGAAAAATAAAAAAAAAAAATCAGGTGCTTTTGTAGGCTGCTTAATTAAACATTTATTTTAGATTAGGGCTATTCTGAATGTATGCCATCAGCAGCAGCTCTGGTCCTGAGCCATAAGCTCTAGCAGATGCTTTACTGGCAACCTCTCCTGTCGCAACAAAACAAAATTAAGTGGTAAAGAGGACTGAAAACAAAATGTGACAACCATCTGCTGACTGTAGCAAATACTGTTTTCCTCCTTACTTTTTAAAGCACTGCTTTGAACAACTGGAGCACAAAGGACATTTTTTTTTTTAAGTCAATTTATGATGCAGAGAAGGAAATCTTGTAGTCATCTCACAGTCAGCCAGTATTTAAGGATTCATCCTTCACCAAAACCCATTTATTTGCGAGTTTGCTTAGAAGTTAATACATTAATTCTGCCAACCCACATTTCATCTGGGCACCTGGCATACCAGTAAAATGTTTATGTACTGAATTCTCCTGCAAGGGTAAAAAAACCCCCTTTTTTCCCCACAGCTTCACTACAAAGAAACAAACTGCTCTCCAGCTCCCTGCCCCCCTGGCCCAGCCCACAATTTCTGCTTGCTAGAGAAACAAGAAATAATGGCTAAATACTTACACATATGATTTTTTTATCTACCATCCACAGCTTAATATAAAAATTAGTGTTGATACAAGGATTTCTTAAATAATTGATTCATAAGTAAATTCAAAGTTCTACTGCAATGAAACACCAACACAGAACAAAACATGAAATCTATGTGACAAAAAAGAACATCCTGCTGGCTACCAGTGCCATTAGATGTCAGCAAAGCCACCAAATTCATATGCAAAGACAGGAATGGGCTTTTTAATTACACATTAGTGACAACTGGTCACTTGGAAACTTAACTTTTTTATTATGATGCCTCGTTAACAAACACAATGCTAAGACCACAGCAGGGGATATGGAGCAGTAATGATACCTGCCCTCTTATCCTAAGAGATCCCATTTTTCTATAAAATTGGAAGTCAACAATAGCAAAGGCTCAGGAGTCCACAGACAGATATCTTAAGCACAGTACTCTATTAACAGCCTGTAACTGATGTGTGCTCTCACAGGAGTGGGGTGAGGTGATTTTTTTGTTGAATATTTATGGTTGACTTCTGTTTGTCTAATGGCAAGACAAGTGTAAAATGCCTCTAAGTAAAAAAATAGCAACTCAAAAGCACAGCTTACTGTTCTCCCTTTCAGAGGTGAGGGAAAAGCCTGAAAAATCTGAAAGCTCTGTTCAACTCAAACTAGTTATTACTACACTCACCAAACTGGTTGCTTGCTCATGGATCATCAGCCAGTAGAATTCTGTTGAAATCAAAACCAGCTCCTACCACTTTTGAACATCTACTTCTTCCCATGAGTTGTATGTTTACAAAGGCCATTTTTTTAAGAGCCTTGACTATTATATGCCCATGGTCACACATCCAAGCTATGAGAGGATACTGTCATCCTCCTTTCAAAGAAATCTTGGGGGCCCTGTAAATAGTTCTCACTTGCAACTTGTTATCTTAGACAAGTCTCCCTTCCCCCTCTTCCTTCCCACCTTTCTCTTGAAGTGTTTCTCAGGCGGGTGAAATAATACATAGGTATTTCTATTTGAGAGGTAATTTGTAAGAATTAGGAAAAAGTGTGGGAGTCATCTGGCTTTTTTCAAAAAGCAATCAAGGACCATGGGTCAAGATTTCTTAGTAGGAATTTCAACCATGTAAGTGTTTCTCTGATGCAAGTATCTTCTATTTAAGTTATTTTAGTAGAAGGTCATTTTTCCCCCTTTCTTAAAAAACCTTTGAAAAAATATACTGCACTGCACCAAAATAAACTTCCTTTGACAGCCTGGGCCTAAGACTGTCATAGTCAAGAAAAGAAAGATGGATGTCTTTAAGATTGGAGAATATCAGAATTAAAAACAGAATTATATTCTCAAGTACAGCACACTTTTAAAGAAAAATTAATTTTATTAGCTGCTGTGCAAATGGCTATTTTGTTTTTCTTTCATACTGACAATACATAAGCATCTACATAAGTAACTTTGGGATGTTTAAGATAAGACTTCCCATATATTTTATTTTCTAATTCTCATGGGGTGGTTTTAACAGCAAAATAACAATTTTTTAATCAAGAAAAAACTGGCAGAGAAGATTTCAGGCAAGTTCTACATGCTTTAAAACTGCCTTTGACATGATAGGGCTCAGGCTCCCAACAGACAGAACAACAGATTTAAGAGGAAGAGTGTGCCTTTATTGTGACTAAATAGTGATAGACTGTTTTTGTCTGCTTACGTGGTGCCTGATAGCCTGGAAAAAAACATACTGTTTTTACAAACCTTTGGTTTGCTACATATCTTGCTGCAATAGCTCAGATTACCTTTCCAAGGAGAAACTAAGCTCACACGTGAAGAGCCTGCTGTGTCAATGAACTGGATTTGCTTTATCCATTTTAAACTTGCAACAGTTCTGCAGCAAATTGTGACAAGACAAGAGAAGTGCTGCTGGATGGCAGGAGTTTCTTGGGCTTCTTGCTTTAATGTACTTACCAGGGAGGCTGTGCCACTTGTTCACAGCAAAGAGCCTGTTTGCAGTGACTGTGATCACAGCAGGAGTGGCCAGGCCAGGCTGGGTGTTGGCAGCCACGTGAGTGACCGGGGAGTTGGATGGGAACTTCAGGACCATGATAACATCCTGTTGGGCTTGCTCTGTGAACATCAAGGGGCTCTGCAGGAGGAGATACTGTTGAGTGCACACGACAAGAACCCAAGTACACGGGGAAGGAGAACACGGGGAGGAGAAGAGACAGGACAAGAGAAGGAAGATTGAATTAAAACTCAATCTGATAGAAGCTGCACTAGAAAAGCAAATGCAGTAATAGCGGAAAGACTTGTGGAAATCACATTTTAGGCAGAAAACCCTGCCTGCACCCTATTAATTTGAGGCCTTTGTGACACACATGGTGTCTGACTTCGCTACAGATCACAGCAGATTAAACTAAAAGTTTTCAATTGCCTATCTCTGCCAAAAGAATTCCCCTTCATATCTGCAGAGACATCATGTCAAGAAAAGCAATGCCAAACCAGGAGGGAAACACAAAAAATACTGAGCCAAAGAAATTCCTGCTCCCAGAGATTATCTCAAGTTGCATTAAATTGGCAGACTGTAATTCTTTACAAGCCAGATGAGAACATGAAAGAACGTTAAAATAAACAGATACACACATACACTAGATATATGTTCTGTGTATATTTCTGGTGTACAAAAATAAGATTTATGAATGCAAAGTAGAAGACTTCACTGCAAATGTGTTTCAAAGGACAAACATAATTAAATGCAGTTGTAAAGAATACGAAGTGGATGTGATTACAGACACTATCCTGCATTGTTGCCAGAAATGCTAAAGGGAGAGAATCAATCCAGACTCTCATTTTCAACATCATTTTTTAGGTTTTTGTTTTTTAGTTTAGTAAGTTGAAAAGTTTATTAACTTTTCAACTAAGTTCTCTAAGAATACTGCAAACATCAAAAAATATTGAGGATCTGGATATCAAACGTGAGGAGAAATCTGATGGGTTTATGACTGTGTGGTACATCTGAAAAAAAGAAAACCCCATTGAAATGCAGAGGTACAATCATCATGATCACCAGTAGCCACATTGCTCAAGTATTTGTAATTTTCTAATAACCAAATTAGAATACTAATGAAGTGCCCTTGGCTATTCTTCACCTGCAATATTTCATTACATATATGTGTATGTAACTGCATACATTTAATGTCTATTTATACAGAACTAATAAAAAAATTAAATACATTTGCATTTTTATTATCACTCCTTTTAAAAAAGTTATTAAGAGTACTTAGAAAAACATATTGCTCTCTGAATTCCTATTTACAGTCTTTGCATAAAGGTGTAAATAAAAGCAACTAATAAGCTATCCAGACACCCTTCTGAGCAAGTGGCTAAAAGCCAATCAATATTATGAGTTAATCCTCCCTGGATGCTCATTCAATTAAAGGTGTCAGTAATGCCTCATCTGATGTGGCCTCAATTAAATCCAGCTATCTGATGGTTGAAAACACAAGGGGATACAGCAACAGCAGCAAAATCAGACAAATAGGCAGCCTTCATGTGACTGCTAATTACTACACCTGGTGTATATTATGGCTTGTGCACTTAACACAGCACGTGGTAACTTCCAATTCAGCTGCATTCATGCACACACGCACACAAAACTCAGTAAATAATGCAACTAGAAATGATTCAAAATTATGACAGGAAAAGTATCCTTACTGTATTTCAGCTCCAGGAATACTTTTAGAACCACTTAATATAGTGCTATTATGAAAACATGCATTAATATCCACAAAACCAGCAAGTGAAGAACAAAGGGCTTTTTTTTCTGGGTGTACCCCAGCCCTAAAAACCACAGGACTTAGAAACAGCTAACTTCTTAGATTTTAATTTCTGCTATTACATACTAAATCTTCACTAATTCAGCATCATGAAAAATATTATGATAAAACCACACAAACTGCTTCCTGGTATCAAATTTATTTATAGAACAATGGTTCTGACTAATACGTCAATAGTCGACTTCTCGAGTTGCTCCTCTTCCTGAAACAAATCCCTTTATATTAGAGCAAGAGGTCAGTGCATGGCACCATGACAGATGGACACATATATGGCAAGTGCCTGCACGAAGGGGAGTACCTGGGCTCCCCAACATCCCTGTTAGCAGGGCTCTTCTGAAACACACACACAAGTCCCTGCAGTGTCTGCTTGCCTGGGACCTGGGCACAGGGCACGGGCAACTGAGCAGCTCTGAGGTACCATATGTGATGCATTTGAGAAAGGCCAGTAGCTCAGTTTATCAAGGAAGTTTAAACTTCTGAGATTCCTGCATCACAAGGTTTGTAAGCTACTTTGGAAACATGTCATGTTTCTCTGTAATATTTTAAAACCGTCTGCACTTCAGATATGTTTTGAAATTAATAACTTTAGTCTGCTTGATAAGGACATATTTTCTTCTTGCACATTCTGTAAAACCTGGTTTTGGTTTTTGGTTTTGGTTTTTTTTTGGTTGGTTGGTTGGTTTTTTTTTGTTGTTTTTGTTTTGTGGTTTTTTGTTGATTTGGTTTTTTTTGCATTGCAGCGTAAAATGTCCATCGTAACAATAAGGGAATGTAACCTTTTGAAAACTTTGGGAATTAGCAGACCATTTGCTCCACTCGTCAGAATATCACTTAACATCCTTAGTTCTGCACCTACAACAACACAAATGGTATTTTAAAGGCAAGGACTGCACACAGCATGATATGAAAAGTGATCAGTAATGTAATAATAGTTTGTAAAATAAAATTATCTTAGACACAAGGAGAGGTAAAAGGGAAAGCATGTTAATGCTCACTGACTGGATTTTATCACCCTAGCTTTACTGCAAAACACATTTAGTCACATTCTTTGCTATGTAAGTTTCAGCTCATGAATTCCTAGTAATCCTGGTTTTAGGGGAAAACCTAAGCCTGGGGGAAATGACAAGGAAGTTCCACCTCCTAAATCCATGTTTCTTATCTGCCAAAGATTAACTAAATTGTCTCCACGATTACTGGCTCTCACCTGTACAGGTATGGTATTAACAAAATCAATTGATGAAGTGTTCTTAGATTACACTGACAAAAAAAAAAGCCTACACTAGAAATCAATGCAATCCTTTCTGCAACAAATAAAAGAATAGTTAAGCACTGCATGCAACTCCTACCAAATCGTAACTCATCTGCTGGTTTTAATAACATAATTCCACAACCACATAAAAGCAAAGTGAAAGTGTCCAGTTCTGCAAAGGTAAGGAAGCAAAGGAAGTGAGCAAAATGGCAGGTCACAAAGAGTTAACATGGCACTTACCACCTGCATGGCAGAACTTCTTGGAGGATGTGGTTCTATGAGCAGTTGGGAAGGGGTCTGTCCAAAACTTCGTATTTGAGCTTCCACAGCCTGGAAAAGGCACAGGCAGGTTTGCATGTTAAGAGGTGCTAATTACAGGCAATAGGACCATAACTGTCACCTGAAAATGTCATTCCACACTTCTGGCTTGTTTCATGTTGAAAATCAACCCCGTGTGTTCACTGTGGGGCTAAGTGCTTGGCACTGGTACTAAGAATGAGGTAATCATTTTAGTACTGTGGATGCTATTTCCATGAGAAACTCTGCAAAACCTCATCCTGTTCAATGATATTAAACAGAAACAAGCTATTATAATCAGAAACCCTCTTTATTGGCTCCATTTTTCCTTTCTAACACTGGCTTATCCTGTTTGTATCATAACTCAAAAACAAAAGTTAACTTTTAAAAGGTTTCTGCAGATATTAAGTGTTGTACATTAAACTCCATTGCTTCATTTCACAGCAGTACCTTCAAGGAAAGCAATATTGGGCTTTTATTCTTATTTCCAGGTTTCTTCAAGAAGAGCAAACAATGTTAGGATGTATTAAACTACCAACAGCAAAACTATGGGAGAACATGAAGACATAACACAAGGGGGTTTTTAAAGTTTATCTGTATCTTCAGCAACATGCTTTAGTACTTCCTTCACTTTCATCTCACATGAAAATATCACGCTTAATGATTTTTTAAAAATAATTATGCTGCATAATTATGCTGAAACCTGTGAACTTATACTTCTTGCCCTAGGCATGTCCAGCTAATTTTCCATGCTGCCACCTCTTGGCCCACTGGTTTAAAGATAACATCAAGAGGCCAAAATTCAACAAGTTACTTCTTGTCAGGTTGGCCCCCTGCACCATGCACAGAAACAGGCTGATAGTACAGAAAATCTCAAATCATTCAGCTTACTTTATATTTCTTTCACTGTGAGCTTAACTAATCACCCTGCATTTGCTGTGGGCTAGCAGGCTGTACACGGGCTGATGCCTCAGGTATTTTCCCCTTATTCTTCTTTTTCATGGTTCAACCTTCCTGAATGCTCTTTACACTTACATCTCCTGGTCTATTTTAGCCAAGCCTTAAAATTTTTGAGATAATGGAATAACACTTATGCTGACCTTATTCTTACAAACAGCTATTTTTGTATAATTATAAAAACCATTCGTAGGACATTCTCCTGTTACAAAAATAACAAAGCCAAAAGTAGAATGCACCTCAGGCCTTAAAATAATCATCCTCTTGATAGTAAACATGCCATCCAAAACACTTGCCCTTATTACATTTGGCAGGGCTTTTGAAATATCTGAACTCACCAGAGCAGGAGTTTAAATTAGTCTGTGAACAGATTCTAGCACTCTTGCCCACTCTGGGAAGGACCACAATCTTCAAAGAACTGGTGAATAAGTAAGTTATCAAAAAGCTGAAATCTGACATACACATGATGATGCAGTGAGCACTTTTTGAGTAACAGCAGTATCAGACTCATGAAACACTAACGCTCAGTAAGACCACATGAGTCTCCTTCCTGCTGATGAGAATTAAAATACATTAAAATTCAAATCTGGGGGTTTGTGACTCAAGATAACAAGAGAATCACAAAAGCTTTGAGGTTTCTTAATACATGAGGCATTAACAAAGGAACAGGTAAGCAGCCCTACCCTCTCCATAAAATGCTGTTTGTTTTAAAACATCCAGACTTTAAAAAGATGTGCCTAAACTTACTTGCAGATTAAGTAGCATATTTTTACTAGCAAATGGGAATTCTGCCCTGCATTATGGGTAGAACCAGAAGAATACAGCACAAAATATTCTTGAAACACAACTCCCACGCATTTCTTTTAGAACTGAGAATAGATAAAGCAAGGAAATAATGAGCTTTAGATTAATTTCCTTGTATATTGACTTATGATCAATACAGAAACTTTCATTCCTGAATGCTCATATTACGCATTTAAATAGAGTCAGAATTTTTATCTCAACCTTGAAATATGGTGTGTCTTTAAATGCCCAATGCTACCTCTGGAAGCTATACACTTATATGGTGCCAATAATGAGGGAAAATGATAAGAAGAAACACAAGATACCATGTATTGAGGCACAGTATTTCAAATACATTCATCATTACAAGAGCTCAAACTGATGTAGATCAAGTATATAATACTGTACTCAACCTGTCAGTCAAGAGGCATTGTCTGTTTTCACAAAGTGTCTGTCAGACCTGGTGAAGCTGCTGACCAGTGAGACTATGATTTTGCTAAACCCTGCCTCAGAGGATCACAAATTTTCCATTTTCAGTCTTAATAGACACTGTTTATGATCTAGCTTGAGTTTGTCATCTTTACTGGTGTCTTCAGAAATACAAAAGAAATTTGAAGAACTGTTGAGTAAAGGCAACAACACTTGGACAACTATGTCTAGACATAGTGGCTAGTCTTCAGAAAAAAAATCTTCTGCATTCCTTCTGTTTACCATGAAAAAAAAAAAAAAAAAAAAAAAAGGGAAAGGTTTCTCATTTTAGTTTCCACATTTTGTAACAATGACCAAGAGAGTGTACTACAACTCCAAATGGTTCTTTCCTTTTCCCAGATTGTATTCAAAGTCAATCCAGATGTCAGCTCTGCATTCTGATGTCTCAGTCAGAAGGCTCACATACAGAAGGATGCAAGATGACCTCCCTCTGTCAGTAGAAATGTGATGGTGTAACTGGAATCAATCCCCATTTCTTAATCTATGTAACAGCAGAAAGAGCCACCAGATGCCACTCAGACTTTTGTTCAACCTGTCAAAAAAATCAGGTAGGAGCAGGGAATCTTTTTCTCAGATGTATAACTAGTATCTCCTTTGAAGAAAAGAACCTACCTACCACTCACCTGAGAAAATACAGTAAAATACCCATCAGTCAGAAACTCATCATCCACTTCCCTTCTAATGAATATTAGTCCAGCCTCTAACTGAGCTTTCTTGGAAGTAATTATTACCAGCATCAGTCAGTATCACTAAGAGACAGACAGCTCCTCCAGGAGTAGAGGAAGGGCAAGACTTCTCACACTGCTGGATTCCTCTGGAACACACAGCCATTTACATGACTGTAGGTAGAAACATTTGGGAAATTTGCACAACCAGTTTCACATCTATTAAGGACACCATATAACTGGTAAGACATACATAACCTTTGCCTGAAAGAAATTTTTAGCTTAACAAACTCTTATCACTGAAAGCAATATGTGTGCCACAAAGTAAATTAAAGCATAATATCATTCCAGATTTTATTTCACTGTTTCTCAAATACCTAAGTAAAACTGCCCTTTTCCTGTTAATTATCTACAAACCCAAAATTTTGGTAAGGCCAGAATTGTTCCAGATGCTACAATAAGAAGCAATAAAATGAAACAAGGAAAGCAACCCTTTACAATAATTCACACAGTATCCATCCCAAACACATAGTTATGTAACACTGTATTCTGAATGTTAATTAATTTAGAAGCATGAAACCCATAGGCAAATTTCATAAATGATCATTTATCTGATTTTACCCATTCCTAAAAAGCCTCCTAGGTCATCTCCTCTTCTCTTGGGATGTGGGAAGGGGAAAAGGAAAATAGGGAAGAAAATTGAAAGAAGGAAAGTAAAGAACTTGAAAACTTGGCTTAGCTAAAATGTAGTTCCTTACCACTGTTTAGTATAGCTATTTCCAATCTCTGAACTTACCCTCTCATCTAACTGTGAAGAAAGTTAATTCAACAATATGCAGTACCCATCAAATACGGCTGTAAATTTTTTGGGAAGGAGGGTGATGGGGAGGTTGAACATATGGATGCAGTTAAGGTAAAAACAGATGTTTGTTACTTTTCTTTGCAGCAACACTCAGAAACTAAGTCAAAATTGCTTTTTTTTTTCATGTTTATGTCTGAAAGAACTATAAAATTAAATATGAGGGAGGGTGGGTGGAGGGGGAGCTGCAGTAAGTGTCACAGAGAAAGAATGAAACAGTCTCCAGTTTTGAACTCAAATCCTCAAATAAAGGTCCATAACAGTTGAAAGGCAAGACATACACCATTTAACTCCAGATTTAAAGACCTTTAAAGGGACTAGCTCAGAGTTGCCTTCATCATGCTTCCTCAGACACAAAACACCAAACTAAGGAGTCCAGGGGCACAGTACACCCATGTTAAAATGCATGCCTTGGTCTAAGGGTACAACAAGCTACAACCTCCTCATTTGCTACAAAGAGGCTGCTCTCAGCTCTCTTACAGATCTGCACCAAAGTATTCCCAGTTACTTCCTAAATCTCTACAATTTAGTTGCCAAACATTTGAAACCCCAGGTGAAATAACAGCATGCTTTGTAATATATTTCAGTTCACATGTCAGGGACAGAAAATGTTTTGGGTTCATCCTCCATCTTTCTGCCCAGTATTTACTCTAGAAAATAACAGCCCTTGCAAAAGTAATTATTTTGGCTCTCTGCCGCTCCTACCTCACTTTTCAATATTCACAAAGGTTTACACACATGTTCCTCAGTGATTTCTATTGGCTTGAGTGATATGCAATTATGATTACTTGCTTTCCCTTTCCTTCCACCCAGATGTTGCTTTAGAGCATCAGAGGACACAGACCGTTTGACAGGTTTCCCCTCAGATAGGGAAGCTGAATGGCTCAGCGGCCAACCAAGGAGCTCCTTTTCTCATGGGACAGTGATTAAAATCCAGCTCCAGTAACAAGTGATCAGAAAACCCCCTCTGACCAGAGAGCCACTTACACTCCTACAGGAATAGTCTTAGTCAAATTCCTCTAGGACTACAGAAACACAGATAACACTAGCCAGAGAGCAAGAACAATTCATAACAATAGATAAAATTGCTGAAAAGAAGCAGAAGATTATAAAGAGGAGCTCTTTGTAGTACCATCTCCCTTGCTTCCTAACAATCTCCATTAGATCAAGATTGTGAAAAATGAGCAAATGTTTTTCTGACATAGGCAATGTATATGCTGGCTGACTGTACACCTGCCCTGGGGATATTGCACTACACTTGACCCAAGGAAAAAATACAGCACTCAAATGTTAGTATCACAAATTCACACAATGCCATTTGCTATTTTTAAAAATAAAATGAGCAGTCTAGTTTCTTCATGTCAAAACAGAAAATCATTTCTCTTGTTTTGACTTCACAAATCAAACATTTTGTTCTGAGTTACTTCTATATTTTGTTTTCTCATTGCACCATTCACTTAATATACTGATTTAAGAAAACTGTGTGTGCTAGCTTTGAAATCTAACAAATAGCAGGGAAGAGAATGGAGCAGAAGAAAGGCTAAGGAAAAGACACTACAAGACCAAGAGTTACCTGTTGTTCTCTAGGTGCCATTAAACCTGACTGCAAAACGTTTGTGATGTACCCTCTGCTGACCAAGCAGAATGCAGAAGGTGCCTGTTGCTGCCCACTAATGCAGGTACAGCTCCAAGCCCAGCACCTCAGGCCTATGGCTCCAGAGCCAAAGCGTGGGCAGAAATCCTGTCAGCAGCCCGCAGAGGGGGCCTTATCAGGGCAGTCGAGCAACTTGGGATGGAGCAAGAAGTGCACAACCTTTGCCTGCTGCTGTGTGTTAGCAAAGTCTAACAAAACCGTGGGCCTCATTACACAAAAGACAGATACAGGGAGAAACTAAAGCCATCAAATAGAGATTCAGCATTTTTTCTTCCTTCTTTGTACCTTCCTTGTAAGAAATATATCTGCTGCATAATATATTTATTTTCTTCTTATCACCCCCCAGTTTCACCTCCTTCTGCCTAAAAATATCAGAAAATACCTGACTTCTGAAAATACCAGAGCTGTCCAGAGATTGGTTACTGGTCTAACCACTTGTTTATACAATCCAAACTACTACAGATACATGGATGAGAAGGGGTTACCCTAAGCAGGATTACTTTTTTTCCCTCAAGCTGTTTGAAATCAATATATGAATAATACATTAGCCTATTCACATCAGAAAAGTGGAGAAAGGAGAACTTCATAGGATGCCTTCCACCACATCTCTACAAGCAAAAACACTAAACCAGCTCTTACACTACATTTAGGAATTTTCTGTGAGAAAATAGAAAAATGAAGTATTTTTGTCCAGACAAATCAGTGTGACAATTACATGGCGCTCATTAAAACAAAACAGGAAGCAATCACAGTTTGTGAGAATACAAATAGAAGCCCCTCAGGGTCATGCAAGTAGCTCCAATCTGAATATATACATTCCAGGCATATTAAACAGAGGTACAGCCTGGCCTGGCTGCAATCTCCAGCTCATGCAGCTGTTCGTCTACTGCAGCGTAATCCCAGCTGCCAATCTGAAAGAAACCAGTTAGTCAGAGCAGACACAACCAACAGAAACAAATGTCACTCAATAATGTTCAGAGGCACTGGGTTCATGGATAATTTCAAACAGTATCTCTGTATGGAACACTGATGTGCTCATTCAAAACACCTAAATCTTTGGCTACTGGAAAGAAGCAGATAAAAAACACTAGAACTACAAAACCAGGTCTGGTAGCACTTCAAAGAGA
The DNA here is from genome assembly GCF_050655825.1 of Lonchura striata. Taxonomy (NCBI): domain Eukaryota; kingdom Metazoa; phylum Chordata; class Aves; order Passeriformes; family Estrildidae; genus Lonchura; species Lonchura striata. The sequence continues at coordinate 62,075,086 of NC_140706.1, forward strand.
CTGACAAAATAAAAAGGGAAAAGAGTCTAAAATGAGAGTAAAGATCAATTTAAGGATCTGCAAATAAAACTGGAGTCAATACAAGCAAAAGCATAAGCTGTTCTGGGACTAGTTTTTTAAAATTCAACAGTTTCTGTTTTATTTGAGCACCAAAACCAAAATTGCTTCCCACTTCTCTTTCCTGTGGCAGCTGAAGATTTCAAGAGAGCAACTCACTGCTTTAATCTCAAATCAATAGTTATCACCAAGAAAGTAGTCACACTGCCATGCACAATACCATCAAATTTCAATTTCTGGCATTATTAATTTACTTCTCTAAAGAGCTAAACAATCCCAAATTTTCTTATATTAAACATTTTCCTCTGGAAAAAAGCAATCAATTCCAATCTGTTAACAGTCCAAAGAATTTCCTAAACATTGATGTTGTCTCTATTTATTAAATAAAAAGGCTTCATTAATAAAACATTTCAATCTGAAGGAGATTAATACACAGATGTAAAAATACAAAATATAGTAGTCTTTAAACTGTCTTCTCTGATCACCTTTCAGAATCTGCAACCATTGCAAAAAATAAATAACTCCTTTTGTTAAGCTATGAAATACATTTATTTAAACTCCCATAACTACTACTTGCAAGACCAAACTTGCTTTTTCCAAACTATGGGTGCAATGCTATCTCAGGGTTTTCTACTGCAAAAAATGAACTTTTTTTTGTTATTTACCAGAATGTAGCATTTAACTGAGACTTGACTTTTAGGTACTGCTTAAGGAAAACACCTCTGGCATGACCACAAGTTTTCTCACTCAAGCAGCAGCTATTTATCAAATATAACTAATAATTAAAATAACAAATTTGTGTAGGTAAACACCATACACATCTCTGACCACAGTGGGAAAACTGATGTCTAGGTTAGACACCCTGGGCTGCAATAAGCACATAGAGTGACAACATTCAAAACAAAAATGTTTTGTTTCCCAATTACTATGAAAGACAATACAAAGACCATTTGGACAGCATAAAGAGGCTGCAAATAATCAATCCATGTTGATGACACAAAAAATTCCTGTAGCCTGTTCACTTCCATGTTTCTTGCAAGGCTAAATGACTTGGTGTATAACTGTAGCTATTATATACAAGTATATCTCATCCTTTCCACATATGGAAGAGGAAAAAGTAGTTTAAAAGTAGAAACATTTTATATCAAAAGGAGTTATTTTTGAAGTATTATGAACGTCACTTTTATCCATACCTTATTTACCTTTCTATTACTCTTTCTTATTTAATGCTGGCCAACAAACATGTCAGCTAAGACTGACCAGCCAGGCACAAATGAAAATATAAGGAGACCAGGGGGTCTCAAGACCTCTCTGCCTCTTACAGATCCTCAAGACAGGTCAAGCAAGAGGTGAGAGAACTATCTGCGCTGAATATTTCTATCCCTTGAATTTCAATCAAAGGCTGAGGGGAAAAAAACACTCAGTGCTGAAGAACTAATTCACGTGAGTTACCTCCTGCCAAAAAACTTTACTACTTTCTGCCCGTTTTTAAAATCCTTATACATGGAGCATCCCAGTCCTAATTTAATTAACCCTAAAATGTGTCTCCTTTTCATGCTGGATAGAGAAGCAGAATCAGCAGGTAAAATTACAGTCTACCCTGTAATGAAGAATAAAAGAGAACAACAAGGTCAAATATTTTTTCTGGATCAGAGCCCAGCTGGGTATTTTGCATGTCTGTTTGTAAACATTGTAGTAAACATGTAAGTTAAGACAAAGGGCAATAACTCCCCGTTCATCACATCAAACCCCAGGCTGAATGGAACCAAAAGAGTGCCACACCTCCCAGATATTCCAGTAAGCACTTGCTTATGTTCAGTTTGCTCGTTTACTCCAACACCACAAGCAGGTCACAGTGTGAGCAGAGATGTGAGAACTAACAGGGAACTGACACAAACGGGTGGCAGGAGTGGTGCTCCTGTTATTTAATGCTCCTTTCACCAGAAGGAAATACTGCATCCTTTCTGGGAGAGTCTGATGTCCAGACAAGCTGATTCCATCGAGCAGTAGGACCTGCCCTAACAGGAGGCCTGCCTCTGTTACACACTCCTACCATGGGTACCACTCCAGGTAAAGACCAAGGCTTGGGCTTGGATGCATTGGCAAGTCCACATCTCCTTAGCCATTAAATCACTGCACAATCCTTTAAATACAGCCTTCTTAATTCCCATTCCACACCAGGGTATTTTAATATAAACTTGCATTCAAAACGAGACCAACGTTAAACATTTATTTGGCTTTTCCCACTATTCCTGTGCTGTACAACACCAAACATGCCATCTGTGCAACACACTTCCAGCCAGAGACAATTCAAAGATGGTTTCTACAGTGCTTTGAATGTTGCCTGCAAGAATTTGT